>NC_133327.1:238835284-240035284 GCF_042186555.1 Aquarana catesbeiana
CTATAACAGCTTCAACTCTTCTGGGAAGGCTGTCCACAAGGTTTAGGAGTGTGTCTATGGGAATGTTTGACCATTCTTCCAGAAGCACATTTGTGAGGTCAGGCACTGATGTTGGATAAGAAGGCCTCGCTTGCAGTCTGAGCTCTAATTCATCCCAAAGGTGTTCTATCGGACTTAGGTCAAGACCAGTCACGTTCCTCAACCCCAAACTCGCTTATCCATGTCTTTATGGACCTTGCTTTGTGCACTGGTACAAATCATTTGGTGGAGGGGGGCTTATGCTGTGGGGTTGTTTTTCAGGGGTTGGGCTTGTCCCCTTAGTTCCAGTGAAGGAAACTCTTAAGGCGTCAGCATATCAAGACATTTTGGTCAATTTCATGCTCCCAACTTTATGGGAACAGTTTGGGGATGGCCCCTTCCAACATGACTACGTACCTGTTCAAAAACAAGGTCCATAAAGACAAGGATGACCAAGTTTGGGGTGGAGGAACTTGACTGACCTGCACAGAGTCCTGATCTCAACCCGAAAGAACACCTTTGGGAGAGTTTGTCCCTGTTTCAGTCTACTCATTCAAATCCATCTCTAAGTTGGCCCACTCTATGCCATTGGCCTAGCTGCTTTCCAGCCCAGCAGAGCCATATTCCTGCAAGTGGCTTATGGCACTTCCTCTCAAACTTGCTTCCACGAAGTACTGATAGCTTAAAGCCAAAAAGCTTTGCACCCCACCCACGAGTACTGTTTCCTGCAAAGCGCCCATGTTTTAAGCCACCTCTGTGTCAAACATACTTCAGTCTTTTTCAATGCAGATACAATTAGCCAGGTAAACATGT
This sequence comes from Aquarana catesbeiana, assembly GCF_042186555.1. NCBI lineage: Eukaryota > Metazoa > Chordata > Amphibia > Anura > Ranidae > Aquarana > Aquarana catesbeiana. Next base: position 238,836,116 of record NC_133327.1, read on the forward strand.
GATATGTAGTCTAGAGCTCCACCTGCTGTCTGGAAATCATATCATATATCTATATGCAATACAGCATTTTATATTGACCTGACCAAAAAAGGAAAGTATTTTTAAACACACACACACACATATATATTCAAGAGAGTAAAAAATATACATATACACACACATATATATTTATCATACATTTGTTTTCAGATTTTTATTTGTCAGTAATTGGGACATTATGTTTTTTTACATATCCTAAAACAACAGACACACCTCTCCTTACACAAACTGATTCTGCTTGTTCTAAATACAACAGGTCTGGTCTTTGTTGTATTAGTACACTCTCTGTCTTTACAACAGTGGCAGTGTCCATAGAAAATAAACAGGTTTGAAGTAGGAAGTAACAGACAGTGCTCCCAGATTACCCATCTAACTATGTGAGAATGTGAGAGAGGTTAAAAGGTTACAGGCTAACAGCCTATTGTCTGTGCTGTTTAGAGGAGTTATTGATCACTGTTTTCCAGAGTGGGAAATGCGGATGTTCTTCCACATTTAATCCTTGTGCTCCTTGGCTGTTGTATCCAAACATCTGTTCCTTGTGTACAAAATTATGCATTTAATGCATTTTACTTCTAATAACCAAATCAGATTACATTTATTTCACAATGGGTATCTTGTGTTAAAGGCAACTTGCCAAGACAGAAGTACAGGAGGTGGCATTATTTATTTATTTATTTCAGTACTTATATAGCGCCGTCAATTTACGCAGCTCTTTACATATACATTATACATTCACATCAGTCCCTACACCCTCAAGGAGCTTACAATCTAAGGTCCCTAACTCACATTCATACATACTAGGGACAATTTAGACAGGATCCAATTAACCTACCAGCATGTCTTTGGAGTGTGGGAGGAAACCGGTGTACCCGGAGGAAACCCACGCAGGCACAGGGAGAACATGCAAACTCCAGGCAGGTAGTTTCGTGGTCGGGATTCGAACCAGCGACCCCTCTTACTGCTAGGCGAGAGTGCTATCCACTACACCACTGTGCCACCCCATTTGATGACTTGATTTTGATGCTGCAAGCTTCGGCTTTGGCATCTTTATCCTTGCTTCCCCATTTGGTGAGTTGCTGACTTTTTGATCTGAAACAAGCATGTGCATACCAGGTGATCCACATGCTTGTTCTAGAAGTTTAAGAAGTATAAAGGTAACAGCTCTGGAGCTTGCACCTTCCTCAAGTCAGTAATGGAAGTTCCTTTATATTTATGAAGACTCTTCCTTTATTGATACTTAATTCCAAGTAACATAAATAGTAATCATTTCCTTGTGTTGTCCCGCACGCAGGACTAGGCCTGGATTAGTGGTGAGTCTAAATTAGCCTTTGCTTAAAGCAAAAGCCTGTCAGTAGCTGTTTCCTTTGTCATCAATATATATCATTTCTTGTAAAGCAAGAGTGCCAAAATAGGGGTCAGTCATTACATAAAGAATTTTGGCCAAAAAATAGGCATGTACACATGCCAGGGTGCAAGGCTTTTGTACTGCAGAGAAGAAGGGAATTTTGGATGGATAGTTCCAGCCTATATGATAGCGAAAGGCAATGGTGCCCTGAGGTTTCCTGTAGTAGTACTTTGTATTTCACAGTCTACTCGGCTATCATTTCAGCTTGAAATCATAAATGTTGATTGACGACTGCTATCTAATAGCTTTGAGTTTCCAAGGATATAATTTTATTGAAAGTATATGAAAATTAAATTCGGGGTTGAAGAAACGACAGCAGCCTAGAAACAGTAATGCATGTGCTGAAATTAATGGAAGTGAAAGGAGTGTCAAAAGGAGTTCCTATAAATTGCTTTGTAGACAGTTCTTCCAAAACTCCAGAATAAGCTGTACACCAAAACATACTGTACTTGTGTATATATACTTTTTTAAAGCAAAAAAAAAAACCTGTGCATTGTAAAGAATAACTTTAGAGAAGACAAAATGCTCAATGAATAGGTTATAGAAACTGATAATTTTTCAAAATTGCCTTTCAGCCTATTCACTCTTTTGCATTATGGTAATGTGTGTTATTGTGCATTACATCAACATGTGCTAAAGTGTGGGTACATATGCAATGCATTGCTATTTTGTTTGAACGGCACACTGATGTACACTGTAGAGCAGGAAAAGGAAAAACTGCACATAGATGTGAATGTTCTGTGCATTAAATTGTTACTAAACCCAAGAACCTGCATTCACTATATCTGGTCTCCCACAGTACAGTGAACATATAAATGCAATGGTTTTAGTAAATATAAACTGCTAAATACCTTTTTTCATCAGCAGTTAGAGCAGTCTTGTGGCTTCTCTCAGTGTCCAGCTGAGCACTGGTTAAAGCTTGTAGGAGGAGTTTTCATTCTCCCCTGATTGTCCTATGAGGCTGCAGGTCCCCTGACCCTCTGTCTGGACAGTGTTGGTTGGCCCTGTGTTGATCACATGCACTCTCCCAAGAAAATGAAAACTCAAATAATATACACCAAACTGAGCATGTTCAGCTTATCCCCAAGGCTCTGTTCTATCAGGAGATGGTTTGGGGACAGTGGAAAAATAGGAGGATCAGAGAAGACAGGATCAAACAACTTCTTTACACAATGCAGGGGATTAACCCCTTAGGTTCCACAGTGCGTATAATAAGCATTTTTTTTACTGCATATACAGACTGATTTTACTGTTGTGGTTTTAGTAACCCTTTAGTCATACTGCATTGTTAAAAATAGTTCAGGTGCATATTTTCCTGTGTGGTAAGCTGTGCTGAGAGCCCATTTAGAATGAATAGGCAGCCTTATCTGCAATGTAAGAGTGTAAATGAGTGTTAGTGTGTGCATGTACATTTTACATTAAAATTATGTTTAAGTCGCAAAATGTCATACTTGTTCCATGTCAGTGGCAAAAAAAGCACTGAAACCAGAGACTGATGCCACAGACCACCAGGGAAGTAGCATTCTCCCAAATCCACGTTGGCAGTCTCTTTATTTCTGTCTGAACAGGTTTTCATTGAAACCTCTAGAAATGTGTTTGCATTTTGTATAAATGTTTATTCTACTTATGCAATCCACATTGGACATTATATCCTATTTCTATTAACTTATAACCTAGTGTAAAATTAAATGCTACAGTTTTTCCCAGCTCATTTAACATGAACAGATGTCTGGAGACCATTGGCACTGCACCGTCTCACCTTATTGAGCCCCTAACAACTCTAATAACGTTAGCTGATCCTAATTGCAGATTGAATGAAATGTAATGAAAGGTAATTCTGTTGGTGTGTGATCGACCAAATCAAGTGCAGCCCATGTGATTAGGTCACATGTCTCCATAGGCAGGCAAAACCTCTGGGTGGCAATGAAGGCATCTAGAAAACAGGAAAAATAAGAACGTGAGCAAACTCTGGTGTATTCCAGAATGAGACCTGCTCCATATTGCACAGCTGTGATGGGCTTCATCAACATCACGGAGAAGATGGAAGTCTCTGATTTGTGCATTTTAACCACCCAGGATGTATAGTTATTAGACCAACCATCAAGCTCAGAGGGTGTTTTATTGTGCTTGTAAAATGCTATAAAACCAAAAATACCAGGGAAACAGCAGGGACACATTTTAAGAAAGATTATACCCATTGGTAAAGAATGGAAAAAATTGGGCTCAGCGGGGCTGCTTTTCAAATAGAAAGCTGATTTTCTGTTTACAATCAGCATTCCTTTAGTTTAAATGCAACTTTTTGATATCATCAGTCATTATCACAACAAATTACTGCAGCTTTAGGTTATACTTGCTTGCTGCTGGTTGTGTTCACCTGATATTTTGTGAACTGAGTAGGCAATAAGGTATTCAAATGTAATTGCCTTGACTAAACTGCTTTTATTGTTCTAATTTCCTGAAACAATCCGCATGAAGAAAATGTCAATAACTGCACTGATTCATAAAACAGTCACTTGTCAACTGCTGTACAAGACTTAATTAATGACACATCAATAAAAAAAAATAAAAAAAAAATTGTAAATGAAGAATGTAAATATACTGAGCACTGCAGTAGCTACATCAATACTTAAGTACCAATATAGCTAGTGTAGTGTAGTGCGGAGGATGAATGGCTGGTGCTTATATTCACGTATACACCAAGTATCCAGATCGATCTATCTATCTATTGATGATACAATATATTTCAAAGTACTGAAACTCATTTATTAGGCTTTTTACTCAAGTATGACACAGATATCTCTTTTTATTGCATGTAAAACAGGCAAAACTGCAAGCTTAGGAAGCAAACCAGAGGTTTCAGCCAATATCATACTGTGATTTTTCTGTGTTCACTAAATTATAGTTTGCAGAATGCCCTGAACACTGCAGAGTTGAATGCAGGAGAAACTTTTCTTTTTTTATTACTACATTTTAAATTGATTTTGAAGAAAACTTGAATTATAAAGGTTTTCCAAAAAGTATAAATACATTTTAAAAATGTTAGCTGTTTTCTTTTTTTATTATAAAGGATTAAGACGAATGAATGTTTAAGAGGTACGTGAACTTTGTCATTTTATTGTAAACTGTAGATGCTACTGAAATACACACACATGAAGAGTAAACATTTGTCAACCTCCAGCTGTTAAGGTAGCCAAATTTCTTAGGTCCGGTAGCTTCTGGACATCATTTATGGTAAATCCCTTGAAGATGTAGACCACTTTAACAATTCTGGAGAAGAACCAAAATCTTTCACGAAGAATAGCTGTGGTATCTTGGGTACAGAGAAGCTGGTGGCTATCCTGTACTTTTTTTTTACTGGTACATTCCAGCCAGTAACTCACTAAGTACTGGACATCGGTAATATCACCAAAAGCCACATTCAGTTGTCAAGGTCCTTCTGCAGCTGGACAGAGTAATAAGTGGTCAAGAGTGGATTTAAGTTTGATTAACTGCACTCATATCCAAAAACAGCTCCATTTTACAAAGATAGGAAGTAACAGCAAAAGCATCAATACGTAGAACATCTAGAGATCATGTATGATTCAAATGAAAAGCATAAGGTCCAGTTTTTCAAATGGCTGTCAAGAAAACCACATTTTCAACTCAAAGGATGCAAGATTTGAAAACACATTAGGTTTTTTTCAGGTACCGTATGTTGGGATGTAGAACATTTATTTTTCTTAAAATGACCTGTTATAAAATCCTTATTTTTTCAAAAGTTATCCATACATTTTCACACCTCAATGGCTCTGTAATCAATTTTTCATGAAATTATTTCTTATGGTGTTTTCTGCCTTCTTGTAACATCCTCAGTGAGCAACCAAACCTCTCCTTTTTCCTCTCGTTTCTGTTTGTTTGGAACAATCGGTGCATGTTAGTTGTGGCTCTATGAACACTACACATCCCAAAGTCTATTGTCCATAGCCCATCTTGGGAGTGAGAATAAGAGGGTGGCTATGGTCTTACTGACAGTGGGACCATGAAGAATAGGGATGGTCCCGATGGTCGAGTCGAACGTAAGTTCAACTCGAACATCGGTGTTCATTTGTTCACAGAACAAACTAACATATGGGCAATTCGTGGCAAATTCAAGCGCTGCAGAGTGCCCCATAATGCACTGCAAAATTGCAGTGCATTTACACCTGCTGATTGACCATAGCATGCACCTGACTTGCATGCTTTGGCCAATTACAGTGCAATCTGCTGTGAGAGCTATGATTGGCCAATCATGGCCCAGGGGCTAAGTCCACGCCCCACACTATAAAAGGCTACTGCTTACATAGTGAATTAATGGCGAATATAGTGAATGTATAGAGATTAAGCAGGTAGTGTAGTGTGCAGTCAGCCAGTGTAGTATATATAGAAAACAGTTCAGAGTATATAGTGCAGTTAGTGTAGTATATATATAATACAGTTCAGAGTATATAGTGCAGTCAGTTTAGTATATAGCGCAGCCCATATAGTATATATAATGCAGTTCAGAGTATATAGTGCAGTCTGTATAGTATGTATAATACAGTTCAGAGTATATAGTGCAGTGAGTGTAGCATATATAATATAGTTCAGAGCATATAGTGCAGTCAGTGTAGTATATATAATACAGTTCAGAGTATATAGTGCAGTTAGTGCAGTCCATATAGTATATATAATGCAGTTCAGAGTATATAGTGCAGTCCTTTTAGTATATATAATGCAGTTCAGAGTATATAGTGCAGTTCATATAGTGTATATATAATACAGTTCAGAGTATATAGTGCAGTCAGTGTAGAATATATAATACAGTTCAGAGTTCAAAGGCACGCCTGAGAGGACTGGGAGGATGCAGTCTGGGATGGGTGCAGAACCAGAGGAATGGACTGTGGTGTCATGGGCAGTGGAGAAGGGAAGCTGCAGCCAGGAGAGCTGGCAGGGCCTCAAGATGGTTTACTGGGCTCAGTAGCCGCATGTAGGACAGCTAGCACCAGAGACTTTCTATTTTGCTACACTATAGGGGCCTGCAGTCCCTGCCTGCAAAGGGCAATTGCTAAGGCCTGGCGGAGCCAATGTCAGGCCTATCAACTTTGTGCTAGCTGTGCCTGAACATTAGAGACGAAGTGATGTGCAGAACGAGAGAGGAGTGAACATTAGAGAGGAAGCGATGTGCAGGAAGAGAGAGGAGTAAACATTAGAGAGGAAGCGATGTGTAGGAGGAGAAATGGAGTGTATATACCTGAGTGTATATAGTTGTCCCAGCAAGTTCTGCAAAATTCCATTGGGCATCCCATACTTCCTATACCCCATCCAAGTTCAAATCCCTAAATAAAACATAAAAACATAAAAACTGTCCTGAACACCGGGCCAGGTAGGGTGACAGGTGGGCCACAACACTTAGCAGCCCCTATGGGGGTACTGCTACATATATAATACAGTTTAGAGTATATAGTGCAGTCCATATAGTACAGTTCAGAGTATATAGTGCAGTATATATAATACAGTGGTGAGTATACAGTGCCATCAGTGTAGTATATATAATATATTGCAGAGTATATAGTGCAGTCAGTGTAGTATATATTTTTATTTATTTATTTATTTCAGGTACTTATATAGCGCCATCAATTTACACAGCGCTTTACATATACATTGTACATTCACATCAGTCCCTACCCTCAAGGAGCTTACAATCTAAGGTCCCTAACTCACATTCATACATACTAGGGACCATTTAGACTGGAGCCAATTAACCTACCAGCATGTCTTTGGAGTGTGGGAGGAAACCGGAGTACCCGGAGGAAACCCACGCAGGCACAGGGAGAACATGCAAACTCCAAGCAGGTAGTGACGTGGTTGGGATTCGAACCAGCGACCCTTCTTACTGCTAGGTGAGAGTGCTACCACTACACCACTGTGCTGCCCTGGACTAACATATTATACAGTGGTGAGTATACAGTGCCATCAGTGTAGTATATATAATATATTGCAGAGTATATAGTGCAGTCAGTGTAGTATATATAATACAGTGGTGAGTATACAGTGCCATCAGTGTAGTATATATAATATATTGCAGAGTATATAGTGCAGTCAGTGTAGTATATATAATACAGTGGAGAATATATAGTGCAGTCAGTGTAGTATATACAATACAGTGCAGGGTATATAGTGCAGTGCAGAGTATATCCACTTAAGGACCAGGCCTATTTTTCAAACTTGTAGAGTACAAGTTAAAATCATTTTTTTTTGCTAGAAAATTACTTAGAACCCGCAAACAGTATATATTTTTTTCAGACACCCTAGAGAATAAAATGGTGGTCGTTGCAATACTTTATCACACCGTATTTGCGCAGCGGTCTTACAAACACAATTTTTTTGGGAAAAAGATATACACTTTATTGAATTGAAAAAATAAGAAAACAGTAAAGTTAGCCCATTTTTTTTATATTGTGAAAAATAATGTTATGCCAAGTAAATTGATACCCAACATGTCATGCTTCAAAATTGCGCCCACACGTGGAATGGCGACAAACTTTGACCCTTAAAAATCTCCATAGGCGACGTTTAAAAATCTCTACGGGTTACCAGTTTTGAGTTACAGAGGAGTTCTTTTGCTAGAATTATTGCTCTAACTCTAACGGTCGTGGCAATACCTCACATGTGTGGTTCGAACACCGTTTACATATGCGGGTGCGACTTACGTATGCGTTTGATTCTGTGCACAATCACGGAATTTTTTTTTTTTTTTTTTTTCCTATTTATTTTACTTTTATTTTTTATTTTTACACTTTCCCTTTTGAAAACAAATTTTTGGATCACTTTTATTCCTATTACAAGGAATTTAAACTTCCGTTGTAATAGGAAAAAAAGCATGACAGGAGAGACCTCAGATCTCACATTTACATTTAAATGCAATAAAAAAAAGTCTTTTTTTTTTTTTTCAATAAAAAATGTCCCCTTAAGGTCATTGGGCGGAAGTGACCTTTGACGTCACTTCTGTCGTGCAACGTCATTGAGTCTTGTGGGGGCCATCATTACCTCACTCGACACAATGCCTCTGAGGGGGAAGGATCCTCGACTACCAACGGCTCCGGTAAGCGGCTAAGACGACCGGAACCACTCCTGGTGCCCATTCCCCTCCTGCCGCTATAAAAATGATCTTGCGGTGAATCCGCCACTGAGACCACTTTTATCTTAAAGCAAACCGCCCGCCATTTCAGAAAATACCGGGGTTATGGCAGCTATCTGGTGCAATGACAATGGTATTCTACATCAAAGTACCGACGTATAACGACGGCGAGCGGTCCAGAAGTGGTTTAAAATACAGTGTATTGAAGTGGTTAAGGGGACTGTGACAGAATTAATAAGAAAATGGCGTGGGCCCCCCAAAATCCATACCAGGCCCTTTGAGTCTGGCATAGATTTTAAGAGGAACTCCACAGCAAAATGTAAAAAAAAATTGGCGTGGGGTCCCCCCAAAATCCACACCTGACCCTTATCCGAGCAAGCAGCCTGGCAGGCCAGGAAAGGGGGGGATGAGCGAGCGCCCCCCCTCCTGATCCATACCAGGCCACTTGCCCTCAACATGGGGAGGGGGTTTTGGGGTTCCCCCAAAGCACCGTGCCCCCATGCTGATGAGGACAAGAGCCTCTTCCTGAAAACCCTGGCCATTGGTTATCGGGGTCTGTGGGCGGGGGGCTTATCGGAATCTGGAAGTTACCTTTAACAAGGGGCCCCCCATATCCTGCCCCCCTCTATTTGAATGGTTATCGGGTACATTGTGCCTCTAACCATTCACCAAAAAAAGTGTAAAAATGTAAAAACCACAACAGACAGTTTTTGACAATTCCTTTATTAAAAAGAAAAAAAAATTGTCCTGCGATGTACATCCATCTTCAATCGTGGGACTGTGTCCGCACTGAATGGGTTAACTGCTCATTTTGGCTAGGGGAGAAGAAAGCGGAGATTTACTTACCTAATCCTCCGATCCTCCCAGCACAAGACTGGTCCGGCCGACTGGCCGCGCTCTAGAGGTCTTGAATAGTGGACTGTTTCTGACATCATCATGCCAAGAGCAGGCTGATCATACCAGAAAGAGTCCACTGCTGGAAGTGGGGGAGCGTCGTTTTCTGGAGGATCGAAGGATCATTTGGCATACCGCTTTTCTGAATAAATCTCTGCCCTTATCACTTTCCATAGTCAATAAGGCCCTTTTGGTGTCACATTCAATCTCTCCATTACACCACTGATTTATCTTTGACCTAGATGTTTATCTAATGGTGGGTCACTCCCATGGGCCGGTAGGTGCACACCTATATCTGGAACTTGACATCTTATATTATACAGATCCTCTACATCAGCCTTTGTTTTTACCCCAATGATACTGACACAAGCCACGCATATCCTTTGAAGTCACACACTGTAAATACTTACATGGTCCTGAGGAAGCAGAAGTCCAGCGAAACACATCAACCGGATCAAACTTATTTACAATATACATACTCATGTGACTTCATAGTTTGTATTTTATACAGTTACATTGCATATCGTGTGTCTTTTTTGCCGGAAGGCATCGCTTTTATCACTGTACAAAATTCAACAAAAGTATTTTTTTATCCATATTCTTGATGTAATATTTTCTCAATGGCATATATAAAGGCCCGCCTTGTATATGTGTATTGTCTCTTCCCTTTGAATTTTAGGATGATGCCAATGAGAACATAGTTTGTTACAATAGTTGGTTTCATTCTCAACCCACATCTTCCACTTACCTTGACAAACATGTTATACTTACCCGCTCTGTGCAGTGGTTTTGCACAGAACAGAGTGGATCCTCCTTTTCTCGGGTCCCTTTGTGGTGGCCCCTCCCTCCTGCTGAGTGCTCCCACAGCAAGCAGCTTGCTATGGGGGCACCCAAGCCGAGCCGCAACTCCTTGTGTTTATTCAGACACGGAGCCATGGCCCGGCCCCGACCCCTTTCTCTCCTCATTGGCTCACTGACTTTGATTGACAGCAGCAGGAGCCAATGGCACCGCACTGCTATCTCAGCCAATGAGGGGAGTCCTGGACAGCCGAGTCTCCGTGCAACGTCGCTGGATCTAGATGGACCTTAGGTAAGTATTAGGGGGGTTGCTGCACACAAAAGGTTTTTTATCTTAATGCATAGAATGCATTAGGATAAAAAAAAAAAATGTTGCCTTTACAACCACTTTAAGATGCCTACACACATTGGTGGAGATTTACTGAAATTGGAGCATGCAAAACTGGTGCAGTTCTGCATAAAATCCAATCAGCTTCCAGGCTTTATTGTCAAAGCTTATTTGAACAAGCTGAAGTTAGTATCTGATTGGCTTCCATGGACAGCTGTACCAGATTATGAGTCTGTTTGAAGGATCTTATTTAGATTTGCTCACAACTATGTGGTATACCATCCTATTTGATTCTCTTTGGTAAATTTAAAGGAGATTGTACACAGATTATAAAACAAGATTGAAACGTGTATAGCTTTACAGAGAGCCTTATGTTTTTTCACTAAAGTAAAACCTGACTCCCCTTGGCAGAGAAAGAAGAAGGAAAAGAATTACAATTACTTTGTGAGAGTTGCTATGCAGAAAGCAGATCCTGCACATGCAATAAGTAAAAAGGAACTTTTAAAAAAAATATACACTGAATTATTGTGTTGATTTCTTTTTATGCTCACGTAGCACCCACTACCTTAAGTAGGTAGGTGCTAGAGTAGTGGGTTTGTTTTGTACTGTCAGCGCAGGTAAATTTAGGCAGGCCTATGCTGTGAGCTAGGTCTGTTTGTTTTGATCTGGGGGCAGGGGAGTGGTTTAGAGTAGCAGCAGGTGATTGACATGTGCTTCAGCCCTTGGACGCCTCCTCTGGTTTTCAGAAGGTTCTGGAAAAGAGGAAGGGCAGACAGCTGGAGTGACATGGGGTGTAAGTGGGAGCCCTGGCCAGTCCCCAGCTAGGATTGGCAAGGAGCAGGCCTCCTGTATATACCCATGGTTGACCTGCTGGGGGAGGAGATGTCAGGTGGAAGAACTAAATGATGGAGTGTTAGACTGTTGTGGTCTGAGGGAACCCCCTTTCTGGGGGGGGGTGAACTCAGGCCCGGAGCTTGGGAGCCTCTCTCTACACGGTCATTGAGAGGTGTCCTGGAACAGGAGCAGGAAGAGGACAGTCGGGAGCACTGCCAGGAAAGTCATTCAGGAGGGATCCATGCCGGGGTCGGTGAGTGAGAAGCACAGTGTGAAGCTCTGGGAGAGACATGCCAGGACTTGGATGCAGGATGGCTGGCTAGATTTGCATCAGATGTGCTGGGATCAGTAGTCCACCAAGTGTCAGTTAGCACATTTATTCTTCTCAATTAAAACGGTTGCTACCTCAAAGGGGACTGCAGACCCCTGCCTGTAATGGGCTATTAGGAAAATGTTAGGACTTATTCAGAGTGAGGCCCAGCCATGTGCTAATGGAGACAGGAACCTAGATTTGGACAGTGAAGTGAAGCACGTGATCTCAAGTAGTGTGCTGGAGGAGATGTGCAGAGGAAGAGACTGACAAGTCTAGACGCAACCAACATTGATTTAATTGAGAAGTATTCATTATCTGGGCATCCCATGTCCCCTTTCCCCACCCAAGTTTAATCCCCTAATAAAAACAACAAAAACAAGCAAGAGACTGTTCATTGTCTGGGAAAGTGTGCTAAAATGAATGTCTGACCAGCAGGGTGGAATGTATGGATGCTAGTACACGTAGTGACCCCATGAGGGCACAGCTACACTCATTTATAATATAATAAATATTTGAGTTGAGCTGATAACATTTATACAAAAAAGCAAAAACTACAGTTTTCCTTCAAGTCCCTTGATGTTCATTAATAGCGAGAGAAGCAGAAGAGGAAACTAAGAGACGATTAAGTTAAATAACTAGTAACCACATTATTAAATGTGTCCCACATTAGTTATTAAGAGTAAAGTTTAAAACATGTTCCTCAAAAGTAAGCCACCCCCGGTGTTTGCCCATATAAGCATCATAGCTCTTTAAGAAATTAATTTTAAACCAAAAGGTAAACACATCCTCCTGGTCACATGTGCTTTCTCTGGGTTTAGCTGAATCATTTACTTATCAATGAGTTATTGAAATATTTGCTAGAAAATCAACATTGTGTGTAAACACTTTGAATGTGTGTTCAACCTACTCAACATTAATCATATACCTGTATAGGAGGGCAAATTACATAAAAGTTATTCTTTTTTTTTGGTGGCTTTGTTTTTTACTAAGACATTTATCTATGCAAATATACCCATTGATATACAAAAAATTATAATATAACACACAAATTGTACTTTATAGTGTAGTTAAAAAAAACATTGTATGTATTAAACATACTATAAAGCCTTATGCTGTAAAAGTAAAGTATAATTACAAAAAAAGTTACAATACATAATAAAAATAAAAATAAAATTTACATAATATATAGTAGAGTGTGTAGTAGTTTGAGCAGTTATTCCTTTATTTATGAGGAACTGGCCATCATATTCATAAGTGGTTTAAATGAAAGCTGTCAAATTTAGCTAGGCACTTATAATGATATGTAATCCTAAGGGAGGCGTCAGTATGCCACACATAAAACTGCATGCCTCCAAATCACATAGTTTTGGTGACTTGTATAATGATGGCAAAAACCTAAGCGTTTTCTTTGATTCTGCCACGCATGCTGGCATCTGCCGCATCACACGGGGCTAACATAAAAGAAAGTGAACCAAAGTTAAAAATTACCATAGGCCAGAGAGGAGGACACCTGCTGGAGTAACCCTCTGCTGTCAGGCACAGCTGGAGACTAAAAAAATGAAAGCCATGCAAACAAGTGACAGGGCAGCATGAAATCAGCTTTTGTCTTTTTTTTATTAACAATTACAGTATGCGAAAATCAGGGAAACTCATAGTAGGCAGAAGTCACATTTCAAACCGGCTGTGCATATAAAAAGCTCAGGCGTTGAAGTGTGCCTTTTAGAAGAAAAAAAAAAAACAGGAGTATGTTTGGAGGCTTCCCAAGTGTGTTGAGGAAAGTGGTAATTAATGTAAAGTGAAAGAAGGAGGAATACTGGCATAACAATAGGAAGTTTTCTTTTTTCTGTCATAGGTGAAAGCCTTGACAAAGGACTGTTGTTAAAAATGGCCACGGTGAGGCCAACACTTCAAACCCAGGTATGGGTGACCTTTTCCTTTTTTTAGATATAGAGGCTGCAGCGCGGTTTGTTTTGTATCTGTCGCTTAATACAATAGAGGTAATTTGTACCAATTTAATTTTGTGTATGCTTTAGGTTTTACCAAGGCTTTGCTCTTTGATGGCTCCTTTCAGCAAAGCGTTTGCTCAAAGTTCATAGGATGTGAGCTTCTCTTCTTTTTCATTTACAACATCAAGAGGATTACAAAGAATAACTGTGTTGCCTAACATCAATGATACGGTATATCTTCAGGCTACTAGAAAGCAGTTTTCACAAAGTGCACCTTCTAATATTTTAGAACCTCCACAGGCTGCACATAAAACAAGCATTAAACACAAAAAGCTCACAAGGATCCAATGAAAGGTTATACTCACGCAACCTTATTCATCTTAAACACCTGGTATACAGACAGCCAAAGATCACTGATCAAGTGTCATATTAGCAGACATATTACACGTGCGATATGACTGTGGAGGATATAAGCTGTTCAGCCAGATCAGATTTATGTGAGGGAAGTAGAGCATATGGCCTGATGTGGGGATCATCCTATTTATTGGCCAGGAATCATACTTTCATACAAAGTATGGTATAAAGGGATACATGCTAGAAGTGTGCTCGTATTTTTCACTATCTTATGAATGCTCTTAATGCACAATTAACAATATATTTGGGGATAGGTTTCTTTTACTTAGCACTTATAAATGAGAGGTTTATGACCAATGAAAAGTTTGGGGTGTTCCATTTTAATTTAAAAATAAAATAATTAGTTATTTTTAGATAACAATAACTAAAATGTGGTTAAATCATGCAAAGGTCTTTAAATCTCATTGAGACGAAAGCTAAGCAAGAACTTTTAGAGATCAGTTCAAAACCGGATGTCTTGTCCATAAGGCATTGTATGGACGTGGCCCAGAGTATCTGAAGGAAATATTCGTCAAGTATGTGCCTACCCGATCCTTGAGATCGGCAAACTTGGCCTTACTGAAGATTCCAAAATTTAAAAAGAAAACATGCGGAGGGAGAACGAGTGAAGTACAAGGAGCTGAATTTTGGAACTCCTTGCCTCTGAAACTGAGACTTGAGAACGACTTTTTGAAATTCTGAAAGAAATTGAAAACCGTACTTTTTTTACAAGATATTGGAGTCGCCTAATTTTAATTGTGTTGTGATGGACGGACTCCCTGGCTTTTATTTTGTATGTTGCCATGCTGGTTTGTTGGTTCTCTTAAGGTCTTTTAATGTCAATGTCCTTTTGTTTTGCGCATCGAGGCCTTCGGGTAAGACTGCGTAGGTTAAGCATTTTAATAAATAAATAAATAAAATCACCTTATGCATAACAGGAAATTTAACAACGAAACATCTGTTGATGGAATTAATTTCTTCTGAGAAATTATAATAGCTGAAGAACTGTTCCTTGTTATCAGGTTTAAGAAGATAACCAGTGAGGTTATGGAGAGGTGGGCCACAAGAAATCTAAAAAGTCTTCCACTCAACTAGTGTAAAGCACAGTAAGGCACTATTAGGTCTTGCATGCACTACAAATACAAATACAATAGTTTTTTTCCTCATTTAGGATAGTGAATGGAGCCAGTCCATTCTGCCCCTTGGCTAAATGTACATCCAGAACTACAGGTTTATGGAAAGATAATATTAAAGTTTTAAGATTGGGGTGATTAAACTCAAGTAGTAGGTGCATTTACAATGAGTTGTGCCAGTCCAAAACTGTATTTTAGGGCATTCCAGACCACTTTTATTTCAAAGCAAGTCAAAGTTCATACAGATAGCTCTTTCCACGCAGGGGGTTCTCACCATCACTGCAAAGACATAACATTCAGGCTCCTGGCTCTCTTGTGGAAGCTTTACTGCTCTGCAGGGTTTTCCTGACCATCAAACACTTTTTGATCTTCCTAACCATCAAACACATCTGAGTGTTTATAAACAGATGCTGTATCTGTATCTGTACCATTTTACCGAGTAGCACAGGGTCCCCCTGCTACAAAATATAACTAAAGGCAAAACTTTTTTTTTAGTTTTGGATAGAGTGGAGAGGAATTAGAACCCCTGTCAGTTTTTATTGTTGTCTGTGTCCCTGTTAAGGAGATTCACCCCCTCTATTTGTTCTGTTTACCATTATCATTGAAAGTGAAAGTAAAAGAAAATTCCACATTTTGGGTTGTCCCCAGAAAAGTAATTGAGAGGAAATCTTCCAATGGGGATACTAGTTCTGGTGACTTGGGGGTCTCTTAATTTGCAGAGATTTCCTCTCACTGCCTGTTTGGCGATAGGACAGAAAGTGAAGGGAAATCTCCAAAATGGGACACAGAAGGCAGAAAAAAATCTGACAGAGGTTATAACCCTCCCTCTCTTTATCCAAAATTAAAAAAAGTTTTGCCTACAATTTAATGAGTAATTTATTCCAAAATGCATATAGCTGTTGTATTATCAAGTATTTAATGCACTAGACTAGACTGTGTAAAGATTTATAACCCACGGGGACACCAATCCGTGGTATTCAGCAAATAGGGTTGATTTACTAAGGCTGTTCACATTGTAGGGAAATTTTTACTGCACAAGGGAACTTGGTTAGTGAATGAGGGGAAAAGTCATATTCCAAGGCTGTATTTTTGCTTGCACGTGGCTTAATGGTTGAAGTCAGCAGAGTTTCACCTCATTCACTAACCTAAGGGAAACGTACCATGCAAAGTGGAGAGGCTATTTGCTTTTAATAAATCAACTCTATTATTTTAATATGCACAATAGGGTAGGAAAAGGAAACCGTTTTTCCAGTTTATTTGTGTGTGCAAAGGTTTTGGCCATTAATCATGCTCATGACCTTCCATGCTATCTGTGGTACCTGATCTTAGAAGGGCCTATATAAACTGAATATATCTAGGAGTGAAAGTACAGGTACTCAACAGAGTTGCAATTTGGAAGTGAATAAAGTTTTGAAATAGCATGGTGCCTGATATCTAGCAATAATTAATGAAAGGGAAGAGAGACAAAGTAGTGAAGCCACAGGGTCCAGTATGCAGGCCCAAATTGGATATAACAGACTAGGTAGACTTCCGAAATCAGAGCTTGGTACAAAATGATGCAAACACACTATGTTTTGGTACTTTACTGTGGACTAGGAGAAATCTATTTCGAAGGCTAAAGGTCCAATCAGCACAGATCAAATGGCAATAGGTTTAATGTGATGGTCTGTTCAGGCAGAGCCACTTGGTACTAGCAGAGGTTTTAAATCTGTCAGGGCCAAGGAAATGCCCCTGAAATGTCTAGCTACACAATGCATTGATTATACTCTCTCATAGCTATATATATGGGGGGATTCACTAAAACCGGAGCACGCAAAATCTGGTGCAGCTGTGCGTAGTAACCAAACAGCTTCTAACTTCAGCTTGTTCAGATAAGGCTTGACAATTAAACTTACGCCTAGTACACATGAAGAGTCGGCTTTTAGCCGCTGCCTCCATGGACCCCGAATGGCTGCACAGCCAATTGGCCCCACTTCTACAGGAGCAGGCATCTGGATCGGCGGCGGGGGGAAAGGACCACCCACGCACTCGGAGGTCACGGCCTCCAGAGCAATTTCTGCCCAGGAGCCTCCCCCAGGGCTTCGTGCCATAGCAGGAGCCCCCCTGATCGGGACCTGTCCAGCCCACCGGCAAAATGGCAGCTGGTTTCCGCCGTGTCAGGGCCAGGGCAGAATCCTCAGCATCGGCAGAGCTCAGTGGGCGGGGGCCTCGGAGCGTGCATGCGCCTCTCCCCCGTCCGCTCGGCGGAGACAACGGGACCGAATGGACACCCCCTCCCCTGATGTGGCAGCAAGGGGGAAGTCTCAGTGAGGGAAGAGGACAGTTACGGCTGCCGGGCTTTTACTGGCCCTCATCACCCGGGATGGACAACATGGAGCCCCTGCAGCCGACTGGTGACCAGTGGATTCCGGAGCAAGCGCAGCGGGGACACCCCCCTGGTCAGCTCGGCAATTCTCCTTGTCAGTCTTCTGTGTCTCTTACCAATGCATTACAGGGATTGTTGGGGGTAGCAGCTACGGGTGGTTCGGGGGCCGCCATGAGGGTGCCACAGGCTCCGGTGGACACAGCAGGGGCCCCTCGGGCGGTGGGTTCTGTGCCGTGATAGTGCCGTGAGGGTGACAGGGTCCACGGCTCTAGGGTCAGCGATAACAGTGGCTGGTGAACATCACAGGAAAGCGGGGGCAAGACGGATGTGGTTTGTATTGCAGATGCAGCAAAATGTGAGGTGTACGTCTGCTTTGAGGGATCACTAGGGGCGCATCTAAAGCCAGAAGTCAGGGAAAAGATTGTGAAAGGTGAGTATGTGGAAATGTTTTTTTTATTGCCCCTGGAAAAGTTTAATTTGGATAGAGTTAAGCCTGATGATAGCAAGAAGGAGGACGAGGAAAAACGGTGATACAGGTTGATCCTACGCACGTTCACCAACTGGCTGCAGGCATTTGTCATTATGGTGAGCGTGATAGGTGAAAAGAACCCCAAACACTGTTCGGCCCTTTTCTGCTACATGCAGTGGGGGAAGCCTACAGAGTCTACGGCGGATCGGCTTGGCTGAGGTATGATGAACCGTTCAGGCAGCGCAGGGCAGTCCGTCCGTGCGATTGGATCACTAGCCTTTGGATGAAGCTGATGTCAGCGAGGGCAGTGGTGCCCAAAAAAGAGCCGAATAAGTTTCGGCTAGTACACCATCTGTCTTTTCTGAAGGGTAGATTGGACAATGATGCAATCGATCCGGACACGTGCACGGTGTCGTACACGTCTTTCGATGCAGCAGTGGGTTGGGTTCGCTGCTGTGGAAAAAGGGCGCTAATGGCAAAAGCTGACATGAAATCAGAGTTCCGCTTGCTCCCAGTTCATCCAGACAATTTTTGGCTGTTGAGGTGCTGCTGGCAAGGGGAATTTTATGTTGATCGTTGCTTACCTATGGGTTGCTCCATTTCGTGTGTGTTGTTCGAAGCATTCAGCTCCTTTGTAGAATGGGTGGTTAGGGACATTTCAGGGCTTAACTCCATTTTTCATTACCTGGATGACTTCCTCTGTGTGGGTCTTCAGTTGTCTAATGTGTGTGCGGTGCTGTTGTCCACATTGCAACACATGGTGGACGCATTCAGGTGTTCCACTGGCGGAGGACAAGACGGAAGGCCCGACCACCACTCTCAGCTTTTTGGGCATAGTCATTGACTCGGAAGCCATGGAGTGTCGCTTACCGGAGGGGAAGTTGGGAGCGCTTAAGATGGAGATTCAAGAAATTTTAGGGCTACGGAAAATTCAGCTACGGAAGCTGCAATCTTTACTGGGTAAATTGAACTTTGCATGCCACATTATCCCTATTGGCAGCCACTGTGGGGGTCTGGTCCCCCACTCATTTAATTCGTATTACTAGGGAACATCGGGAGGACTAGAGGGTGTGGGATACCTTTTTGACAGACTACAATGGCAGATCGGTTTGGATGTTCGGCACGGACAGGGGACCTTGCAGGATGGATAAGAAGGTCGGTGAGTGTGTCCACGTGGGAGGCTTACGAGAAGGTATGGCACAAATTTGTGGGCATTGGTTAGGCAGCCCGGAGTATATCCGGACGATGTCGAGGTAAGGTTGCTTGTTATTTATTTTGTTTCCAGAAATTTGGAACAGGTGGTGTCAGTAACGCCCATGGACCGCAAACTCGCGGGTCTGGTGTTCTTGTTCAAATTACAGGGCGGAGTGGATATTACAAAAGATTTCCTTGTCCGACAGGCTATGAAGGGTTACCGGTGTACACAAAAATGCAGGGATGTCAAGAGGCCGTGTCCTTTGATAACCTGCAGTCACTGTTTGTTCAGTTGGGGTTTGTATGCACATCAGCATACAAAGTGTACTTGTTTAGAGCGGCTTTTTCGTTGGCTTTTTTTGAAGCCTTCCGGATTAGTGAGCTGGTCAGCCCATCCAAGAGGGTTCTGGGGGCTTTGCCTGCTTAGGATGTGGTCTGCAAAGGGGTTAGCATGGAGGTATTGCTACGCCGGTCCAAGACAGACCAGGATGGCAAAGGGGTAAAAGTATGGCTGTATTCTTTACCGGACTCTCCTGTGTGCCCAATTGGGGTGGCAACAGACGCCGCGCATTGTGGGTTGGACTAGGCGGCTGTAAAATGGATCGGTCGATGGGAATCAGGGATATTCCAGACCTACATCTGACCGCATTTGGTGGTTGAGTAGGGCTGGGAGCAAAAAGATGAAGGAGAGGAAGGGGGGTGGTTTTTTTGCCGAGCACGCATGTATTAAGATTATCGAGTTGGGTGAGTATTCTGTGTGGTGGTACCATGATTATCCTGTGGTTTTTCTTCCTTTCTTGCAGGTAGAAGCCAGATGCACCTCGTCTGGATCTTGGGCCACTCCTATGTGTTTTGGGGGGCCAGGCGAGCAGACGTTAGGCCTAATGGCAGGCAGATGGGGATTCCCAGAGGGAAGGCATGTATCCGTTGGTTGGGCCGGCCAGGCATGCTGTGGAGTAGGGTGGTGCCAGAAGTGCATCACTTTGCACATCTGGACAGGCCGCCAGACATTTTGGTGCTCCATGTTGGGGGGAATGACCTGGGGGGTCCTTCCATTTGGGAGCTCATTAAGGACATCAAGTTTGACTTCCTACGAATGAGGACGACCTTCCCTGACTTGTTGGTTGTTTGATCCGACATTGTAGCCAGGACAACCTGGCGATTGGCAAGGTCGGTAGACAAATTAAAGTAAATAAAATTGTGGGCTGATTTGTGGTCCATAACAGGGATTTGGTGATCTGCCATGAGAATTGGAGAGGGATGTTGGGCTTTATCTTCGAAAGGACAGGGTTCACCTGTTAGCAGTGGGTATTGATCTCTGGTCCCTGGGGCTGCAGGATGGGATCCAGTGGGCTTTGAGAGTGTGGAGGGGCTCCCAAGGGTAAGGGGTTACCCTTGTTAGCAAGATAACCTACGAGATGGAAGTGTGGGGGACCCATCAGTGGTATGGGCTCACGGTGTATTCAGTTAACACGGGTTAACTGGAAGATGGTAATGGTGGCACTGCCGGTAATGGGTCTCTGAGCTGGTGTGACATAACTGGAGGTCTAGTACGTAAAAAGGTCCGCAGTGTGGAAGTGGAACAGAGTTATGTTGGGAAGTGCCTTCAAAGACCACTAGGGGGGGAGCAACTGATATTTGGGGATTTTTGTTATGGTTAAAATGTTTTATATATTGAATATTTGTGAATAAAAAGGCTGCTATGGCCAGTTATACTCCAGCTTGTGTGGTCTCGTTAATCGTAGGTAATTATAAGTGGGGCAGGGTTGGAGTATGATAATGGTGGCAGTCATATGAGGGTTGAAATTCTTATCTACACTGGTCAAGAGAGGCCTGGAGCGAGGGGATTGAAAAGAACTAGCAGAGGGCCGGCATGATGAGAGTGATAAGGGAACAGCAAGGGTTAAGGAAATAGTGCAAAGGTGGGGGGAGTAGTGATTGGAGGAAAAAGTAGGAATAGGTGGGGTTTAGTTTATTTAAGGAGTTGGGGGGTGACCCAGGCAACACTGCAGGGGATCGTTCAGAGGAGCAGTTTCCTACCTGCCCTCCCTGTTTTTGGTGTGTTAATTCTTCATTTCAGGTGGTGCAACAGGACATGTCATGGAAGCAGTGTAATGGCAGTGGATGTCTTTGATGGTGGCAAGATAACCTACGAGATGGAAGTGTGGGGGACCCATTGGTGGTATGGTCCCATGGTGTATTCAGTTAACACATGTTAACTGGAAGATGGTAATGGTGGCACTGCCGGTAATGGGTTTGTCTCCAAGCTGGTGTGACACGGCTGGAGACCCAGTATGGAAAAAGGCCCGCAGTGTGGAAGTGGAACAGAGTTATGTTGGGAAGTGCCATCAAAGACCACTGGGGGGAGCAACTGATGTTTGGTGATTTTTGTTAGGGTTAAAATGTTTTATATATTCAATATTTGTGAATAAAAAGGCTGCTATGGGCAGATATACTCCAGCTCAAGTGTGGTCTCGTTAATCGTAGGTTAATACGTTAATAAGATAAGTGGGGCAGGGTTGGAGTATGATAATGGTGGCAGTCATATGAGGGTTGGACATCTTATCTACACTGGTCATGCACTGTGTAAGTGGTTTTTTAAAAACAAAGCCTCTAAATAGGGATACAACGGGAGGGGCCGAGATCTCCTTCTGATGTCAGCCAGGGAGGTCACGTGACCACCGTGCTATCCACTCAGCCCCTCCCGCTGTAGCCCTGAATCAAAGGTGTCAAGCAACCGGGAGTTACCTGACTTGTCTGAAGATCTCTTAAAAAGGTATTTAGAGGCTTTTAAAAAAAAAAAAACATTTACACAGTGCATTATGGCTGGATACAAGAGAGAGGCTGGCAGTGACATTTTTTAAAGTTTACTTTTATACTAAGAGCGGCAGGAGGGGAGATGACGGAGGCACGTAAACTGACCGCGGTAATCAGGGCTCAGCAACCATGGTTATTGTGGTCAGTACAGAGAGGGGGACACAGGAACAGGCAGGATCAGCCATATTAGATAGCACAAGCACTGTGCTGTTAAAGCTGCTATAAGGGTTCTGTTTTTTAATTTTTTTTATTTAGGGTTACAACTACTTTAAAGGTGGTCACAAAATATATTCTGACATATATCAATTCAACTCTGAGATCAATGTAGGCATTTTCTGCTATTTAATACGGTTATTACCATTAATAAAATAAAGCTGACTATTCTGTAACTGGATATGTAGACCTATGGGCTGAGGTGGCATTTATGCATTCACTACACTGTGTTCAGGGACAGAACCACCCAGATGTCAAACTGGGAGCAGCGGCTGTGTCCAATTGACATGAATGGGACTACCAACACGCAGATGTAGGGAACACCTGTGCATTCTGTGCAGAAAAACGTAGTCCTTCGCACTGGTGTATGCTTAAAGAGGAACTGCAGTCTGTTCACATAATTTGTAATAAAAACATCTTCACCATTCTAAACCTTCTCTCCAACCACTTTGCATATTATTTTATATATACTGTGATTCTGTACTTGCCAAATATGCTGCAGAAATCTTCCTCCACTGAGTCTGGCTGCAACCATTTTAACTGTGGGCAGCTGAAGCTGCTGCCTGCTCACTTCCTGGATTTACACAGACACACACCTCCAGCTCTGCAGCTTTCATTGGCCCTCTTATGACTCATCCCACCTCCCTTCCTGACAAACTCTCCCTTGAGTGAGAGAGAGCCGTGCATGATGTCATAAGCCTAGGCTTATTACCAGACAAGAAACAGGAAGTGGGCTGTATAAGGAATTTACTCGCAGAAAAAAAAAATGTTTTACTATCCAAAGTTAAAACAAGGGCAGAAGATCTAATAGATAGAAAGTTGAAAAAATGATTGAAGGTCCGCTTTAAGTATGACTGTGTGAATGCCTTACCAAGACCCCTAGACCTAAAGGAGAAGTTAACCCTTGTAGCGCAGGTGCATTTTTAGATTTCTTTGAGTTCAGCTTTAAGTTACAGCGGCAGAAATAAGCATACAAGTGTAAGAAATCATTCTGCATTGGAAACATCCACAACAGAGTCATGTCACTGTAGATAAATGTCCGGCTGCTAGACTGCCCCATAAAATGCATTTTATATTACTTTTATAAAACCTTAGGTATCCACAGGGGGTAAACAACCACAATAAAGTAATAGCCTAGCATTTAACTGCAGGATAGTAAAACCCTTTAATCCCGGAGAAGAGAAAAGGGGATGGGCCCCATTCGGCCTGGCAAAGAAATAAAAAGATTGATGAGGGCCAGCGTTAGGTCTGATCACTAAGGAAATATGCTCAATCTTCCGTCTATGGTAAACTACACATGGTGGAATATTACAAGTAAGAATAAGAATGTTTTACAAGGATTAGTCAGTATAGATTAATCTATATCATTACCCCACACAAAATAACCACTAAAACGTATGTTTTTCCAGAGAATGTAGCTTCTATGAAGGCAGATGGTGCATCTTTGATCCTATGTTTTCAAGGGGTGGCTGTAATAAAAATGGCTAGTATTGTTGAGCCTTCAGTGTATCCTTAACTAATGTATGATTACCTCCTCTCCAGCTGAGGGGCCCAGCAATGTATCACTCACGCAGTGGCCCTTAAAATCTGAAAGTATTACCCAGTATATAAAGCAGATTCACCCATTAAGGGTAGCAGACGTTTTTAAGCCGTGACCCAGGGTGTGACATAAACTTTAGACTTTTGTTCACACACTGCAATGAGAAATGTGTCTATATATTTTTTTATACAATTATTATATATCAAAATGTAATCTTATGTCATTTCCACAGTTAGGAAGCTTTCCACTTCAGATCAGATACGTAACATGTTCAGGAAGATCATTCTTTTTTTTTTTTTTTTTTTGCTACTTCAGCGCTTACATTGAGAGGATTTGAATCACCATTTATGGCTCATTTTTTTCCCATCTCATTATCGTCACATCATAGTACCATAAGCATAGCTTTTTATTTTATCGTTTTCAGAAATCTTTGTTTATTCTTTACAAAAATACCAAGCGTTCAACTAACACTGACCCACGGTGTACTACTGATGTTCCCATGCCCCCAACCCCCCCTCCCCCCCACCCTCACCCCCAACCTGCAGTCATGCTCCCGGTACAGCGTGCATTCATTACAAGAACTTCTCAGCGAATCTCCCCATTTTTTTTAAAGGATATCCACTTCGCCCACTTTTCACCATCCGAATCCTCATCTATCTCAAGCCTAATATCTTCAACCTCACCCGCCTCTAAGATATAGGTTTCGTAAACCCTTGTTAACCAGTCTCGAATGTTTGGGCCCTCAGCCTCTTGCCATTTTTTTGTATTAAACTTTTTGCCGTATTTAGCAGTAGGAGTTAAAGATGCATTATATCTGCCAATATGTCCTTTAGTCCCATGGAACAAACACACCCAAGGGTCCTCCTTGATCTCAGTACCCATTATCTCCTGTATTATCTTTAGCACCTCCTGCCAGAATTTCTTAATAATTGGGCACTCCCACCAGAGGTGAGCCATTGTTCCCCTGACGGAGCACCCCCTCCAACAGTTTCCGGAAATTTCTGGATGCATCCTATTTAATCTATCTGGAGTCATGTACCATCTGGCTAAGCATTTAAAATTTGATTCTAACATTCTCGTGTCTACTGCTGATTTATGTGTTGCGTTTAGGATAGCCTCCCAAGTCACCCCGCTAGGTGTAGATCCCAATTTGGATTCCCATTTATTGAAATAATATTTTATATAATTCTTTTGTTTTCCTTATAACTCCATTCTTCAGGAATAATTTCTCCAGAGATATGAGGTTCTTCTTATCTCTAATGGGACCAGGGAGACTTTTAATAAAAAGCGCAAGCTGATTATATCACCATGTGTCTATTTTCATTAGGTCCTTGAGTAGGTTTAACTCCTGGAAAGTGACAATTTTACCATTTTTTGTACTGTGTATCCTTATTCTTTAACCATTTCCCTCCCACTTCCCTCAACCCTGGCGGAAAATACTCATTATCCTTTAAATAAATACATGGTGAATTAAACTCCCAAGCATTTTGTTTGTGTAACTGATCCCAAATCTTTAAAGTGTAACGTGTTATGTGTGTTTGGACCTAACTTCCTAACGTGTGGGGGATTCCAAATTAACTGGTGTAGTTTTGCATTGCTCATCTCTTTTTCAAGGTTTAACCATCTTTTATCTATCGGTTCCTTACCCCAATCTAACACCCGTGATAGTGCTATCGCTCTGTGGTATTTTTTAAAGTCTGGAAGTGCCAGACCACCCTGTGCTTTATCCCTACTCAAGACCTTATAAGCAATCCGTGGCTTTTTATTTTTCCATATAAATCTAGTAAGAATATTATTCCGTACCCTAAAAAAGGTCTGCGCTAATGGGATTGGGAGCTGCTGCATTTTATACAGGATCTTCGGGGCCAAGGTCATCTTGACAGTATTTACTCGTCCGATCCAAGAGATACTTTTCCTTATTTCCTGTTTGATCTCATCGAGGAGAGGAATGAAGTTTAAGAGGTACATTTTCCTTACGGAATTTGCTAATGTCACTCCCAGGTACCTAATTTTTTTGCTCCACGGAAAATGAAAAATTTCCTTGAGTTTAGTTGCTTCTTGTCCCTCAATATTGATGTTTAAAACTACTGACTTACTAAGGTTGACCTTATAATTTGATAATTCCCCGTATCTCCTCATCGTAGCCAGAAGATTGTGGTTTAACAATGTAGAACAATACATCATCGGTGAATGCCGAGAGCTTGTGTTCATCTCCCCCCACCACGCATCCACAAATATCCGGATTCTTCCGAATCAAGTATAATAAGGGTTCCAGGGTCAAAACAAACAGAAGAGGGGACAAGGGGCAGCCCTGCCTGGTCCCGTTCTCCATCATGAACTCCGCCGATGGTGTACCATTCACCCTGACAAATGCCGAGGGGGATTTATACAATGCTTTAATCCAGTTCAACATGGTACCACCCAAACCGACTGCCCTCAACGTCCTCAGCATGAACCCCCAGTCTACTCTGTCGAAAGCTTTCTCAGCGTCGATCGACAAGAGCAGACCGGGGGTCCCCTTCGCTTTCAACGCGTCCATAACCAGGAGCGACCTAACTCCGTTGTCCCTCCCCTCCCTCCCTGGTATAAAACCCGTCTGATCTGGATGGATCCAGAGCGGCATTTTGTCCCTTAATCTGCTGGCTAGTACCTTGGCTTACAATTTAATATCAGCATTCAACAATGCTATCGGCCTATAGCTCGAACATAGCGAGCTATCTTTCCCTTCCTTTGGTATTAGTGTTATTGACGCCGTCAATGATCCCTTGCATAATTCTTCATGACCCCCTATCCTATTCCAAATCTGGCAAAGCTTGGGGACCAGGGCCTCCTTAAATTTTTTGTAGAAATAGGAAGTAAAACCATCTGGCCCTAGACTCTTTCCAGAGGGAGATGCTTTCAGGGCCCTCTCGATCTCTTCTATAGTGATCGGTCCATCTAGTTCTTTTGTGTCACTGTCCGAAAGGCTTGGTAAACCTGCCTCCCTTAAAAACTCTTCCATCTTTGCCTCTCTTTCCATGGTATCTATCCCGCTTTGCCTGACCTTATAAAGGGATGCAAAATAACTCCGAAATTCCTCGGCTATATCTCTGGAATTATGTTTTAGAACCCCCTTTTTACTTTTGATCCTATCTATAAAGTTGGACCCTCCTTTCCTTTTCAATACTGTTGCCAAGTGCTTCCCCACTTTATTACTCCATCTAAATCTATCTTTTAGATTTTTTGTTTAAAATACGCTTCAAATCTATCTCCATTAAATCTTTTAGTTTTTCTCTTTTTATAATAATCTGATGTAGGAGTAAGTTATGACTACCACTAGTGGCCTTATGTAGCTGTTCAAGGTGGTGGATTTCTTCTATGAGTACTGTTTTCCTTTTTGACCTTTCTTTTTCCTTGTTGGCCCCTATTGAGATCAAAATGCCCCTTATATAGGCTTTTAGCGCCTCCCACAGAACTGATCCAGAGATCTCTCCGGTATCATTTATCGAGAAGAACCCTTCGATTTCTTCCTGTATTTTGCTACAGATATTTGGATTCTCGATGAGCTTTTCATCTAGATGCCATGAAAATGGGGGCCTTCGGAATCCTGGGATCCCTACCTTCATCAGGATTGGGGCGTGGTCAGACAGCGTGGTGACTCCGATCTTCGTATCCTTAACATATTCTAGTAATCTGTGATCTACCATAAAATAATTGAGCCTTGAATAGGACCCGTGGATTGAAGAAAAAAAGGTATAGTCCCTGTCCTTGCGTGCTGTACTCTCCATGCATCAATCATATGGCAACTATGCAATTTCTGTCCTATTTTTTTTAGGAGTTTCCTACCCACTCCTTGTGAACTAGATCCAATGTTGGATCTAAGCAAAAGTTGAGATCTCCTGCCAGAATCACCTTCCTGCCCTGAAAACCATCAACTTATTCAAAACCCGATACAGGTATTCAGTTGGATTCCTATTAGGGCAGTAAACATTTGCCATGGTAAAAACCCCTTCTCCCACCCTCACCTTCAAAAAGAGGTAGCGACCCTCCAGATCCGCGCTCCTCTCCAAGAGCACAAACCTGGTCCTTCTTGAAAACCCAAAAAAGGGGGGGTTTCCGGCGCTCCGCAACATGTGATGTCTAAGGTAAATAGTACAATGGTAGCTATAATAGCACATTAAATAAGGCAGGTAAATTCTAGAATGAGGAGGCAGCCATCCTCAGAGGGTGTCCATTACCTCTGTTGATAATCAATGTTGAAAAAAGGAGGGGTGTGGAGGCGCCAACTGTGGTAGCTTGTTTATGCAAAAATAAAAGTTAGTGTAACAATTACACTTACTGGTTCGCAGGGTGTTTCTTTGAGATGGAAAGTGTCCTGGGATGTGCTGTTATCTTGTTTCCGGCTCAGATTTCATTCCTTCAGGCGTCTGGGTGTGGAGTCTGTAAACAGGCTGAACCGCTGCATCCAGTGCATGGAAAGCTCC
The DNA here is from genome assembly GCF_042186555.1 of Aquarana catesbeiana. Taxonomy (NCBI): domain Eukaryota; kingdom Metazoa; phylum Chordata; class Amphibia; order Anura; family Ranidae; genus Aquarana; species Aquarana catesbeiana. The sequence goes on from NC_133327.1 coordinate 238,864,395, forward strand.
ACGCTGACCACTCTGGAGCGCGGAAGAGGAAATGACGTCACTGATGCACGGCAAACGTCCAGGCTGGTGTTGGGGATAATGCAGGGATAGTACAGGTAAACCCGATTGCCACCCCTTTAGCCCTCTTAGTAGGGGAATAACTATAGAACCAAATGGGGAAGCAATTGGAAAACAATCTAACATGTGTATCCTGTGAGAGGTGGGTCTCCTGAAGAAACACAACGTCTGCCTTGGATTGCTCTAGTTCTCTTAATACCTTGTGTCTTTTGAGAGGGGAGTTCAACCCTTTAACGTTATATGTCAAACAAGTAAACTCTGTCATTTATTCTTTGAATAGAGCTGCGTTGTGATGGCACATGTTGCTCTTTGAACCCCTCAGCGGAGCCTCTGCAGGACCAAAAACCCTCCCTCCCCTCTCCCATCCCTTCTCCCCCCCTCCCCACCGCCCCCACCATCCACCCCCCCCCCAAAAAAAAGGAAGATCATTCTGCTGTAAAGCAGACAGGGATAGTTGATTTTTCTTTCTTTCTTTTTTTGTTTTTTTTTGTTTACAAGCGCTTTTTTTTATTTTTTAAAGAAGGTAAAAAAAAAAAAAAAAGAAAATCATACAATCATGTAACAGTGTACATCATAAAATTGACATCCAAAAAATAACATGAAAAGGTGAAATAATGAACAATTCCGAAGCATACGGAAAAAGAAATATAGAAAAGGTACATACAAAGGCATCAAGCAGTTAAGACATAACAACCATGAACTGCCTTTAGCCTTGTGCTAACAAAATGTGCCTATGGGTTTTCCAGGCTTCCCATCTGCGATCGAATAGGTGCAGCTTATCTTGTAGGGTATACAAAATCCTTTCCATTATCATCACCATATCAATTCTGTCTAGGATGGAGGATAGTGGTACTACAGGGGACTTCAAATGAAGAGCAATGGTCCACAGATTAGATACAATTTTTCATTTTTATAGTAGTAAGATGTCTTTTTGTTTTGGATAGTGGGAAAGAATCAACCGGGGATTCGTTAGAGAAATTTACCCTTAAAGTGTTGTCGACAAGACAGCAAGTAACAGACAGAAAGTGAGGGAAAACAGGCAATAGAGACATAGGTCTCAATAACAATCTGACAGGGGTTCTAGACTACCCCAATTCTACTAAAAACACCTTTTAATTCTTGTCTGTGCTAGAGATCTTTCCTTGCCTCCTGGCTGAAAAAATGATGTCACCAGGATGGCAGGAGATGAGAAAATTTGAATTCTTCCCCTCTAAACTCTAAAACTACAACAAAAAAGTTTTGGCTGGATATAAATGTTTAGTAATCAGCGGTAGAAAAACCTACATTAGTGGGTTTTACTAAAACTTTACTAACTGCTAAAAGCTCCATAGAAGCTGCTACTGAGTTACCAGTGACCGGATATTGATCAGTAAAACTATGACATTATTCTAAATTCTGAATACTGGAAAACACAGTGTTACTTATTTACGGTAATTGAACTGCTGCAAATCCAGCATCCATTTGTTAGGGAGCGATTGCTAATTCCAGGAAAGTGAGACTTATCAGTGAGCTTCTAATACATTCCACAAGGCCGTACAACTGTGCTAAAATTAGAAAGGTCAAACATTCATAAATGGTTGTGGTTTTTTTTTTTTCAACTTTTTATTTTACTTTTTAAATCAGGGCCGGAAATTAAAAAAAGAAAAAAAGAAAAAAAAAAACAGAAAAAACTGCAGTACAGCTTCCATACACTGCAAGGAACACATTTTTATTAGGTCTAGGGGGAGTACAACCCCTGCTCTGGCACTCTCCTTCTCTCCCTCCAGTGTTCCAGGCTATGGTTTCAGCATCATCATCATGTACAATGCAGGGCTGTTAAAGTTGGAGTAAACTCCCATCTCTGACTTGTACCTATAGGTAAGCCTATAATAAGGCTTACCTATAGGTACTGTAAATATCTCCTAAATGTGCACCGTTTAGGAGATATTTACTGTAAATGCAGTCAATGATGTCGCCGGCGCATGCGCTCTGAAGGAATGACCACCCAGGCCGCTCCTACAGAGTCCTGTCCTGTAAACGGAGGCTCCCCCCCGTGCATGCGCAGGAGTGACATCATCACAGCTACAGCCACTCACACAGCCAGAGTCCGCAGACCCGGAAGGAAGATGGGTGAAGATAGAAGCAGCCTCCAGAGATGACAGCGATTTGCTGGAGGGCTTAAATTTCAGGTAAGTTTCACATAATTGCTAGTATGCAATGCATACTAGCACATTATGATATTACCTTGCAAGTCAGAAAAGAAAAAACTCACCCAGCGGTTTACTACCGCTTTAACCTTGCACTGTAAGTGGAGGAGGTGAGAGTATGACTATGGCCAGAAGCACCTTAAAGAGAAGGCTTCACAGAACTGGTTTCACCACTTGAAGGACCCTGCTGGAGTGAGGAATAAGGTAAGTATTGGTTTTTTTTTTCTTTTTTTCTCTACACCTAGGTGAAAACCAAGCATTTAATCCTTACAGTATGGTCCACTGCAAGGGCAATTTTTATCCTTGTGACTGGAGTTGGGCCTTAAAGTTTTTATATTATATTTATTATTTGTATAAATTCTTAACTTTACAAATAAACATTTAATATAGTGCTTATGCTAAACTGTGTGTAGAATGTACTTTTGAATTAGAAAGCCCTGCATTAGGTCTGCTCTTGCAGACTGAACATCCAGACTGTCACTGTCTTCAGGGATGGCATGTGATGACTTATTTACGTGTGTGTTTGTGTGTGTAATTTGAGGTCCGGTTATTCAGATACACATTCACAACACATCAATAAACCAGCTAACTAGAGCCCTGGTGTACCAAATAAACACTACCACCCACTATCCACCTGTTTGCTGAAAGGGGTAATATGAAATAGTTACAATATCTCACAAAAGTGAGTACACCCCTCACATTTTTGTAAATATTTTATTATATCTTTTCATTTGACGACACTGAAGAAATGACACTTTGCTACAATGTAAAGTAGTGAGTGTACTGCTTGTATAAATTTGCTGTCCCCTCAAAATAACTCAACACACAGCCATTAATGTTTAAACCGCTGGCAACAAAAGTGAGTACACCCCTAAGTGAAAATGTCCAAATTGGGCCCAATTAGCCATTTTCCCTCCCCAGTGTCATGTGACTCGTTGTGTTATAAGGTCTCAGGTGTGAATGGGCAGGTGTGGTGTTATCGCTCTCACTCTCTCATACTGATCACTGGAAGTTCAACATGGCACCTCATGGCAAAGAGCTCTCTGAGGATCTAAAAAAAATTATTGTTGCTCTACATAAAGATGGCCTAGGCCTATAGGAAGATTGCCAAGACCTTGTTACTGAGCTGCAGCACGGTGGCCAAGACCATACAGCGGTTTAACAGGACAGGTTCCACTCAGAATAGGCCTCGCCATGGTCAACCAAAGAAGTTGAGTGCACATGCTCAGCATCATATCCAGAGGTTGTCTTTGGAAAATAGACTTATGAGTGCTGCCAGCATTGCTGCAGAGGTTGAAGGGGCGGAGGGTCAGCCTGTCAGTGCTCAGACAATACGCCGCACACTACATCAAATTGGTCTGCGTGGCTGTCGTCCCGGAAGGAAGCCTCTTCTAAAGATGATGTACAAGAAAGCCCACAAACAGTTTGCTGAAGACAAGCAGACTAAGGACATGGATTACTGGAACCATGTCCTGTGGTCTGATGAGACCAAGATAAACTTATTTGGTTCAGATGGTCTCCAGCAGCTCTGTGATGTCGTCATGGAGGAGTGGAAGAGGACTCCAGTGGTGACTTCTGAAGCTCTGGTGGACTCCATGCCCAATTTGGACATTTTCACTTAGGGATGTACTTACTTTTGCTGCCAATGGTTTAGACATTAATGGCTGTGTGTTGAGTTATTTGGAGGGGACAGCAAATTTACCCTGTTATACAAGCTGTACACTCACTACTTTATATTGTAGCAAAGTGTAATTTCTTCAGTGTTGTCACATTAAAAGTTATAAAATATTTACAAAAATGTGAGATGTGTACTCACTTTTGTGAGATACTGTATATGACTGATCAAAAACAAATAACACTTTGTTTCCTCATTATAATACAAACATAAAGGAGGTATAATAAAAATACTGTACATACCCCTTTATCTGTAATATCTGCAATCCAATTTTTCTGACTTCTTTATCACCGTAAGATCTCCCACCTTTTGCATCCACCCTTATACCGTAATAGATGTTAAGTTCTTCCGCCTTCTGTAGCCATCCATTATTGGCTAAAGACTTTAAGCTGTTCTGCCTCCTCAAATATACCCCAATAGACTGTAAGCTCTTCCACCTTCTGTGTCCTACCTTAGACCATAGTAGACTGTAAGCTATTTCACCATCTCTAGCCTCCCTTATACCTTAATAGACCTTAAGCCCTTTCCCTATTTTTAGCCTCCCGATATCCTAATAGACTGTAAGTTCTTTCACACCCTTTATACCCCCTTGCACTTCATTATAAGTGATTTCCTCTTCAAAAAGAAGATTTATAGATCTTGCAGAAACAGAGATGAATGGGTGCACATGGGGAATTTTTGTGAAAGCAATCTTTGCACATGCCCAGCATTTTTTCTAGTATGGTGATCTCTGTATTTACAAGGTAAACATTGTAGCTTTGTGACCTGGTCTATCTCTGGCAGGCAGGTAGTAAGAAGCAGAAGTAAAGCATAGTAAGTCTGGGCTGTTCCCTATACTCTATTGAGAACAGTACATTGCTCCATTGTTAAACAAAACTTTCTCTATTGGTGAGAGATGATAGGGAGCAGAAAGTTATGCATTTAGGCTGTGTATTAGTGTCAATAACAGAATGTATACAACCTCCTGTCACAGACATTTATCACTTCTGGTCACAATTTTTTATGTTCATGGGATGGGAAGGCACTGTGGAGGATGGGGCCCCTGTTTGTTCTCTGCAGAATCTCTTCCACAGCAATTCCCTGTAGAATGTTGCTGCAATACCAGTGGTCATGCCTAGAGGGCAGACAGCAGAATCCCCCTCCACCTCCAGCTCTTTCTTATCCTCCTCCATTATCTTCCTGTCTGATAGCTGTAGTAACTGGTGAACATGTGAATTGGGCCAGGAGGTTGCTACCCAAGTTGGGACTAAGTTCACACTGGCATTGAAAGCAGGCATTTCAGGGGCGTTTTTAACGCTCCTCAAACGCCTATGTAAATTATACTATGGACAGCACACAGTGCTGTTCACATTATCAATCTGTGAAGTGTTAGCATCCTGTCGCATAGTTGCCAACAGTCCCGATTTTCCCGGGACAATCACGATTTTGGGACCCTCGTCCCGATCGGAGGCTGTCCCGAATCGGGATTTGCCCAGGGAAAATCGGGAATGTTTGCAATCTGCATTTTTGGGAAGTGGGCTTCAGTAAAATGGCGGCCGGTCCCACCGCCACCGCTTGATCGCTCCCCCTTGTGTTCAGTAGAGAGGGGAAGGGGGCTCCCCTCTCCACTGAACAAACGGCACCGGCGGCCGCTCTATGTGCTCACTGCTGGGGCCTGGGGGGCGTTATGGGAGGGAAGGGTCTGCTGAGGGCATCTGCACTGATGGAGGGGGTTCTGCTGAGGGGGTCTGCACTGATGGGGTTCTGCTCTGAGGGCCTCTGCACTGATAGAGGGGGGTCTGCTGAGGGCGTCTGCACTGATGGAGGGGGGTCTGCTGAGGGCGTCTGCACTGAGGGGGTCTGCACTGATGGGGGGGTCTGCTGAGGGGGTCTGCACTGAGGGGGTTCTGCTCTGAGGGGGTCTGCACTGATGGAGGGGGGTCTGCTGAAGGGGTCTGCACTGAGGGGGTCTGCACTGATGGAGGGGGGGTCTGCTCTGAGGGGGTCTGCACTGATGGAGGGGGGTCTGTACTGATGGAGGGGGGTCTGCTCTGAGGGGGTCTGCACTGATGGAGGGGGGTCTGCTCTGAGGGGGTCTGCACTGATGGAGGGGGGTCTGCACTGATGGAGGGGGGTCTGCTGAGGGGGTCTGCACTGATGGAGGGGGGTCTGCTCTGAGGGGGTCTGCACTGATGGAGGGGGGTCTGCTCTGAGGGGGTCTGCACTGATGGAGGGGGTCTGCACTGATGGAGGGGGGTCTGCACTGATGGAGGGGGGTCTGCACTGAGGCTGGGGTCTGCACTGAGGGGGTCTATACTGACTCTGCTGGGGGCACCTGATGCAAGGAGGGACTCTGCCGGGGGCACCTGATACGTGGACAGACTCTGCTGGGGACACCTGATGCAAGGACAGACTCTGCTGGGGACACCTGATGCAAGGACAGACTCTGCAGGGGGCACCTGATGCAAGGACGTACTCTGCTGGTGGCACCTGATGCAAGGACAGACTCTGCTGGTGGCAGGCGACGTGGCAGGTGACACGCTCAGGGATCCCACTGATTCTGCATTATGGTGAGTTGAATGATTTATTTTTATATTACAATGTAATAATAGAAATGATGCGCTTCAATCATCCTGACACCATAACAATCATGGTGCCGGGATGATTGAAGCGCTAACACCAGGTGTTTGGAGTATCTTTATCTGCTGATTGTTAAACTTTCTAGAATACACATATTTCTATTGTTGTGTAGGATCTGGGGCTGCTGTCCCTTCATTCCTCTCTCCCCCTTTCCCTCTCCATCCCTTATTCATCTCAGATTCTAACCACACCCCCTTTGAGCCACGCCCATTTAAGCCACGCCCACTGTTTCACATAAACCACGCCCTTTTTCACCGAGGCGCGCTTTGCGCGCCGCAGTTTTGTTTTTATTGCTAAGCCACGCCCACAAACGCATGCCCCATCCCCTAATTATTATATGGCTCCGCCTACAGCCGAAAAAGTGTCCCACATTTTTTTTTTGCAATGTTGGCAACTATGCTGTCATGTTCCTTCGCTTCAAAATGTAATCCTCATGACAAGTCTGGAGGTGTTTTAAGCCTTTGAATGTCTATGGTAACGCTCCTTAAGCGCACTGACAGGTGTTTGTGGCTCAGCTGTGGTGCGGCTACGGCACGTTAAAATTTGTAAAATACAGCATGTCTACAGAACTGTTCCATACTTTTGTCACCTTGGATTACTTACCGCAGCGTGACTAATAGACATTCTTCTGGATGCACTGGAAGTTTCAGTCTGGTCCTGCTGCATATCAACCAAGGTCTAAGAATCTCCAGCAGTGCATCAAAGGACGTAATATTCATGCAGGCATAATTATAAAACTTCTGAGGATAGGTGCATAAATCATGATGCAGGGCATGAAAGTGCCCTTTAGAATATCTCTGAGAGACAATTGGATGTGCCCAATAGTGCCTGGATGTCCTTCTCCTCTTCCTCTGCTCAGCCAATTGCTCATATATCAGCATCATCTGCAAGAGGCCAAACATGAGATAAACCATAGTAAATGAATGCATGCTGCTGCCTTTCCTGCTAATGGAGTATGCACTGAAACACATTCACCATGACACCTCAAATTGTTTATTTCCTGACTCTCACAAGACTCTGTGTTGCCCTGCAAGAGATCTGGCTCTGGTGTTTATATGAATATAAGAGCAGGTGCAGGTGGGCATTTGAGATGCATTTACCATGCATTCATTTATTCATTTTTTTATCTAATATTATGACTTGGATGAAAAAAAAAAAACACAAGCTGATAACAAATTGACTTTGATTGATCAGTGTTTAAGCTCTTATAAATTTAATGTGGCTGATTTACTAAATATCAACACACACCAGCATATCAGTCATACATGGACAACCAAAGTGTATGCTCACCTAGCTCACAAGGCACACATATACAGGCTACATCACAAATACTCTGAATTTACTGACGTGTGGTTTGCTATGGAATGGAAGCCCCTGCGTCCCAATGTACAGCAGCTAAGTGATGCCAAGTCTAAAATTTTTAAATGCGCAATTCCATGTAGGGGTAAAACAGCATTACAGTAACTCACTAAAAATAACCTAAAAGCTCCTGTAAAAAAGATGAGACTTTGTACAAAGGCAACTAGGCTTTCTTTCTTCATACTTTTTATTAGAGCTCATATAAGAGCTTCAAGTGAAGGTTGCCTTTCATCTCTGTTTGCCAGGGACAGTCTTGGTTTTAAGAGGGCTGTCCCAGGTAAACGAACATCCCCAGCCGCTCGGCAATATAACATATACAGTATCTCACAAAAGTGAGCACACCCCTCACATTTTTGTAAATATTTTATTATATCTTTTTATGTGACAACACTGAAGAAATGACACTTTGCTACAATGTAAAGTAGTGAGTGTACAACTTGTATAATGCCCCGTACACACGGTCGGACTTTGTTCGGATATTCCGACAACAAAATCCTAGGATTTTTTCTGACGGATGTTGGCTCAAACTTGTCTTGCATACACACGGTCACACAAAGTTGTCGGAAAATCCGATCGTTCTAAACGCGGTGACGTAAAACACGTACGTCTGGACTATAAACGGGGCAGTGGCCAATAGCTTTCATCTCTTTATTTATTCTGAGCATGCGTGGCACTTTGTCCGTTGGATTTGTGTACACACGATTGGAATTTCCGACGGATTTTGTTGTCGGAAAATTTAATATCCTGCTTTCAAACTTTGTGTGTCGGAAAATCCGATGGAAAATGTGTGATGGAGCCTACACACGGTCGGAATTTCCGACAACAAGGTCCTATCACACATTTTCCGTCGGAAAATCCGACCGTGTGTACGGGGCATAACAGTGTAAATTTGTTGTCCCTTCAAAATAACTCAACACACAGTCATTAATGTCTAAACCGCTGGCAACAAAAGTAAGTACACCCCTAAGTGAAAATGTCCAAATTGGGCCCAAAGTTTTGTATGGCCACCATTATTTTAAGGCACTGCCTTAACCCTCTTGGGCATAGAGTTCACCAGAGCTTCACAGGTTGCCACTGGAGTCCTGTTCCACTCCTCCATAGAGACATCACAGAGCTGGTGGATGTTAGAGACCTTGCGCTCCTCCACCTTCTGTTTGAGGATGCCCCACAGATGCTCAATAGGGTTTAGGTTTGGAGACATGCTTGGCCAGTCCATCACCTTTACCCTCAGCTTCTTTAGCAAGGCAGTGGTCATCTTGGATGTGTGTTTGGGGTCGTTATCATGTTGGAATACTGCCCTGCGGCCCAGTCTCCGAAGGGAGGGGATCATGCTCTGCTTCAGTATGTCACAGTACATGTTGGCATTCATGGTTCCCTCAATAAACTCTAGCTCTCCAGTGCCGGCAGCACTCGTGCAGCCCCAGACCATAACACCACCATGCTTGACTGTAGGCTAGACACACTTGTCTTTGTACTCCTCAACTGGTTGCTGCAACACACGCTTGACACCATCTGAACCATATAAGTTTATCTTGATCTCATCAGACCACAGGACATGGATCCAATAATCCATGCCTTTAGTGTGCTTGTCTTCAGAAAACTGTTTGTGGGTTTTCTTGGGCAACATCTTTAGAAGAGACTTCCTTCTGGGACGACAGCCATGCAGACCAATTTGATGCAGTCCTCTGGATATGATGCTGAGCATGTGCACTCAACTTCCTTGGTCAACCATGATGAGGCCTGTTCTGAGTGGAACCTGTCCTGTTAAACCGCTGTATGGTCTTATCCACCGTGCTGCAGCTCAGTTTCAGGGTCTTGACAATCTTCTTATAACCTAGGCCATCTTTATGTAGAGCAACAATTATTATTTTTTAGATCCTCAGAGAGTTCTTTGCCATGAGGTGCCATGTTTAACTTTCAGTGATCAGTATGAGAGAGTGAAAGTGATAACACCAAATTTCACACCTGCTCCCCATTCACACCTGAGACCTTGTAACACCAATGAGTCACATGACACCAGGGAAGGAAAATGGCTAATTGGGCCAATTTGGACATTTTCACTTAGGGGTGTACTCACTTTTGTTGCCAGTGGTTTAGACATTAATGGCTGTGTGTTGACTTATTTTTAGGGGACAGCAAATTTACACTGTTATACAAGCTGTACACTCACTATTTTACATTGTAGCAAAGAATCATTTCTTCAGTGTTGTCACATGAAAATATATAATAAAATATTTACAAAAAATGTGAGCGGTGTACTCACTTCTGTGAGATACTGTATATTGCATTACACAGGCACCAACCCAATCCTCTCACTTCTTTTGTCTTTCCCAGATAGAAGGCAGCAAGTTCACAGGTGCCATCCCAGTGGACCAGTGTTCCAACTTTGTAGACTCCCCAACCCAACAGTAACTTTTGCCTTTCAATGGTAGAAGGTAGCTTGGATTTTGTTGGTATGACTAAAAATGCTGGTGTGGTTTTGAGGGTGTCCCCAGATTTTATTTGGAAAATATTGTCACCTTAATGCATACATAAGTTACGTTTTCCTAAAATACATTTGTCACAAACCTGGGCAATTCAAATTGTTTGTCCATTTAGAAATAATTATATGCCTTGTTCTGTGTTGTGAATTTCTAATTAGGCGACATAGAGGTTTATTGTTTATTTAAAAGCAGACTTGATAACCAAAAAGTTACAATATATTTCAGATAAGGACAAAATATTGTTTTTTTTGTGATGAAATTAATAATTGTTAACAGGGCAAAACATATATTTTGAAAACTTAAACTAGGTGACAGGTCATTATGTAATAACATTTAATTTCCTTTGATCGACTGATTTCCGTTATTATTCTTTAAATGTTATGGTATGAGTAATATTATTATTGTTGTTCAAATAATTGTACCAAGTTTGTAATAGGATAGTTGTAAATCATTTATTTGTACTTCTCTTTATATTCAATCCTAGCAGTTTACTTTCACCTTTGACCTAAAGAACTGCCATAAATTGTGTGATGTGCAGTAGTTTGGCAGGTGCTTCATTTACAATTCTTGTGTGGTGGCAGCACTGCAATTGGTCCATTCCAAAGCCAAAACTCTCAAGAAAAAAACAATGACCTATCAATTTAAATGCTCTGACATTTCCTGTAGTCATTGCCATGCCACTTAGAGCAGATTTCACATGATGGAATGAGGCTGACCATTAGGTGAACCTCATGGGTATCTCTTGATGTATCTGACATGTAATGGATGTATGTATCTCAGTAAGCAATTTACCCAAGTATTTTGTAGATATGTAAACTACCCCCCTGCAGATCAGTAACTTTATACCTCCACTTCAAAAAAAGAGTGCCTTGCCAACCACTAATACATTGTGTGCTGCATGAAAGCATTTGTTAATAATCACTTTCTACTTGTAGAAATTATTTTTGAATTAACAACGCCTATAGAGATTAACTGAACTCAGACTTCCATTATCATTAACAGTATAATGATTTTGTACATCACATTCTGGTACATATATCTCTTACACATAGCTCTGTAGTGTAGGACTATTTTGCCCTTTGCTAAAGGAACTGTGCTATTCTGTTCCACATAAACCCCAGAGGAGTGTACATCTCATCTACGAGCGTTATTTTAGGAGTAGGTAAGCTGCTGTTTCTACACCTACAATATGTTTAAAGTCAAACTTTATATTTTGTTTATTTAATTGACCAGCATTATTTAAAACCCAAAAAAATCTGCTTTTACTGCAATGCTCACTCTATGTCCTGTGCTGTCTCTTGCATACTTACTGCTTTGTGATTTAGCACTGCTCATGTTCTGGATGGAAAGTAGTTGTATTCAACCCACTTTTCTGTGAGCCTTAGCTGTCAATGGTGTTTTTATGCTGGTATGAGCTCACAGGAAAATACTGTAGAGAGAGATGCCACATTAACTTGGTGCCATTCTTATATATATATATACACAGAAAGTATTCAGACCCCCTTAAATCTTTCACTCTTTGTTATATTGCAGCCATTTGCTAAAATCATTTAAGTTCATTTTTTTTCCTCATTAATGTACACACAGCACCCCATATTGACAGAAAAACACAGAATTGTTGACATTTTTGCAGATTTATTAAAAAAGAAAAACTGAAATATCACATGGTCCTAAGTATTTAGACCCTTTGCTGTGACACTCATATATTTAACTCAGGCACTGTCCATTTCTTCTGATCATCCTTGAGATGGTTCTACACCTTCATTTGAGTCCAGCTGTGTTTGATTATACTGATTGGACTTGATTAGGAAAGCCACACACCTGTCTATATAAGACCTTACAGCTCACAGTGCATGTCAGAGCAAATGAGAATCATGAGGTCAAAGGAACTGTCTGAAGAGCTCAGAGATAGAATTGTGGCAAGGCACAGATCTGGCCAAGGTTACAAAAAACTTCTGCTGCGCTTAAGGTTCCTAAGAGCACAGTGGCCTCCATAATCCTTAAATGGAAGACGTTTGGGACAACCAGAACCCTTCCTTGAGCTGGGCGTCCAGCCAAACTGAGCTATCGGGGGAGAAGAGCCTTGGTGAGAGAGGTAAAGAAGAACCCAAAGATCACTGAGGATGAGCTCCAGAGATGCAGTCGGAGATGGGAGAAAGTTGTAGAACATCAACCATCACTGCAGCCCTCCACCAGTCGTGGCCTTATGGCAGAGTGGCCTGACGGAAGCCTCTCCTCAGTGCAAGACACATGAAAGCCTGCATGGAGTTTGCTAAAAAAAACACCTGAAGGACTCCAAGATGGTGAGAAATAAGATTCTCTGGTCTGATGAGACCAAGATAGAACTTTTTGGCCCTAGTTGTAAGCGGTATGTGTGGAGAAAACCAGGCACTGCTCATCACCTGTCCAATACAGTCCCAACAGTGAAGCACAGTGGTGGCAGCATCATACTGTGGGGGTGTTTTTCAGTTGCAGGGACAGGACGACTGGTTGCAATTGAGGGAAAGATGAATGCGGCCATCGACCAAGTACAGGGATATCCTGGACGAAAAGCTTCTCCAGAGTGCTCAGGACCTCAGACTGGGCCGAAGGTTTACCTTCCAACAAGACAATGACCCTAAGTACACAGCTAAAATAACGAAGGAGTGGCTTCACAACAACTCCGTGACTGTTCTTGAATGGCCCAGCCAGAGCCCTGACTTAAACCCAACTGAGCATCTCTGGAGAGACCTAAAAATGGCTGTCCACCAATGTTTACCATCCAACCTGACAGAACTGGAGAGGATCTGCAAGGAGGAATGGCAGAGGATCCCCAAATCCAGGTGTGTTGCATCTTTACCAAAAAGACTCATGGCTGTATTAGATCAAAAGGGTGCTTCTACTAAATACTGAGCAAAGGGTCTGAATACTTAGGACCATGCGATATTTCAGTTTTTCTTTTTTAATAAATCTGCAAAAGTGTCAACAATTCTGTGTTTTTCTGTCAATATGGGGTGCTGTGTGTACATTAATGAGGAAAAAAATTAACTTAAATGGTTTTAGCAAATGGCTGCAATATAACAAAGAGTGAAAAATTTAAGGGGGTCTGAATTTCCGCCCCCACTATATTATATATATATATTTATACAGTGCTCAGCATAAATGAGTACACTCCAACAGATTTGTCAGAAAACTTTTCCTTTCAGAATCAACATTTTCTATGGGACACTATACTACAAAATTCTCCCACAAATGCGGGCCATTGATCACAACCAAGATTTGTTGTGTCGCACGCACAAAAAAGTATTTTTCCTAACAAACTCATTCAAGACCATGTTGCAATGAAAGTCTTAAGAGCAAAGCTGAATTTTAGACAACATAATCCTAATTAACAAGAATTCAACTACAGGCGAGTGTAATTATTATTATTATTATTATACAGGATTTATATAGCGCCAACAGTTTACGCAGCGCTTTACAACATTAGGGAGGACAGTACAAGTACAATACAATTCAATACAGGAGGAATCAGAGGGCCCTGCTCATTTGAGCTTACAATCTAGGATTATTCATTAAACAGGTGTCCAGCAGACAGTGGATTATAAAAGGGTGTTACTTAAAGGGTAAGTTCACCTTTGTACACTTTTGTTTTCTAAATTTCAGCTCCCCTATGCACCAATATGGCATTCATGTACTTTTTTTGCAAAAATATCAAAGCTTTCCAAAATCTACAGTCTTTACTTGTCCTAATCCACGTTTCCAGATGTTTCCATTAGTAATGTCTTCTTCCTGATCAGACTGTAGGTCATGACACAGGAAGGAGTTGACCAGCTGACCTCATTAGCACACACCCTGCATCATCCACCCACCCATTCCCAGCTGCACATTTTTTAAATGAATTGCAATCAATCAGTGATCACCCTTCTCACTAAATACACAATATGCAATCAGATTACATAGTGTATGGCCATCTTTATACATGTACATCGAGGGGAGTGGACAGAATCACTCAGCTTTTAAGCCCCGTTCACAACTCTGCATAGCAGGAACTCGCATTCCCACATGTGTCTTTTTTTTTTTTTTTTTTTAGAGGGGGGGAGGCATTTTGGAGCATTTTCACTCATCACACATAGGGCAGCTCATCCACCTGAATGGGGTGCCCTACACACAGCAATTGCCCCCAAAGAAGCTTCAGAATTTTTTTTTAGCATGGAGCTTGGTGCGTTTTTTACTGCGATTTTTGGTGCAGTGCATTTCTAAAATGCAAGGAAACACACAGATGTCAATGTAGCCTTATTGTTCTTGTGTTATTGCACCAATTTCACTTTCAGGCCCCATTCACATCTTGCATAGTGGGAGTGCACATTTTGTGTCTTGTTTTTCCTGTGACTCTCATAGGGCAGCCCGTTGATTTCAATTGGCTGCACTACATGTGGTTAATGCAACATTTTGCCATTTTGTCGGTTGTGTGTTTTTTACTGTGCATTTTGCAGCATTTGCCCCTCGTTTTTTCACATGGCAAAATGTGTGTTTGCTTCTGTGTTTGGTGTGCTGTTACCAATTAATGGCACTGAAAGCGCAACTTGTAATTTTAGGTGAATAAACATGGCCATACACTATACAATCTGATTGTACAAACATCCATGAAGACAGTGAAGTAAGTGTCTGTAGAATAAATGGAACGCTTTGATATTTTAGCAAAAGAAGTACATGAATGCTATATTGGTGCACAGGGGAGCTGGAATTTAGAAAAAAAAAGGTGAACAAAGGTGAACTTAGCCTTTAAGTTTAATCTTGCATCGATCTTTCATTTGGCATGTTGAAGTGTACAGGAGATGAGAGATGAGATATCAGTCTATGTGGATAGAGCTGTAGTATTGAAAACAGGAGAAGGGTTTTCTGGGTTCTGTAAAGTTCACCATACACTATACAATCTAATTGTACAATCTCCTTTAAATCTACCATCAACTATGTAGTATAAGGGCCTGCCTAATCAGGTACAGAGTGATTGACTAGATAGGTGTTTCCTCCTATTATATAAATTTGGTAAATCTAAAGGAGATTGTACAATCAGATTGTATAGTGTATGGCCATGTTTATACATGTAAAATTACTAGTTGCGCTTTTAGTGCCATTAATTGTTAATGGCACACCAAACACAGAAGCAAACGCACATTTTGCCATGTGAAAAAACGAGGGGAAAATGCTGCAGAACGCACAGTAAAAAAACCACAAAATGCCAAAATGTCCTATTAACCACATGTAACCAACAGGTTGCCCTATGCATGTCAGAGGAAAAATGAGCCACAAAACGTTCGCTCCCAATATGCTAGATGTGAATGGGGCCTGAAAGTGAAACTGGTACGATAACACAAGAACAATGAGGCTCCATTGACATCTGTGTGTTTCCTTGCATTTCAGAAATGCACTGCACAAAAAAATCGTCCTAAAAAACGCACCAAGCTCCTCGCTAAAAATTAGTCCTGAAGCTTCTTTGGGGTGATTGCTGTGTGTAGGGCACCCCATTCAGGTGGATGGGCTGCCCTGTGTGTGATGAGTGAAAATGCTCAGACGCCCCCCCCCTCACTAAAAAAACAAACAAAAAAAAAAAAACGCATGTGGGAATGCGAGTTCCCACGATGTAGAGTTGTGAACAGGGCTTGACAGCTGAGTGTTTCTGTCCACTCCCTTCTATGTATTTGTATAAAGATGGCCATACACTATGCAATCTGATTGTGTATTTAGTGAGAAGGGTGATCACTGATTGATTGCATTTCATTTAAAAAACATGCAGCTGGCAGTGGGAGAGTGGATGATGCAGGGTGTGTGCTAATGAGGTCAGCTGGTCAACTCCTTCCTGTGTCATGACTTAGCCCTCATTCACACGAGGCGGACTCCGCTTCCACGGAGCCCGCCTCGGTCCGCCGGCTCAGCGGGAGATCTCTCCATTGATCTACACTGAGCCGGCGGATGACAGGTCCCTCTCTGCTCACTGAGCGGGGAGGGGCTTGTCAGGCGCTGCTGCTGCCTATGGAGGGATCGGATGAAAACGGACAGCATGTCCGTTTTCATCAGATCTCACCGGATCCGATCCGCCAGCGACGGAACCAGACGTAGGGCCATCCGTCTGCTTTTTGCAGATCGGACGGGGTCGGATGTCAGCGGACATGCCGTCGCTCCATGCTAACATGGAGCGCCCGTTCAGGTCCGCCGTCAAAACTGACAGGCGGACCTGAACGGTCCGATCGTGTGAACGGGGCCTTACAGTCTGATCAGGAGGAAGACATTACTAATGGAAATGACTGGATACATTGATTAACAAAAGAAAAGTAAGTGTCTGTAGATTTAATGGAAAGCATTGATATTTTTGCAAAAAAAGTACATGAATGCATAGAGGAGCTGGAATTTAGAAAAAAAAAGTGTACAAAGGTGAACTTACCCTTTAACAAAGAAAACCCCTTCCCATTTCATGCTGTCAGCATGGACACCACATGGAAGAGAAATCTCACAAGGCCTGAGAAAGAAAATTATTTCTTTACACAAGAAAGGTGAAGGATACAAGAAGATCAGCAAGGCTTTACTTATCAATCAGAACACTGTAGCAAAAGTGATACAACAATTTTATAAAGATGGAACTGCAAACATCTTATAGACTTCCAGGCTATCCATAGAAGTTAACATCTCAACAGGAGTGTCTTCCGATGAGGAAGGTTGAAGAAAATTGCCATGCAAGTTCACTGCAGTTAGCTAAAGAAGTAGAAAGCCAAACTGGGGTGATCGTTTCCCATGACACAATACGGCGCACACTGCAGAGGAATGGCATGCATGGGTGTCATCCATGAAGGAAGCCTCTCCTAAAGCCCATTCACAAAAAACCTGCCTTGAATTTGCCAGGGCCCATGCTGAAAAAGAAGACTACTGGGACTCTGGAGCAGGCTTTCTCAACCAGGGTTCCTCCAGAGTTTGCTTGGAGTTCCTTGAACTGTGGCTGAGTGACGTCCCATTTGATGGTGCTTGCATAATTCTGGAGCCTATGCCAATCGGCAGAGCCAACTGCATAACACTAATGGTCTTTTTAGCTGTCTATAATAGAGGCATTATGACCATCATGGCAAAATGGTAATCTTTCCCACTGATCTCCAACAAATTTTAGAAGGGGTTCCTGAAATTTACTTCAATGGTTCCACTTGGTTAAAAAAGATTGAGAAAGGCTGCTCTGGAGTAATGAAACCAAGTTAAATGTTTTTGGAACTGATGGCTTCAAAACTGTATAGCATCGCAAAGGTGAGGAGTACAAAGAAAAATGCATGGTGCCTACAGTTAAACATGATGGTGGCAGTGTCCTTCTGTGGCGCTGTAAGAGTGGTGCTGGTGTCGGGGGGAGCTGCATTTCATTGAAAGTATCATGAATTCACAGATGCACTGGTCTACATTAAGAGAGAAGATGCTACCATCACTTTGTGCCCTTGATCGTCGTGCACTTTTCCAACATGACAATGATCCAAAACACACATCTAAGGCCACTGTTGCATTTCTGAAGAGGAACAGGGTGAAAGTGATTCAGTGGCCAAGTATATCTCCTGATCCGAATCTAATCGAACACCTATGGGGAATTCTGAAGAGACAAGTTGTGCATCACTCCCCATCCAGCATCCAGGCTCTAAAAGAGGTCGTTGTTGAAGAATGGAAAAAAGATAGACGTTGCAATATTTCCCCAATTTGTTCATTCCATGCCTAGAAGTCTTGGTGCTGTCCTTACAAATTATGGAGGTCATACAAAATACTAGATGTAGTAGTTTTTGTTGTGGGGTGTATTCATTTTTGCATCAACTAATTTCAGTAAAACTGAAGATTTTGTAATCTAAGTTGTTTTATTAACCTTACTTTCATGTAATGAGTTAAACAAATGTTCCATACAACTCAGTTTTGTCAAAATTTTGGAAATTGTTCTTGTGTTTATTGAGATATTAATGAAAATCTTACTTTTCAAATGGGGTGTACTAATTTATGATTATATATATATATATATTTGGGTTGCTGTAATTGCAAAAATTAAAGAACATATATAAACACACGCTCACACACTTTCTCCCTCTTCTCCCTTCCTCTGACCTGCCTACCAGCTCACAGCATTTCCACAAAATGTTTTCTGTATAGGCGGAACTCTAATGACTGCAAAGGAAGGGCTAATAGTAGGCAATAAAACCTAACTTGGTTGTTGTGAATAGTGCTTCTATTTTACCTTTAGTTTTTAATATATCATATATTAATATATCAGCCTAGTGTATTTGTCAATATATGTCTACAAATATAAAGTTTTATTTAAACTGTATTGAGTCATTTTCTTACTGGTAAATCTAGGAATACAAAGTGCAATTAATATAATCAACGTGGTCACCTTTCAGACCTCAGGCACTGTTAGTTCTTTTTTTTTTAGTACAGATAAACTTTCAAAGTAATCTGTTTTAAGAACTTCTGTTATAGAAGCTATCCCCTAAAGAAAAAAATGAAACAAGATAGTCCCAAAAATATATATTTAAATGGGGAGAAACACTCTATTGTATCATGTTTAGAATTCAATGAACAGTAAGTAAGATATCCAGTTCACTTTTACTTTTTTCACTCTAGTGTGTTACAAAAGTGCAAGTAAAATATGATAAGGTAATTTGAAAGTTATTTTGTACTTTATTGAGTATGGTAATTGGCCCTTATTAGATTCCCAAAGACTGCAGGTACATCTATTAAATAGTGATATGGATAAATACTGTGAATGTGCACAACCTTATCCATCGGCCAAATATTCTGATAAGTCTTTGCTTTGGAGCTTTTTGGACTTGCTGGAAGGAGCAAGCTGGAAAAAAGCAAGTTCCTCTGACCACAGGGAATGCTTGGTGCCACATGCCAAAGTAATTACCCAATTACCACAAGTAATAATTTAAATTAGAAGAATTTATAGTAATAATCAAGAGAAAATTGAGTACTGTCCGTGATACTTTTTTTATTTGCACTAACATACAATTTTTCAGGACAAGCTTTCGGGGTATGTCCCCTTCTTCAAGGTCCAAGCAGTACTGAGTACTCAGTACTGCTTGGACCTTGAAGAAGGGGACATACCCCGAAAGCTTGTCCTGAAAAATTGTATGTTAGTGCAAATAAAAAAAGTATCACGGACAGTACTCAGTTTTCTCTGTCACAATTGCACTAATACGGCTACAATCAAATCTAGTAATAATCAAGCAATTCATGGCCACCCATTTGTAAATGAATATAGATTTGTTAAAATAGCTTAAATTGTTGGGCCCTGAGGCATCATTTTCTTGTCTCTACTTTCAGGAGACTAGTTTGCTGTGGTTAGAGAAGTGCCCACTTTGTGTGTGTTTGGATTTATCCAAATAGATAGCTTACATCAGTAAAATCTGGATCCCAGCAAGCAGAAGTCAGTGAATTGCTATTCAAATAAATGAAGAGGGGAGAAAAATGGCAGCAAAACCTGGTCACACGGCTTGTCAAACTTCTGCTATAATCATTTTAAGCAAAAAAAAAAACTGCAAAGGACTCCGTGGGCTCCACACCACAGCCTGTATTTCATGAATGGGCCTTAAAAATGCATGCTACAATGGGCATTAACTTTGCTGCGAGAGAATAGCGATATTCACTCACCATTATAAATGGGACCCTCTGGGTATTTATTTTGTAATTCCCCCAGGGCAGGGATTTATAAATCTGATGATAAATGTGTAAAACATAAACATTTTTTCAAGCATATTTCTAAATGTCTAATCTCTTTAGGATTTTGAACATTGGATTATATGCAGAGCATATATTTATTATATAGATTATTTGATTCATGTTTTATACCATTCTTATGCACAGAAAATATATTATATTACATATTATATTATATTTTTGCGAATCATTTTATACAAAAATCTGTTTTAACAAGCATCTATAAAGGAATGTAATTTTTAGTTTATCAGTTTTTTTGTATATCTAACAACATAGCATCAGCTATTTTCATACAAAAGTATGTCAGGAATCAGCATCGGTGGGTGCATGACATTGCTTTGCTCTATGCCAGGGGTCTCAAACTGTTGGCCCTCCAGCTGTTGCAGAACTACAAGTTCAATGAGGCATTGCAAGGCTGACAGTTACAAGCATGACTCCCATGGGCAGAGGCATGATGGGACTTGTAGTTCCGCAACAGCTGTAGGGCCGCCAGTTTGAGACCCCTGCTCTATGCCATGCTTTCACACAAACCTTTTGATACTGCTTTCCTGAAAATTAAGGTATACTTTAGGTTCATTGTTATTGTTCTGTTGTGTAGCTTTCAAGGGGTTTGAATAAATGATTTTGTGTGCTCTGTGTTTCAATGATTAGTATTAAAAGTATACTCCTGTCATAATTGAAAATTAAGCCTTAAATTGCATATAAAGAACAGAGCCTACCTGTTCAACAGTCCTGTTTTTCATCCAGGCAAAAATGCAGTGTACTAAACCTCTTTTATCTGATTAAATTAGAACTCCTGCTTATGTAGCATTACCCTTGTAGGCATTTCAGATGACTGGGTTACCCACTCCTACACAGCCAGGCAAGTAGCATTTTCAGTTTTCATCCAGACACAAGGAACGGTCTTTGAGCTTTGTTTTTATGCTTTATTAGGGGTTATAACTTGGATGAGGAATGAGAATTATGGGATGTTCAACTTGATAGCAGCAAAAACCGGGGACAACTTCCTCCTTATGTACAACTTCAGATTCGTTTCTTCACTCCCAGACACTAAAAGTCTCTAAGTGAAAAGATGCAACAGCCCCTTACTTAAGGACTAGGAACTCTCAGTCCCTTTAGAAAGAAGCACAAGGTGAACTGCATCTTGGAGTACCTCCAACTCCCCTGTAGACACTGATCCCAGCTCTACCCACTGCAGGAAATGACAGCCCATCTGGCTGCTGCTTCACCAGTCTACCCGACTGACTCTTCACCAGTCTACACTACCGACTCTTGAGATCTCCCAGGGCAAGGTTAAGAAAGATTTAAGCACACCGGTACCTTCCAGAGAGATCGGCTACATTTGGCAGTCTCTCCCGTTGTAAGTCACTGTCAGGTGCTGCAATACTCACACTGTCACACTGTTCTTCTGTTGTCAGGATCCTCAGAGGCCAGCCTGAGCTCAAGCCCAAGGCAGAGCACCCCCTCCCCCAGACTAGGGGTTTTGCCTCAAGGGCCACTGACAGTCCACTCAGCACTACATCTTCCACCTGACTTTCCTGCCAGCATGACTCATCCATACTTAATTGCTGGCCCAACCACTCCGCCAGTCCCACCGCCTGGGGATTGGTCAAGCTCACCTGAGTATACAGAACAACCCTCCTAGCCTCCGCCCTTCAGTTTCTACAACGTTCTCCAACTTTCCGGAACCAGGGGGAGGCACCAGAGACTTGTCTGCATGAGTTATTAAGACCTGAACATTAGTAAACCCTGACCCAGATTTAATGACTCAGACCTAGCCCTGAGCCAGACTTTGTTTTGCCTACTCTAACACTAGTAGCACACTAGAGGGCGCTACACTTATGATAAAAGGAGCAATTCCCAAATGCTCCTTCTGCAGGCTTCTAACTGCTCCGGGCATATGGTCATCAATTAGTTTTAAAATTGTCTTCTAAGCTTGAATGTGATTGGTTATATACCACACAGGTTTTCGAAGAACCATTTAATGTTCTGTCTTAAATCTTACTGCAGAGATTATAGAGAACTCAGATTAAGATAAACTGAATGAGCTTTAACTACTTGCTGCCTGCCCACCGTCATATGATGGCGGAATGGTGCAGCTGTTATCCTGGACTGCCGTCATATGACGGCGGCCCTTCCAGGTCCCCCAGGGGGTGCGCGCGCCCGCCGCATCACTCGGGTCCCGGTGCAGTGCCCGGCAGCCGCGATGTCCGCTGAGCACCCGCGATTGCACGGTAACCGAGCAGGACCGTGGATCTGTGTGTGTAAACACACAGATCCACGTCCTGTCAGGGAGGAGACCGATGGTGTGTTCCTTGTACAGAGTCCCCTCCCCCCACAGTTAGAATCACTCCCTAGCAACATGATTAACCCTACAGCGCCCCCTCCTGGTTAACCCCTTCATTGCCAGTCACATTTATACAGTAATCAATGCATTTTTATAGCACGGATCGCTGTATAAATGAGAGTGGTCCCAAAAATGTGTCAAAAGTGTCCGATATGTCCGCCGCAATATTGCAGTCACAATAAAAATCGCAGATCGACGCCATTACTAGTAAAAAAAAAATAATAAAAAAAATGCTATAAATCTATCCCCTTATTTTGTAGACGCTATAACTTTTACGCAAACCAACAAATATATGCTTATTGCGATATTTTTTACCAAAAATATGTAGCAGAATACGTATTGGCCTAAACTGAGGAAAAAATTTGTTTAAAAAAAAACAAAAATTTGGATATTTATTATAGCAAAAAAGTAAAAAATATTGTGTTTTTTTCAAACTTGTCACTCTTGTTTTGTTTATAGCGCAAGAAATAAAAACAGCAGAGGTGATCAAATACCACCAAAAGAAAGCTCTATTAGGGGAAAAAATGATAAAAATTTCATATGTGTACAGTGTTGTATGACCGCACAATTGTTATTCAAAATTCTACAGCGCTGAAAGCTGAAAATGGGCTTGGGCAGGAAGGGGGTGAAAATGCCCTGTATGGAAGTGGTTAAGCACAGCTGCAATGTTTACTGGATAGTATTAGTAATCTGGTTTGCTGTTAAAATATTGATGTCTCTTGATATAGATATATGATATACAGACCGCTGCCCCATGCCTACTTAAATCATTAATTGCAATTGTAAATGCAACCACATGCTGAGTTGGGTGTATTAAAATGTGCTAGTGCAGATATTCAAACGTGGCCTCATCCATTATATGTCCACAACCTTTTATGCTACTGCCTTGAAAACATGTTTTCAATGATAACTTAAATAACCATATATACTTTTTTGTTTTTGCAAAAACAGTAGGACATATAGAGCTTTTTATCAGCTGTATTTTGGTAGCTGGAAATTGGTTACATTATTATTATTATTTTTAAATATAAAGTAAAGGCTCATTCACACTGCATATCATGTGTTATTGTGCACATAATGTGGGTGTGCTGGTGTACAGTGTGAAGGCATGCTTACTCTCAAGACATCCCTGCAGAATGTGGGCCTAAATAGAAATTGTGCTGTGATCAAGGCTTGTAAGCCAGGAAGGCGTGAGCCCCTGTATATTTTTACTCACTTTTTTTATGCACCAATAAAGAAGCAACAAGGACATTTGGGGTTACCGGCTCTATTCTTTGAATTCATGCCTAATAGAAATTAGCCCAAATATACCTGGGTTTGGTTTGAGGCAGGTTCCGTGATCTTTCCAGAGGTTTGGATGCCAAATCCAAATCCCATTAAAGTCATCAGAAGCTGGAAGTCAAAATGATTGTCAAACAAATGGCATTGGGGCAAGGCACTGCCCAGAGCAGCATGCGCCAGAGTATTTTTTTTTATTATTATTCTGTTTGATGGGGAGCAGCTATTTTAATAATGCTTAACCACTCAACAACCACGCTATAGCCGAAGGACCGCTACATCGTGGCTCGATAACTCTGGGAGGGTGTACTACGACGTCCTCCCAGAATTGCGCTCCTGGGGAGTATCCATGACCGGACCTGGCACATCATGGTAAATGGCCGCTGACAGCGGTCGTTTACCATGTGATCACTCCATCAAATGACGGAGTGATCACTTGTAAACAAACTGCCGTCATGTCCGGTTCCTCTCTCCCCTCTCTGTACTGATCGGTACAGTGTGAGCAGAGAGGGGAGAGATCGGGTGCAGCAGCGCTGTGGGCAGGGGATCTATAGTGCCCACAGCGCTGCTCTGTGCCCATTGCAGCACTCATCCATCCATGCTCAGTCATCCCATCCACCCCCATCTATACCCAGCCATACTCAGCCATACCCAGCCATACCCAGCCATACTCAACAATAGTCAGCCATACTCAGCAATAGTCAGCCATACTCAGCAATAGTCAGCCATACTCAGCAATAGTCAGCAATACTCAGCCGTACCCAGCCATACTCAGCCATCCCATCCATACTCAGCCGTACCCAGCCATACTCAGCCATCCCATCCATACTCAACAATACCCAGCCATACTCAGCCATATCCAGCCATACTCAGCCATACCCAGCCATACCCATTCATGCTCAGTCATTCCATCCATACACAGCCAAAGTCAGCCATCCACATTCATGGCTCAACCATGCTTAGTCATCCCCATCCATGGCTCATCCATCCCTATTCATGCTCATTCATGCCACATCAGTTCTCATCTATGCCACATTCATGCCACTATAGTACCCCACAAAAGTGTAATAGGTAGTCAAATTATATTTTAAATTTATGCCCCTAGAACACCTGATGGTGCTCCCTGCATGTTGGGCCCTCCATGTTGGGCCTCTGTATGTGGCCAGGCTGTGGAAAACTCCAACTAGAGTATCTGTGAGGGGTTGCAGTACTATATACTAGTTTGACTGTATATACTGTATATATCAAATGCACTGCCACTAGCTACCTAACCTGCCTACCTAATCTACCTAATCTAGCTCAATCACTCTATCTCTGTCCACTATAACACACTATACGGGCGCTGTGTAAGCAGCCTTATATAGTGTGGGGCATGGACTTAGTCACCCTGCCTTTGGCCAATTATGGTTCTCGCTGAGGAGCGTGCTATGATTGGCCAAAGAATGCAGGTCAGGTGTATGCTTTGGCCAATCATCATACAACAATGCACTGCGGTCTTGCAGTGCATTATGGGGCGCTCGAGTTTGCCACAAACGTCCCATATAATTCGAGGAGCGAACACCCGATGTTAGAGGGTGGGCGAAAACCCGAACACCCAATGTTAGAGTCGAACATACATTCGACTCGAACTCAAAGCTAATCCCTAATAAATATGAATAAATATGGAGAATGTATGGCTTGGGGGTAGGCCAGATCAGAAGCCCAAGATAAACAAAGACAGCTGAAGATACCCAATCTGTGTCTGAACCAAATTCAACAAAGCCAAAAATGTCAGCAGTTTAGATCAGTTTATAACACAGTAAAGGTGGTGCCGCAATGTGACTTCACATTAGGGATTAGTTTAGACCCATTTGAATAGTAATCAGAGTGCACCTGAGCTATTCCACCATGTGCAGGTGCAGGGTGGGGAATACCTTGACTGCTTTTGATTGACGATCCATAGTGACCGCTTCCTTGCAGGATAGCTTAGGCAGGTTCGGATTAGTACCTTAGCACGTCTGAGCCCATCCTGCTTTACATGTTATAGAGCAGTGTTTCTCAACTCCAGTCCTCAAGGCGCCCCAACAGGTCATGTTTTCAGGCTTTCCATTATTTAGCACAGGTGATTTGATCAGTTTCACTGCCTTGGTAATTACCACAGTTGTTTCATCTGAGGGAAATCCTGAAAACATGACCTGTTGGGGCGCCTTGAGGACTGGAGTTGAGAAACACTGTTATAGAGAATGTATGCAACAAAAATCACTGTTTTAACCTTTACAATAACACCATTTAATTAGATATTTTGGCTAACTATCTGGAATAAGTGCTAGAATTTTTTTGTATTGTTCAGTGTATAACCCTGTCAATGTACACCTCCAAGCTAAGCCTGTTGTCAACATGCAATGTATTTAGTGTGGTACAGCACTAAAAATTGTGAGTGGAATGGTTTTAACTGTATTTTAACAAAAGTTTACAATTGGTAAAAAACGCTATTTGGAGTCATTTTCATATTTGTGGGAGATGGTGAAATACCTGTGTCAAGACCTTACTAAGATGAAGGTCAACAACTCTGATGAGTTATCTAAAATGTGGTGCGGGGAACACGTGATTTTGAGCGGTGGTGTTGATCTTTGGAAAATAAAGGAAACTGGGACTTTCACATAAACATTGATTATACTGTATATACATTGTATATATATTGAATCAGATATTAGTATATGGTGAGTGGTGGTGGGTAATTATTTTTTTAAGCAGTGTGGGTAGTGTACACTGTGCATGTCAGTTCATTAGCATTTGTTTGTAATGCTCATGCATGCCCCATTCTTATAGAAAATAGTACAACAGAGCCAGTTGCCAATCAAACAGTGGTGGGTACAGCTGGGGTGTGGCTTAGCAAGCACTCCTTCACTTCTGCCTGTGAGTGGAGAGAGTGTCTAGGGTGACTACAATGGGCCTGCAGGGAGACCCTACAAGGTAGTGTAGCCACCCTAAAAACTGGAAGTAATCTTTACATTTTTTTCAATAGCTTTTTTCAATAGGGATGACAACCACCCAACAATGTGAGGTGTGCTATTACATTAATGTTTATTGTTCAAGAGTTTAATAACACTTTAAACAAAGCTTTTGATCCCCAAACCTTCTAACATGAGCAAGAGTTGCATTATTGCTAGTCCACGCCACTGTCCTAAGGACATATGTTGCTACTATATATACCCAACACACTGTCTGACTGTTGAACAAACCTGTCAAGATTGTATGTACAGGATAATGTGTGTGACGCTCCTGAGCACCTCAATGGTTAAAGGGAAAATGTTTCCAGTTTTGGCAACCAGCACTTAGTATCCACATACTCCAGATTACAGTGGTTGAGCCTCCTGAAAACATTAGGCAACATCATTTGTCATACATATAATGATGAACCAGTAGGAACACATGATGTGTCACCAGCCAACCTCATCAAACACTTTTGCTTCTGACGTTTTTTTCCTTTAACACGCACAGAAAAAAATAAAGACATGTTTCCATTATCTACAAATTCTCCTTAGCACTCTTGTCTCCTAGCAGAAGGCGTTCGCTGTGATAGGAGTAAACGCTCAGTCTTTATGTGGAATGTCTGTCTCCAGGCTCTTTGTGTTAAGAGGGTCTGGAGCAGATCCAGTCAGCCAGGAAGGAGTGAAGAATAACCATTTAGCAATGTTTAGGAAGTTTGAATTGAGCAGTGACATGACACGTCTAACGAAGTGTGCCATTCATACAACCAAAGGAAGGAGGGGGGTTTGCTGTCATACTTCTCACATGTCATTATAGCAGTTGGAATACTGCAAGCATGTTATTACAGTATAATAAAAATGTCTCTCTTTGTGACTTACAGAGTCATAAATGATATGTCACTCAACTCATGATGGAAATCAAAGGCAAGTGGGCTACACAAAATGCCTCATTATAATATATTTCGACCAGTATGGAATATTAAATGGAATTCGTTTTGGTATTGCTGACTATTCCTATTAAGATAATAAAGAATTTTTGAATAGGATTAATGGCTTACATTATAAACAGATCAATTATATTTGTATTCCTTATTATTGTAGGTAAGGTAGACACAAGGTACTAATGAAAAATGAAAAAGGAGCAATGTAAGAGAAGAACATTTAAAAGAGAACTTCATGCAAAAGACAAAATACAGCAATTAATAAGCTGTGAATAATATATTCAGTCTCCCTATTGCTTTTAAATGCACCATTTAAACATATTTACAAAGGGTTTGGACATTTAATGGAATCAAATAATTCTTTCTGACACCATGCTGCCAGTGTGTTCTTTGGACCTAATTAGATGTTACAGACAGTGTTTTTTGATTCCCCAGTGGGCACTCCCACATTCCTGCCAGCTTCTGACGCCAACTGCGTAGACACCTGCAAGGAACTCATTTTGTAGTTTCATTACAGACACTTCTCACATTGCAAAAAAAAGTGGACCCAAGTAAAAATAATATCTGATTCCTGAAATATTTACCATCTTTGGATTTGCACTTTATTTTAAATAACAACAACCATCAACTTTTTATGTCATTCCAGTCAATGCTGAAAATCATTCAACTGTTTTTCAGTAAGTCACGAACATCATTAAGAATCTCTTACTGTCTTTGTTTCCGTACAGCTACCGATCAGTATCCAAACTGCTATGGAAAGTGAATTTTAGAAGCTAAAAGTGAACCCATGGCCAGATCATGCACAATAAAGTATTTACATATTCTGAACATGAACAAACAGAGAAATCACTTTAAAACAATTCCTCATTTACATCTGTATTTTTTTTTTACATTTTTTTTTATCTCCAATAACTTTTTATTAAAGGAAAAACAAAACATAACATCACAGAACAGTACATGTTCCAGGGTATGCACATAAAAAGAAAATACATAAAAAAGAGCAATGGTTCCATTTGTTATCACATATACCATTACTCATACTCAGAAGACTATAATCTCTACTCCACTATCCAATTCCATACTGGACATATAAATTCAGACATGGCACCAGCACTATTGACAACTAATAGTACATCAAATTAGTAGACGATCCAAAATTAATTTTACAGGACAAAATCATGGGGTATCAAGCCAGGGGCGCCATAATTTGTCAAATTTGTCCAGGCATTCTTTGTGCTGGAAAATATATTTCTCCAAACGCAGCATATCTTCCATTTGGGCAACCCGCATCAAGTAGAATTTCAGCTTAGAATGGCAGTAAACTCTCAAAGTATTATTTTTACCTACAGGTAAGCTTATAATAATGCTTATCAGTAGGTAAAATGAAAATGTCCTCAATGTGCACTGTTTAGGAGATATTTGAGGGATCAGCAGCCAAGGATGTCACCGACGCATGTGCTCTCAAAGAACGGCATACCCATGGCGTTCCTTCAGAGCCCTGTGCCATGGGCATGACTCCTGTGTGAGTGACGACATCGTGGCTCAGCCATTCAAGTAGCCACAGCCCATGAACTCAGAAGGAAGACTGGGTAAAGATGGAAGCCTCTGCAGCGGTGACAGCGCGCTGCTGGAGGGCTTCGTTTCAAGGTAAGTCTTTCATAATGTGCTAGTAGAGCTTTTTTTTTTCTTAAAGCCATTACTACAGTTTTAAAGCGATTGTAAAGGAATTTTTCTTTTAAAACAAACATCTCTGTACTTACCTCTGTGCAAAGAAATTGCACAGGGCGGACTCGAACCTCCTCTTCTCGGGTCCCCAGCCAGCGCTCCTGGCACCTCTTCCCTGCCCAGTGCCTCCACGGGGACTCAGCCCTGCTCTCTTGTCCCTGGTTTTGATTGACAGCACTGGTAACCATTAGCTCCTAGTGCCCCAGAAAAGCGAAAAAAGTGAGGGGAGAGAGGAGCTGCAGGCGTGCACAGTACTGGATCGAATGAGGTCTCAGGTAAGTATAAGGGGGGTGAGAGGCCAAAAATCAACTCCTATTTATTCTTATAAAGCCAAGTACATTTATGCCCCTGAGGAAGAGTGATACTCAAAACTTGTCAGTAAGATTTTCACATCAAGACTGTTCTACTTGAATCTATAAGAGTTACATATGGAGCTCTATTTTCCTATGGTCTAAGACGGGGTCACAAAACTTTATAAACAAAGGGCCAGTTTACTGTCCTTCAGACTTTAGGGGGGCCGGACTGTGACTATTGGGAGTAGAAAATGCCCAAGCATCAAAGGAAGTAAACCACACCCCATGATTGGTTTTAGTGGAAGGACTAATGCCCTATGGTTGATGTCAGTGGGAGGAATAGCACCCCATCCTTGGTGTCAGTGAGTGGAATAGTGTCCCATCATTATTGTTAGTTGTGGATAGAATAGTGCCCCAAGGGTCGGCAAGAGGCAAGCAAAGGGCCACATCTGGCCCCAGGGCCACATTTTGGAGACCACTAGTCTATGCCTACAGTATATTTGAGACATGGTTTTATGTTCTGGAATAAAGATGCAATAAATGGTTTTTATATACAAATTTGGTGTTTCAGTTATATCTGTTGAAGTGAAAGTCCCATACACTCATGACTCAATTTATTGAGCACATCATCATAATATATAACAAAAAACAAACATCAACTAAAATGCAAAAAAATGCAAAACGCATTAAACGCAACAAAGGTGCACTGCGTTAAGGTGTTAACAGTCCTTGACATGGTAAATATTTTCATTTTTAAAAAAGTATGTGTTTTTATTGTACATTTTTATTTTTTTTTCTACAAAGTACATTATCATGCACATCAAAGCACATTTTGGAAATTCTAAGAGCTGATCTTTTGTTGCTATGGTTTGGTTTAAATCAGTACAAAATAGCAGTATAGAATGATTAAACTTTTTTACTGGTACAAATTCACATGCAAGTTTTCAAGACTAATACAAATAGTCAGACAAAGAAAGTAATAACAGTTGCCTATCTATATACTGTATATATATAGGCTTCAATACAATTTTTGATCAGATCCTTCTTTGTTGTTTAAGGGGTCTCCTAAACTTGCCTGTGAAGTGGCCCATCTCTACGTTGTAAACAAAGTATAGCAAAAGTGGTATTTACAAAAAAATACAATGTTTAAAATACCATTATTTCACATTTTCCTCTATTTTGTAAATAATGCAACGGGGCCCCTCAAAAATACCTACAGGCCCCCGTCAAAGATAATGAGGGTCTAGTATTTTGGATTATCTACAAAATAAAAAAAGCGTATTAATATATTTTTTTAAATTGTATATGTCAAGTTTCATATGTCAAACAAAAATGCCCCCCCCCCCCAAAAAAAATAAAAAATCAATAGGGGGTGCATAGTACCCATACTCATTCACAAGAATAAGTCAGTTTTAATTGAACACAACATTTTTTCACAGGTTTGTCTAGTCTCCCTATACAGAATTCACAGCTCTACTTAGCAGCTCTAACACACATTGTCAAAATGACTGCTTCAAAGCAATATTAAAACCTTTTTTAAGGTGAAGGGTCCTCTTGTAGCCAGAGGGGTCGATGTTCTGACTCCCTCTCCCATCAGTCCATAACAACCAGGAGCAGACTAGAGTGACACAGATCTATGGTCTGGAAACATGGTACAGAAAGGGGAACATTCTCAGTTCCAGTGCGCGATACTACACGTCACTAGGCCGACTCTTCCCAGCTCACCTCATTTTCGTGAATCTGTGCATTCGATCGCAAGTGTGTTACGGCTTCTCCATTCGTGGTCTTCGGCGGTTCCCGCTCACTGTTGCAGGTCAGTCTGTGGATCCAACTTTCTATTTTGCCAAGGCAGTTTCCAATGTCATCAGCTCAGTGGTGTTTGGAAGCCGGTTTGAGTATGAAGACAAAACTTTTCTCCAGCTTTTGGCCCTTTTACATGAAATTTTGAAAGGTTTTAGCTCTGTTAGGGGACATCACCCCCATCAGCCAGGATATACCTGAGGAGTACATGCCCATTACCCCTGCAGGGGCACCAGGAGTCATGAGTAGGAAATCAGAAAGGGGAGCACAAAAGTCACCTGGCAACATTCTAAGCACTGGGAGTTCCTGACCTGATGCAGACATAAGTTTATGGGACTACTGTACACCACTTTGATTTAATTACTGCAGCATATGCTGGGTCCAAGTTTTACTATATGAACTGTAATGTACTCATATGGCTCACACTCCATGCTTGATTTATGTACATATATGGATGCGGTTGATGCAGATATAAGCCTATGGGACTAATATACATCACTTTGACATATCTACTGTAGTATATACTATGTTCCAGTCTTATTGTATCACTCAAGTTGCATCTGTGTGGTTGGTATAATTTAGAGTGTACCCAACTGGTTAATTGCTTGTTTTTGCTCTATATAGTTGTCACAGTGTAACACATACAGAGTGGAACATCTCTGTCAATACACTGTACCAACTTAGGCAATCTACCTATATATCACTCTGCCTACTTTTCCATACAATTTATTCCTATATATACAATAAAATATTCTATCATAACTTATTGTTTAGGGATCCTAGGACCCCTCCTACCCATTTCTACCAGCCACCAGGGTATTCCTTTTTACCTATTGACTGGGATGATATGAACATTGGTGTGTAATACTGTACTAATATGAAACCACCTTTATGTTTTTTTCCTGAATATGCATTAGCATTTAGGTTTTCCAGGTAGCGCCAATCAACCCATTTTTTCTTTTAATTCATGAACGGTTAGCAGAGTACCCTTTGTGAGTGCTCTGCATAGGGGAGGCAGCAACCTGTTCTCTTACCATATAGGCCCATCCTAAGCGCAGTTTTTCTACGCGGTACTGACACATTGTCAAAATGACTGCTTCAAAGCAATATTAAAACCTTTTTTAAGGTGAAGGGTCTTCTTGTAGCCAGAGGGGTCGATGTTCTGACTCCCTCTCCCATCAGTCCATAGCAACCAGGAGCAGACTAGAGTTACACAGATCTATGGTCTGGAAACATGGTACAGAAAGGGGAACTGACTTAATGTTTGATTGTTCACATGACTGCAGTCTCCGCCTGGTCCTGGGTATTGATGAGCACATTCAGTGCGAGTTTTACCCCACGTGCACAGAAGCAGTAGGCCCCACCCCACAAGCTAGGAATGCATTAATACACAAGTGAAAGTAAGCTATCCCACTTGTTGATTATTGAGGTTACAACACCTGTAATAGAGCCCTACAGATCATTATGCATAATGCAGTCAGGAAACTAAGACAATTAAGGTCCCATTCGTACTTTGCATACCTGGAACTCGTGTTCCCACTTACGTCTTTTTTGCGCGTTTTTCATGTGTTTATGTGTGCCGTGCATAGGGCAACCCATTCATTTGAATGGGCTGGCCTACACATGGCAAATGCGCCTTTAAAGGCATGGAGTATCGCACATTTTTTCTGCACCCATTTTGGTGTGTTTGTAGAATGTTTGTTGTGCAACAAAATGTGCTGCAAAACACATGTCTGATAACTGCATTTGGGGTCCCATTAATAGCACTGCAAGCACAATGTGTGTTTGCAATGCTTTTCCAAAACTAGCAGCAAAATGCAAGTTTCCTGTGCAGGAATTGCTAAGTGTGAATGTGGCCAAAGTGTCCATTCTCACTGGTGATTGCCAAACCCTGCAAATTTTAGTGGCAAGAATCTATGGATTCCTGTGTCTGGAATAACAGGTGTATGTGAAGAGCTGCGGCCGCTCAGCCCATACAATGCAACGACAGGCTGACGGCGGCCACAGCTATCCATGACTGTTCACAGCTGTTTCAACAGTCAGCAATTACCTGCATAGATTGTGGCTGGAATTAAACAGACTACATCCAGCCAGGATGATCTGTCACTAACAGCAAATAATTGCTGGCTGCACGCACAGCTGCAAACAACCCAAATAGACATTTTCAGGTAATTTAATAGGCAGATAGAAAAGTGTAGAGTGCAGTGACCAACCCATAGAAACCAAACCTTTAGTCTAAGCTCTAATTGGTTGCTATGGATAGTTGCACTTCTACCACAAAATTACCCTTTGGAAGGTCAGCATAACATCATACAAATTAGAGCTTTGAAGTGCAATTTTAACCTTTCGCAACATTTACATTGCAAAAACAACCAAATAGATCAAAAGCAAACTACCACCAACAGTGTCTACAAAACCATAAAATTAGCAAAACTCTTAGTGGCAGGTTGCCATAATCAGTTTTATTGTTTTAGTAATTGACAGCTGTTTGAAAGTAGGTGACCCTGCCTGAAATTGTTGGAAAATTGCCTAAGGTGTCCCAACACAAAAAGGCTTTTTTTGGGGGGTTATTTAAAACTGAATTCCAGGCAAACATCTAAATACACATATGACATACATATAAGGGACTGTTTTATTTGCCAAAGGATTATCATTCCTGCTCATCCAGTCTTGAGAGTAATGCCCCGTACACACGAGCGGAATTTCTGTCAAAAAAAGTGTGATGGGAGCTTTTGGTCGGATATACCGACCGTGTGTATGCCCCATCCAACCTTTTCTTGTCTCAATTTCCGCCAGCAAAAGATTGAGAGCTGGTTCTCTATTTTTCCGACGGAAAAAGTTCTTGACGGAAATTTCGTTCACCTGTATGCAATTCTGCGCAAAAAACACGAATGCTCGGAAACAATTCGATGCATGCTAGGAAGCATTGAACCTCATTTCCTCGGCTTGTCGTAGTGTTGTAAGTCACCGCGTTCTTGACGGTCGAAAGTTCAGAGAACTTTTGTGTGACCGTGTGTATGCAAGGCAAGCTTGAGCGGAATTCCTTCGGAAAAACCATCCAAGATTTTTCTGACGGAAATTCCACTCGTGTGTACACAGCCCCATCACACAGCACAGCCAACATAATGGCACCACTTTCCCTCTTATGCCCTGTATACATGATAGGATTTTCCGATGGAAAATGTGTGATAGGACCTTGTTGTCGGAAATTCCGACCATGTGTAGGCTCCATCACACATTTTCCATAGGAATTTCCGACACACAAAGTTTGAGAGCTTGCTATAAAATTTTCCGACAACAAAATCCATTGTCGGAAATTCTGATCGTGTGTACACAAATCCAATGCACAAAGTGCCACGCATGCTTAGAATAAATTAAGAGAGGAAAGCTATTGGCTACTGCCCCGTTTATAGTCCCAACGTACGTGTTTTACGTCACCGCGTTCAGAACGATCGGATTTTCTGACAACTTTGTCCGACCGTGTGTATGCAAGACAAGTTTGAGCCAACATCCGTCAGAGAAAAGTCCATGGATTTTGTTGTTGGAATGTCAGATCAATGTCCGACCGTGTGTACAGGGCATTAGAGTTAAGCCTAGTACACATCGACCAGTTCAATAAATACTGGCCGACATTCGGCCAGTGTGTACAGCAGCCAGTCCGACAGAAGCCAGCTGTTCAGCTGGCTTCTGTCAAAGGCTCATGACCGAGAAAAGGTCTGCCGACCAGCTCTTGATCAGCATTCTCAGCCAATGGCTGAAAGCACTGACCGGAGTGTTCTTGAGACTGAGCCATCCCCCTATCAGAACACAATAGAACAGCAGGGGAGATTGCTATACTAAAATTGGAAAGTTAGTACAGCCGCCTGAGCTGTCAATTATTTTTTGTTCGACATGCTGGGTTGAACGAAAAAAAAATAGTAGTGTGTACAAGGCTTTAGGGATATAGTGGTTTTATCTCTCCACCACCAGCCTGCTGACTGGACAGTAAAGTAGAAGGAACAGATTGACAAGGTCCTCTCTCTGCTCAATTTTCTTTCTCCTGGAGTCAGCTTGTCGTTCGTAAATGTAGCACTTCCCCCCAGGGGCTACTGATAACTGGTTCCCCTAATTCTGCACAGCCAGACAACAAGCATTTTCCACATTCATCCGGATACAAGAAAACAGTCTCTGAGCTTGGTTTTGATGTTTTATCAGGGATAGTAACTTTGGTAAAAGGGGTTATGGGATGCCTAACTTGACCGAAACAATGAATGGGGACAGCTTCCTTCCTATGTATAAAATCCTGGACTTTTCTCCTTCCTGAGCACCTTAATTTCTTAATGATTAAAAAGCAAAGGTCCCTTGAGGATTAGGAGCTCTCTGTCCCCTTTAGAAAATAGCACAGTATGTTACAAACTTTATACAGGAATATCTCCTCTCCTTTTGTAGATCTGCTCCCAGCTCTACAGCCTGGAGGAACTACCAGCACT
Organism: Aquarana catesbeiana; assembly: GCF_042186555.1. Classification (NCBI taxonomy): domain Eukaryota; kingdom Metazoa; phylum Chordata; class Amphibia; order Anura; family Ranidae; genus Aquarana; species Aquarana catesbeiana. The sequence continues at coordinate 238,900,301 of NC_133327.1, forward strand.
CCTGGTTGCTTGTCCACCAGCCCACTTGACTGCTCTGAAGATCTCCTAGGGCAAGGGCTGGGAAGGGTAAGCACAGCGCTGTCCTCCTGAAAACTTGCTACATGTGGCAGTCTCTCTCCTTGTGAATCCCTGGGTATGCTGATTTACTCACTCTGTCCTCTTTGCTCCCTGCTGCTTCTCAGGCAAGATTCCTTCTCAAACCAAGATGCTAATAGGAGCTTCCCAAGCCAGCCTGAGCCCAGCCTGAGCCCAGCCTGGAGGCAGAGTCCTCCCCCCCCCCAGACCCAGGGGTTCCCTCCTAGGCCACCAACAGCCTCCTCAGCACTCCATCTTCCTCCTGACTCCCCTGCCGGCATATTTAAAGGCTGGCCTAGCCATCCTGCCAAGACATTCTGCCTGGGGATTGGCCAAGTTCCCTCAAGTATGCAGATCAATCACCCCTGGCCACCCGACCACTAATTTCCAGATACTTCTAAAAACTTTTAAAGGAACAAGAGACCTGCCTCTGTGGATCCATCCAGCCTGACCTGCAGTAACCCTGACTCAATTTCTGATTCACAAACTTACCATGAGTCATAAAACCAAATGTATGACCAACACTACCCGCACACTAGAGGGTGCAACATTAACATAGTGCTAGTGCTAGGGTGCTGGGTGGCTGTGCAAACTTCCTCAATGGTGATTCACTACTTTCTGAAAGCCATATCATGAAAGAGTCATAGGAACAAGACCTCCACATCTCTGCCTTGACCTGTGTCTAGGAAACAGACACATTTCTGACTTGCCAATTACTTACGGAATGAAAAATATTCCTAAGAGTATATACACAAGATGCCTACATTTTCAATAGGTTTCTAAAACAAATCGCAACATTCACTTTCTACATATCATCACAATCAGAAGTTTCATACGAAAGAAAGTTCTGTATAGGATCATTTTTGTTATGTTTGTTTTGCACCTGTCTTCATTGACTATCAGTGATCCATTTTATAAACTTATAAGGACAAACAAAATCATTGGTGATCACCTGCCATTTATTGGGAAAAGAGCTTAAAGCCGTTAGGAGACAATTACACCTTGCCAGCAACAAGTGATCTAGTGACAAGTTTGGCAAGCTGACCTAATGCCGACAGAAGTCAAGACTTGCCTGAACTGAATTTACCTTGACATAGTAATACTTGACAAACTTTTCACTAGATTATGTAACTGAAGCGTTGACTATAGATAAATAAAATGTGCACACATCCAGCAGCTGCATGTAAACAAAAGATTTCATGAGTGAGGAATAAGACACCTATAAAAGTCAAATCGGACTAGATAAATTGGCTGCCCAAAATGTGCTAGATGAACAAATGCTAATGAAATTTGGGAAAAAAAATACTTCTTAGCAATTTTTCAACATTTTGGATGTACCAGCCAATAAGATCGGAATACATGCAAAAAGTAGAACCCCAGCCAAATTATTTTAGTAATGAATGGAGACCGGAACTTGGTTTAAACCTGTGTTTTATTTCACTCAACGGTGATTATTGCATCAAACGTTTGATGGTCTTTCCGACAGACTTTCGACGGAGTCACGACGGACTTGCGAACGACCGGACTTGCACACACACGAACGGACTAAAGTCCGTTCAAAAGTCCGGTCGTTTGAACGTGATGACGTATGACCAGACTAGAATAAGGAAGTTCATAGCTAGTAGCCAATAGCTGCCCTTGCTTTGTTTTTTGTCCGTCGGACTAGCATACAGACAAACTGATTTTTCGATCAGACTAGAGTCCGTCGGAAAGATTTGAAATATGTTCTAAATCTAAAGTCCGTCTGATTTTCGACAGAAAAGGTCCACTGAAGGTCCGATGAAGCCCACATACGGTCAGATTGTCCGACGGATTTGTTCAGTCGGATCAGTCCGGTTGAAAAGTCCGGTCGTGTGTACATGGCATTAGGCTTCATGTACACTGTTGCTGGTAAATGGACGTTTAGGAGCAGTTGGGCATTTTTTCAGCTGCCCCTGAACTCTCCTCTGTTATCTTATCAGTACGTGTACACATAGTCGTTTATAGTCGTTTCTAGGCAGTTGAGTTTAGAAGCATTTTTTGGAAAGCAAAAAAATGCGTCCAGGACGGATGTTTAGAGGCATTTGAGATGCCAAACGCCTGTAACATCTTGTAAATGCGTGTAAAAGTGGTAACTCATGTTTTGTTTACAGGCATTTTACATTTTTGAATATTTTTAAAAAAAATACACTTCTAAAAGCAAACGCGGCTAAACACAGCATGTAAACGCGGCTAAGCGGATGTTTTTAAAACGTCCGTTACTATCTGTCAAGTTAAATCATTCGGTAGAGGTTGTAAAATGTCCCGTGTACATTAAGCCTTAAAATCCATGCACCAGTGAGATCTGTCCACCAGCAAATACATTTCAATCCCCAGTATCCATGTCACTGGTGAAATAATTCCACCGCCATACACATTTCACTCCCCAGTATCCATGTGACCAGTGAGATCTGTCCACCAGCAAAGACATTTCACTCCCCAGTATCCATGTCACCAGTGAAATATTTCCAACGGCATACACATTTCACTCCCCCGTATCCATGTGACCAGTGAGATCTGTCTACCAGCATACATAGGCCATCCGCCAGATCTGCCCCCTCTGTGCACACAGCTTATTCTCCAAAATTCATGAAACCACTAATACACAAACTTCACTTCCCAGTATCCATGCTAGAACTAAGATGCCTCATCTCGCTCTATTACATGCAACTATTCACAGCTGTGCATTACCTGCTTTGCAGGATTACTTCTTTATCACAAGCTGTGCCTCAAGCCTTTCTTTTGACTTATAATACCTCTTTTACATACAGAACAAAATATCTCTATACTAAACATAGTGCCTCATACATTACTATCACACATAGTGCCTCATGCTTCTCTATAACATGCAGTGCTTCATACCTCTCAGTAACTCATGCTGCTCCTATTGCAGTGCCTCAGGCCTCAGTTTTACATGCAGAAGATTACACATCTGCAATAAATGCACCTTTGAATTACATACTGTTATAAATTACTGTACATTAAAGTGGTTCTAAAGCCTCCAGGTTTTTTACCTTACTGTATTCTCTGCTGCAGTATCCCCCCGATTTCCCCTTACCTGAGCAATCTACATGAGAGCAGCAGCTCTCACCGCTGTTTCCTTCCTCATTGGGCATATTGATAGCAGGGGGAGCCATTGATTCTTGCTGCTGTCAATCAAATGCTGTGAATAGGGAGTGTGTCAATAGACGCAGACAGGGCAGTTGAGGAGAGAACCCATATGGGTGCCTCCATGGAAAGCGGCTTTCCATGGGGACACTAGCTGAAGAGGGGGGACCTGGAGTGCCCGCAGGGGACCCGAGAAAAGGAGGATCAGGGCTGCTCTGTACAAAACCATTGCACAAAGCAGGTAAGTATACCATGTTTGCTATTTTAATTAAAAAAAAACAAAAAAAAACAAAACAAAGGTTTACTGTTACCTTAAATGTATTCCTCATATCTCTATAATGCTTGCACTGTGCTTATGACCATTACTCAAGTGAGTATCTCCTCTGTATCCTAATCAGGGTTACTTATTGATTCAGTACCAAAACACATCAAACTCCGATATTTTTGAGCTGCCCACACACATTACAAAACTGACTGCACAATTTTCTAAGGTTTGTTAGAATTATACTAAAATTGAAGTATCTTAAAATCAAGATTTAGGTACATTGTTTGAAATAAGAGTTTGTTTTTATATACTAATAAAATTCCTAACCATGGCTGTCAAAATTGCAATAGAACCATGTAGAGATAACATATATTCTCCTTAAGCCGAATACACATGGACTAAATGTCAGGCGGCATCTGCCGGTTCAATAGAAGGCAGTTCAATAGAAATGTAGCACCCTGGTCCTAAAAAGGGCTGCTAATAAATCTAGGTGGTAACTAGCTTGGCTAGTTGGTAGGTTGATCCACTGATTCCTGTCCTAAGTCTGAGTTTGGGGTGGTCTCTCTCTTCTGTCAATAGGTGGCATTGTTGCTTTTGACATTGGAATGATGGATTACCATAAATTTAGGTAATCAGTAACTAGGTTGTCTCAGCCATTCAGCAGGAGTTTCTCTGGTCGCTGTGTATGCTGGGATACACTATTTATTTGGGAGGAGTCAGGTGATTGGGTTTCTTCCCGCCCAAGGCTGGGGCCTGGGTGGGTGTTGAGCAGCACCTGGTTGCTAGGCCTGAAGCCTGAGGCCTATCCAGGAGGCATGCTGGCTGCTAGGTCCACTTAAGGCCTATCCAGCAGTTTGGGGTTCCGCAAAGGAGGAGCAGCCAAGGTTAAGCCCAAAGCCTGGGTTGGAACCGCATGTGTTAGAGGCTCAGCTTGAGGGGAGCCTGATCATTGTCGGAGGTAAAGGAGAAGCAGTTGCCACAAAGTGACGACCACTCCTGTTACCGGAGGCAAGTTTGGAAAGGATGAAGTTCTGAAGGAGCAGATGCTTCACTAGCCAGGGACAGTAAAGTGGTGGGAAAGCTTCAGTAGACTCATCCAGGAAGGCAGCGGTTAGCTGAGGGAAAAACTTGAAGGAGTACGGTGGGCAGCTGTAAGTAAGGCTTGAAGAAAAAGTAGAGCGGTTAGCTGTAAGTGAAGCTCAGGGAATCCAGCGGGTGGCTGAGAGTCCAAGAAGTCTAGTGAGAGAGACGGCAAGCTGAGCTTAATCTACAGTGGGATACTGTGAGTTAAGCTGGAAGATCTACAGTAGGATACTGTGAGAGAATTTGTTGCTATAGGAGACAGCAGTTGCTACAAGATACAGATTGCTGCATTCAGCTTAAAGGCCCTTGTTCTGTATTGCTGTCTGCCTAGTTCTATTTTTGTCTGCGGAGTTTGCCTTACACTAGTATCTTACAAAAGTGAGTACACCCTCACATAAGTATTGTAAATATTTTATTATATCTTTTCATGTGACAACACTGAAGAAATGACACTTTGCTACAATGTAAAGTAGTGAGTGTACAGCTTGTATAACAGTGTACATTTGCTGTCCCTTCAAAATAACTCAACACACAGCCATTATTGTCTAAACCACTGGCAACAAAAGTAAGTACACCCCTAAGTGAAAATGTCCAACTTGGGCCCAAAGTGTCATTGTTGTGTGTGGCCACCATTATTTTCCAGCACTGCCTTAACCCTCTTGGGCATGGAGTTCACCAGAGCTTCACAGGTTGCCACTGGAGTCCTCTTCCACTCCTCCATGACGACATCACAGAGCTGGTGGATGTAAAAGACCTTGCGCTTCTCCACCTTCCATTTGAGGATGCCCCACAGATGCTCAATAGACTTTAGGTCTGGAGACATGCTCGGTCGGTCAATCACCTTTACCCTCAGCTTCTTTAACACGGCAGTGGTCATCTTGGAGGTGTGTTTGGGGTCGTTATTATGTTGGAATACTGCCCAGTCTCTAAAGGGAGGGGATCATGCTCACAGTACATGATGGCATTCGTGGTTCCCTCAATGAACTGTAGCTCCCCAGTGTCGGCAGCACTCATGCAGCCCCATACTATGACACTCCCACCACCATGCTTGACTATGAGCAAGACACATTAGTCTTTGTACTCCTCTCCTGGTTGCCGCCACACACGCTTGAAACCATCTGAACCAAATAAGATTATAATAAGATGTGAGGGGTGTACTCACTTTTGTGAGATACTGTAACTGCTATTGCATTTGCCTAAGGGTTTCCTGTGCCCTAAACCCTATCTCCCCAAAGTTCCTGTTAAGAGAAATAAAACTCTCTCTTTGTTCATTTTTTACAAAAAGTGATTGGTGCCCAATCTTTTCACCTTACACCACACCCACTATGCCTAGTAACCTGCACCCTGAGGAGGAATTTCAGTTCTCCCTGGCTCTGGGGGTCACCATCAGACCCTTGGAGCTTCTGTCCAAGGGGCATGACCAAAAAAGGTCTGCTGATTGGCTCCTGGCTGAGAGCGCTGACCAGAGTGTTCTGGCAGGGGAGCCGTTCCCCTGTCAGAACACAATAGAACAGTAGGGGAGATCGCTGTACTGTTGGATAAAAAAGGGAAGTAGAGAGGATAGGGATTATCACGGTGCCAAAACAAATAAATCAAAAGTTATTAAAATGATACATTTTATTACAAAGTATCAAAAACAGATAGTACATACAGACAGAAATTAGTTTTTAAATTAAAAGAAAGTGAGCACATCTAATTTACTATTGGCCAGAATGGTATAGGCCTATATATAATTGCGGGTCAGGTCTTCCCTAAATGTTTTGCCAAGACATTGGCTTCTTTAGGGGGATAAGACGTGACCGGTGTTAAGAAATAACTATAAAAGGAAAAAATAGAGAACATAGCATAAGTTAAGAAGTACAAAATAACAAAAAAGAAAAATGCTGCATGTGATATTGAGAGTTAAAGCGACTTGATATTGATATTGGTCACGTCTTATTCCCCTGAAGAAGCCAATGTCTTGGCGAAACAGGTAGGGAAGACTTGACCCGCAATTATATATAGGCCTATACCATTCTGGCCAATAGTAAATTTGATTTATCATTTTAATAACTTTTGATTGAGTTGTTTTGGCACCGTGATAATCCCTATCCTCTCTACTTCCCTTTTTAACTAACATTAGGATGAGGTGCCTTATCTAATACTGACATATCTGCCACTTTCTCCAATTTTGTACTGTTGGATAGTTAGTACAGCGGCTCCTCCTAAACCATCAGTTTTTTTTTTTTCGTTGCTGGGTTAAAAGGAAAAAAAAAAAAAAGACAGTGTGTACGAGGCTTTAGATGCAGTCAAGGAGTAATTTAACTCAAAAATAATACATAAACCCCATTAGATCTGACGCCACAAGTTTGCCAAAAATGTGAATTGACAAGGGTTATGCCAGATCTATTAGATACATTAGGTATTCCCGCGCTACCTGAATGAAATAAATAAGGTGTTTGGTTGCAGCAAGCACCGACCGAGTCAAACACCACCCAACAAAAATAATTAAAAAATCAATATATGGTGCTGCGCTCCAAAATTAAAGTGCTACAGTATTAAATACAAAGTGCTATATGTACTAGATCATATTCATGCGGAAATAATCAATAAATACATACATAAAAAGACAATGCATAATAAATCTACTATGTTGAATAATAAATGAGTGATAAGTATTCCATGTGCAAAAAAATTCCTTCAATATAATGCATGCACCAAAGAACAATATAAATCTAAATGTAGATATTGGCACTTGCACTTTTATTATGTTTAGATTTATATTGTTCTTTGGTGCATGCATTATATTGAAGGAATTTTTTTGCACATGGAATACTTATCATTCATTTATTATTCAGCATACTAGATTTATTATGCCAGATCTATTAACACTGGGTGGTATTAAAAAAAATACATATATATATGTGTTTATAAATGAACAAACAAGAAGATAATGTAGTAATTAATTATGCATATTAAAGAAGAGAAATCAACCTGTAAATAAATAAGGAAAAAGGTGCCTTTTGTGTACTGCACAAGGAGGAAATAGTACGGTCGCTTTGCTGTACAGGAAAAAAAAAAAAAAAAACAATATTTGGATAGCGTAAACTCGCTTGCACAGGTGTGCTTACCAGATTTGTGTATCTTGCCACAGATGAAAAGGAAAGACAAAACCTTTGCATTGTGTGCCGCATGGACAAGAATGTGATAGAACTGTAGGGTGTAACTAGGGGATCTAAGAGGGATGTTAGATTCAATCATCCAACGCCCACACACCCCTAAGGGTGACATTTAGTGAGTGTAAGCACAACTGCAGCTGGGTTTGTCCCCTGTTCATAATGTGCAATTACTAATAATATCTACATTATATACAGTTGTAATCTGAAACACAATAATATCGCTGTGTCTTTGAAGTGTTTTTGAGATCAAGTGTCCATTCTTTGTTATCCGAAAGTTTTAATACCTGCCCCAAAGCAAAAATATTAAATTGTAAGTTCTAATGACAAAGAATATAATGTATCTACTTAACACATATATAGTGATAAACAGTTTACATAATAAGCAATGGGTATGAAACAGAATGTAACTATAATAGTGGAAAAACGTTATACCATATATCATATCATATGGCATTTTGAAAATAATGTTGCCATTATGTTATTTAATAAGTTTAAACCCAATGTATGAAATCTCATATAAACTTAAAAGCTGAAGTTTAGTGATTTTTAAAAAATCAGCACAGGGACGGTGCTATCATAAATAAAAAGTGCCCTTTCTTGTGTTTGTGGCTGCTGTGCTCACTAAAATCTTCAGTCCTCGCCAGGCACCCCCACAGCTGTGATCTTCCAGTGCTGCAGAGTTTAATATTCATGTAAATACCGTCCTTGGTACTGATTTTTTTTTTAAATCACTGAACTTCAGCTTTAAAACTTATAGGAGATCTCATGGATTGGGTTTAGACTTACTAAATAAATAACATTATAGCAACATAATTTCAGCAGTAGTTTTGACACTTTTTAAATCTGCAGTCTTCATTAAAGTGGTTCTAAAGCCTAAACATTTTTTTACCTTAAAGTGGAACTTTACACTCACAGTCAACACTGACTATTTTTAGTCTTCTTGCTGCTAGCATTAGTAAATAGGTAGGGAGGCATATCAAATGTACTTGTTTTAAACTATTTCTTCAGTTACTTCCAGGTTTCCAGGCCTAGGCAAATGATGTCATACATCCCAGGAGTGTTCAGGAGGGGAGGAGGGGTTTTTCAGCTAAGTACACCTTCCTGCCTGTATGCCTGAGCTAAGGGCAGATGAATTCCGGGAAGTAAATGCTACATGAATCATCTGCCCTTATTTAAGATGGCCACTGGCGCAAGTGTTATGTTTTTTTTAATCAAAGTGATTTCTCAGCAATAATACATGCGGACATGGATGGATGGGGTGATTTTGCTTTGAATATTAAAAATGAATTCAATAGTGTTTTTGATTTATGGTGCCCGGATACAGTGTAGTTTCATTTTAATGCATTCCTTGCATTAAGGTAAACATTGTTAGGCATCATTATCCCCCCCCCTTTACATACCTGAGCCCTTCATTCGATCCAGCGCTGTGCACGTCTGCAGATCTTTTCTCCCCTCGCTTCCGTGTCTCACTGGCTTTGCTGGGGCACTGGAAGCCAAGCATGTCAATCAAACCCAGTGACAAGAAAGCGAGGGGCGGAGCCTAGTCTCACTGTCTGTGTCAATGGACGCATCTGAGGGGCTCGGGAGAGAGCAGCACAAGTGCACCCATGAGAAGTGGCATCCTGTGGAGGCACTGGACATAGAGGAGGAGCTATGAGCACAGGTGGGAGACCTGAGAAGAGGAGGTTCGGGTCCACTCTGTGCAATTCTTTTGCACAGAGCTGGGAGGTATTGAGATGTTAGTTTTTTTTGTTTTTTTTTTTAATAACAACCTTTACAACCACTTTAAAATAATATTTGATGCTCCTGCCATTAAAGTGGTTGTTAAGCCATGCAAACAACTTTGCAACAATCCCTTCTGCTATGTTTAATAATGTCCCCATGTCCCCAGTGCATTTGATTTTTCTTTAAATACCACTATGTACCTGATTTCATAGTGCTCACATGACTGGCCACCTCTCTCCTCTCTTGAGCTAACATCCAGGGGGAGGGGAGGAGAGAGGCAGCCTGTCTTGTGAGCGCCGATCAGCGCTATGAAATCAGGTACACAGCGGTATTTTTTTTAAAATCAAATGCACTGGGGACATTATTAAACATAGCAGAGGGGATTGTTGCAAGCTTGTTTTTATTATGAGAGCAGCAGGAGGGGAAGATTGTGGAGTGGACAGAGTTGACAGGCAGGGAGGGGAGGGGGGAAAGGATGGGGGGAGGGAAGGACAGAGCAGGGCTGCAGATGACGGAGGCACATAAACTGACCACGGTGTCAGGGATCAGCAGCTATGATATACTGTGGTCAGTTTACAGAGGGGAGGGCAGAACCAGGCAGGATCAGCCAGGTATTTCAGGTGATACAGAGGTGATACAAATTACACAGCACAAGCACTGTGCTATATAACATGCTTTAAGGAGACAGGTTCCATTCTTTTTTCTTTTAGGGTAACAAACACTTTAAGGCCTGTGTTTGGGTATTTACTGTTATGGAGTGACACATGTCTCAAAATTTTACTCCTTTGATGTCACCCTTTCAAATGCACTCCACATAGAGACTACAAATAGTCATAATGATGCATAATACTCATGAATGGTTCACCATTATAACTATAAGGGCCATGCGGTTTGTTTGGTATTTAGAGAGTGTTTGACAGGCAATGATTATTAATCCCTAAAAACTCACAACACCATGCTCCAACCACCTACATTGCACGTGGTTGCAGTGCGACCTCATTTGGTTCAGCGGTCAGTAGCAATTGCAAAAGGGATAATAATTTTTGCCAAACTTTGTATTATGAGCCTGGCATATTTACACAACTTCTGCTGCCTTTCCAGCTTGAGGGGAAGCATTTGGGGGTGGTAAAAACACAGTGTGTGTTTTTATTGCCCCCCGACCACATGTGTAAATAGGGTCTAAGGAAGACAGTCTAGAGAAATGATGTACTGGCAACAGTGGAACAGGTGCACGTAAAGAGGAATAGCATAAAAAGATGGAGCACATCATCAGTGCAGCAGTGACCTTGTATTAACTGAGGAGGGCAAGACTCATTAGGCATTGTTATACTACTTTGATTTAGCCCCGTTCACACTGAATTTGACTTTCAAATCTCATGATTTCAAAGCCGCAGGTCAGTATGACTTCAGGTGCGACTTAGCTGACATCTGACATCACAGATGTCTATGCAAGTCATGCCTGATATCGCAAAAAATAGTGCAGGAGCCTTTTTTCAAATTGGTGCGGCACCGCAAAGTCAGCGTTGCACCAATCTGAACAGTTCCATTGCCGACAATTGGGTGGGACTTGTCGACAAATCACATGACAAGTCACACCGGTGTGAACTGGGGCTTAGTCATCTAGGAGTGCTGACAATAGCTCCTGACATACAGAGTGGAATCCAGCTTTCAAAACAACAACAAGCCCTGTAGAATAAATCAAAGCCATAGGCTCCTACTGCTATCACTCAAACCCCTGTAAAGGAGGGAGCAGGGATGTGGCTTACTGCCTCTGTGTGTCTATGGATGCACACAGCCCAGCACAGGACCTGATGGGAGCTCATACAGGTGCCTTCTTTGCACCTGGATAGCTACAAAAGGCATCCAGCGAAGGGGCCCACATCGCCATTGGGGACTGCGAGGAGAAAAACGACATTTCTGTGCATTGTGATTGCACAGAGCTGGTAAGTGTTACACCTTTTTTATTTAAAAAAACGGAGGAACTTTGAACATCCAGTCATTTTATGTACAGCTGCACAGTCACATGACTAGATGTTCAAACTGAAAATAGTTAAATCTTATGCCCCGTACACGCGATTGGACTTTCTGACAACAAAACCGTGGATTTTTGTTCGAAGGATGTTGGCTCCAACTTGTCTTGCATACACACGGTCACACAAATGTTGGCCAACAATTCCGAATGTGGGAACGTGGTGACAAATAAGACGTACGACGAGCCAGTGTGGCTCCTTCTGCTTGATTCCGAGCATGCGTGAACTTTTGTGCGTCGCCTTGTGTACACACGATCGGAAATTCCCACAACAAAGTTTTGTTGGCGGAAAATTTGAGAACCTGCTAGCCAACATTTGTTGGCGGAAAGTCCGACAACAATTGTTCGATGGAGCATACACACGGCCGGACTTTCCGCCAACAAGCTCACATCCAACATTTGTTGTCGGAAAATGCGATCGTGTGTACAGGGCATGGGAATGTGGTGCGAAAAAGGCACATTCCGTGCATGTTTCAAACACCACAAATGAATGCGCTGCCTTTGAGAGACGCACCTAGGTGCCAATAATGGCACCCCAAATGCATCTCGTAAACACAGCACATTTGCGGCCACCAAATTGAATGGTTTTGCAGTACCGTACCATGCAGTTTAGTGTGGTGCAATCTGAAAAAGTATTACTTGCGCTACTTTTTCCATGTTCCTGTATGATTGGCAGCCCATTGGAATAAAAGGGCTGTCAAAACCAGAACATGTGGGAACGCATGAGTTCTATTGTAAACCAACTCTTACTAAGGGCCGGGTTCACACCAGAATGCGCGTGTTCCTATGCAGTCCCTCACATTCAGGTTTTGACAGCTCATTCGTTAGAATAGACTGCCAGATGCACAGAACCATGCAAAAATTAGTGACAGTACTACTTTTTCAGATTGCACTTAATGGCGCTCACTCGCATCTCGCAAGGGCAACGCACTCACATGCGGTGTGCGTAGGGTTGCCACCTCATCCCTTTAAACCCGAACACGTATTAATTACACAGGTTCTGCGGCTGATTAAGGTGGTAAATAAACCCACTTAGTGCCTTATCTGCATTAAACCAGCCTCAGAACCTGTGTAATTCATATGTGTTCGGGTTTAAATGGATGAGGTGGCAACTCTAGGTGTGCGAAGCGCGCTTGGAACGTGCCTTTTCTGCCTCTCGTTCTGGTGTTAACAGGCCCTTAATGGACATTCTTACTATTTGATGAGCAGAAAAAAAAAGATAAAAGTGAGAAAATCTACTGACTTTATAATGCTAGTTCCTCAGCAAAATTTTTGCTTTGTGTTAAGTCTGTTCTAAGTGACTGCAAATGAATAGTGGAGTATGTTTGCCAATTGCTCTGGGAGTTAAGTGGTTAAATCGCTATTACTGGGAAACATTAACCAAATTCACCTGCCTTGAGTAGAAGTAAGATCTAACCTGGTCCTATTAGAACAAGTTCAGCATGTTCACACAACTGTTGGGCTGTTACTGATTCATTTGACATTTGATAAACGTGTTTGAGCTCTTGGCTGCTGGTCTGAGCTTAGCGAGGAATGCATCCTGCATAATCATTAGGAAAATACACTGATCTCGCACAAAAAAAAAAAAAAAAGGCAAAGACTCTTTTCTACATTTTTGATCAAATTCTGGAATCATTTGGGTTACCATATACAATGCTGCAGCCTTTAAAAATAAAGCATATTTCTAAAACATGCAGACTAGTAGTGACTGAGAATTGTGCAGATATAGGAGGGAGTAACTATGTTTACTCTAGCCTAAAAAGAACTGTGAACTATTATCTGGAACTGTTATCTGAGCTAGAAGTACACAAGGAAGTTTCCTTTGCTAATGGCTGAGCAGGTCCTGAGATAAAATCCTAAACTCAATACCTATAGCCTAATTAATCAACTATTAAAACAGAAGTTGATAAAGAATTAGCTTACTTAAAGATTGAATTACCTGTAATCAGAGATAACGGGAATGTCAGTTTGGAGAAGATTTATTGGAGAAGAACAAAATCAAAATCTGTAATATCACATATTTTAGGCAAAATATAGTGAATAAGCAATTGATTTGAAACCCTCATTACCACTTTACCTCCAGAAGATTTACCCCCCCCCCCCCTTCATGACCTTTACTTTAACTGACAATTGTGCAGTCTTGCGACGCTGTACCCAAATACATTTTATTTTATAAAATAATTTCTTTTGGTGGTATTTGATCACCTCTGCGTTTTTTTTTTTTTTTTATTGCGTTCTAAACAAAAAAAGACAGACCATTTTGAAAAAAATAAAACAATATTTTTTTACTTTCTGCTATAAAACATATCTTATAAAACATTTGAAAAAAATCTAATTTCTTCATCAATTTAGGCCAATATGTATTTTGCTACATGTTTTTGGTAAAAAAATCCCAATAAGCGTATATTGAATGATTTATGCAAACGTTATAGTGTCTACAAACTATGGGTATATTTATGGAATTAAAATATTTTTTTTTATACTAGTAATGGTGGCGATCAGCGACTTATAATGAGACTGCGATATTGCGATGGACAATCGGACACTAACTGACACTTTTGACAATTTACTTGAACCAGTAACAGTAATACAGTGATCAGTGCTAAAAATATGCACTGTCTGGGAAGGGGTTAAACATCTAGGATGATCAATGGGTTAACTGTGTGCCTAGCCAGTGTTTATGTGTACTGTATGTGCTGCTTTTACTAGGGAAAGCGATGGATTCAAGCCCCTGCTTTCCAGGAACACAAAATCCATCCCTTCCCCTCTGTCAGAATAGCATACTGCCTTATTTAAATAGGCAGACCCCTGTTCTGTGTTGTCTACTGATGATCGGAGGGTGCCAGAGAACTGTAGATCGTCATCTGCTGTGAGCAATCACAGCAGAAGCGGCCCGCCGGCACCACACACACACGTCTCCTGCAGGCGGAAATTCACAATCACGTATGTCATAGTTGCCAACATTGCAAAAAAAATATGTGGGACACTTTTTTGGCTGTAGGTGGAGCAAAAATGGGCGTGGCTTGCGTGAAATAGTGGGCGTGGCTTAAATGGGCATGGCTCAAGAGGCCGTGGTTAGAGTCTGAGATGAATGAGGGGGGGAGAGGGAAAGGGGGAGAGGGAAAGGGGGAGAGGGGAATGATGGACAGGAGCCCCAGATCCTACACCATAAAAATATGTGTATTCTAGAAAGTTTAACAATCAGCAGATAAAGATACTCCAAACACCTGGTGTTAACGCTTCAATCATCCCGGCACCATGGTTGTTATGGTGTCAGGATGATTGAAGCGCATTATTTCTATTATTACATTGTAATATAAAATTAAATCATTCAAGTCACCATAATGCCGAATCAGTGGGGTCCCTGAGCGTGTCACTAGCCACGTCGCCTGCCACCAGCAGAGTCTGTCCTTGCATCAGGTGCCCCCGGCAGAGTCTGTCCTTGCATCAGGTGCCCCCAGCAGAGTCAGTATAGACCCCCTCAGTGCAGACCCCCCTCCATCAGTGCAGATTCCCTCCATCAGTGCAGACCCCATCAGTGCAGACCCCCTCCATCAGTGCAGACCCCCCCTCTATTAGTGCAGCCCCCCCTCTATTAGTGCAGACCCCCCTCAGTGCAGCCCCCCTCTATTGGTGCAGCCCCCCCTCAGTGCAGCCCCCCTCAGTGCAGCCTCCCCCTCTATTAGTGCAGACCCCCCTCAATTAGTGAAGCCCCCCCTCAGTGCAGCCCACCCTCTATTAGTACAGTCCCCCCCTCAGTGCAGACCATCCCCTCGTCCAGGAGCGGCCGGTGTCGTGTTCTGCCGAGAAAGTTCCCCTCGGCAAGTAAGGACCCCCTGTACTGCGCAGGCGCTGCACGAGCCGGCAGAAATAGCCGAGCTGGGGAACTTTTCGGCAAGACACGGCGGCGCCGTGTGTTCACTGGAGAGGGGAGGAGCCGTGCAGCTAAAGAAGCCAATTCATCGGCTGCACGGATCGAGCCCCCTTCCTCTCTCCACTGAGCACTAGGGGGAAGATCAAGCGGCGTCGCTGGCTGCCATTTTGCTGGAGCCAGCTGCTCCAAAAGTTAAAAAAAAACAACATTCCCGATTTTCCTGATGGAAATCCTGGACGAGGGTCCCAAAATCGGGATTGTCCCGGGAAAATCGGGACTGTTGGCAACTATGCGTATGTATATGTGATCTTGCACAGAGCTGCCACCCTGTAACAGTAAAAGTGCTATAGGATGGTCAGCAAGTGGTTAATAATTTGCTATTTCGACCTTTGAGTAGAAAAACAGACATAAAAAATTCAACTCACTGTAGCTCAACCATACTTTACAACAAGTATCCTCCATCTTTACCAAACAACCCATTCAAATGTCCATTTAGAACATCACAATGTGAAAACTTGAAAAGGTATATACAGTAGTTTAAGACCTACTGTACCTAGGCTTCATCAAGTTTGTCTGGCGTTGCTTCTATAGGTATATGAATAGACTGTGTTGTCTAAGGTGACCAGATTTTCAAAATGAAACCTGGAGACATTCTACTGACCATGATAACTTTTATTAGCGGTGGGGCGAGGTGAAGCAGGGGGCGGAGATAATAGGAGCATGCAAAGCATGCTGCACCAAATGTTGGGTGTGGCCAAATTGTGCTAATAGTGGGGGTGCAAATATGTAAAGTGTAAAGGCCAAAAGTAAGTAAAGCAGGATCAACCCTTCAGCAAAAATTCCCTGCTCCCTGAATTGTACTCACCGGACTTTGGCATGGTGTTGTTGGTGACTTCCCACAGTCCACCATCTGCTGGTGAGTTTCCTCCCCTGATCTTCAGTGGTAACACCTGTACAGCTGCAGAAGGCTTCATATCTGTTGCATCACATGGAGCATGTCAACTCTCCAACACCCTCATGCTTCTCTATACACAGGCAATCACCAACATGTTTATGTGACAGGTCACGCTCAGGCTGCATTTAGAGATGGCTGCCAGAAGAGAGCTCTCCAGTTATAATCCAGTTCAGTATAGCCACTTAAGGACCGCCTACCGCAAATACCACAGAGCAGCCCCGCTGTGCTGGATCACAAACATATATAAAAAAAAAAATTCCAGTATACCTTAGTTTATAGACACAATAACTTTCACGCAAACCAATCAATAGACACTTATCAGGATTTTTTTACCAAAAATATGTAGCAGAACACATTTTGGGCAAAATTTATGAAGAAATTTGATCTTTTTAAATTTTTTTATTGGATACGTTTTATAGCAGAAAGTGAAAAATATTTTATTTTTTTTAAATTTGCAGTTTTTTTATTTTATATTGCAAAAAATTAAAAACCCAGTGGTGATCAAATACCCCCAAAAGATAGCTCTATTTGTGTAAAAAATATATACATTTTGTTTGGGTACAGTGTTGCATGACCGCACAATTGCCAGTTAAATTGGATGTAAACTCTCACATATACCCAGTGAAGTGAACAGCCTCAGATGATACACAGAGATTAAACAAATCCTCCTACATAAGTTTTACATGTATATCTGCTATCTTTCCCTTTCTATATTTTTTAGAATTCTTACATCAGGTTAGATATTTTCTCTTCCTGTTCAGCACTGGGATTGGATTCTTGGCATACAGCTAAGACAGCTGATTGGAGGAAAGGCACACACCCCCTCTCCACATAGGCAGAGGAAGGAAGGAAGGAATGTGCTGTGACAAGTCAAGCTCTCTGCTAATCTATTTATAGCAACCTCCCTCAACACAAATTTCAGGCTGGTTTTATCTTGGTTGATGGAGAACTTGTCAGAAGTTATCATGCTGATAACAGAGCATTGAAACAGCAGAAAGACACGGGACTCAGGGCTTTGGAGAGAGATAAGAAAACACTACAGACATACGTGCTTAGGTCAAATTTCATAAATCAGGTTTACTTTCACTTTAAAGTACTAAATGTGCTAAATAGCAAAAAATGGCTTGGTCATGAAGGGGGTAAAATCTTCTGGAGCTGAAATGGATAGCAATGTCTCAAATTGCCATTGGTATCTACTGCTGCTAATTTACTACACAGCACCCCTACCCTTCACCCTCATTAAAACACTCCTGGATGCCCGCCCACCCCTTATTCTGGCCCTGTACCTAGTGTAGTGTTGACATACTATCTCCAGGCCCAGATGTGCACTGCAGGTCACCAAAAGAAGATTAGGGCCTCATGCACATGGGGCGTTAGAAAAAACGAGCTGCAAAGCCACTTCCAACACCAGGAAAAAGCGTCTGTAAAAACACGCTTTTAGTAGCTTTTTGCATTGATGTTAATGAGCATTTAGCCTCGTTAGCTTTTAGCAGCGTTTCTCTGCCTCTATTCAAAATCAATGGTTCCCTATGAGAGCCGTCCTAACTGATCTGACTTTCAGCCCAATGATTTGAATAGAAGTCGCATCCAAGTCGGAGCATCATGATCAGACTTCTGTTACGACTTGTGCTTTGAGGATCTTGAAGCTGTTGCGGAACTACACATCCCATGAGGCATTGTAAAACTCTGACATTCACAGACATGACTAGGCATGATGGGAATTGTAGTTCCTGAAAAACTGGAAGGCTTTAGTTTGAAGACCCCTGTGCTAGACCATTATTATGCCTCCAGTATTGGGAGTGTGGCATCTACCCAACTTCTCTCTGCTAGATATATATGTGTATATATAGATATATCTATATATACACACACACTGAAGTAGGAAGCAATATATATTAGCCCGGAAGTGAATCTGTGCACAGGAAGTAGGTGTTTTGAGGCCAAATCATTTAGACATACACACACGACCCACACAAACACCACCCCATGTAAAAATAAATTAAAAATTATCATAATTTGCAAATAAGGATCATCTCTTCCTCAGAGAACAGTAAGCAGGGCATGGTGGTGGGAGAAATTAGAAGCAGTACAAGCAAATTCCTGGAAGGGCTTGATGTCATTCCTGTGTGCTGGCCACCGCTTCCGGGAACCAGATATGCTCCACGGGTACATACCTCTACACACACAGCAGTTGCGTATCTCACATACACAGCGGTCGTGCATCTAGATGCATTTGGCGCAGGAACCCAATTTTTATGGAAATTAATAGTAAAGCAGATGCAGATTTCCAGGACTGGACTAACAAATGTTTATAGTGAAAGGCAAATAAGAAAAAAGTTGGCGCTTTACATCAACTTAGGAGGAGATCCACCTAGCTAATTACACACCTTAATATAGAAAGAAAAAAAAAATGTTTTTATGATATTATAACTGAATACAGTCCATAAAGTCTGTGAAAAAGCACTTGAAGGCAGCTTCAGTGGAGATTTAGAAGCAGAACTCGGTGGAATGGGAGAGAAAGCACAAAAAAGCGCCACTCTAAGTGCAGTATTAGACACAATTTATTTGAGCACAGGATGTATTGTACTCACAAAAGTATGTGACAGGTAGGCATATCAACAAAGTGAGCTGTCCAGGGGGAATCCATCAGGGTGTCCAGCTGGGAGTCCATCAGGGGCAAAGACGTGGGAACTGTGGAGCGGGTTGCGCCGGTGGATGCCGGCATTTCCTGGTCCTCAGAAGCATGACAAGAGCATAGCCCAAGGAAATCATATGCATTAGATAGGGAAGGTTAAATGCCCTTTTAGGAGAAGCTAGAAGAGCGAGAGTCTTTTTACATAATTTTAACAAGGTGCATGTCACATGTTGACAATGTAACATGCTAAAATGACCTGTGTGCAAATCTCCTTAAGAAAGTACATAAAGGTGAACCAGCGTAAAAATAAAAATTGTCTAGAGGTGCGCCCGTTCAACCCATGCACATGCATGTACGTTGCTTAATATTTACTAAGATTTTGGCAGGGCAGTGAACAAACTCATGTGAATGAGCGCAAGACCCACTTGCGCATGCGCATTGCTTACATTGATCTCACCCAGTTCTAAACGTACTTGCAGGCACAGCAGGCTTTCTCTGAAAAAGTTACTTTATTTTGGGCATATTTGTTACTTGGGCAGTTGTTACTAAACTTCCTCACATCACCTCATAATATTGGCACCTCCATCTTCTGTCAATATTGAATTAGAGATGCCGTGCGCCATGACGATAGTGGAACACAAATTGCATTCTCCCGTGTGCCTAGATTGCTATAGTAAATGGGGGTTCGCGCTCTGTTACAGGCGCACCATTTAGTAAATATGTGCGTTGCGCCTCACTGGGTTTCGTAAATCACCCCCATGTGTTCCTGAGTGCTGATTAAACTACATACAAGTGGGTTGGTGGAGCAAAGAGGATTCTGGGAGAGCAGATATATTCAACTGCGAGCGGCGGGCTCACTCCCTTGGTGTGGAATTCCTGTCAGGGCGGTTGGAGACCGCTGTCACCACACAGACCCAGTGGACCTTTGTGGCCTAGCTGGTTTCCATGACAACAGAGCAGCGGATCTGGATCGCTGTGATGCAGATCATTAAATTGGGACTGCATCAATCTATCTTCACTCCAGAACTTTATAACCCACATCCACGCTTTTGTTGCTGTATCACCATGCTGACAGCCTGCTGGGTGGCTATTCTTCATCTCCTTACTGAGACTTAAGAGCCTGTGCAGTACACCCTGTTTCCGTGGAGGATGTATATCATCAGGATTGGTGATGCCCAACCTCTTTCTGTCATCCAACTGTTAAGAGACAGAAGGCGACTGAAGATGAGAACAGGGAGTGCTAGGCTCAAAGAAGCATGGGTGCCGTTTAGGTATATCTGCTGGAAGCTGCTTACAGCACAGCGGAACTGGATAGCTGTCAGCTAGTCTGTCAGGACACATGGCAGGACCTCAATAGCCCCTGGAGATGTAGCGAAACCAGGGCAGCTACCACAGGCAAGGTGACACCTAAGGAAGAAGCAGGATCAGGCTGGCAGGACCGGACTGAATAAGCGTAGTCAGGATGGGATCCAAAATCATATACAGGAAGGCAAGCCTAGGAGTAGGTGGATGCATAGTCAAGAACAGAGCTGAGGTCATTCACAGGGATCCAGTGCACAAGGGCAGTCAAGAGTAAGCCAGGGTCATGCACAGTAGAGCAAGAGAAGCAGAGTCCTGAAAGCAAGCCGAGGTCAAAACCAGGGATCAGGCAGCAGAGGAGTCCAGAGGAAGACCAGGTTGGTAACAGGTAATCCAAAGAATAAAGGAAACACAGAAGTAGGAATGAGCTGAACACCACATGGTTCGGTTCGCACCTGAACATGCGAACAGACAAGAAATTCATGAGAACATTGTTAAAGTCTATGGGATACGAACTTGAAAAATCAAAAGTGTTTTAAAGGCTTATATGCAAGTTATTGCCATAAAAAGTGTTTGGGGACTCGGGCACTGCCCCAGTGGTTTTAATAATGCTTAGTGACACAATAAAAATAAAATATTCCTTTAAATATCGTGCCTGGGGGGGGGGTCCCCTTAGTCTGCCTGCAAAGAAGTGCCTCTTTTCCATGTTAATAGCAGTACCGCAGCAAAATGACATTTCTAAAGGAAAAAATGTCATGTAAAATTGCTTGCGGCTGTAATGTATTGTCGGATCCTGGCAATATACATAACAAATCATTGGCGTGGGTTCCCCCCAGTCCATTATCAGGCTCTTCGTGTCTGGTATGGATATTAAGGGAAACTCCATGGCAAAATAAAAAAAAATGGTGTGGGGGTCCCAAAATCCAAACCGCACCCTTATCTGAGCATGCAACCTGGCAGGCCACAGGAAAAAGGGGGGGACAAGAGAGCACTGCCCTCCTGAACCATACTAGGCCACATCCCCACAATATTGAGAGGGTGCTTTGGGGTCTCCCAAAGCACCTTGTTCCCATGTTGATAGGGACAGGGGCCTCATTCCCACAACCCTTGCCCGTTAGTTGAGGGGGTCTGCAGGTGGGGGCTTATCGGAATCTGGAAGCCCCCTTTAAAGGGTGCCCCCAGATTCCGCCCCCCTATGTTTATGGGTATGGGGTACATTGTACCCCTTCCCATTCACCAAAAAAGTGTAAAAAATAAATGACAGCGCCCCGCCGACTGCAGCCTTTTCGCGGTGACAGCTGTTATATGGCCAAGGGCGGGGCCACCCGGTGATGTAAACGGGTTACACCACCCCCTCTGCTGTCACATGGTGTCAGAAGGAGCAAGGTCACCCGGTTACGTCACCAGGTGGCCATGCCCTTAGCTATATAACAGCTGTCACCACAAAAAAAGGCTGCAGTCGGCGGGACGCATCCAATAGAGATGGAGTTTTTCAGGGTTTTTTTCTCTGGATCGTCAGCGCCGTGATTGAAGATGGATGGACATTGCGGGACACTTTTTTTTTAAATAAAGGAATTGTCGAAAACTGTCTGCTGTCGTTTTTACTTTTTTGACACTTTTTTTGGTGAATGGGTAGGGGTACAATGTACCCCTACCCATTCACATAGGGGGGACCGGGATCTGAGGGCCACCTTGTTAAAAGGGACTTCCAGATTCCGATAAGCCCCCCACCCACAGACCCCCAAACCACCGGGCAAGGGTTGTGGGGATAAGGCCCTTGTCCCCATCAACATGGGGACAAGATGCTTTGGGGGGGGCCCAAAAGCACCCTCCCCATGTTGAGGGCATGTGGCCTGGTACAGTTCAGGGGGGGGCGCTCTCTCATCCCCCCTTTTCCTGCAGCCTGCCAGGTTGCAATGTACGGATAAGGGTCTGGTATGGATTTTGGGGGGACCCCCTCGCCATTTTTTTTTTTGGCGCGGAGTTCCACCTTAAAATCCACACCAGACCTGAAGGGTCTGGTATGGATTTTGAGAGGGACCCCCACGCCATTTTTTTTTTACATTTTGGTGCAGGGTCAATACACTGTGTTATATAAACTACACTGCCTGCATTGACTGAATAAAGAGTATACACTGAATATATAGGCAAATCAAATTCATATGCTTGCATAGTTACATAGACAGTAAGGTTGAATAAAGACACCAGTTCATCCAGTTCTACCTAAATATGTGTGTATGCTTATGTGCATTTATGTCTCTACCATTTGCAATATTCCCGTACATTGTGTTCACTGAGAAACACATCTAAGAGTTTTTCAAATTATCTACACTCCCTGCTGACACCAGCAATTGTGGAAGGGAGTTCCATATCCTTACCACTCTACCAGTAAAGAACCCTTTACTCAGTTTAAGATTGAATCTCCTCTCATCCTACTTCATTGTGTGGTTGCATGTCTTCCTTAGAGAGCTTAGGTTAAATCGTTTCTTCCTAGTGCTGGAGTCCCCATTTAAAGATTTGTATATCATTATCATATCCCCTGTTTAGCATCGTTTCACCAGAGAGAGTAAGTGTTTGTAGTTCCCTTATAAGCTTTGTTGCTCTTCTCTGGAATCCTTCCAGTTCAAGCACAACCTTTTCAGGACCTGTGACCAAAACTGGACAACACACTCAATATGTGGCCAAACTAGTTTTATCTCTTCACTGATACCCTTTTTTATGCATGCTAATAGTCTGTTAGCCTTGCATGCTGCAGCTTGGTGTTGCATGCTATTGCTGAGTCTGTGATCTACTATGACCCCCAGATACTTTTTCATCATCAAATCGTCTCTAGCAAAGTAAACCTCATCTGCCATATAGTTGTCCACCCCCTATTTTACCTAGGGCCTCTTGTAAAGTTGCTTTATCCTGTTGTGAAGTTATTACCCTGCTTAGCTTTGTATCACCAAACACTAACATTGAAATGTAACCCCTAAAATCTATTTTAACCTCCTATATCATTTATGAATAAGTTAAACAGAACTGGTCCCAGGACAGAGCCCTGGCGTACCCTGCTCACAACTCTAGATCACTCAGAAAATATGCCATTTATCACCACTCTCTGGACATGCTCTTACAACCAGTTTTCTACATACATACAGTACTATATTATAAATGGCAAAGACCTTAAGTAGTAAATGAATTGTTTATGGGCCACTGAATCGAATGCCTTAGTAAAATCTAGGTACACTACATCCACAAGCCTTCCTCTACCCAAGTTAGAACTTACCTCCTCATAGGTTGTTTAAAGGTTGATCTGGCAAGAATGCTTCATCATAAAACCATGTTGGTTACTACTAATAATACTATTATCATGAGCAAATTCTTAGATAGCATTCCTTCCAATAGTTTATATACTATTGATATTAGACTGACTGGCCTGTAGTTCCCAGATATATATATCTCAGCCCTTTCTTGAATATTGGTACTACATTTGTTTTTTTGCCAATCAGACGGTACCATTTCAGTCTGTAAGCTGTCCTTAAAAACTAACAGTCTGGCTATAATGTGGCTTAATTCTTTGAGAACTCTCAGGTGTAAGCCATCCGGTCCTGGTGATTTGTTTCCATTAAAATTTTCTAGTCTTTTTTGAACATTGGTCTCTGTTCAGTATACTTACAGTGTTTGTATTCGCAAAAATATATTTCATAATGTATTCATGAATACAAATCTGCATTAATTTGAACATTTAATATCTACCTAGAGTCCGGCATTAAGAAAAAAAAAATATCAACTTATACAAAAAAGTTGGAAATAGGGCCTGTCTCGTTACATAGTTTAAGTAAGTACTGTAGGTTGGATGTTTCTAACTGTAAAATATCTTACAAGAACATCACAGAGACTGACAGGATGGTTCCTAACTGAAAATAGAATGTATTTCCCAGGTTACCCAGCAGGAGAAGACAAAAGTAGTATACAGCATTATATTGGAAGGACAGAAATGTTGCTTGGATAGGAGCCATTTGTAATACTTCAGCCTTCAAACAAAGATTTTGTGATCCCAGCCAAATCCACCTAAAATAATTATTATTGCACAAATTAGTTACTGATACACCATAATTACTTGTAGTTTTACAAATTATTCATTACAGCATTACACGATTTAATTATAAATTATAATTAGACTCCACAGTCTATATTCACACATATAAAAGTTAGTTTAGTGTTTACACCCTGTGATTTTTCTTTTAATTACAATGAATATTTATACTCACACAAAAGGTTTAAGGGGCTGATGCTGGCACATAGCAAGCGATATCTAATTATCCGTGAGCCAGGTACAGTGCTGGCAATGTCTTTATCTTCATCAAGGCCTGAAATAATTCACTAACAAAATACACTTCAACAAATCATAGAAATTAAATACAGGGAATGTGCAGTAAGGTGGTGAAGGGGCTGGTACTTTACGGGCCATTCTGTTTTAACTTCCAGCCTTTTCACTTATTAATCAGCAAACATTTTTATGGCTTATCTCAGTCTTGCCTTGTAAATGATCATTTTGATAAAGTATAAACCAATATCCTGCTAGTTTTCAAAAGACTTTTGAAATTCAGTTAGGGTCAGTTATTTCATCAGGTTGACAAAAGACACAGGTAACATCAAGTTCAGCCAATAGCAAAATGAATAAATACATGAAAAAAAAAAATAAAGAAAACCTCTATATACAGAATTTTACCCCACTCCTAGAGGTATCAGAATATTGTCAGGTACACATTCTTGGTGCACAGTGTGACAAGATGAGTATTGTCACCAATGGAGTATTATTCCTCTTACCACTACCCACAAGGTGTTATAGCCTTCATTTTACTGCAACTGTTCACCAACCCTGGGGTATTTTTAGTTACCCTGACCACCAAACCTAGCACATTGTTTACTCCTATGGACTACTGACACTAAGTCATTTTATAATTTAAGTGGCTTTGGTCCAGCCCCTGAAAAACAATGAACTGATCATTTGTTTAGCAAGGTTGATGACCCTTGGTTTAAAGGATCACTGAGGCTGAAGATGGAGAACTGGTAAGCACTTAATTGCCATTACCTTTTCAATTTATTCCATTATTTTCATTGGGTGAGTAGTGCATGCTACTGAGGAACTAATAATGTTTCCAAAGCCATATGATGTCTATCAGAAAATTATCAATGTACATAGGAACATTGTTAGTTCTTTAGGCACCCCTTGTTTTTGAGGAAGGATCAGTCAGGTTGCAATGTTCCACCTGAATGGCACATTTTCCCCCTTGGGATAACATAATGCTGGAGTTATATGACAGTGTTCCCTCTTCTTCCATCATACTCATAAACATGCACTCATGGGTGATTAAAGTGCATATGTTTATGGAATTTTTTTTCTTGGTTGGCATTAGCCATCTTGTGTTTAATGGTAACTTTAGAACTGTATTCACAGGTCTCTCACTATCCATAGCTTGCAGGGCAGTTATGCCTCCCAGAAGAATTGTAAATGAAGACTTTTTTAATGGTGTAAGTTTTTTTTTTTTTTTTGTCATTTAATTTAAAAAAAAACTGTTAAATGTTTTAAAAGACCTCTTTACTAGTTCACCTAGGCAGTGCATGGTACTTACCAACTTGTAAAAGTGGGAAACGTAGTTAAGGAAAATTGCACTAAACCCCACATTCTTGCAAATGTATGAAGATCCCAATGCCATTAAGAACCAGGCTGGGGTTTTGCTGTTATTGGGGCCACTACCACTCTAAACACCACATGGATATTGTTTTTTTCCCCTTATGTCTTTAGTTTGTGTCCTGCAAAGTAATACTTTCTATGAACGAATACAATAAAAATTAATTTTTTAAACAAAAAAGTTCTTTTTCTTTTTAATTCTTTTGAGTAATAATTTAGTGAGTGAGTGAAAGAAAGGTCTTAAAAATCCCACTAGCAATCCATCATAGGGGCGGGTAGCACATACCCCTACACAATTCTCATACTTTTTTTCTTTGGGTCACCAGAAGTATGTATGATTTTTACAATGCTTTTAGAGAAGCCCTTAATACTTCTACAGACCCTTCCTCTTGAGAGATTGGGCTACACACTTATGACACTCTTAGTATAAAAGACAGCATATGTGCTTGCTCATTTGGGGTTTAATCTGTCTTGAAGGTGGGGGAGGCATAGGGACTGATTTACTAAATTTGGAGAGAGCAAAACCTGGTGCAGCTCTGCATAGAGACCAATCAGCTTCCAGTTTTTTTTATGTCAAATCTTAATTGAACAAGCTTGAGTTAGAAGCTGATTGGCTATCATGCACAGATTTTGCATTTCAGTAAATCTACCCCAATTGTGTTTTTAGAGTCAAATAAAAAAAATCCAGGTTTAGTACCTTTGCTGGTAAATTGGCATTTGTTCAGAGATATCCACACCATCTACAAATCTGCCTGAACCAGTTTAGATTTTGATCTGCATGGTTTAAAATACTTTGGCTTTTCCTGTAAAAGAACCCTTGACTGACAGTGCAGAGATATTTCCAAAAAATGGGCAGCATAGTGGTATCGGGGCAGCACAGTGGTGTAGTGGGTAGTACTCTCGCCTAGCAGTAAAAAGGGTCGCTGGTTTGAATCCCAACCACTACCTGCCTGGAGTTTGCATGTTCTCCCTGTGCCTGCGTGGGTTTCCTCTGGGTACTCCGCTTTCCTCCCACACTCCAAAGACATGCTGGTAGGTTAATTGGCTTCTGTCCAAAATTGACCCTATTATATTAGGGACCTTGGATTGTGGGCTCCTTGAGGGTAGGGACTGATGTGAGTGTCGATGTATGTGTGGAGCGCTTCGTAAATTGACGGCACTATATGGGCACCTTAAATAAATAGGGATAATTGTAGACATGCACCCACACTCACTCAGGATGGACTGGTGTCTTTATTCAACCTTACTAATTATTTCTCAGCACAGCACTATGTTTACATGCAGCAGTTTTTAGTTCATAAAGTCATCGGTCATCAGTATGCAAACCTTTAGTCCGATCCTAATCTAATGCTGGCCATATTTTCACTCATTTCAACACCTTTTAACCAGATTGCAATAGCAAAAAAATCAAACTGATCAATAATCAAATAAGTATAAATAGTTGGTGATTGGTTCCTTTCCTATCTGTGTTTTAAAGATGATTGGAGGTTGTTGAAATTGCTAGAAAAATGGGAAACACTTTTAAGTTTTGTTTTGTTGAAGTATATTAAGTCAACTTATGTTTGCTTTTGTTATAGTACCGGAGTTAGAAAATATTCTCCGAAGAGGTGTGTCAGTTTGAAGCTAAGTTCACTAATGTTATGTTTCTGTTCTTTCTGCCACCAAGGAGACAAATTGTCAAGGTCCAAGTCATTGAAAGTAATAGACTCCTCTATGCTTTATTAATAGGGCTACACCAATTTAAAAAAAATACATCTTCATTATATTAGGGTGTCTACCTCTGCACCGAGTATACAAAAGAACCATTGGCTTAAAAAATGGTCATTGTAAATGAAAAATATCATTATTTTTTACAGAGTAGCACACGTGGTCCTTTATAAGTGGCCATGTAGGGAAATATCACAAAAGATTTTTTTTCTTTTTTTAAACACGGAATACACAATAGCTGTGTTTATAGTGTACAACATTAAGATGAATTTTCTAATTAAAATCAAGACTGCAATGGTTCCATTGTAATCATTCTCCTTGAACACTCCTGAGAATCTAAGAGTTAGTTCATATAGCCTTGGAGGTCTAGAAGTGTGTATGTACTTTGTAATTTAATACTGAATTGGACTCAAGCCTCCTACAATTGATACCATGGCAACAAATTATTTACTTGGCTACATACAAAGCATATGTAATATGGGGCTTTTATTTTTCAGTTAGATTTTTCGGATTAAAAGGTGAAAATGTGATTAGCTGACAGAGAAGTTGATGTTTCGCTTTCTGATATTAGATAGAGGTATTTTTTTTAAATAGGATCAATATTGTTTTAATTGACCTTATTGATCCTACTATGAAATGTTTAATGAGGTTAGGATCTTGACAAGCACGAGAGAAGATCTGGTTTTATAAAACATACTGATTAAGTGCAGCAATTTATTTTACTTTTAAATTCCTGCTGCTATTTCAGAATAACCATCAGTGGAAAATCACTGTTTTGGTAACTTTTCTTTTAATGTCCTATATGTTGGCAGAATACCATTAAAGAAGCTTGGAACTCTTGAATTTTGCTCAGGCCGGGACACTGCAGACTGTTATCAGTCACTGGCAGAACTACCAAGGTCACAAAGGTGAGCTCGGGACCTGATGTTCTGCTACTGTGGGGGGGGGCACTGCAGAACATGCCTGGAACCGGTCGGTACCTCCTCCCCCAGAAATGATCAGGTGGTCCCCCAGTGAACTACTCATCCCAGACCCCAAGGTGGAGCCTGCTGCGAGGCTTACAGTGATTGGGTAGGACTTGAGGAGGGGGTGAGGCCGGCCTTGGAAGTGGTCACACCTTACCCCAGCTGTGCTGTTGTGAGAGAAGTCTGCAGAAAGGATTGGATGGACTGGTATGTGTGCTGTGTAGCGGCTATCAATAGAGAAATGGTGATCAGGAAGCACATGCTAACACTTTCATTGCTGGCAGATGAGATTCCAGTTGGAAGGGCATAATAACTCTTCAGATGTGTGTTGGAAGTGCATATTTAACCATTTCATTGCTAGCAGATCGCTGGTGGAAATATCATGCATTTCCACTAGGGATCCTCTAGCAATGAAATGGTTAATCATACATGTTCAACACAGATCTGAAAGGGTCCATCATTCACTTCCAACTGGGAGCTCATCTGCCAGCAATGAAAGAGTTAATTGTGTCCAGTCACAGGGATCTTCTAGATGTGAAACTTTCATTGCTAGAAGATCCCTGGAGAATGCACACCAATTCTGTATCTTGGCCTAGGTCTATCTTGGCCTAGGCCAACAAGGCCCAGGCTTAGGGTGGCACTTTGCAGGGGGCAGCATGAAAAGAGTCCCGCCGGCTTGCGCTACACTTTTAGTATAGCTCCAGTCTTATGGGGCAGACTGAGCCGGGAGGCAAATCGGTCTGGCACCCCCCATAAAGTGGCCACGCTGCTGTTGGAGAGGACAGCCCATACATATGTATGGGGCCCAGGCATCCAAAGGGGCCCGGGCGGCAGACCCCAACCAATGAATTGTTGCGTGTGCCCGTTGGGGAGTGGGGGGGGGGGCGCCGCTTCTAGTTTTGACTGTCCTATCATTACAGCGGACCTCTCACCTGAGTTCTCAGCTACAGAGAGACAGATGCCATGTTGGGAGGCTGAAACTGTCTGTAGGAGAAAGTCAGCTGATGGACACGGGCCAGTAGCATGAAGGGGAGGAACTGCGTTAGGAGACCCCATGACTGGAGAGGTGCAGTGGAGACATGTAAAGGGAGCCAGGCAGGCTGCAAGTACCCAGACTGAAAGGAAAACCACACCAGTTGAGTGGAAATTATAGGACAACTACCTAGCTACCACTTCTAATCTGGGTAGTAGGGATGGTGCAGATGCAAGGGAGACTGAGATGGTTCGCTACACTTAGGAGGTGAAAGTAAGACTTTCCTGCAAACCTTTGGGTGATCACAATCTAATATTTATACTGTATATACTAGAAACCCCTGAGGACTTTTGAGCTTGTGATGATGCATATGGCAGTTAAATATTAGGAAATCTTTTTTCTTTATTTGCCTTTGCCAGAGGAGTTGCTATATATTATAGTGACTTATCAGTTACTGGTAACCTATACAGTATAGGGAGTAGGTGTTAATGTTTATAGAGTAGCTGGCTAGCTTATATACAGTAGCATGGTGTACCCAGGGTAGAAAGAAAGTATTTGGGTGAAACTTGCATGGCACTTACCTAGCTGCCAAAGGGCTTTTAATCTAGGGATGGTGCAGATACAAGGGACACAGGCATGGTCACCTAGACCCGGCAGGTAGGTAGTAAAACTCTTCTGCAATCCTTTGCTTGTGTCAGTTGTACATATTAAAGCGGAGCTTCACCTAAAAGGCAAAGCCCCGCTTGTTCGCACCCTTCACTGCCACATTTGGCACTTTTTTTGGGGGGCGGATACCTGTCAAAACCTGGTACTTGCTCCCACTTCTGAGTAAGATCGCCGCACAATGATTGCAGCGGTCTACAAAATTTTCGTCCCCTCCTCCTCCCCCCCACTGCCTTCTAGCTTCACTTTCTTTTTTCCCTTAGTGAAGATGCTGGCGCCTGCACCCACAGCCGATGGACGAATTGGCTAGGAGTGCCGACATCGCTGGATACCTGGACAGGTAAATGTCCTTATATTAAAAGTCAGCAGCTACAGTATTTGTAGTTGCTGACTTTTAATTTTTTTTTATTTTGACAGGCTGGAACTCCACTTTAAGGAATCCTAATTTTATCACTGTTGATTGTTGATGGGAAAAATAAACAGATGGATTTATTTGTTCCTGCCCCAGTCCTTCCTTTGCTCAATGTCTGGACCACATACCTTCATCACTGTGCTATATGTTTTCTGCTGCACCACTGGCATGGTTATATCCTCTTAGTCCTTCCCATAAATTTAAATTATATGCAACACTTTTTTTTTTTCATTTTGGATAGTGTAAGGGAGGGTTACAGCCCCTGTCAGTTTATTTTTAACCATCCCTGTCCCATTGCAGAGATTTCCCTTCATTTTCTGCCCATAGCAAAGCAGGAAGTGAGAGGAAATCTCTACAATTTAAGGGAATCCATTGCCCCCCCCTCCTACAAGGCCCTCAGAACTAAAAGCCCCACTGGAAATTCTCAGGGCGGATCTTAAACAGGAAGGGGTGGGTCATATTTAAATTAGGGGATGGACATGTTTAGTCAGGCCTATAGCAGCACAGAACCTAAATACACAACTGCTGGACATGACTAACCCAGTGACTAACCCACAAAGATCGCACTTGCGACCGGGCCCTGGAGTTCCGCCACTGTGGGGGGCCCCAGGACGAAAGGATAGGGGCCTGCTGTGGGACCATAAGAGAGGTCCTTGGGATCAGTGGAAAGGGCTTTGGGACCGATGGAAAAGGCCCGGGGGCCCTTCATGGCTTCTTGCACCAGGGCCCTGAAGATTCTTGTTATGCCTCTGTTATCAGTGACTGTGCTTGAAGTGAATTTTGTAAGAATAATTCTGCCAGAGCATTATGGTATTTCCTGACAGTTTCTCATTGAACTGAACCTAAAAAGTGAGGATTTGCAATGTTATAAGCAACATATTAATTGTGCATCAGCGTTACCCTGAATATCTGATATTTTGTCTGGAATTCCTCCTGAAAAACAGCAGTGCACTTCATGGTATGTGATGGTGCCTAGGCTCTCCCGTGCCTATAGCCTCCAAGCTGTATATCTGCTGTGTGAAATGAAGGTATTGCTGCCTCTAAGTGCTAGTGTAGCATTACCCCCCGAAAGAGCAGCTTGGTAAATTTGGGTTTTCTGTTCTGCGCCTCGACTCCAAGAACAACCTCAGCCCCTTTGACACACCTAGTTGATTGCAAATCACTGCAATCACATATAAGGACACAAGTGGGAAATGCCTTTATCCTGGCTGTGGTTACTACCAGTAAATAGACACACACCCGTTTAAAAATAAACATACCTATTATATTGGCTAGAGCTTAGTATAAACCGCAGTAAAACATAAATGCACACATTGCAGTTAAAGTTAAATGTAACCTGCTAAACAGAGTAGTAATTATTCGAAAATTACTAAGCTCCACTTTCAATATCACTAACGTGAGTCAATACTGGTGTTATCAGGCCAGCAATAAACAGTGCAAATAAACTTTAAATACAGTATAAATGACAATAACACTACACTGGTTTACAGTGCACTCTAAGGGATTGACCATAGTGTAACACAGCGTCTCCTAAAAGGTACCTCTTTAACTGGCAATGGGGCAGCAACAGTTAGGGGCAATCTTTAGTCCTGACTCTTCAGCCTGGTCTTTAACCATTGGCGAGCTTTGAGACAGAGTAACTGATTAGGTGGTTCCTGATAGCTCAGTCTCTAGGGATGGTAGTAGACAATGGCCGACATGCCCACTCACCAGACCCAGCGATACCTCAGCAATGATATCTTTAGCTGGAAGTCTGCTCATTCTGGATGCCTGGGCGACTCTGGTCTGTAGTGTAGCACTTCTGTACCCCGGCAGTGGCTCAGTCTCTCTCCCTCCGACCACAGTCACAGCTCTGCTCGGGCTGACACACAGCAAGGAATGTTCTAGTGGCTTGATCTCTCTCTTTCTATAGGATGGTGCTGGGCGGTGTGGCTCTCACTTCCCCTGATAGTGTCCCCTTAGCACAGTCCTCTTCCTCCTCTGACCCCAGGTAGCACTAGCACCGAGACAGCTTTTTTTCCAAGCTCCTGGCACTTTCTCCTTCTTTTTCCTGTCCGGCCTATAGGGAGCTGTAGTTCCTCCTCCATACTCTCCAATAGGCCACCTACCTCCTGGGACTACATGTCCCATGATGTTCCTCTCTGCCTGCTGTTGTTGATAGAAAGGGGGGAAAGAGACAGAGCAGGCGGTAGACCAGAATTACAGAGAGCCCACTGTCTCTCACACTGTTCTCCTCTGCTACTGCTCTGATCCTCTCCCCTGTGTATCCCTGCTGCTGACAGAGGTGGGAAAGAAGCAAGTGGCTGGAGCACACAGAGCCAATCTTCTTTGCCACAGTGCTGCCGCCTGGACTCTGTCCGGTGGGATAAGCAAACGGGAGGGATTTGCAGTACCTACTACACTAGTATAATGAGATTGGAAGATGTCATTATCATGCCGCTAATAGTTGTTCTTGCTATAAGTTATGACATGAGGAAGCAAAGCCCTGCCTCTACCAAGATAGCCACATCTGTGAAGAACAAGGCATTATAAGTCAGTAATGGAGAAAGATCAGCAGGGAGGATACAAGCAATACTTGTGACTAGTCCTTGGCCCTCTGATTACCCCTGCTTCCTGAGTTCAGATTCTCTTTAAAGCTAAACGCCAGGCAAACAGCTAAATACACAGTTGAAGTACCTATATGCTAATTTATGAGCTATATGAATGTAATTTTTGTGATTTGTAAACCCCTGGTAAACTGCTTAGCCATGGGGAATTATGTCACTTTAGCTATTAAAGGAGTTGTAAAAGCAGAACGTTTTTTTTATCTTAATACATTAAGATAAAAAACCTTTTGTGTGTAGAAGCCACCCCAGCACCCACTTAATTACTTACCTGAGCCCCATCTCTCTCCAGTGATGTCCTGATTGGCTTAGACACAGCAGCGGCGCCATTGGCTCCCGCGGCTGTGAATCAAAGTCAGTCAGCCAATCGGGGGGAGAGAGGGGGCGGATCCGGGTCACGGCTCCATGTCTGAATGGACACAGGGAGCTTTGACTCGGCTCAGGAAAGAAAGCGTGTATCTCTCCACCACGCACAAGACAGGCCTCATCTAAACATAATCATATAAAAAAGAAAGAAAGAAGATTTATCCATATATATATTAACAATAATAAAAAATGATAATAGAAAAAACAGATCAACAAAAATTAATCAATAAGAATTATATATGCATGTGTGTGTGTATGTGCGCGCAAACATGCACGCACACACACACACACACACACAGACACAAGACCCGATGAGGGACCTAAAATGGTCATACGGGTCCCATATGGGTAAGACTAAAAGGTAATGAACCACACTATAAAACCAATGGTAAAATAAAATAAAATGATGGGGGGGGGGAGGGTTTTGTTAGAGAATAGTGGAAATCTCAATACTTTCATTTCACTTTCCCTCTCTGCTGGATATAAACCCATACAATGCTATTATTCCTGTTAGACAACCGAAGAACTCCCTTACCCGTTTTTCCACCCGTTTTTCCTCTCGTTCATCCCCCTCACGTATTTCACGTGTTTCTAGGTCGCCCAATATCTCCAGGCACTCTTCTAATATGTCAAAAAGACATCTCACCAATAATAATAAAAACAAGAGCTTTGAACTGATCAATGCTCTTAACCAATTTTATAATAGACCTAGTACTTCCCACAGTTCATCATCTATTTCAATACCTCATGTCCCTAGGGATGGTTCTTTTACCTCAAATACTGTTGGCGAGACCTCTACCTCCATTTCTATTAGTTCTAAACATATTGACCATCCAGCTACTTTAGACCCTAGGTCTATGGCATCAATAGAACCCTTGAGGGAGAACCCATCACCCTTGGACACCCCTTTACCCAATACTCTCAGTGCCCCCATAGCAAAGGGTTCCACCTCCCCTTTTTTAGTGTTCGGTCCTCCTCCGACCTCCACATCAAGAAAAAGAAAGCTCACAGAAGAGGGTGCAGAGGAGGACGAACCAGAAAAACATGTCAACGTACTGAAACACCCAAAATGGTAAAGATTTTTAACTTATCCTCCTACACCTTGTCCTCTGCAGATATTTCTCTCCTTAATCATGGATTGGATTTCGCCCCGGTCAACAAACCCAACCCTTTTGTTCTCTTTAAGGACCTAAACAGTTATATACGCAAACTGACCTTAAAGAGACAATTTCAGATAAAACAACTCAAAGATCAAAATACAGATGGTGTATCTACCACTCAGATCTTGACCACATCCCCTACAGTCCTATCAGATTCCAGTACAGAGCTTCTTGACCCCCAACATTGACGATTTGGATATGTTTGATAGTGATGAATTCACATCACTAATGCTCACTCAACATCTAGCTTCATCCCTGCCGATTACCCGCTCTACATTGAAACCCAAGTCCATCTTTTTTCCAACCCAATCTAAAGGTCCATATATAGAGAGTTTCTACAGAGTGGTCTATGCAGACTTATTAAAAATGTGTAATCAAACATCTAAAGTTAATAATCTTTCACCCTCTGAAATTGAAGCGCTGAACCGTTTTACACTTGCCGAAGACTTGGTGATCAAGTCAGCTGACAAGGGGGGGGGGAATAGTGTTGTTTAATAGGTCTGACTATTTGAGGGAATCCTATCGACTCCTTTCTGATATATCTACCTATGTCAAGCTTAAGAAGGATCCCACTGCAGATTTTGCACTGGAAGCTGACACCCTTATTAACACTGCTCTGAAAGACGATATCATCACGAAAACAGAAAGCTTATTTTTGCGTAAGTCTTTCTATCAAATCCCTTATTTCTATTATCTACCCAAGATCCACAAAAGCCTAATAGATCCACCCGGCAGACCTATCGTGGCGGCTATGGACAGCGTCACTACGGGTTTCAGTCTGTACATAGACCAGTTTCTACAACCTATAGTCTCATCCCTACGGTCATACATACGTGATGGAACGCATCTTTTAGAACTCCTGTCCTCGTATAGATGGGAGTCCCCTTATGTGTGGCTCTCACTCGATGTATGTTCCCTATATACATCTATCCCACACCAGTTTGGATTGATGGCATTGGAGCAATTCTTATCCACGGACCCTCTAATGAATATGCGTCAGGCTAGATTTATCCTAGAGGCCACGGAGTTCTGCCTGACGCATAATTATTTCACGTTCAATGGAGATTTCTATCAGCAAATACAAGGTACGGCGATGGGAGCTAATTTTGCTCCTTCCTACGCCGATTTGGCTATGGATTTTTGGGAAAATAAATATATTCATAACCATAACCCTTTTGCAGCTAATATAGTCTTTTTTGGCAGGTACATTGATGACCTGATTATCATCTGGGATGGTGATTCTGAGCTCATTACTCCCTTTGTTAAACATTGTAATGATAATCCTTATGGACTCTCATTTACATCAGTCACAGATTGCGCTACCATAGCCTTTTTGGATCTAGAACTGGGACATGACGGTCCAGTCATTACCTCTAAGAACTACACCAAGCCTATTGCAGGCAACTCGTACTTGCATTATAAGAGTTGCCATTTTCCGAAATGGATCACCAACATCCCAAAAGGGCAGTTTTGTCGTCTTCCACAAAATTGCACGAAAGTTTCGGATTACACTGAACTTTGTGTTAATTTAAAAAGAAAATTTCTGGATAAACAATATCCAGAATCTTTGGTTGATGAAGCTTACAATCATTACCTTCACGGTAAACCTCCCAAAAACAATCCATCTCCAAAGGACTGTTCTAGTAGGTTCATTACTACTTTTCATCTTAAATATAAACATATGGAAAAAATCTTGTCCAAACATTGGGATATTCTACAACAGGATCCCCATCTTTCAGCTGTACTACCTCTCCATCCAAAAGTCACATACCGTAGGGCCCCTAATCTAAAGAGCAAAATCGCCCCGAGTAAGTTAAAATCCACCGTACCTTTTTCTGCTGCACCCGTACTTATACCTCTGGTGGGTATGTATCAGTGCCGTAAGGCCTTGTGTAAAACTTGCCAATTTGTCCATCATGGACAAAAGTCCTTTACCACCAAAGGTAAAACCTACATGTTGAAAGACTTCTTTAACTGCTCATCAGACTTCGTTTTCTACGGCCTTAGTTGCCCTTGTGAGCTGATCTATGTAGGTCGTACTATTAGGGCCCTTAGACAGAGGTTCGGTGAGCAAAGAAGGCTGATTGAAGGTGGCACTGATCCGCATAGTGTCCCTAGACACTTTACGGTGGCCCACCAGAGCTCGACAGTAGGGCTCAAGGTATGGGTGATCGAACAGATCCCCAAGTTCCTTTCCCCCGCTGAAAGATTCAAGAAGGTCTGTTCCCGGGAAACCTTCTGGATATACACTTTAGATGCCCTGTCGCCAGGAGGAATTAATGAAAGTATTGAGATTTCCACTATTCTCTAACAAACCTCCCCCCCCCATCATTTTATTTTATTTTACCATTGGTTTTATAGTGTGGTTCATTACCTTTTAGTCTTACCCATATGGGACCCGTATGACCATTTTAGGTCCCTCATCGGGTCTTGTGCAGAGCCTCCAGCCAGGGGTTGTTTGACTGACCTGATACATACCTTATGATGGATGATGATTTTCCCAGAACCTGCTCACATTTACATGCCTTCCTGATGACCTCTAAAATGTGAGTGTGATTGCTACTACTTTTTATGAATAAAAATTGTTTTTAGTCTACACCCAGAGGCGCCTCTCTCTTCTATCTCTTCTTAGGATTTTGGAATCTGGTTTCGGTTCTTGATGAAGGCAGCCCTATTTGTGGACTTACCATCTTCTGGATCCCTGGATCTTTTTATCCCACTATGACTGTGATAATATAATTTTTTGTAGACAGGGAGGATTTTAGTTTTCCTTTTTTATTGTTCTTATTGCCATTTCCAGTTTTTTGCACCTATATTTGTACATTCTGAACTTCCACCTCCCCAGTCTGAGTTCTGCTGTGCAGATGATAGCAGCAATGTGGTAAAAAGTATACAAATGCTTATATCTGCAGTATTTAAAATTATTTTTAAACATTTTTAATTTAATACATAACTGTATTAAATGGTGTTTAAGGTCTGTTGGAAGTTCAGCTTTAATGCATGCCAATCTCACTAATTTACATAGCAAAAAAAAGTACATACACTGCATCTTTAATATATACCGGTTACTATGCTTCCCATACTTTACCAATATACCCAGCACATTATATAATACAGGATTGAAAGGTTTCTGAAAGCCAAAAATATTTTTATAATATTGATTTCATCACATACTGAACACAACAATACCTTTTTTATAACTTGGCATATTTTGTATGAATAAATTCATGACTGTCAATGCAGGCAAAACAAATTTGAAATTTGAAATGAAAATCCATTATATAAACAACTTTTTTTAAATCTCACATAGAATCCTGTAATACAAAGCATAGCATAGGTTGCCTAAAAACTCGTAAATAAAAATGTGCATTAACTGGTTTTACATACGTTTTTATGCGCGCTTCAGTGTATTTTTATGCACATTGATATATGTTGATGTGCGTTTTTTTTCATATGGTTTTATCCTAAGTCCTGTATCATCACAATACTTTACTTTTGCTTGTGTTCCGGTCATGTGCATTTTACATTTGTGTTATGGAAAATGTATACATGCTGCATTTTTCTGAACCAGACATCACTGCTGTGTGGTAGGGTGACCAGGACACATAAGAAACAATTGTTTTCTATGTGCCCTTGAAGGGAACTGCATTTGATAATGTACAGAAAAACTCAGGGCTCTACATATGGTTTGAAAGAGCCTTTAACCACTTGCTTACTGGGCACTTAAACCCCCCTCCTATCCAGACCAATTTTCAGCTTTCAGCGCTGTTGCAATTTGAATGACAATTGCGCGGACATACAACACTGTACCCAAATTACATTTTTGTCATTTTTTTCCCACAAATAGAGCTTTCTTTTGGTGGTATTTAATCACAGCTGGGATTTTTATTTTTTGCTAAACAAACAAAAAAAGATGGAAAATTTTGAAAAAAAAAATCATGTTTCATAGTTTGTTATAAAATTTTGCAAACAGGTCATTTTTCTCCTTCATTGATATGCGCTGATGAGGCGGCACTGGTGGGCACTAATAGGCACTGATAGGCTGCACTGGTGGGCACTGATAGGCACAGTTAAGGCGGCACTGATAGGCACAGATAGGGCGGCACTGATGGGGACAGATAAGGCGGTACTGATGGGCACAGATAAGGCGGCACTGAGTTCCACTGATAAGATGGCACTGATGGGCCCTGATGGGTGGCACTGATGGGTGGCACTGATGGGTGGCACTGATGGGCACTGATAGGTGGCACTGAAGAGCACTGATGGGCAAAGGTAGGTGACACTGATGGGCACTGATAGGTGGCACTGATGTGCAGCACTGTTGTTGTGGCACTGATTGTGGGCACTGATAGGTGGCACTGTGGGCACTAATGGGTGGCACTGTGGGCACTAATGGGTGGTGTTGGTGGGCACTGGTAAGCGGCACTGTTGCCTACTGCTAGGTGGCACTGGCAGGGGGCACAGATGGGCTCTGAGGATCTGGCGGCAGCTCGCCGTGATTGGGACTGATGTCCCTCTCACAGCCACCGGTGATCGGCTTTTTTTTTTCTCCTCACGCTGTCAGCATGAGGAGAAAAAATAGCCAATTACCGGCTCTATTGACATCACATGATC
The DNA here is from genome assembly GCF_042186555.1 of Aquarana catesbeiana. Classification (NCBI taxonomy): domain Eukaryota; kingdom Metazoa; phylum Chordata; class Amphibia; order Anura; family Ranidae; genus Aquarana; species Aquarana catesbeiana. The sequence goes on from NC_133327.1 coordinate 238,939,665, forward strand.
AGCTGTCATTGGCTGACAGCTGATCAAGTGGTAAGGGGTCGGGATCGACACCTTACTCCGATCTGTGATCCAGTGAGTCTCATAGACTTGCTGATCAAAGAGTGTGCCGTGCGTGCCCTGCAGGGGCTGGGCAGGCCACTCGGGCACGGGAGGACGTCAATAGACGTACTCCCGGCACAGTAGGTCCGCGCTGGAGCTGTCATTCGGCTAAAGCGCGGATCTGAAGTAGTTAGATTATACCACTTATAAACACATAAATTTGCGTGTCATGGAAATTTACTGTGGCTTCTATTATTCTTTTCGGTATGGATACACACGTAAACACAATACTACGTCTACACACTATACATTTGTAGATGTCTGCGGTTAATGAAGTTATTACAGGTTTTTTGATAGAAATTTTTTTTTTGGGTAGTCAAACTTTATGTAAACAACTGTGATAAAAAGTACAGTAAAACATTGTTGCTATTATATTGTGGATGTATCCCTAGTCATATAGTGTTTCTCCACTACATTCCATTGTGATAATATTTTAATAGGGATGGGTTCATTGTAAGAAAGTACATTGTACCTTCTATTAACAAGATTTTGTAGTAAGTCGGAAGTCATATGGCACAAAAAGGATCTAAGAAAAGATAAAGAAAAACAAACAAAAACAGCATTCTTATAATGCATATAACAATGTTACAGTATGTGTGCTGAATATTTTTTTAAGTAAAATGATCTCAAAGTAAAAGAGAGAATGTAGAGAAAAAACTTATTTATAAGTAAATAACCTAAAGTCTAGGTGTACTCAGGTTTCTTACCTTGCAAGCCATAAAAAGTCTTTAGAAAACAAAGTAAACATCATCCTGTATGAATGGTAATATCTTGACTGATATTATAGTTGCTGTAAGGACAGGATCACGCATCAAAGACAATGTACAGCAAATATGGTAGTAGTAAATACAGTAGCACAATAAGGATAATAAGAATTTCAGCTTATAGAAAGATTTGCTATTCTTTCCAGTAAAAACTGACATCGCTCTTCCTTTGTCAATATAACTTGTTATTTTTTTGTAGTTGATTTATTTGACATTTATGTAAAAATTATGCAAAACTGTAACTGCAATAAATAGGACAGTATTGTACTCCCTCTAAAATATACATTGTAGTAATGATATAATACTTGCAAAGTTTTTCATGGTCTATGTTCTATAACTGTTCTATAACTATTCTCCTTGATGTATATATTAGCAAAATACAGGCTATTGTGCGGATAAGTCTTTTTTTCTTCTTTTTATTAAAATAAAATTTGTGTTTGTGATTTTTTTTCCATGTTTGTGTTTTTTTTTTCTTTAAATGTCTCAGGAGATTCCAATATCATTTTGACACATGTATGTCTAATGCAAATAATATTTATAACATCTACAGCAACAACTAAAATAATAATGCATACTTCTGAAATTATTAACTAAGTTATTCAACAGAAGTAAAGGTGATCAAAACTAAGCTATTCCACAAAAATAAATCTTTTTAACTGGAATTTAACATAAATATGGAACAACAGTATTTAATTCAAGTCTACATTTTTTAAATTAATCTGTATTTCACCTAGAACTAGCAGCAGTACTTGAATCTGTCTTTATATAAGTGCCCTGCACTTTCAGCCAACCAGGGGTCTATTGTTTTTCATAGTGCTTGTCAGCCTAGCACTGAACATGCTCCTGCTTTACCATGTGCTCAATATGTGGGGTGTGAAAATTAAGATTTTGACTTTGCCACTTAAAAACTGGCTGTACAATGCAAAATTTTCAAATGAATGTTAATGTAGAGACTTCAGCAGAGTCCAACAGAGACTTAATAAATGTTGTTTCAAATTAAAATTTTGTTTGCTTCTAAAATCACAAATCTCAATACTGTTAGAAATTAATTTATCTCAAGAAAAAAGTTTCCACCCTACTCACTACAGTTGAAAATGAACATTAATTTGAACGCAATAACCATTAGAAAAACATCCTGAAAATTCTGATGGCATCATGCCAGCTCTACTTTATCATGTGTATTGTGATTAGTCAAATATATATATTTCTTTTAAAATTACTTTAAAGAGGAATTCCACTTCTGTTAAACATTTTGCATTGCCTCACAAGCTATTTTGCAATTCAATTTTAATAAAAATTAGCTTTCCATTCAATCTGAAGTTGCTAGAAGTTTCTAAAACAGTCAAAAAACTCAAAGATTTTTGGCAGGTTGCTCAAAAATGGCAACCTGCAGGCCTTCTGTACATAGTGATTTTCTCAGAAGTCACTAGGATACAAGAAATTTTTAGGCAACCTCTGCAGTAGGAATTTAATTTTAGTTAAGATGCCCCCTAAGAGTTAATTACCTTTAACCACTTAAGGACCAAGCCTCTTTCTGAAATTTGGTGTTTAAAAACTGTTTTTTTGCTAGAAAATTACTTAGAACCCCCAAACATTATATATACAGTGGGGACGGAAAGTATTCAGACCCCCTTAAATTTTTCACTCTTTGTTATATTGCAGTCATTTGCTAAAATCATTTAAGTTCATTTTATTTCCTCATTACTGTACACGCAGCACCCCATATTGACAGAAAAACACAGAATTGTTGACATTTTTGCAGATTTATTAAAAAATAAAAACTGAAATATCACATGGTCGTAAGTATTCAGACCCTTTGCTCAGTATTTAGTAGAAGCACCTTTTTGATCTAATACAGCCATGAGTCTTTTTGGGAAAGATGCAACAAGTTTTTCACACCTGGATTTGGGGATCCTCTGCCATTCCTCCTTGCAGATCCTCTCCAGTTCTGTCAGGTTGGATGGTAAACGTTGATGGACAGCCATTTTTAGGTCTCTCCAGAGATGCTCAGTTGGGTTTAAGTCAGGGCTCTGGCTGGGCCATTCAAAAACAGTCACGGATTTGTTGTGAAGCCACTCCTTCGTAATTTTAGCTGTGTGCTTAGGGTTATTGTCTTGTTGGAAGGTAAACCTTCAGCCCAGTCTGAGGTCCTGAGCACTCTGGAGAAGGTTTTTGTCCAGGATATCTCTGTACTTGGCCGCATTCATCTTTTCCCTTGATTGCAACCAGTCATCCTGTCCCTGCAGCTGAAAAACACCCCCACAGCATGATGCTGCCACCACCATGCTTCACTGTTGTGACTGCATTGGACAGGTGATGAGCAGTGCCTGGTTTTCTCCACACATACCGCTTAGAATTAAGGCCAAAAAGTTCTATCTTGGTCTCATCAGACCAAAGAATCTTATTTCTCACCATCTTGGAGCCCTTTAGGTGTTTTTTTTTAGCAAACTCCATGTGTGCTTTCATGTGTCTTGCACTGAGGAGAGGCTTCCCTTGGGCCACTCTGCCATAAAGCCGCGACTGGTGGAGGGCTGCAGTGATGGTTGACTTTCTACAACTTTCTCCCATCTCCCGACTGTATCTCTGGAGCTCAGCCACAGTGATCTTTGGGTTCTTCTTTACCTCTCTCGCCAAGGCTCTTCTCCCCCGATAGCTCAGTTTGGCCGGACGGCCAGCTCTAGGAAGGGTTCTAGTCATCCCAAACGTCTTCCATTTAAGGATTATGGAGGCCACTGTGCTCTTAGGAACCTTAAGTGCATTTTTTTGTAACCTTGGCCAGATCTGTGCCTTGCCACAATTTTTTCTCTGAGCTCTTCAGGCAGTTCCTTTGACCTCATGATTCTCATTTGCTCTGACATGCACTGTGAGCTGTAAGGTCTTATATAGACAGGTGTGTGGCTTTCCTAATCAAGTCCAATCAGTATAATCAAACACAGCTGGACTCAAATGAAGGTGTAGAACCATCTCAAGGATGATCAGAAGAAATGGAGAGCACCTGAGTTAAATATATGAGTGTCACAGCAAAGGGTCTGAATACTTAGGACCATGTGATATTTCAGTTTTTCTTTATTAATAAATCTGCAAAAATGTCAACAATTCTGTGTTTTTCTGTCAATATGGGGTTCTGTGTGTACATTAATGAGGAAAAAAAAGCAAATGGCCACAATATAACAAAGGGTGAAAAATTTAAGGGGGTCTGAATACTTTCTGTCCCCACTGTATATATTTTTTCTAACACCCTAGAGAATAAAATGACGGTCGTTGCAATACTTTCTGTTACACCGTATTTGCGCAGCGGTCTTACAAGTGCACTTTTTTTAATTAAAAAATAAAACAACAGTAAAGTTAGCCTAATTTTTTTTATATTGTGAAAGATAATGTTACGCCGAGTAAATTAATACACAACATGTCACGCTTCAAAATTGCGCCTGCTCGTGGAATGGCAACAAACTTTTACCCTTAAAAATCTGCATAGGCAACGTTTAAAAAATTATACAGGTTGCATGTTTGGAGTTACAGAGGAGGTCTAGGGATAGAAATATTGCTCTTGCTCTAAAGATTGCGGTGATACCTCACATGTGTGGTTTGAACACCGTTTTCATATGCCGGTGCTACTCACGTATGTGTTCGCTTCTGCACGTGAGCTCGGTGGAACGGGGCGTTTACATAGTTACATAGTAGGTGAGGTTGAAAAAAGACACAAGTCCATCAAGTCCAACCTATGTGTGTGATTATATCTCAGTATTACATTGTATATCCCTGTATGTTGTGGTCATTAAGGTGCTTAGCTAATAGTTTTTTGAAACTATCGATGCTCCCAGCTGAGACCACCGCCTGTGGAAGGGAATTCCACATCCTTGCCACTCTTACAGTAAAGAACCCTCTACGTAGTTTAAGGTTAAACCTCTTTTCCTCTAATTTTAATGAGTGACCACATGTCTTGTTAAACTCCCTTCCACGAAAAAATGTTATCCCTATTGTGGGGTCACCACTATGGTATTTGTAAATTGAAATCATATCCCCTCTCAAGCATCTCTTCTCCAGAGAGAATTAGTTCAGTGCTCGCAACCTTTCCTCATAACTAATATCCTCCAGACCCTTTATTAGCTTTGTTGCCCTTCTTTGTACTTGCTCCATTTCCAGTACATCCTTCCTGAGGACTGATGCCCAGAACTGGACAGCATACTCCAGGTGCAGCCGGACCAGAATCTTGTAGAGCAGGAGAATTATCGTTTTATCTCTGGAGTTGATCCCCTTTTTTAATGCATGCCAATATTCTGTTTGCTTTGTTAGCAGCAGCTTGGCATTGAATGCTCTGCATCATCTACTAGAACCCCCAGGTCCTTTTCCATCCTAGATTCCCCCAGAGGTTCTCCCCCCAGTGTATTGATTGTGTTCATATTTTTGCCACCCAAATGCATTATTTTACATTTTTCTAAATTAAACCTCATTTGCCATGTAGTTGTCTACCCCATTAATTTGTTCAGATCTTTTTGCAAGGTTTCCACATCCTGCGGAGAAGTTATTGCCCTGCTTAGCTTAGTATCGTCCGCAAATACAGATATTGAACAGTTTACCCCATCCTCCAGGTCGTTTATGAACAAATTAAATAGGATTGGCCCCAGCACAGAACCCTGGGGGACCCCGCTACCCACCCCTGACCATTCCGAGTACTCCCCATTTATCACCACCCTCTGAACTCGCCCTTGTAGCCAGTTTTCAATCCATGTACTCACCCTATGGTCCATGCCAACGGACCTTATTTTGTACAGTAAACGTTTATGGGAACTGTGTCAAATGCTTTTGCAAAATTCAGATACACCACATCTACGGCCCTTTCTTTATCTAGATGGCAACTCACCTCCTCGTAGAAGGTTAATTGATTGGTTTGGCAAGAATGATTCTTCATGAATCCATGCTGATTACTGCTAATGATACCGTCATTACTAAAATCTTGTATATAGTCCCTTATCATCCCCTCCAAGAGCTTGAATACTATTGATGTTAGGCTAACTGGTCTATAATTCCCAGGGATGCATTTTGGGCGATTTTTAAATATTAAGGCAAAAAATAAATTAAAAAATCAATGAATCCTCCAGCCTGAAAAATTTACTAAATTAACCACCAGCTGTTTTGTCCTTAGGACAGGATGCCTGCCCTATTAAAGCAAAGAACTATATGTGAAAATAAAACTGAATGGGACAGAAAAAAAGAGAAATTGTCCCGGGAATGTCAGATAAGGGAAGGGTCAGCCACAGCTTTATGATGAAATTAATTAGACTTTATTGATGAAAAAGATGCACACCCAATGATAAGGAAATATAAAAGGCAACACTATGTTCTATATAGAACTGCACCTCTCACTATACCCAATCACAATGATAAAAACATATTGCAGTTAGCAATAACGTTATTATAAAAAACAGACACAGAGCACTGTAAACACCTCCACCCCAAACCATCAGTCTCCCTTCTCCAGATGAAAGTGCATGTAACTCCCAATAAAGATGTCTTCTTGATATTGGAACCTCCAAATTGCTTTATTGTTAAAGTATCATGTAGCCATATAGAGATATTAGCATAGTTCTCTCCACAGCGGGAAATAAGTTGATACAATAAGGAGGAAATAATGTAGCTTATTTTCTTGAACGTGGGAGCAAACATCCACACCAGCCCCTTTTTGAAATGTCAGTCATTAAAGACAAATAGTGCTGTAAGTTCAGAAGGCTCAGAATATTGCAGTCCCCTTTGATTAAGCATGTATTTCACATCAATTGCCACATAATGGATGCAGTATATTAGCCAGGGATCTCCATTTCTGAGTGTGACTAGGCAGTAATCAGGGCCAACAGCATGCATAAAGAGTTATAAGTGCCTCACAAATCTCACAAGTCACATAGACCTCCACAGTCCACAAAAGGAACAGGTGAATATGGATAAGAGGGGTTCAGACGAAGCTACCCATCAGGGCTTTTACCGCTCATATCGTTTACCACATCAGCCAAAGTAAGTTTCTGTTTCTATGGTCTCTCCACATGGAGGCTGTTTGGAATGAACTGTGATAGCTCTGAATTGCACGTTGGGAATGGCCGCCGGCTGTTCAAGTCCCAGGTGTATAATCCAGAGATGCTTCCTGGGGATATTCAGTCACATGACTTGTTAGATGATGTCTGGACCACAGCTTTAGTTGTTGCAAGGTAGGCTATTTCATGCGGAATGTAAACATCCCTTGTAATAGAAAAAAAAGCATGACGGGACCTCTTAAATATGAGATCTGGGGTCAAAAAGACCTTAGGTCTCATATTTACACTAAAATGCAATAAAAAAAAAAAATGAAATATCATTTAAAAAAAAATGTTTCTTTAAGAGCAATGGGTGGAAGTGACGTTTTGACGTCTCTTCCGCCTTGCAATGGTATGGAGACGGGTGGGGGCCATCTTCTCCTCACTTGTCTCCATACCTAACAGGACACAGGACCCGATCGCCTCTGCCACTACCAATGGCCTTGGTAAGAGGCGGAGGGCACCGGAGCACAGCGGGAGCCCCCTCCCACCACCAATAAAAGTGATCTGGCAGCAAATCTGCCACAGAGACCACTTTTATCTGAAAATGAACCGCCCGCTGAAGAAGATGATACTGGGGTTATGGTAGCTAGCTGCTGCCATAACAATGATATCCCTCTTTAAAGTACCAACGTATAACAACGGCGGGCGGTCCATAAGTGGTTAAAGGGATGCAGACATTGCAACTTTCCCTATTAGAACACAGAAGATGCACCATGGGGTATAATGAACACAAGCCCACACCCACCCATTCAGTAATCAGTCTTATAAGGACATGATAGAACAAACAGGTGGAATCCACCACAGAGATTGTTATCATTGTACTGTACATAGATCACCCATAGAGAATTATTTTTTTCTTAACAAATGTGGAGTTACACTTTAAGTACCAGGTATAAGTCACTTTGGTGTAAACATTTTTTTCAAACTTTAATGGCTAATACTAGCGAATACAGCTGTGGATTAAATAATTTTAAAATATTATAAGAACTTGCTGTTTTTGTAATCAATCAACTTGCTTTTGATGTATAGTTGTTATTTAAACTAAAATAACTCTGAGATAAGTATGTGAGCTCCCATAGCAGATCTCTTTCTGAAAATACTGGTTACCCACTTACCTCTGGCAACCATAAAGATGTCTACTAACAAACATAAGTAAAAACATGCTTGTCAGGCCACATATGTGGCTGTTTCTGGCTGTTTCTCAGGTTCGATGATTCGAGCTACTGATGAGAGACAGCCACACATGTGGCCTGACGAGCGTGTTTTTACTTATGTTTGTGAGTAGATATCTATATAATTTTAACAAATTTTTTATAAATCTGCTGGATAATGCACTAGGTCAGTGCACCCTCTTGTCTTCTTCTATTGTCCAATCATAGGCTGATGGCAGAAAGTGGATCAAACTGTATAACTTTACTTCAATAGAGCAACGTGAAATCACCAATGTGATGAGGCAGCCTGCTAGAGCTGTGTAACTATCAAAATTGTCTGGAAAAAAACATTGTCAATCATTTGGCAGATAAAGAAGCTTCCATATCTGTCTATCAACTTTGTATGTACCCATTTGCCTGAAATTCAGCTTTAAACCTTTTTTTTTTTCCTGTTTTGACCCTTTCAAGCAAAAAATTATTAAACAAATAATCTAAAACATTTTTTAAAGTTCTTGTTTTAATAATTTTATCCAGGTGATAAAATTCAATAAATGCTAAAATGCATGTATGTTTATAGCACACCCATATAAAGCAGGTAAAATCTACTCATCTACAAGAAGAGCGGAAGAGAAAAATATTGTCTAAAGTTAAATCTTCTGCAGTTTACTTTGTCACTGGAAGACTCAGATAAACGACTCCCTTCCCAAACAACTCTGGGAATCCTCTTCTAGCTCGCTTGCAATATTTTCAGCACAATATCGGCATTTACCGAGCTTTCTAATGAGTGTAAATGATTCCCTGCCTTGAGACTGATTTCCAGCTAATCTCCAACAGATAAATCCTAAATTAAGAACGAGAATTGAAGTTACTGTATTGTCTAATTAAACATATTAAAGACTGATGACTGAATATGCGATGCCATCTGTGCAACTTAGCAGTTTTTATTTGACAAACCCGTGAGAGGCTCCGCTGATAGAGGCAGGATGTCATTCAAGCTTATCCATGTAGCCTGGCTCCTTAGAAGAAATGCCAGTTTGCTGCTGAAGACGGTTAAGCTGACGGAAGTAAATTCAAGTTTTGGCAAAGATGAATGGCAAGATAAAGAGGACAAGCTGCCAAACAGAATGATTTGTAGAAAATATACGACACGACCTCCCCAGACAAACGTTAAGTACACCTACACTTGTCTTTGTCAGTCTGCGGAAACACTAAATATTTTTAGTTACACTAAGCATCAGCCTCATTTACCCCAGGGCACTGCAGTCAAGGCAGAGATAAATTCATCATCGCTAATACTCCATTCAGTCAGCTGGCCCAGTTCTGACAGTAAACTACACGCAGAAATTGCTATTTTACTTAAAAAACGAGATACAAGAAAATGCATCCACAATGCGTTCTGTACAGAGGAACGATCATTATGTGAGCAGTGTGTTGTTATTCATTTGAAGCATGACAGGTCTTTACCTGGAGGGTAAATTGTTCCTAATAGCCCACTTAGGCAGTCATCAGTAGTCATCACATATACTGCAATCTAGCTCAGGCGTTGGGGTAGGCAGCCTACAATGGTACAGATACAGTCAGTGTATAGATGTCATCAGCTGGGAAAAATAACAGGAGTTGTAGTAGCAGGACAAACAGGAAACAAAATGATTTTGCCAAGATATTTTAAGGAAAAAAAATGTATTCCTAGAAAACCTTTGATTCAAAATATATTTGCTCTTTGCACTCTTCTCCATAAATCAACACATACAGTTTTTCTTTCTTTTTTTTTTTTATACCAACAGTTATTAATGAAAAAATAATACTTGAAGTGCATTTTGATAAAAATATGCAAGTGCTATGTGCTGTAAAAATGGCCATACTAGATTAGATTTTTTTCATTCAGCTAGTAGGCTGAATGGAATAAAAAAAAAAAAGAATGCATTGCTCTATTCACACAAACCTGGTAGATGGAGGAATCCCCCCGCCCCCATCAGTTGGAGCTTTGATTGGTTGCAGCCTTTCATTGATGGAAAGTTTTCTACCATGTCCCTTTCATCATTTTTTTTTTTTTTTTTCAGCCAGAAATTTAACTAAATAAAACTAGCATATTCCTCTATCCACACAAATGAGGTGACCAATGCATTCTGGCGGCAGCATCCACCACTGTCAGGATACACTGATCAGCGACTGCAGCTGATTGGCTGCAGCCTCTGATTGACGGAAAATGTTCTAACATATCTGTTTGACAGAAGTTGATAAATGTGGAGGAGCCCATGCACTGCTGGACTGGACACATTTTGATCAGAATATGGCCAGCTTTAGGCTGTCCAAGTGTCCATACGCTCTTAAATTTCTCTTGTTCAACCCACGCTAAACTGCATGGATAAAGGCATCTCCCGCTGCTGGCTATTTTATTCTAACAACCAGCAGCTGTGGCTGTCAGAATACTAGATCATTGACTGCAGTAGCTGTCTGGCTAACAGTTTGTCACCTGGCTCCTTTGAGTTCAGATTGAAGGCCATCGTTTGGAGTGGTAGGCCACCATCAAGGTCACCCATAGCTTGAATTTTATCCTGTTCATCAGCTTATTTCAGGGTAATTTACTAATGGAGTTTGGAAGCGTCACATGATAAATTGTATACATATATATTTCTCAATTATCCAATCATGTGAAAACTATTTCCTGTTTACTTAGTCCATCTGTACATGATTGGATATTTGATGTGAATATTCAAAGTATTGTATGAAGACTCACAACCCCTTTAGTAAACCAACCCAACTGGGTACTTCATGGGGATTTCTTTCTAAAAGCGTAAAGACTTCTTCTTGTAAAGTTAATGTTCACTCAGATTAGTAAACAAGAGGAATATTACAAGTTTTGTGAATGGTCAAAAGGACAGGAAGAGGAGGGCAAGCAAAGCAAGTTCTTCAAACTCAAAGGAACAGTAACTACAGCCCTGAAATTTCACAGCTGAAGGGGGGTCTCTGACTTCACTGAGAGGTGGATTATTACAATAACCAGAAGCCAGCAGAACATGGAATACTGTACATATCAATAGAGGTACATTATTGCATTGTTGCTGTATGTCCAAACTAAACTTGAGCTTTGGGCTAGGTTCACACTGTTGCGTGTTTGCGCGGACGTGGCGGCCCATTCATTTGAATGTGCTGCTGTGCTTGCGTGTCCCACAGAAAAAAGGTGCCTGCACTAATTTCAAAATGCAACCGCAGGGAAATCACATGGTGCTTTTGCACCATGAAATTTCCCTGAGGTTCCCGCAAATTTGCTGCGTGTTTAAATGCGTGCCCTTCAGAATAAATGACAGCCCCATGCATCTCTACAGAGCAGTGCATTTTGGCTGCGACTGGTTGCAGGTGTGGGAACAGCTGCGATTCACACAATCGTAAACAACCTCAACAGTGTGAACCTAGCCTTAACCCGGATCAAAATGGTTTTTAAAGATCAAAAAAAGTTGGAACAAGAGGTTAAAAATGCCACAATGTATTAAAAATAAGTATAAGTAATTTATTAAGTAAATAAATTAAAAATAAGAAGTTTTTATTATACCCAGCTACATATAATATGCCACTGACACAAGTAATGTATTATTATTATTATTATTATACAGGATTTATATAGCACTAACAGTTTGCGCAGCGCTTTACAACATGAGGGCAGACAGTACACTTCAATACAAATCAATACAGGAGGGATCAGAGGGCCCTGCTCATTAGAGCCTAATGTATAAACCATTTCCACGTAAAACACTGGGCAAAGCTAGCCATACATGTATAGATTTCCCTTGTTCAGCCTGCAGGCAGAATGTAAGAAATCCTATAGTTTCCTCCACCCAATCTAGCTGGCACAGACGAGGGAATCTTCTCTGCCGGCTTTTGCATTTTAATAGCTGGAACCCTCAGAATACCCGACATCGACCACATCTGTTTGGATACAGGCGCTGTTAGGTCGACAATTTTTCACCTGGCTCCTTTGTCACAGGTCCTCTGAAAAACTGACTTTTGTCGCGTCAGGTGGTGTCAAAAGACTCACTCACTCATTTCGGATGAACATTCGAGCCAACATTCGAACCATCTAAAGTCTTGTACACATGATAAGAATATCGGAAGAATGAACGTCTCATATCAAAAACCAATCGTTTACTGAAGTAATGAAAATTCTCGTACAACTGAATACAACTTCAGAAGTGATATAATGTATTGTATTGTATTGTAATCTATTCTTTCATTTCCAAGCATGTGTGGTCTTGGTCACACAATTTTTTTCAAGTGACCATACTAATTACACAAAAATTGTTTGTTCTGTTATCATATGAGAAAAATTTTTGCGTTTGCCCCTTCGGATATTTTTGCATGAACTGTCGTGATCGGCTCTCAAAAGCTGTGTACTAATGATCAGATTATTGGACGATCGCTCTGAAAGCTGTATTTTGCATGCAATTTTCTCATTGTGTGTACTAGACATAAGTCAGCCTTATGAGTTGGAAATCAGCAAAACTTACATCAAGCATCAATAAGAGCTCTGCAAGTCTCTTTGTCTCATTGGGTTTATTTATTATGCTGCATCAATAGACTGAATCACTTTTTTTCATAGATTTTTTTTATATTAGAATCATTAGAGGATACAGTTTAAGCTGTATTTGCCTTGGAAGATAGGTGCATATCAATTATTACCTGGTTGGTTTGTTGTCCCTGCAAACACTACTGACCTGAACTTTTTTAATGTCTAAAAAACACCTCGCGTTGAGTAAGCAATGGCAGATTACGATGATGATTGACTGAGCTACATTAGGGTAATGATAAGCCCTTAAAATACATTATACAGAGGAGATGCTGATGTTAGATTTAATATGTATTTTAGTCAACTTGCTATTTTACTCCACTCTATATCCTGTTTTACCAGATCTTTTCTAGGAGTACTGTAATTTTTTTCAGATATGATACTTTATCTTATTAATGAAAAATGTTATATTTGTATTTATTTGAATATTGTTATCTGTATATGGGGGCGTGTATATTTTGCATATTAGAGGAAACCTGTCATAAAAATATATAGACTGCCATTGCTGACCTTCTTCTTAAAATGATAATTGCCAGGCATCATGCTTATGCTTAGAAATTAAAGTGGTTGTAAAGGTAGAAGATTTGTTCACCGCATTAAGGTAAAAAAAATTCTGTGCATAGGATCCCCCCAAACACTTTCCTGGGCCTGATCTCGTTTCAGCGTTGTGCCCAAGAATAGCGTCTCTCTCTGCTCTCACTCTCCTTACTGGAATGGCTCCTGCTGCTCTCAATCACAGCCTGTCAGGAGAGAGCCGGGGACAGAGCCATGATCTGTGGAGCCAGGAGTGCCAATTGGAGACTGGAGGATTGAGGTTGTGGACTGGAGGATTGGGGGCTGCTCTGTGCAAAACCATTGCACATACCCTGTTTCAGCGAAAATAAGACGTAGTGTGATTGTCAGTGATGGCTGCAATATAAGCCCTACCCCCCAAATAAGCCCTACCCTGTTTCCCCGAAAATAAGCCCTACCCTGAAAAAAAGGCCTACAAGGACTTTAACTAGGGCTTATTTGGGGGGTATATTGCAGCCATCACCGACAATCACTCTAGGTCTTATTTTCGAGGAAACAGGGTAGCAGGTAAGTATAACATGTTTGTAAATCTTTTTTTTTTAATAACAATCACTAATCTTTTTTGAGTCAATGGAAAATTCAGTGGTGTCAGGTGAAGTGCCCCTAGCATTTTTCTGTTACTGGCTATCTAGAGGATTCTTTATAGTAATTTATACAGAACACAACCCAAAAAGGGGACCAGGAAGATCACCCAGAATATCATGGTAGGACCTGGATGAGAAGGTTTGGAAGTGAGAAGGCTTCTCGCTTAGACCACAAACTACTGTAAAGACCCAGTTGATTATAAAATTCTTCACTACTCTGCAAAATTAATTAGAATATTACTCTATGCTAAGTACTTCTGCCATTTGCTCATGCTGCTGTCAATCACAACCTGTGTGGAGAGAGCAGGGGACAGGGCCGAGCCATGATCTTTTTAGTCAGGAGGGCTAATGGGAGACTGGAGGATCGAGGTTGCTGGAATGGAGGATCGGAGCTGCTCTATGTAAAACCTTTGCACAGCACAGGTAAGTATAAGATGTTTGTTATTTTAAAAAAAAGGTTACAATCAATTTAATGTTTTTTGTGTAACTGACCTGGAGAAAGTGTGGAGATGTAAATTTCTGACTTTTCCCTGACGCACGTTTTTTTGCAAGCTGGTTCCAGACCTGTGACTGAAAAGTATTGAATTCAGACACAGCCAGGCAACTACCATTTTTAGTAGGAGGATAACAATGGCAGCCTCATATTTATATCATACTTTAAAGCGGAACTCCAGACTAATATAGAAAACAAAAACACCAAACTTTTCAACTGTGTATTTAACTGCTTGCCTGGAGTTTAGATTTATTAATTTAGACTCTACTTTCTCTTTTCCAGCACTGCACAGTGTTTGTACTTTACTGTTTCTTTTATTCTGACTCAATCTCTCTCTCTGTTAGAATATATTGGACAATCCAGACCTGTTTAAAGGTAACCTTTTCTACACCAGAAAACAGAACAGTTCTAAAGCTGCGCATACACTCTAAGATTTCCATTCGAACGTTCATAGAAGAGTCGCTCACCAGAACATTTATTCTTACCATTATTGAATCAATTAATTTTGTTTGAAAACCAACCCTTAACATTTCATCCAGACCTGTTATTTGAATGAAATAAGGTATTTACTGGCAGAAAAAAATGTTTTACTATCCAAAGTTAAAACAACAAGGGCAGAAGATTTAATAGATAGAAAGATTTAAAAATGACTGAAGTTCCACTTTATTCAGCCAACTAGATATCACAGTTGCATACAAGCAAATTATGGGATAGAAAAAAAGGATTTAGTAAATTATAAAATATTATTTTGGTGCACTCCACTGTTTCCGAGTTGAGGCTTAACATTTTTTTTGGAGGGAGATTGATAGTGTGGGAAAGATTTATTTTACTGCTGTGATTTTCATATTAACTGGGAAATACAGTATATCCAACTTAAAGTGATGAAAAGATACTGAAACAAAATCTCGTTGATCCACCAAAATCCTTCACCAAAGTGATGTGTGCCAATTCCACTCCCTTAAGAGTAAAGCTCACCAGATGCTGTTTCCATTCACTCTCTTATCTGGCAAATATCGACTTATCAGATGTTATCGAGGAGCCGCTTGTACACGCCAATTTAAATCCATATTAATAAAGACCCTCTGTGACAAAGTTCAAAGAGATGAAACGTGCCAGGGCGTGGTTACACGGCAACACTGAGACGGTGACTCCACGTGTATGAAGGAAGCTATGAGGAGATCGCAACACTGAGTCACCTGACATGTTTGGAATTTTAACAAGGTGGTTTTGAACCTTTTATGATGTAAGTGCATTACTTTTAATAAACCGATCACCTTAAGGTGTTTTTACACTATTGGAGGCTCTGTCTCAATTTCTATCCCTACATGTGGAGAGTGTCTTTATTAATCTGGATGGAGATTGGTGTGTACAAGTGGCTCTTCAATAACATCTAATAAGGTGATATTTTCCAGACACGAGAGTGAATGGAAACAACATTTGGTGAACTTTATTCTTAAGGGAGTGGAATTGGCACACATCACTTTGGTGAAGGATTTTGGTGGATCAGCGAGATTTTGTTTCACTATCTTTTCAGTACTTTAAGTTGAAATGTATTACCATATTTATTTGAATATGTTGGAGCATATATATATTTTATGGATATGCCATATGGACACTTTTCATTATGTATGGGTGTTTTATGTTGATCATTTCACAATGCTAATATTTAGGAGATTTGAAAATTAATTTAGTGCGCTACTGTGGAATTGTCTCTCTCTCTTTTTTACATTGACATTTGTTTCACCTCATTTGCAAATTTTACAAGGTGATTGTTTACAATCACTTTAAATACAAAAGTTAAATCTTTCAGGGTATTGGTTAGTCACAATTAACCTCTCTAGATGTTTCTTATAAAATAACAAATCTTCATTTTTTTTAGTTCAAGTTTACTTTAATGTTTTTATAATCCGGTAGTTTCAAGGTTCACTTGAACTTGAAGTTGAAGTACTGTTATGTTATAAGTTTGTACCAGTTCCTTATAAATGCAAAGCATTTCTTGTTATTTTGTACTGTCTGTGATACTTTTTTATTTGCACTAACATACAATTTTTCAGGACAAGCTTTCGGGGTATGTCCCCTTCTTCAAGGTCCAAGCAGTACTGATTCACACATTTTTATCAGTACTGCTTGGACCTTGAAGAAGGGGACATACCCCGAAAGCTTGTCCTGAAAATTGTATGTTAGTGCAAATAAAATAAGCATCATGGACAGTACTCAATTTTCTCTGTCACAATTGCACTAATACAGCTACAATCAAATCAAGTATGTTGTTATTTTGTGCAACCAGGACAGGGCCAAACAACACATTTTTTTTTAGATTTCTATTTTACTTTTTTACAATACTTTAATGCCTAGTTGGTGGAAATGAAAAACAGCAACTTTAATCATGAAAAAAATCTTTTCCAACTCTGAATGTTTTGCATCGTTAAAACTTTGTAAAACTTTTACTTCTCAATACATGCCAGGACTGGCTGTGAGAGAATTGGTCAGTTGTCTAAACTCAGAGATGTTGGCTACATTCCCATAGAGCTCTAAAGGTTAACCTAGATGCAGTGTGCACTTTCCAGTAACGCAAAACGTCTCTGAATCATTCCTTTATTTGACTCAGAAATCCTCCCAGGAGATCTTAATAAACTGTCCATTGTGCCTGATGAATTACTGGTACACACCGATTCTCCCATTAGCTCTGGGAGATGCAGGCAAGAACACTCCTTCACTAATAGATGGTCAGGGGATTTGCCCTGGTACAAACCAATCCTGAATTAAGCCTGTCATTTTCTTCTGTGGTACGAACATTAATGAGGCTATAATCTTTCTTGTCCGTTGTGCTATGAATCAGAGAGCGATGGCTCATCTTACATTTTAGTCCATTGTTTTGATTAGATAATTTCCTATGCCTTTTTTCATAAAAAAAAAAATTATAGTTTGAATTGGTCTTGAATAAAATCTCCAGTCATTTAATCATTTTGCTCCTATTATAATGTCTGCCTGGATGACAGAGAGAGATGAACAGAAAATGCACTTATGAATTTCTCGCCACTCCTCATTAAATTAATGTGAGTCTATATGATCTGCCCTGATTCACTGAACAACAGTACTGTTACAAGAGTAATACTCCTGGCTTTAAGCTGTCACACACCATAAGAGGATCTTCAAGGTGTGGTCTAGAGGTTTGAGCGCAACACCTATATTATCCACCAGATATACCGGAGACATGAGATTTGTTCACACTTTAATTCTTTAAGTGTTTAAGGATCTTCCAAAGTATTGGACAATGTATTACAAACTGTTCCAACAAGCCTATATTATTATTGTGTCATCTCTGTGTGAGGGCACTAAATACATGATGGTAATCCAGCATCAATACTCTGCACATTAACTGACACAAGATCAAAAGGCAATGGTCGTGTGTAGATGCAACGTTTCTGGTATATGCAAAATGAATTTCAGTGTTGATGGCTTGCGAATCATAAGAATAACAGTAGAATCAAATATATGCCTGTTATTGTTGGTTCTCAGGAACCAACAATACCTCCAAGGAAAAGGGTCCATGTTGACAACAGAAATTAAAGCAGAATTTAGCAGAAACTCCTATGGTTTATCCTTACTGTTTTATTTGGGAAACATTTTCAATTCTGCAATTCTAGTGTTGATTTACACCTTTCCACTACATTGGAAAGCCAAGCAGACTACACGCTTGATCTTTGTTTTCGCAGTGCTTCCTATGTCACCTTTCTGCCTCCATCCTGCTCACTGGACAATTATTCAGCACCATTGCCTCTGTTCAACAAGCAGGGATGTTGTCCTGGACGTTGTAAAATTGATTCAGATAGTCACAGAGTGATAAACCCCATAGTTAAGACGTGCTTTGATTACCCCCTCTAACTGCATTCCCTTTAGCTGCAGTGGCCGGGGTGTACACATGTTGCAGCCACAGCAGGAGTTATAAGCCCTGTCATGGTTGGTGGGTGTAGCACCTGCCAAGCATGACCCATTCAAGTAAAGTGCAACTGCAAGTTCCCTGCAACCTTGTGAAGTTCAGCAAACAAAGGGTTAAAGCAGGCAGCGTTGTGTTGCTTTCTCATCACCTGCTTAAACCCCTTGGACCACGCAGAAGCGTGAAGTTGCAGGGCACTTGCAGAGTGGACCGATTTACTTGAATGGGTTGCGATTGTTAGGCAATAACATCCACCAAAAGCAACAGGGGGCTTAATTCCTGCTGTGGCATGGATACACCTTTGGCTGCTGCCTCAGCAGCTAAAGGGGGTAGGGATTGAGGGTGATAAAACTGCAACTCAACCGTAGGGTTTTTCTTCCCCCAACCTTTATGTGTGAACAAGGTCTAAGGGAGGTGCTGCCGAATTCAACTAAGGGCTCATTCACAAGTGCAGTAGGCACTGCTGCTCCTCTGAAAAGCAATCCAAGTGTGTTTCACAGGTGGAGAGGAGGCGACATGTTGCCTCACTGCCTGATTTGAACTCATGATTGCCATGTACTGCACGCAATTGTGACACAGTAGTACAGCAATTAGAGATTTAAATCAGGTGTGAGGAGACAATACTGTGCCTTTCTTTGACTTCTCCCATGTTGTTCAGGTAGATCTCCACCTTTGTAAGGTTGCTTACTCCTGGAGTGATCCTTTTAGAGTGTGACAAAGGTGTGCAGATCACAGCTGTCCAAACGAAATTACACATTTTTTTATAGGTAAAGCAGCAATATTTCCATTTTGTATTTAGCTGCAACATTTCTACCAAAAGCAACCCTGACAAATATACAAAAGTTTCAGCAGCAGGTGTACCTGTAAAATAAGACTGTGAATATTTACCTTTCCCTCCACCACCTGCACTACCATAATTCCACTTACCTTCAGTACATATCTTTGTTTCAAGTATGCAGAGAAACCAACACTATGCAAAAATGGCAACCACCCCAATTTATTACTAGCTTTTAAGGTAAGGTGCACAAAGAAGGACATTGCACATTACAAACAAATAGAACATTTCCCAGGACATGGGAAACTAGATTACCAACTAGAATGCAAAAATAAATAAATAAATTGACGCTGCCTAACAAATTACAAGAAAGCGACACTTCCGGTATTGATGTCTTGGGCTGCCCACCGGTCACATCCTACATTGAGCACACCCCAGCATACATAGGAATTTGTGTCGCCCCCCCCCCCCCCCCCCAAATATGCACAGTGGGCTCTCCCTCCCCCTGCATTAGCAGCATGCTGGGGGCACACCCAATGTACGGTGCATCCCAAATCCTAGCAGGATTGCTTACAGTTGTAGTTTTTTTGACAGGCTGTGGGAAAGCAGCACTTCACCGTGTTTTTTAAAATGCTGGGGTCACTTTACTGCATATTACATTTAATTAAAAAAGTGAACTAACCCTTTAAGTGTAACACAGACTTAGTAGCTCTAACAGAGATCACAGGGGTAAATTAATCAAAACTGGAGCAGCTGTGAATGGCAAGCAATCAGCTCCTTTCTTTAGCTTGCTCAGTTAGGCCAGGTTCACACTGGTACGACATGACAGTTGTATGACTGTGGATTTGACTTTGCCCTGCGACTTGAAGTCAGACATCAGTCTGACTTCAATGAACGGGGATCTAACTTTGATCCCGAAAAAGCAGGCACTTTGTGTCTGGTATGACTCTTTAGAGGGAACTCCACGCCCTTCGGTCTAGCATGGATTTTAAGGGGAACCCCCCACGCCAAAAAAGCGGAGAGGGCTAGAAGACATCAGCGGAGATGTAGAAGAGCCAGAGAGGGGAGAAGTAATAGTAAGTGACGCCGGAGCTGCTTTAATAAAATACTTTAAAAACCTGTGTACTGTGTTTTATTTTTGACACTTTTTTTAGGTGAATGGGTAGGGGTACAATGTACCCGATACTCATTCACATAGGGTGGAGGGCTGGGATCTGGAGGCCCCTTTGTTCAAGGGTGCTTCCAGACTCCGATAACACCCCCGCCCTCAGACCCCGACAACCAATGACCAGGGTTGTCAGAAGAGGCCCTTGTCCTCATCAACATGGTGACAAGGTGCTTTGGGGTGGGGGAGTCGCTCATACCCACCCCCTTTCTTGACCTGTCGGGCTGTGTGCTCGGATAAGAGTCTGGTATGGACTCTAGGGGTGATCCCACACCGTTTTGTCGGGGTGGGGGTTCCCCTTAAAATCTATGCCTGACTGAAGGACCTGGTATGCTCTTGGATGGAGAACCCATGCTGTTTTTTTTATTTGGCATGGAGTTCCCCTTCAAGATCATCAGAGCACAAGTCGCATGCTAAAGTCGGATCAGTTAAGACAGAGATCCAACTTTGATCTGACTTTAGTGATATTCAATGGGCTGAAGTAGGATCAAAGTTGAACCAAAGTAGTGCAGGGAGCATTTTCAAAGTCAGATCGACTTGTGTCGGATCAGTTAAGATGGCTCTCATAGATTATAGAATATTGATTATTACATGTCATGCGACATGAGCTCCCAATGGCGGAGCGTTTGTTGTACCAGTGTGACTCCAGCCTGAAAGACAGAAGCTGATTGCTTACCATGAACAGCTGCTCCAGAATTTGGCTCCAATTTTGAAAAATCCCCTTCACAGTACTTCCCTGAAAGTGCCTTCATATGCTCTTCTCTCCAGAGACATCTTTGTTCAGGTACTGGTCAGCAATTATTTCCTGTCCTGAGATACAGACATACATTAGATGACACAATTATTTAAATACAGGTGTTTGTTCAGTTCTTGGTTGTGTCAGCCTATCACCTGGTGACTTGCTACAAAGTTAAAAGAGCTTTTTTGGCCATACTTCTCTTGCAGGTCACAGGGGTTCACTTACATTTTCTGTCCTGTGAGACAAAATCATTTGACAGAGGGCTACAGGATACTGTCATATGACATCACAGATCCGTTCCAGGCTCTGAAAGGATCCCAACCATATTGTTGGGATCCACCTAGGTGCCTGATCAGCAGCTGGCTCCGCCTCTGTACGTGTCATTGATTGCTAGCTGATTTTTGACGCATCAGAAATTCATGTATACATATTTGTAAAGTCGGACAAAAATCCCTGAACAAAATTCCCTAACCTGTATCATACTATAGGATTTCATATATCACCAAATCTACTGTTTTGGATGCTTATGGGTTACTGCACATCAAATTATGACAAAAAGGGATACCATTAACAAGTCTCTTTGGTCAGAATTTTGGATTGAGGATAGTTCATGCAGTTTTTTTGGAAAGTAGATTATAGAAAAATTCATAGGAGTAAAATTTGCAGAAATAATCTGTAATTTAATTGAACAACCCCTGTAACGAAAATACAAAGGTTTTGTTTGCTTTTTATTCAACAAGCCGTAATTAAATTCTGTTCTTCAAGTATGGAATATCTAACTATTTAAACTTTAAACTACAACACTTGAACTCTATTAACTGCCGATATAGTTTATTTTTTATATTTATTGAAAGTACAGCAGGTGTACATTGTAACCTGAATACATTTGCAGATGCTTAATACATATGCACCTTATCTGCTTACTGTAAATTTAATTTTTGTTCTATATATTTAAAAACTTTAATACATTAAGATTAAAACAAAATCTGTTTTTCAGATTTTGATGTTTAGATTGCTGCCTTTTGCACATTCTCATTACACTGGATGAAGTAGTCACAAAAAATATTCCATATGGCTATGACCTAACCTTAATGGTTTTACTGTTTGGTTTTCCCCCAAGTCTTCCATAGAAGCTATGCCTACTCTATCTTTTATAGACAAAAGGTGAGTTAGAAACAGTGGTATTCAAGTTAGATGTATGAAAGGTGCGCTAGCAAGAAAATATCTTATAGCCCATAGAAACCAACCCTTGTTGCATTCTGAACTTTGCACAAGAGAGATGGCATATGGATGATTTCTTGCTATGGGAATTTTTTTTTCATGGTATTGCCCTTTTCTTTCATAAACCCCTTAACTGAGAGGCATAGAAGAATGATAAGAGACCCCACTGCTAGACCATTCATTAACAACAATGTTTCCATAAAATTATTTGTGCATTTAACATATTTTAGACATATTAATATTAAAAGGTCTGCCTTGTGTAGACTTCCATAAACCTTTAGACTGCTCGTGGGTGCCACCATCTTGGGTTTGATGACAGAGGTCCCTTCAGACTCAGACTGAGCAGTCACTCAAATAACACTCCATAGCAGCCTTTTCTTTCTTCGATGGTGCCACATGTGTAATTGTGCTAGTAGCGTGCTCAATTGCACATCCCAGCATGGAGACCAAACTGTCTACCACACTCATTGTGAATACCAAGAACAGTGTTGTCATGTTTCTCTACAGTTTCTTAAAAAAGAAGCTCCACAGTTAAAAGTACATGGTGGCTATTCATTTTTTTTTTTGAATAAAATCATTGAAATCTTAATGAAAGGTAGAAAAACTGCCTTCCGCTGATATGGTGTGATTCATAACACAATGTCAAAGCTTAATCACATGGAAAGAAAGCGACTAAGAAATGAAAAGTGCTAAACCCTTTGGCGTGAAACTGTGGTTTACATTTTATGAGGCATGAAAAAAATTCTCACACTAAATATACACTTCAGCTCTGAACTGTCTAAATATAAAGACTAATGGAAATCCAGTCACAAAACACAAGGTGCCTTAACAACAGCAGCCTGGTCTAAATACAGGGTATACAAATAGCCATGATAATTGTAACAAGAAACTCTGCACCTGGGTTTTACATTTCCTATATATCGAGGCTTGTTTAATAGATTAAAGAGCATGAGCAGTAACCTTTTGGGCCTCATGCACATGGGCGGACCATATGACATAAAATTTGGCCAAATTTGCCATCCCGGGAGCCACAGGTTCTGTGTACAACCATCCATAGATATCAGTAGCTGTATGAAGCTATGCATGAGTATAGACCGGTTCTTGCGTAAGTATGCCTCTGGACACAGACATTCTGTTCTATTGTTTTTTTATAGACTAAGAAATAGTTCACATCTACTTGCTATAGGTAGTTGCACATTTTTACTCTCTGCAATGCTATAAAACTGAAAAAGGAAGATCTGCTCCCCCCCCCTCTACTACCAATGGAGGGTTTTTTCTTGGGACAGGTACCTATTTTTGATAGGTA
The DNA here is from genome assembly GCF_042186555.1 of Aquarana catesbeiana. Classification (NCBI taxonomy): domain Eukaryota; kingdom Metazoa; phylum Chordata; class Amphibia; order Anura; family Ranidae; genus Aquarana; species Aquarana catesbeiana. The sequence goes on from NC_133327.1 coordinate 238,963,098, forward strand.
CCCACTCCTCTTCTGACAGGTAACCTCCACCTAGGTAGGGTTGAGCCGAACAACCCCCCGGTTCAGTTCGCACCTGCGAACGGACCGAAAATTCGCACGAACGTTAGAACCCCATTGACGTCTATGGGACTCGAACGTTCGAAATCAAAAGTGCTCATTTTAAAGGCTAATTTGCATGGTATTATCCTAAAAAGGGTTTGGGGACCCGGGTCCTGTCCCAGGGGACATGTATCAATGCAAAAAAAGTTTTAAAAACGGACGTTTTTTTGGGAGCAGTGATTTTAATGATGCTTAAAGTACAAAAAAAGTGAAATATTCCTTTAAATATCGTACCTGGGGGGTGTCTATAGTATGCGTGTAAAGTGGCGTGTGTTTCCCGTGCTTAGAACAGTCCCTGCACAAAATGACATTTTTAAAGGAATAAAAGTCATTTAAAACTGCTTGCGGCTTTAATGTAATGTCGGGTCCTGGCAATATGGATGAATATCAGTGAGAGAAACAGCATGGGTACCCCCCAGTCCATTAGCAGGCCCTCTTGTATGGATATTAAGGGGAACCCCGCACCCAAATTAAAAAAGGAAAGGTGTGGGGCCCCCAGGCCCTATATATTCTGAACAGCAGTATACAGGGGGTGCAAACAAGACAGGGACTGTAGGTTTGTTGTTAAGTAGAATCTGTTTGTAATTTTGAACTGGTACATTTTTAACGTGTTTAGCTCCAGCCAAAAAATCTATTTTAAGCTTTTTGGAAAACATAGGGAAGGGTTATCATCCCTGTGACATTTGTTTTGCTGTCTGTGCTCCTCTTCAGAAGATTTCACCTCACTTTTTGTCCCACAAGAAACAAGGATTGGTGATAAATCGTCAGTGTAAAGGAGAAAAGTTTTTCCCATATTAACTCTTACAGGAGAGAATTTCCCTTCCTAGGGGTAGAGTTCTTCTCACTTCCTGTTGTCTCCTTCCGTTTGCAAGTAGGAGTCGTTTGTAAGTTGGATGTTTGAAAGTAGGGGCCTGCCCTATATACTCTGCAGAAATTGCGGCCTTAGGTGTTGGTGTTGCCACAACACTGTAAGCCCTCACAGGGCCCTGCTGTGAAATATTAGATCAAGAATTGTAATTACATGCCCCTGTTGAACAGGGGCAGAAAAATTGGGCCTTTGGTGGTGGTGGTAGTGCTGGTGCCACAACACTGTAAGTCCTCACAGTTACTCTTGGTGGGCTCAGAAACGGGCCCTGCTGTGAAATATTAGATCAAGAATTCTAATTACATGTCCCCGTTGAACAGGAGCTGAAAAATTGGGCCTTAGGCACTGGTGCTGGTGCCACAACACTGCAACCCCTCATAGATACTCTAGTTGCAGTGCAGGAACTAGCCCTGCTGCAAAGAATTGCATCAAAAATTGTAATTACACGCCCCTGTTAAACAGGGGCTGAAAAATTGGGCCTTAGGCACTGGTGCTGGTGCCACAACACTGCAACCCCTCACAGATACTCTAATTGCAGTGCAGGAACTAGCCCTGCTGCAAAGAATTGCATCAAAAATTGTAATTACACGCCCCTGTTAAACAGGAGCTGAAAAATTGGACCTTAGGCACTGGTAGCGGCACCCAGAACCAAAAATGTTCTTACAAGCTATCAGCATGATCATTGAGGAGGAAGAGGATAATTACTCAGCATAACAGGGTAGTCACTCAGCATCAGCACAGGCAGTCCTTGAAGGGATCTGACATTTCAAAAAAAATTATTCGGTTGCATCAGATGCTTGGTAGATGGTGGTGATCCAAGACTGATTCATTTCTATGAAGGTCAGTCGATCGACAGAGTCGGTGGACAGACGCACCCTGTGATCGGTTACAAAGCCTCCAGCAGCACTGAATGTGCGTTCCGAAAGAACGCTGGATGCAGGACAGGCCAGTAGCTCAATTGCATACTGTGCAAGCTCTGGCCAGTGATCCATCCTCAAGACCCAGTAACCCAGAGCATTTTCGGTGGGAAAGGTGTCCAAGTCAGATCTTGCCCCTAGGTATTCCTGCACCATGTAAAACAGACGCTGGCGATGGTTGCTGGAACCGATCATACCTTGGGGCTGCGGACGAAAAAATTGTCTGAACGCATTGGTAAGACGGCCAGCTTCTCCACCGCTCCTTCTTTGACTGACCGAAGCCTCAGCAACACGTTGTCCAGAAACAGGAGTTTGTAACCTCCCAGTCTCTGGGAACGCGTTGCACAGACCTTTCTGCAAGGCCTCCCGAAGATGTTTCATTCTCTGCTCCCTCTGCGACAGCAAGATAAGGTCCGCTTAAGTACTGATCCAAAGCAGGACAAATGTAACGTGGATCAAGGAGGGTTGCCAGCCAGTATTGTTCCTTCTCCTTGATACCAAGAATACGAGGATCCTTCCGCAGGCTTTGCAGGATCAGGGAGGCAATGCAGCGTAGGTTTGCTGAGGCATTCGGTCCGGAATCCTCTGGGTCACTAAGGACGACATGATCCGCAGCCACCTCCTCCCAGCTACGTAAAAGTCTGTGTGTTTCTTGGGACTGTAAATGATCCCTTAAAGACTGCTGCTGATGCTGAGTGCCAGGCTCCACCTCCATACTGACACAATCCTCCTCCTCCTCGTCCTCTTCCTGTGTGATCGGCGATCACGCAGGAACACTGTCTGGATAAAGGGGGCCTTGAGCTAAGGAATTCCTCCTCTTCCTGCCTTTGTTCTGCCTCAAGTGCCCTGTCCATTTTTCCACGCAGCGTGTGCTCCAACAGGTGGACAGGGGGGACAGTGTCACTGATGCATGCACTGTCACTGCTCACCATCCTCGTGGCCTCCTCAAATGGTGACAGGACAGTGCATGCATCCCTGATCATGGCCCACTGGTGTGGAGAAAAAAAACAAGCTCCCCTGACCCTGTCCTGGTGCCATAGTCGCACAGGTACTCATTGATGGCCCTCTGCTGCATGTGCAGCCGCTGCAGCATGGCCAATGTTAAGTTCCACCTGGTGGGCATGTCACAGATTAGGCGGTTCTTGGGCAGGTTAAATTCCTTTTGGAGGTCTGCCAGCCGAGCACTGGCATTATATGACCGGCAGAAATTCACACAGACTTTCCTGGCTTGCCTCAGGACATCCTGTAAGCCCGGGTACCTGCCCAAGAACCGCTGCACCACCAAGTTAAGGACGTGAGCCAAACAGGGCACATGGGTCATTTGTCCCTGACGGAGGGTGGAGAGGAGGTTGGTGCCATTGTCCCAAACCACCATTCCTGCCTTAAGTTGGCATGGCGTCAACCACCTCTGAACCTGCCCCTGCAGAGCTGACAGAACCTCTGCCCCAGTGTGGCTCCTGTCCCCCCAGCACACCAGCTCAAGCACCGCATGGCATCTTTTGGCCTGCGTACTTGCGTAGCCCCTTGAATGCCTACGGAGCACCGCTGGTTCCGAGGACAAAGCACAGGAAGAGGCCATGGAGGAAGAAGAAGAGGAGGGGGTGGAGGAGAGAGGTGTGTCAGAATCACTAGTAGTGGCATTTTGGAGGCGTGGTGGCGGAACAACCTCCAACACTACTGCACCTTGTCCTGCATCCTTCCCAGCTGCCAGCAGAGTCACCCAATGCACAGTGAAACTTAGGTAACGTCCCTGTCCATGCCTGCTGGACCATGAGTCAGTGGTAATATGCATCTTACCGCTGACCGCCCTGTCCAGTGAGCCCAAGACATTGTCTTCCACATGCCAGTAGAGAGCTGGAATCGCCTTCCATGAGAAAAAGTGGCGTTTGGGAACCTGCCACTGTGGAACCGCACATTCCACAAACTCACGGAAGAGGGCAGAGTCTACTAACTGAAAAGGTTGCAGTTGAAGTGCTAGCAATTTTGCCAAGCTAGCATTCAACCGCTGGGCATGTGGATGGCTGGGAGCGAACTTCTTTTTGTGGTGCAGCAGCTGGGGCAGGGAAATTTGCCTGGTACAATCTGACATCGGTGTACCGATAGCAGATTTCCCGCAAGTACTTGGCTGTGACACACCTAATTCTACACCTTCATTCCTCAGTGCAGGTCTCAGAGAGGACTGAAGGTATAGTGGGGTTGGAAATCCCAGCCGATGAGGAGTAAGGAGAGGTCCTCTTTGTTTTTTGGTGTGGGTCTTTTAGGTACGCTTGCCAACGAACTGCATGGCAGGTTAACATATGTCTGGTCAAGCATGTGGTGCCCAAGTGGGAGATGTTTTGGCCACGCGAGATACGCTTGAGACATATGTTGCAAATAGCAGCGGTGCAATCTGATGCACTCGTCTCAAAAAAGGCCCACACCAAAGAACTTTTGGAATAACGCACAGAGACAGCAGCGCCCTGCACATGCGGAGCTTTGAGGTGTGATGCAGTCAGTGTGCTGCCCTTAGGCTGGCCCCTGGAGGGCATCCTGCCTCGTTGGTGATGTGCCTCCTCCTCCTCTCTCCTATCAGGCACCCACGTTGAGTCAGTGACCTCATCATCCCCTCCCTCCTCATCACTGGAGCAAACCTGGCAGTATGCTGCAGCAGGGGGAACATGACTGCCAGATTGCTGTCCTTCTTGGGCACCCGCTCTGTCCATGCTCACGTTACTGCCTTCATCTAGCTCAGTATCATCATCAGAGCCTTCTAAACGCTGGGCATCCTCCTGGAGCATGTACCCAACACTGTGGTCAAACAGTTCGAGGGACTCCTCAGGAGGACATGGTGGGGCTAGGGAAGGAGTCACTGATGCCATTGAGCCGAGGGAAGAGGCTGCGTTGGCAGCTGCTTTGCCAGACAAAGTACCCTGAGCATGGGTGAGAGAGGATGAGGAGGATGAGGACGGCTTGGTCATCCACTCGACCAAGTCTTTCGCATGTTGCGGCTCAACACAGCCAGCTGCCGAAAAAAAGTCCAAGCATGTCCCACGGCCACGTGCTAATGTGTCCACGACCAGCACTGTTGCCTCTAGACACAAAGCCTGCTTGCCCTCTTTTATTGGCTTGTGACTGTCTGCCTCTCCTTGTTGGCCTTCCAGACATACTAATGGCCTGCAGTGAGATGTAGCTGCACTAAGCTGGGATATATATATATATATATATATATATATATATATATATATATATATATGTATGTATATATATATATATATATATATATATATATATATTTATATACTGATACTGCAGCTAGCAAAATCAACTGTTTGCCTGTAGTATTATTAGTATGAGAACACCACCAATCTTCTACAGGTAGCTTTAGCTGAACCCTGTGCAGAGGTCGCACTACACTAACTTGTAGCTTTAGCTGAACACTGTGCAGAGGTCGCACTACACTAACGTGTAAATAATGTAGCTGCCTGCGGTAGTGATAGGATCAGGAAAACAACACCAAACTTCTACAGGTAGCTTTAGCTGAACACTGTGCAGAGGTCGCACTACACTAACGTGTAAATAATGTAGCTGCCTGCGGTAGTGATAGGATCAGGAAAACAACACCAACCTTCTACAGGTAGCTTTAGCTGAACACTGTGCAGAGGTCTCACTGCACTAACTTGTAGCTTTAGCTGAACACTGTGCAGAGGTCGCACTACACTAACTTGTAGCTTTAGCTGAACACTGTGCAGAGGTTGCACTACACTAACGTATAAATAATGTAGCTGCCTGTGGTAGTGATAGGATCAGGAAAACACCACCAACCTTCTACAGGTAGCTTTAGTTGAACACTGTGCAGAGGTCGCACTACACTAACGTGTAAATAATGTAGCTGCCTGCGGTAGTGAAAGGATCAGGAAAACAACACCAACCTTCTACAGGTAGCTTTAGCTGAACACTGTGCAGAGGTCACACTACACTAACTTGTAGCTTTAGCTGAACACTGTGCAGAGGTCGCACTACACTAACTTGTAGCTTTAGCTGAACACTGTGCAGAGGTCACACTACACTAACTTGTAGCTTTAGCTGAACACTGTGCAGAGGTCACACTACACTAACTTGTAGCTTTAGCTGAACACTGTGCAGAAGTCGCACTACACTAACTTGTAGCTTTAGCTGAACACTGTGCAGAGGTCGTACTACACTAACTTGTAGCTTTAGCTGAACACTGTGCAGAGGTCACACTACACTAACGTGTAAATAATATAGCTGCCTGCGGTAGTGATAGGATCAGGAAAACACCACCAACCTTCTACAGGTACCTTTAGCTGAACACTGTGCAGAGGTCGCACTACACTAACGTGTAAATAATGTAGCTGCCTGCGGTAGTGATAGGATCAGGAAAACAACACCAACCTTCTACAGGTAGCTTTAGCTGAACACTGTGCAGAAGTCGCACTACACTAACTTGTAGCTTTAGCTGAACACTGTGCAGAGGTCGCACTACACTAACTTGTAGCTTTAGCTGAACACTGTGCAGAGGTTGCACTACACTAACTTGTAGCTTTAGCTGAACACTGTGCAGAGGTCGCACTACACTAACTTGTAGCTTTAGCTGAACACTGTGCTTAGGTCGCACTACACTAACTTGTAGCTTTAGCTTAACACTGTGCAGAGGTCACACTACACTAACGTGTAAATAATGTAGCTGCCTGCGGTAGTGATAGGATCAGGAAAACAACACCAAACTTCTACAGGTAGCTTTAGCTGAACACTGTGCAGAGGTCGCACTACACTAACGTGTAAATAATGTAGCTGCCTGCGGTAGTGATAGGATCAGGAAAACAACACCAACCTTCTACAGGTAGCTTTAGCTGAACACTGTGCAGAAGTCGCACTACACTAACTTGTAGCTTTAGCTGAACACTGTGCAGAGGGCGCACTACACTAACTTGTAGCTTTAGCTGAACACTGTGCAGAGGTCACACTACACTAACTTGTAGCTTTAGCTGAACACTGTGCAGAGGTCGCACTACACTAACTTGTAGCTTTAGGTGAACACTGTGCAGAAGTCGCACTACACTAACTTGTAGCTTTAGCTGAACACTGTGCAGAGGTCGCACAACACTAACTTGTAGCTTTAGCTGAACACTGTGCAGAAGTCGCACTACACTAACTTGTAGCTTTAGCTGAACACTGTGCAGAAGTTGCACTACACTAACTTGTAGCTTTAGCTGAACACTGTGCAGAGGTCGCACTACACTAACTTATAGCTTTAGCTGAACACTGTGCAGAGGTCGCACTACACTAACTTGTAGCTTTAGCTGAACACTGTGCAGAGGTCGCACTACACTAACTTGTAGCTTTAGCTGAACACTGTGCAGAGGTCGCACTACACTAACTTGTAGCTTTAGCTGAACACTGTGCAGAGGTCCCAGTACACTAACTTGTAGCTTTAGCTGAACACTGTGCAGAGGTCGCACTACACTAACTTGTAGCTTTAGCTGAACACTGTGCAGAGGTCGCACTACATTAACTTGTAGCTTTAGCTGAACACTGTGCAGAGGTCACACTGCACTAACGTGTAAATAATGTAGCTGCCTGCGGTAGTGATAGGATCAGGAAAACACAACCAGCCTTTTACAGGTAGCTTTAGCTGAACACTGTGCAGAGGTCGCACTACACTAAAAAATAATGTAGCTGCCTGCGGTAGTGATAGGATTAAAAAAACACCACCAATCTTCTACAGGTAGCTTTAGCTGAACACTGTGCAGAGGTCGCACTATACTAACTGTAAATACTGTAGCTAATAGGACTAATAGGATCAGAAGAACACCAGCAATTTTCTTCAAATACTGTAACAACACCTGCCCAGTAGGAAGATAATAACAGATCTAGCTAAACTGAATACATTGTGTATATATATATATCATCAGCCAGCAATGCACTGCGATGCCGCAGTGAATTATGGGCCGTGACGCGCCACTTGAATTTGGCGCGAACGGCCCATATCGTTTGCAATTCAGCGAACGGTCGAACAGACGATGTTCGAGTCGAACATGGGTTCGACTCGAACACGAAGCTCATCCCTACACCTAGGCGATCTAAGTGGAAGTTCGTCCTCCTTGCCCACAACCTCCTGGGACACGTCACTGGTCCCAGGAGGATGCAGGGCTATTGAGAAAGAGCTACTTGCGTATGCGAAGTGGGAAGCTGGCTGTGAAGCACAATAGGCTTCCCACAACCAACATAATGGTTCTGGGGACCCAAAGACCGGTGAAGAACCTGCCTGGGTGAGGACAGCACTGGATCCTTGGGCTGTAAATGCATGTTTATTAAAAATGCAAAAAAAAAGTTTTCACTAAAATAATAAACTTGTTATACCTACCTTTTTTGTGCAATGGTTTTGCACAGATAAGCCCTGATCCTCCTCTTCTGGGGTCCCCCACCGGTGCTCCAGGCTTCTCCTCTTCAGTGAGTGCCCCCAGAGAAAGCCACTTTCTGTGAGGGCACTCATGTGGGCTCGCTCCTGAGCTGCCCTCTCTGCGTCTCTTGATACAGATTGGACGGCTTGGCCCCACACTCCATTCCCTCATCACAACATTTGATTGACAAGAGCAGGAGCCAAGGGCTGCTATTTATATGTCTAGTGAGGAGGGAGACAGCAGCCAGAGTCACTCCTCTCATGCACATCACTGGATCAGGATCAGGCTCAGGTAAGTATAAGGGAGGGGAGGGGTCTGGGGGGATCCTACAGCACATAAGGTTTTTTACCTTCATGCATATAAACATAATGCATGAAGATAAAAAAACCTTAAGGCTTTAGAAACACTTTAATATGTTTTATTCACCACAGATGATATGGTATTTATTAGATACACCAACCCAGATTAAAAAGGATAGCCACATCAGTTATTTCAAGTGATCATTACAGTGCCTTGAAAAAGTATTCATACCCCTTGAAATTGTCCACATTTTGTCATGTTACAACCAAAAACTTAATTGTATTTTATTGGGATTTTATGTGATAGACCAACACAAAGTGGCACATAATTGTGAAGTGGAAGGAAAATGATAAATGGTTTTCAATTTTTTTTACAAATAAATATCTGAAAAGTGTGGCATGCATTTGTATTCAGCCCCCTTTACTCTGATACCCCTAACACAAATGTAGTGGAACCAATTGCCCCCAGAAGTCACCTAATTAGTAAATAGAGTCCACCTGTGTGTAATGTAATCTTAGTATAAATACAGCTGTTCTGTGAAGCTCTCAGAGGTTTTTTAGAGAACCTTAGTGAGCAAACAGCATCATGAAGGCCAAGGAACACACTAGACAAGTCAGGGATAAAGTTGTGGAGAAGTTTAAAGCAGGGTTAGGATATAAAAAAATATCCCAAGATTTGAACATCTCACGGAGCACTGTTTAATCCATCATTGGAAAATGGAAAGAATATGGCACAACTGCAAACCTACCAAGACATGGCCGTCCATCTAAACTGACAGGCCGGGCAAGGAGAGTATAATTTAGAGAAGCAGCCAAGAGGCTCATGGTAACTCTGGAGGACCTGCAGAGATCCACAGCTCAGGTGGGAGAATCTGTCCACAGGACAACTATTAGTCCTGCACTCCATAAATCTGGCCTTTATGGAAGAGTCGCAAGAAGAAAACCATTGTTGAAAGAAAGCCATAAGAAGTCCCGTTTGCAGTTTGTGAGAAGCCATGTGGGGGACACAGCAAACATGTGGAAGAAGGTGCTCTGGTGAGATGAGAACAAAATCAAACTTTTTGGCCTAAAAGCAAAACGCTATGTGAGGCAGAAAACTAACACTGCACATCACCCTGAACACGCCACCCCTACTGTAAAGGTTGGTGATGGCAGCATCATGTTGTGGGGATGCTTTTCTTCAGCAGGGATAGGGATGCTGGTCAGAGTTGATGGGAAGAATGATGGAGCCATATGCAGGGCAATCTTAGAAGAAAACCTGTTAAAGTCTGCAAAAGACTTGAGACTGGGGCAGAGGTTCACCTTCCAGCAGGACAACAACCCTAAACATACAGCCAGAGCTACAATGCAATGATTTAGATCAAAGCATATTCATGAGTTAGAATGACCCAGTCAAAGTCCAGACCTAAATTCAATTGAGAATCTGTGGCAAGACTTGAAAACTAGTCACGGACGCTCTCCATCCAATCTGACAGAGCTTGAGCTATTTTGCAAAGAAGAATGGTCAAAAATGTCACTCTCTAGATGTGCAAAGTGGGTAGAGACATACCCAAAAAGACTTGCAGCTGTAATTGCAGCAAAAGATGGTTCTACAAAGTTCTACAAAGTATTGACTCAGGGGGGCTGAATACAAATGCACGCCACACTTTTCACATATTTATTTGTAAAACATTTGGAAAACCATTTATCATTTTCCTTCAACTTAACAATTATGTGCCACTTTATCCCAATAAAATATGTTTACAATTTTGGTTGTAACATGACAAAATGTGGAACATTTCAAGGGGTACAAATACTTTTTCAAGGCACTGTAAATAAAATATCACAATGACCCCATTCCTACTTAGTCATTTCAGTCAATAATTAATATATATAATGAATTGCTAATAAATTATTTCTATATTATGCTCAGTTTTAATGAAAAATCTCTCAGGATGTAATGAAATACATGACCAATCCATAGCTTCTTTTTCAGTACCCATGAGCATGATGTGCCCCTCCCTTGGTCCTTATATCATCAATTCCATGTGACAATTTTTGATTTTGTAGTGAGAATACAGCATGAGGCAGATGACCAATTACTCATACTAATTACTTAGCATAAAGATAAAAGTAAGCATGAATGTGAAGGGGAAGAAATTTTGTTATAAGAGGATCTCAAGAAAGGGTCACCACCAAGTATACCAACCCACTAACCTTCATCATTTGTGTAAACCCAGAGCTCATTAAGACCTGCAATTAGGACCAGTTTGGGACAGAAAATTCTTGTGGGTAAAATCTGAGGTGTATGCAAGCAGCTGTACAAAGTGATGACAAGCTGATGGGAACCACAGCTTCCTTCCGCTATTCCCATGTATGCACACATTGAGTGATTACCTGTCAGAACCTGGGTCACCTGTTGGTGGGTGGCACTGTGTTCCCACAATGGAAAGTTGTAGTTCTAGTGTCCACAAGTGAGTGTCTCCCAGCAAATCCCATTAATCAGTCTCCACCTGGTGCTGGCTGCTGGGAGGGTACTTAAGTCCTTCACCTTGCATCAATGTTTTTCTTTACTTGCTGTGCTAAGTCAGATGCTACTGGCATATTCCTCTTGTCCTGTATCCTGTACCCTGCATCCCACTGCCTTATATCTGCTTCTCTTGTTCCTGATACCAGTCCTGGTTCCCACCTCCCTTGCATCTCCAGTATTCCATGTGACCTGTGCCCCTCATCTTGTATATATTGTACATATTGCATATAGCTAGTTTGTTGGTATTCCTGTTACTTTGTTAGGCATTTTGGCATAGCTCCCAACTGTCCCTGATTTTGAGGGACTGTCCCTGATTTTTAGCAGTCCCTCTTTCTTCCTCATTTGTCCCTCATTTGGTCCGATCTATATAGTTGTATATAAAATGCACTATTTGTCAAAAAGTATTTCACAGTGCTAAACCTTTCTTTTTTTTTTGTAGAATTCTTCTTTATAGAGGCAAGACTATATATATATAGTAGCCATAGTTTTTTAGCGTAGCCACGCTGATCTGGCCATCCTTGCTGTTGATTCCGGACATTAACTTTGGTTTGGGACAGATGTTTGACCCTGGATGCAGATAGATTCCATCCAAAGCTGGTCATCTGTACTTAACCTCAGGTAACCACTGGTTTTGCAGATACATGTGCAAATAGCCACAGCTCGTGTCACTGCTTTGTACAGTCATCCTACCTGCAGCTGTTTGCGTACATCTGTGATCCCAGTTGGTGGAATCCACTAATTCTTGTCGCAGGAACCTGCTATTTAGCCCAAATTTCAGGTGTGAATGAGCCCTTACACTTTCAGTTAAAATGAAGAGAGCTACAGTTTATAGATGTTTTATTCTGTTATGTAGCACATTTTTTTCTTTGTTTTTCTTTTTACATAAGATGCTTATATAACACACTGCTCACTGACTGCAGACCTAATCTACATTTGCTAAATTACACTAATGGACCATTTAATGATTGCATGACATTTACCAGATTGTGGGGTTCCACAACAGCCAGTGATGATAATCCAGATTCACAGCAACCTAGCTTTGTGTGTCAGTACTTTCACCTTGTTTGTGTGTTTTTATTAAAATTTTCATTATATAACCTGCATTTCTTTCTAAAAAATAGTGAAAAATAATTTATTGCATATAGGCAAAAGAAATCACCAGCCATTAAGCGCATAAATGCAGTGAAAGGCCAAATGTGTATGCCATGCCAACTGGATCCAAAAACCCATTAATTAATGTATCACCAGATAGTTAGTATAAATGTCAATCAGGTAGCAAACTACTACATTCTCCTGAAACTTTCATAAAATGAGCATGCTGTGACTGCTGAGCAACCCCATGAACTAATGAAGTAAACATTTGCATCCAATGAGACATGGAAAAGGTCCAGACTATCTGAGTGTACACCTGCAGAAACCTATGATTCAACTCTGAGTCACTGTGCAAACGTTAGCAAAGCAAAGCCAACATCACTGCACAGGACCCATTCCAGCTAGTCCTTTCTTGTCCCGCTGAAATAATGACATTAATGATGCTTACAGAGATATCACGCAGCCTTTACACAGGCCTGTAAATCTTAAGATAATTATTTATTTCTGTGCTAATATACATTTACTTAAAAAATTTACTTTCCAAGCAATATTTATATCGCATTTAGGTAAGGTTGCCATTTTTCACCAAAAATACCAGTCACAGTGGGCATGGCTTGTTTTAAGGGCAGTTGCTTTAACTAGGTTTTCCTCACTGCAGCTTGACTGTACAGTATTTAGAAATAGACTGGAAATATTTAGATCAAGATGTTAACCTTTCAAATGCACAAAGTAAAAGGGAAATGTTAAACTGATAATAAACCTGTTGTGATATGGGGAACCTGGGATCAGCAGCCAGATTACTTTTTAAGGCTACTTTCACACTGGGGCAGGGGGGCGTTGGCGGTAAAGCACCGCTAATTTTAGCGGCACTTTACCGCTGTTATAGCGGCACTTTTTGGCCACTAGCGGGGCACTTTTAACCCCACTGATAGTGGCCAAATAAAGGGTTATAAGCACCCGCAAAGCCCCACTGCAGAATCGTTTTGCAGGCCCTTCGGCAGCGGTGTACATTGATTTTAATGGCAGGGGTATACACCACTCCCACACCCCCGAATGATGCTGTTTGCAGGACTTTTTTTAACGTCCTGCAAGTGCACCGCCCCAGTGTCTAAGCACTCGAGCTCAAACACTGGGGTTGCAGATGAGGCATTTTTCAGGCACTTTACAGGTGCTATTTTTAGCATAAAAGTGCCAGAAAAATGTCCCAGTGTGAAAGGGGTATAAAAGCAAACAGTCTTTGAGGCACCATTCACACTGCAATGGAGAGCTGCCGGAGTGCTGTATTTCTCTGGGGACTCTCTGTTGCCGGCTGGGGTAGGGGTCAGTGTGGTGCATGACTCATCACATGGCTCCCCTTATTTTTAGTTTATTTTTTTCTTCTATACAAACTTGTAGTTGGGGCCAACTCACCCTGCACATGGGGGTACCTTTCAGCAGGCAGGGACTGTGGTCAGGTGAAAGTCTAACACTAAGTTAGTTCCCCAGCTTAGAGATGAGCCGTGTCACCATGTGCAGTAATAAAAGTACAGAGTTCCTCTAAAAAGTGCTGTCCTGTGTCACTACACACCTTCCTTGTTGTATATAGCATTTAGGAGGGACGTTGCTGAGTCCATGCCATCTCCACCAGTCCAGCATACCTCACTCCCAGTAACAGAATGTTGTCCAGCCATGCGCAAAACGCAGACCTCATGCGTGCACTTGTTAACGCCTTCACTCCCATACCATTTGACCAAGCTTTAGGTCTCCATAACGCCAGTTTAGTTGCTACAGGAGACCGACCACTAGGGAAGGAGACAGAACACTGACCCTCTCGCTACTGGAGAACCCATCACCTGCTACAGGTACCATGTTATCCGAGCAGCTGCGAAGTACCTTGTACTACTGCTTGGTTACCCATAGCAGCTGCTTTATTCTTACATAGTTAGTCAGGTTGAAAAAAGACACAAGTCCATCTGGTTCAACCATTAAAAAAATAAATAAATAAATAAATAAAAAATATCATACAATCCCATATAGCCAATCCTAATGAAAGAGGGTTTCTGATAGGAACTGCTCAAAAAGGTGTGCCACATCCCAATGAAATATAGAAAAGGAAGAACCCCCTAGGGGTGGGACTTTGGAGGCACTGCCACATCAAAGTTGTATAAAAAAATATAAAATTTATTGTACATGTAGCGCTGACAGATTTTTGATCAAGCGCTTATATGTAAATTTAGTGGGTCATCTGTTCTGTACATAGTTCAGATTTAATCTATGGCTAAATTAGCCTCTGTTCCAGCATTGGCTGTGTTGCATGCAGTTTCACACTGTCACCTGTAGGTGTCGTTGTCACCATAGGTCGGTGTTGAAAAGCAACAGGTGTATTTAGTGCTCTTCTTTCCCAGAGGTAACTCGGCAGAGGTGGTCCATTGCTATGCATTCTGAGAGAGAGTATTTATGGGACAGATGCCATGTGCTAGGAGTTAGTTCTACCTTGTGGCCCTCCAGGACGGAGGGCTGCGTTGCTGCAGCCGTGCAAGTAAGCCCAGAAGCCTATCTGGGGCCTACTACTACAGAGATGGTCCTGTGCTGTCTGTCCTGCGGGAAGAAGCCAAACAATTGAGAAGACCCAGGGGAGGACCCATCTTGAAGAGGACTGTGTGGAATAGGGATGAGCTTCGAGTTCGAGTCGAACTCATGTTCGACTCGAACATTGGCTGTTCGCAAGTTCACCGAACAGCGAACAATTTGGGGTGTTCGTGGCAAATTCGAATGCCGCGGAACACCCTTTAAAAGTCTATGGGAGAAATCAAAAGTGCTAATTTTAAAGGCTAATATGCAAGTTATTGTCATAAAAAGTGTTTGGGGACCTGGGTCCTGCCCCAGGGGACATGGATCAATGCAAAAAAAAGTTTTAAAAACGGCCGTTTTTTCAGGAGCAGTGATTTTAATAATGCTTAAAGTCAATCAATAAAAGTGTAATATCCCTTTAAATTTCGTACCTGGGGGGTGTCTATAGTGTGCCTGTAAAGGGGCGCATGTTTCCTGTGTTTAGAACAGTCTGACAGCAAAATGACATTTTGAAGGAAAAAACTCATTTAAAACTACCCGCGGCTATTGCATTGCCGACAATACACATAGAAGTTCATTGATAAAAACGGCATGGGAATTCCCCAAAGGGGAACCCCGAACCAAAATTAAAAAAAAAAAATGACGTGGGGGTCCCCCTAAATTCCATACCAGGCCCTTCAGGTCTGGTATGGATATTAAGGGGAACCCCGGCCAAAATTTAAAAAAAAAAATGACGTGGGGTTCCCCCTAAATTCCATACCAGACCCTTCAGGTCTGGTATGGATTTTAAGGGGAACCCCGCGCCAAAAAAAAAAAAAAAACGGCGTGGGGTCCCCCCAAAAATCCATACCAGACCCTTATCCGAGCACGCAACCTGGCAGGCCGCAGGAAAAGAGGGGGGGACGAGAGTGCGGCCCCCCCTCCCTCCTGAACCGTACCAGGCCACATGCCCTCAACATTGGGAGGGTGCTTTGGGGTAGCCCCCCAAAACACCTTGTCCCCATGTTGATGAGGACAAGGGCCTCATCCCCACAACCCTGGCCGGTGGTTGTGGGGGTCTGCGGGCGGGGGGCTTATCGGAATCTGGAAGCCCCCTTTAACAAGGTGACCCCCAGATCCCGGCCCCCCCCCTGTGTGAAATGGTAAGGGGGTACATAAGTACCCCTACCATTTCACGAAAAAAGTGTCAAAAATGTTAAAAATGACAAGAGACAGTTTTTGACAATTCCTTTATTTAAATGCTTCTTCTATCTTCCTTCATCTTCTGGTTCTTCTGGCTCTTCTGGCTCTTCTGGTTCTTCCTCCGGCGTTCTCGTCCAGCATCTCCTCCGCGGCGTCTTCTATCTTCTTCTCCTCGGGCCGCTCCGCACCCATGGCATGGGGGGGAGGCTCCCGCTCTTCTCTTCTTCTCTTCTTCTTTTCTTCTCTTCTTCTCTTCTTCATTTTCTTCTCCGGGCCGCTCCGCAATCCATGCTGGCATGGAG
Source organism: Aquarana catesbeiana (assembly GCF_042186555.1). Lineage (NCBI taxonomy): Eukaryota > Metazoa > Chordata > Amphibia > Anura > Ranidae > Aquarana > Aquarana catesbeiana. The sequence continues at coordinate 238,979,314 of NC_133327.1, forward strand.
GGAGGCTCCCGCTGTGTGACGGCGCTCCTCGTCTGACAGTTCTTAAATAACGGGGGGGGGCGGGGCCACCCGGTGACCCCGCCCCCCTCTGACGCACGGTGACTTGACGGGACTTCCCTGTGACGTCACGGGGAATGCCACAGGGAAGTCCCATCAAGTCACCGTGCGTCAGAGGGGGGCGGGGTCACCGGGTGGCCCCGCCCCCCGTTATTTAAGAACTGTCAGACGAGGAGCGCCGTCACACAGCGGGAGCCTCCCTCCATGCCAGCATGGATTGCGGAGCGGCCCGGAGAAGAAAATGAAGAAGAGAAGAAGAGAAGAAGAGAAGAAAAGAAGAAGAGAAGAAAAGAAGAAGAGAAGAAGAGAAGAGCGGGAGCCTCCCCCCCATGCCATGGGTGCGGAGCGGCCCGAGGAGAAGAAGACAGAAGACGCCGCGGAGGAGATGCTGGACGAGAACGCCGGAGGAAGAACCAGAAGAACCAGAAGAGCCAGAAGAACCAGAAGATGAAGGAAGATAGAAGAAAGAAGAAGCATTTAAATAAAGGAATTGTCAAAAACTGTCTCTTGTCATTTTTAACATTTTTGACACTTTTTTCGTGAAATGGTAGGGGTACTTATGTACCCCCTTACCATTTCACACAGGGGGGAGGGCCGGGATCTGGGGGTCACCTTGTTAAAGGGGGCTTCCAGATTCCGATAAGCCCCCCGCCCGCAGACCCCCACAACCACCGGCCAGTGTTGTGGGGATGAGGCCCTTGTCCTCATCAACATGGGGACAAGGTGTTTTGGGGGGCTACCCCAAAGCACCCTCCCAATGTTGAGGGCATGTGGCCTGGTACGGTTCAGGAGGGAGGGGGGCCGCACTCTCGTCCCCCCCTCTTTTCCTGCGGCCTGCCAGGTTGCGTGCTCGGATAAGGGTCTGGTATGGATTTTTGGGGGGACCCCACGCCGTTTTTTTTTTTTTTTTTTGGCGCGGGGTTCCCCTTAAAATCCATACCAGACCTGAAGGGTCTGGTATGGAATTTAGGGGGAACCCCACGTCATTTTATTTTTTTTAATTTTGGCCGGGGTTCCCCTTAATATCCATACCAGACCTGAAGGGCCTGGTATGGAATTTAGGAGGACTCCCACGTCATTTTTTTTTTAAATTTTGGTTCGGGGTTCCCCTTTGGGGAATTCCCATGCCGTTTTTATCAATGAACTTCTATGTGTATTGTCGGCAATGCAATAGCCGCGGGTAGTTTTAAATGAGTTTTTTCCTTCAAAATGTCATTTTGCTGTCAGACTGTTCTAAACACAGGAAACATGCGCCCCTTTACAGGCATACTATAGACACCCCCCAGGTACGAAATTTAAAGGGATATTACACTTTTATTGTTTGACTTTAAGCATTATTAAAATCACTGCTCCTGAAAAAACGGCCGTTTTTAAAACTTTTTTTTGCATTGATCCATGTCCCCTGGGGCAGGACCCAGGTCCCCAAACACTTTTTATGACAATAACTTGCATATAAGCCTTTAAAATTAGCACTTTTGATTATTCATGTTTGTGTCCCATAGACTTTAACGGTGTTCGCATGTTCGAACGAACTTTTTTCCTGTTCGCATGTTCTGGTGCGAACCGAACAGGGGGGTGTTCGGCTCATCCCTAGTGTGGAAGGCTGGTCTCAAGAGGGGCCTGGTGACTCAATTGGAGGATATATCCTAGCCTAACTTATCGCACAGTACTGCCGGGTCGGCTTAAAGGTTCTGGTACTGTGTCGCTGTTCATCTAAAACCATTACGTCCTGTGGCAGAGGACTGTTCATCTAACACTACATCCTGTGGCAGAGGATTGTACAACAAATTTTGTTCCTTTAAAGTCTGTGGCAGAGACTTTTTGTTCGTGCGCCATTCCGGCTGCTAGGTCAGTGAGAGAGATCTATCCGGGTGGGCAAAAGATCTTTGGACTGAAGGTTTAATCGTCTTTAAGATCTCCAATCCCTCAATGATCTAAAAAGGTATTTGAATTTTCCTGCAACTCCCTTTCTACCTCTTCACTGCTACTTTCTTTCAAGTTCCTTCATTAAAGCATTGAAAAATACTAAAGTGACTGGTGCATACATGGTTGTACACAAAGCTCAAAGTGGACTCTAGGTTCCTGATGTGGTGAAATTACAGGTAAAGGGGTGACGGCAACAGCCCAAAATATTTCAGCAGCTAATTGTGTGTGCTGCATACACATAAAAAAACATATATAACACATGACCAAGGATGCAATGTAATGTACAAAAAAATGCAAAGAGAAATTATACAACTTCCTGAACCCAACAACATTTCAGAGATGAGTTGTTGTCTTCTTCATCAGGGGTTTTCACAGGGAGTACAGTATGTATGAAATTTAAATGCAAAGTAGTCAGCCAACAAACCCTAACGTATAATACTACATAGTCATAGAATAATACATGCAAGGCACTACTTACATCATAACATTTGAGCATCCATAAAGATTAAAAGAGAGGAAAAAACATTATGGCATAGAGTCTCCCGCAGATCCCATCCACCAGGTGCTAGTCGACTTGGCTATTAAGGAGAAGGGCGGGGGGCATGAAATGTAAGGGGATAAATATCCCCTTGGTCACACCCACCAGCCCCGCTGAAGTCCGAGAATCCAGACAAGCAGCAGGTTGGCATGTGCACTGAGGCCCAACCAATAGGGAGTCTGGGAAAGACAAAAGAGGATAACAAAAGATACACAGAGGGGACAGATGAGGGGATTGTGCACAGTCATCTAGTGATATACACAATGTTGTTCGTTCTCATTTTTTGAATAATTAATGTTTACATGTTTTTCTTTTTCGTAGAGTAACAACTGCTTTATGTCATGTCCTGCTCCCCTGATGAAGCCAATGTCTTGGTGAAACTAGTAGGGACACATTGACCTGCTGTTGTAACCTACCTCCATCCATTTTTGGTTGAACAGACACTGTATTATGCTCCCTCAGTTTATGTGTTTCTTATGAATCTCTTTTTAATCAATTGTAATAAACTTAATAATTTTTAACTATTTTGTATTGATGAATTTTTGGCACCGCAATAATCCCCATTTCTCTGCTCCTCTCTGAACTCTACTATTGGGATGAGGTGCCCTGTCTATTAAGGACATACCAACCACTATTCCCTCTTATTGCAAATATAAGGGTACCTTCATGTGTGGTACATGTGGTTACTGTAGATACATGGATACCAGCAAAAGCCCAATTTTACCCAATGGTCAAATCTTCAAATCTCGACACTTTGCAAATTGCAATATCTTTGTGGTAGTTTATCTTCTCAGATGTGATTGCGGCTGCTTTTACATCAGTAAGACCAAGCTCCCCTTTTGGAAAAGAGCTTATCGACATATCCGGAGTATGCAGGTCTGTAATCCTGACTTGCCTTTGGGGAGGCACACCACCTTGGTTCACCGAGGGACCTTTCCCAAGATAAAATTTTTGATCCTGGACCGCATCCACCCCAGTCCAAGGGGAGGAGACAGAAACAAAAGTCTCCTCCAGCTTGAACTGCGGTGGATATATACGCTAAGAGCGACACACCCTCCCGGACTGAATGATGCCGTTTGCTTCAGGCCTTTTTTGGAGGGCTTCAATTCGGGAGGGATAGACAAATAAAGTATGAAATTCATATGTTCCTCCCATTTGATATGTCTGTAGGGTCATATGTTTTCCCTCTCTGGTCCCCTTGTTCTCTGCTGCATTCCCCTCCCTTTCATCCCATTCTGTTAATATGCATCAGCAATGTGTTGTCTGTATATTACCACCATTCATCGATTATTTTGCCCCCTCTTTTTATCCTTTATTTTGTCTTTGCTTGCTCATTTTGTGAAAATTGTGGCATAGAGTTATCTGCACATCCCCTCTATTGTGCATTATGTACTATTTATTATCCTCAAGATGGTTGTCTGCTATGATGGATTTATCCATCTTTTATACATTAAATTTTGTACTATCTATTTCCCTTTAGTTGGGTGGGTCATGATTCAGTCGATGCCCATATCATGTGCACCCGGCACGGCATTATAGTCTATTTTGGGGCTATTCCAGGATGTGGGGTCCGCCACACCATTGCGGACTATCCACTCCCTTTGGTATCAATGATGACTCTGTCGTCATGAAATGCCTTGCTGTGCTGGTGGGAGGCCAATGCGTCATGCCCCTCCGTGGCGCTCCTGCGTAGCATCACTGTGCATGCGCCAGGTTGGTTGCTTGGCATCTCCGTGCTGCCTGCATGGTGCATTCTCGTGGCAACCTTTGCGTCTGCGCCGTGTAAAGGTGTGGCGCGGTGACGTCTCAGGGGGCCCACCTGTTCATTTCAGGTCAGGTAGGGCCAAGGGGATGATGCTCCCTGGAAGCGTTGGTGGAACCTGCTACTAGGATAGAGACTGCCCGGGTAACTTTCATACTATGTATATTAATGGCTTTCATAGGTCAATTAGTTGGTTTGTTTTTTCAAACCTTTTTGACATATAGTACTTCTACTTACAGTATCTCACAAAAGTGAGTACAACATTTTTGTAAATACTTTATTGTATCTTTTCATGTGACAACACTGAAAAAATGACACTCTGCTACAATGTAAAATAGCAAGTGTACAGCTTGTATACCAGTGTAAATTTGCTGTCCCCTCAAAATAACTCAACACATAGCCATTAATGCCTAAGCCGCTGGCAACAAAAGTGAGTACACCCCTACATGAAAATGTCCAAATTGGGCCCAATTAGCCATTTTCCCTCCTCGTTTTCATGTGACTCATTAGTGTTACAAGGTCTCAGGTGTGAATGGGGAGCAGGTGTGTTAAATTTGGTGTTATCACTCTCAGTCTCTCATACTGGTCACTGGAAGTTCAACATGGCACCTCATGGCAAAAAACTCTCTGAGGATCTGAAAAAAATAATTATTGCTCTACATAAAGATAGCCTAGGCTACAACAAGATTGCCAAGACCCTAAGTCTGAGCTGCAGCATAGTGGCCAAGACCATACAGCGGTTTAACAGGACAGGTTCCACTCAGAATAGGCCCCGCCATGGTCGGCCAAAGAAGTTGAGTGCATGTGCTCAGAGTCATATCCAGAGGTTGTCTTTGGGAAAATAGACATATCAGTGCTGCCAGCATAGCTGCCGAGGTTGAAAGGGTGGGGAGTCAGCCTGTCAGTGCTCAGACATATTCCGCACACTGCATCAAACTGGTCTGCATGGCTGTCGCCAGAAGGAAGCCTCTTCTAAAGATGATGCACAAGAAAGTCCGCAAACAGTTTGCTGAAGACAAGCAGACTAAGGTCATGGAGTACTGGAACCATGTCCTGTGGTCTGACGAGACCAAGATAAACGTATTCGGTTCAGATGGTGTCAAGCGTGTGTGGCGGCAGCAAGGTGAGAAGTACAAAGACAAGTATGTCTTGCCTACAGTCAAGCATAGCGGTGGGTGTGTCATGGTCTGGGGCTGCATGAGTGCTGCCGGCACTGGGGAGCTGCAGTTTATTGAGGGAACCATGAATGCCAACATGTACTGTGACATATTGAAACAGAGCATGATCCCCTCCCTTCAGAGAACGGGCCGCAGGGCAGTATTCCAACATAATAACGACCCCAAACACACCTCCAAGACGACCACTGCCTTGCTAAAGAAGCTGAGGGTGATGGACTGGCCAAGCATGTCTCCAGCCTTATTGAGCATCTGTGGGGTATCCGCAAACGGAAGGTGGAGGAGCGCAAAGTATCTAACATCCACCAGCTCTCTGATGTCGTCATGGAGGAGTGAAAGAGAACTCTAGTTGAAACCTGTGAAGCTCTGGTGAACTCCATGCTCAAGAGGGTTAAGACGGTGCTGGAAAATAATGATAGCCACACAAAATATTGACACTCTGGGCCCAATTTGGACATTTTCATTTAGGGGTGTACTCACTTTTGTTGCCAGCGGTTTAGACATTAATGGCTGTGCGTTGAGTTATTTTGAGGGGACAGCTAATTTACACTGTTATACAAGCTGTATACTCACTACTTTATATTGTAGCAAAGTGTAATTTCTTCAGTGAAAAGATATAATAAAATATTTACAAAAATGTGAGGGGTGTACTCACTTTTGTGAGATACTGTATATACATCTCTCTCCCATTTCCTTTCATATATTTCTGGGGTGTTCTTTTTTTGACAGTATTTATAACAGACAGTGTTTCCCTGTTGCATGGGTCCATCTCCTGGTCGTCTCCCCTTGTTTGACCACTGGCCTGTGAGCGATATCTTTGGAACTAGTATATAATGGATTGAACCACTGAAGGAAAAAATTATCAATAATTGCCTTCAAAAAGTTGCCAACATCCCGAGTTAGTGGGAAAAAATAAGACCCTTGGGTTAGGGAACTTATATACCCCCCAATTTAATGGGACTTTGTAGGCGAACCAAACAGTGGATTAGATAAAAAGTGTTTTATTTATTTGAAAAATCATAAAAACATGATACATTTAGCAATGGATCTCAACAAGAATATTATTTATACAATAAAATTTGCTATCCTGTAATAATTTATGTATACTTCCATTCATAATAAAGTATTTTCTCTAGAAGCCTGACATGTTTCAGGACGATGTCCCTTCTTCAGAGGCGTATTGCAGAGAGAAAAGTCGCATGCATAGGAGATACATTCAACAAGAAGTTTTCAAGAATGAAGGATACATATATGACTGCACACCAACATGCAGTTTGGCATAGGGTAGCAGATTATATCTATTTAAATGAAAAACGCACTGGTTGTCGGCTGATCAGCCAGTGTAGGATAATGGCTATCCGTTGGCTTCAGAGATGGCCTCGCAAAGGCCCCCCAAAAAGGGAGGACAACCCCGTTGGATCCCAGATTGCCTTATTAGGTACAGGAATGGTGCATAGGCAGCTGGAACAGAGAGCGTCCTGAAGCTTGGGTGGTGGGATAGCACTATCTTTGGAACTAGGTAGGTTTTTTTTACATTTTTTCCATGGAAGGGGAAACAGCTTTTCCCTTCCCAATCCCTCATCTGGAGAAACATGTAAACATTAATTATTCAAAAAATGAGAACGAACAACACTGTGTATATCACTAGATGACTGTGCACAATCCCTCATCTGTTCCTTCTGTGTATATTTTGTTATCCTCTTTTGTCTTTCCCAGACTCCCTATTGGTTGGGCCTCAGTGCACATGCCAACCTGCTGCTTGTCTGGATTCTCGGACTTCAGCGGGGCTGGTGGGTATGACCAAGGCGACATTTATCCCCTTACATTTCATGACCCCTGCCCTTCTGCTTAATAGCCAAGTCGACTAGCACCTGGTGGATGGGATCTGCAAGAGACTCTATGCCACAATGTTTTTTCCTCTCTTTTAATCTTTATGGATGCTCAAATGTACCTGCAAAGTGATTATGATGTAAGTAGTGCCTTGCATGTATTATTCTATGACTATGTAGTGTTATATGTTAGGGTTTGTTGGCTGACTACTTTGCATTTAAATTTCATACATACTGTACTCCCTGTGAAACCCCTGATGAAGGAGACACCAACTCAACTCAAACGTTGTTGGGTTCAGGAAGTTGTATCATTTCTCTTTGTAGTTGTTTGTACGTTACATTGCATCCTTGGTCATGTGTTATATATGTTTTTACGTGTACAATAAATTTAATATTTTTTTCTACAACTTTGATGTGGTAGTGCCTCCAAAGTCCCACACCTAGGGGGTTCTTCCTTTTCTATATACCCAATCCTATACCCACAGTTGATCCAGAGGAAGGCGAAAAAAACCCAGAAAAGCAGGATCCAATTTGCTACAGCAGGGGAAAAAATTCCTTCCTGATCCCAGAGAGGCAATCCGATTTCCCTGGATCAACTTTACCTATAAATGTTAGTACCCAGTTATGTTATGTACATTTAGGAAAGAATCCAGGCCTTTCTTAAAACAATCTACTGAGCTGGCCAGAACCACCTCTGGAGGGAGTCTATTCCACATTTTCACAGCTCTTACTGTGAAGAAACCTTTCTGTATTTGGAGATGAAATCTCTTTTCCTTTAGATATAAAGAGTGCCCCCTTGTCCTCAGTATTGACAGTAAAGTGAATAACACAATACCAAGTTCACTATATGGACCCCTTATATATTTATACATGGTGATCATATCCCCCCCCTAATCTCCTCTTCTCAAGAGCGAATAAATTCAGTCCTCTAATCTTTCCTCATAGCTGAGCTCCTCCATTCTTCCTGCTTGACGTGCCAAGAAGACCTGTCTTATTGCTTTGCTTCATACTCCGTGTATGCTTTATTGACCCAAGTTCTTTTGATATGCCAAAACCAACATGCACCTCTTAAAATAACTTCGGGCCAGGCTTAGAAAAGTTGATGCAACTTTCCTGAGAAGTCTTTGTCATTGCAGATCAACATGAACATCGTCTATAACCCAACCCTAGTTAATACAATTTGGCTGCCCAGGCATACCTTTACAGGTGATAGTCCATAGCTGGCATGTTCCATGTCTTGGCTGTCTTACAGATCCTCAGTGTCTCCAACAGACTGCCAGACGCAGCGGCCCTATGGTATGTCTTCTCAGAGCCTCGTAGGCCCCAGCCTCCCCCCTTTTTATATCGCAGGTGGGTAGGCTGGACCCAAAAATCCCAGGAACAGCAGCACACCTTTTAACTCTTTCCCCCAGCCTGGGCCAGGCACTGACTAAATTAACATACCCATAGGGGACTTGCCTACCAACTTTATGTGACATATACAAAACTTACAGTATACTTCATTCATAGCAATGTACCATACATTGCCATGCAATTCGGCACAGTGCACAGTGATAAAATTCAGCCCTAGCTACATTGCAGTGTAAATGGGACACATAGGAAACAATTGTTTCCTGTGTGTCCTTGCGATGACAGGTCTTTTACAATGCAAAAAAAAAAAACACCTGTCACTGCAGTATGTGTGAATTCACAGCAAAACAAAACAGATTTCTTCAGCATATCACACAAAAACAAAACAGGACAAACTCCGGGTAGCTGAAATAGACTTGAATCACTGCTAGTATAAAAAAAGCCCCACACCACTTAAGGACCTTATTTTTGACATCTGTTGTTTACAAGTTAAAAACAAGTTTGTTTTTTCTGCTAGAAAATTACTTAGAACCCCCAAACATTATATTTTTTTTCAGACACCCTAGAGAATAAAATGGCGGTCATTGCAATACTTTATGTCACACTGTATTTGCTCAGCGGTCTTACAAACGCAATTTTTTGGGAAAAAATACACTTTTTAAAATGAAAAATAGAGGAAAGCTAGTCCAATTTTTTTCTATATTGTGAAAGATAATGTTACGCCGAGTAAATTGATACCCAACATGTCATGCTTCAAAATTGCGCCCACTCGTGGAATAGCGACAAACTTTGGCATTTAAAAATCTCCATGGGCAACGTTTAAAAATTTCTACAGGTTACTGGTTTTGAGTTACAGAGGAGGTCTTTTGCTAGAATTATTGTTCTCGCTCTAACGATCACGGCAATACCTTACATGTGTGGTTTGAACACCGTTTTCATATGTGGGCACGACTTACGTATGCGTTTGCGAGCTCGGCGGGACGGGGCGCTTTAAATTTTAAAAACATTTTTCTTATTATTTATTTTACTTATTTTTTTTTTATTTTTACACTTTTATTTAAAAAAAAAATATTACAAAGAGATACTCCAGGAGGCAGGGGGTGGGGATCTGATGTCACGCATTGCACAGCAAAGAGCTGAGTGTAATCTGACACCAGAATGGAGGGAAAGAACACACCCCCTCTATACAATCACACTGAGAAACATGTACATCTGATGCTGTCATTCACCTGCTGTGTGCTATAGGCTGTCTCCAATTATTGCCTGGTTTCTGGAAAAAGTGTCAGAAGTGACACATGCATATAGCAGAGGAAGGAGAGGGCAGACTGAAACTACTATTCAAAACTATACACTATATCAGGATATGCTTTGTTAATTTTTCATTTTAGAGGTTACAAACCACTTTAAGACATAGGAAGTTGTTCAGTGCACTTAGCGAATGAAAACCAATGCCAAGAATCACTTCTAGGACTCAAGAGAAGAGGTACTATACAGTGTCCATACCGACAAAATATATATACAGGAAATTACACTCAGAATACAGGCAAGAGAAGTGTTACTATGGTGATTTGCAGCATCCATACATTGCGGAAAAGAACAAGATACTGAGAATTCCTTTCTGCATATAGAACTAGATTAGTGCTATTGTGCAGATCCGGTGTAGAATACTGGCACAGGAATGCCCAATGTGGTTCAACAGGGTGGCCACTAGGTGTCACCACAGTTAGCCTTGAGTGTAGGCTAAGTGACCCCCAAGTTTATGCTCAGTGAAGGGGCATTGTAGTTTCCTGGATTGCAACTACTGTAGTAATATGGTGTGACCATAGAAAATGAGATGTGCCAGGTCTGCGCATGTCAGTGCAAGGCATTTTGGTAAGTAGAACTCTTTGTAAATGGTCTAATCGGAGTCCACTTGGTGCTTTCATGGGAGGTGTTTGGCGGACCAAGCCGCAGAAAGTATGTAGTCTATGGGGCTGGAAAGGCGCATGACTATTGGGACTACTAGCATCAGGACTGAATCTAGTCTCTCTGATCTGAGGTGTACAGTAAAAAAGTTAGGAAGACTTAATATCAACACACCTTCGTTATAACCTTGTGGCTATGTGCATGGTTGGTATGACAAGATTGCACGTAACAGTGGAAGTTGCTTAAAGGGGATGGTTAAACAGAACCTGTGCTTATTCCCTGTGTACAATGTACATATTTGCCACAGTCCTCATACCCACAAAATACTTCTATACTGAGCCAAAATTGACAGTCTCACAGACATCCCTAAACCAGTCAGGACAAAGGAACATTTAAAAAAAATAACCTCTTCTAGTAAAAAAAAATTCTGCATACAAAAAACAAACACAGTGTGTGAGCTTACCTTAAAGAAGAACTTAATTATTACCAGCAACTATTAGGACAATGAACAGGACTTGCTGACGTACATTATAATGTGCAGAGTGCAGTAGTCAGGGATGGGGAAGGGAGGAGGGCCACCAAGGCCCTTAAAAGGAATATGATGATTAGTTGCCAAGGACATGTGCTCTTTTCTCTTCCTGGCAGTGACCAGTAGGGATGAGCCCGATGTTCGTCCGTTCGCCAAATTTAGGACATTTTGGGTCATTTGCTGGAAATTTGAGCCATGATCAGCGGCGAGACCATCACTGCGAGATTGCAGTTCATTGATGGCTGCTGATTGGCCAATGCATGCATCTGACCTGCATGCTTTGGCCAATCACAGTGTGCTCTGCTGTGAGAGCCATGATTGGCCAAAGGCAGGGTGCCTTTGGCCAATTATGGCTCAGGGGGCTGAGTCCACTCCCCACACTATGTAAGGCTGCTTACATAGCGGCTGTACGTAGTTTTATGAATGAGAGCAGCAAAATTACATTGCTAAAGGAAAAAATGTCATTTAAAACTGCTCACAGCTGTAATGTATTGCTGGATCCTGGCAATATGGATAAAAATCATTGAAAAAAAAGGCAGGGATCCCCCCCCCCCGTCTATTACCAGGCCCTTTGGTAGGGATTTTAAGGGGAACCTCGAGCCAAAATTTAAAAAAAATAGCATGGGGGGCCCCCCCAAAATCCATACCAGGCCCTTCAGATTGGGGTCCCCAAAACCCCTTGTCCCCATGTTGATGGGGACAAGGGCCTCATCCCCACAACCCTTGCCCGGTGGTTGTGGGGGTCTGCGGGCGTGGGCTTATCGGAATCTGAAAGCCCCTTTAACAAGGGGACCCCCAGATCCTGCTCCCCCTGTGTGAATGGGTATCGGGTACATTGTACTCCTACACATTCACCAAAAAAAAGTAAAAATGACAGTAGACAGTTTGGGACAATTCCTTTATTAAAAAAAAAAAAAAATGTCCTGCGATGTCCATTCATCTTCGACCACAGCACTGATAACCCGAGAAAAATAATAAAAAAAAGGAAAAACTCTGCCTCTGTGGAAGGCTCCTGCCGACTGCAGCCTTTTTGCGATGACAGCTGTTATATAGCTGAGGGTGGGGCTACCCGGTGAAGTAAACGGGTGACCCCACCCCCTCTGATGTTACGTGATGTCACATGACATCAGAAGGGGTGGAGTCACCTGCTTACATCACTGGGTGGCCCCACCCTCAGCTATGTAAGAGCTGTCAGAGCAAAAAGGCTGCAGTTGGCAGGGAGCCTCCCATCGAGGCAGAGTTTTTCCATTTTTTTTTTCTCGGGTCCTCAACGCTGTGATCGAAGATGAATGGACATCCCCACAAATGGAATTTTTTAAATAAAGCAATTGTCCCAAACTGTCTACTGTAATTTTTACTTTTTTGACACTTTTTTTGGTGAATGTGTAGGGGTACAATGTACCCGATACCCATTCACATCGGGGGGCCGGGATCTGGGGGTCCCCTTGTGAAAAGGGGGCTTCCAGATTTGATAACCCCCCTGCCCACAGACCCCAAGGTGTTTTTGAGGGGACCACAAAACACCCACCCCATGTTGAGGGCATGTGACCTGGTACGGTTCGGGGGGGGCACTCTCTCTTCACCTGAAGGGTCTGGTATGGATTTTGGGGGGGACCCCTACGTCATTTTTTTTTTTAATTTGGCGCAGGGTTCCCCTTAATTTCCATATCAGACCTGAGGGGCCTGTTATGGATTTTAGGGGGACTGCCATGCAATTTTCTTTTTAAATTTTGGTTCGGGGGTTGCCCTTAATATTCATACCAGACCCAAAAGGCCTGGTAATGGACTGGGGGGGGGAACCCATGCTCTTTTTTCAATGAGTTTTATCCATATTACCGAGACCCGACAATTCATTACAGCCACAATCAGTTTTAAATGACAATTTTTCCTTTAGAAATGTCATTTTGCTGTGGTACTGTTCTAAACACGGGAAAAATGCACCACTTTGCAGGCATACTATAGACACCCCCCAGGCACGATATTTCAAGGAATATTTCATTTTTAATGTGTTACTTTAAGCATTGAAAAAAATCAATCATTAAAAATGCAAAACATTTTTGCATTACCCAGGTCCCCAAACACTTTTTATGACAATAACTTACATATAAGCCTTTAAAATTAGCACTTTTGATTTTTCATGTTAGTGTCCCATAGACTTTAACGGTGTTCCGGCGGCTTTCGAATTTGCCGCGAACACTGCATATTGTTCGCTGTTTGACGAACAGGCAAACACCCGATGTTCAGGCTCATCCCTACAGACATACATTACATACATTACATTACATTTTTTCCTTTAGAAAATTCATTTTGCTGCGGTACTGTTATAAACACAGGAAAGATGGGCTACTTTACAGGCAGACTAAGGACACCCCCCAGGCACGAAATTTAAAGGAATATTTCATTTTTATTGTTTCACTTTAAGCATTATTAAAATCACTGCTCCTGAAAAAAAAGTAATTGATACATGTCCCTTGAGGCGGGACCCGGGTCCCCAAACACTTTTTATGGCAATAACATGCATATAAGTAGAGATGAGCTCGATGTTCGGGTCGAACATGAGTTAGCCCATTCGCCGAAGAACGAACAATATGGGGCGCTCGCGGGAAATGCGAACGTCCGCGGAATTGCGAGATTGCAGTGCATTGCTATATGATGATGATTGGCCAAAGCATGCACCTGACCTGCATGCTTTGGCCAATCCCAGCGCCCTCTGCTAAGAGAGCCATAATTGGCCAAAGGCAGGGTACCTTTGGCTAATTATGGCTCAGGGGGACTAAGTCCACGTCCCACACTATATAAGGCTGCCTACACGGCGGCCCTGTGTAGTGTTGTTGGCGTGGACGAAGAGATAATGTGATTTAGATTAAGCAGGCAGGTTATTCAGTTAGTGGCAGTGTATTTGATATATATATATACAGTCAGTATAGTATATATATATATATATATATATATATATATTGTACAGGACGCCGTGGCTGGGTCCTGGAAGGACGCTATGTTTCCCCTCTGTTTGGACTGTGGTCCCTTTAAGGGAACAAAAAGGGTTAACTCACCTGTCAGAGGAAGTGGGTTTAAAACAAGACAGGAAGTTGGAGTGGATGGTGGAGGAGTGTAAAGGAGAATGTGGATGGTGGATGGTGTTTGTTGTGCAGCAACAAAAGTGAATAGCAGTGTCCTGCCTGGAAGTCTCCTGCCAGGGGAAGCTAGCTGCAACAGAAATTAAGGACTGTTTAACTGCGATAGCAGTTCTGGACTTTGCAAGTCGGTGAGACTAAAACCTTTTTCTTTTGTTTTTGCTGCTGTAAAGCTATTTAAGTTCAATAAATCTCCTTTTGAGTGAAAAGCCTGTGTCCTGCGATCTAGCTGGTCCCCCAAACATTACAATATATATATTTATATATATATATATATATATATATATATATATATATATATATATATACTCTGCATCTGCAGCATCCAGTCAGTGTAGCCTAGATCTACATTCTAAAGTGCATTCCATGGTGTACTATTTCTAATCTATTTCAGGCAGTGTATTTGATATATATATATATATATATATATGTATACTGTATACTTCAGGCGGTGTATTTGATATATATATACAGACAGTCTAGTATATGTATATATATATATTCTGCAGCTTCCAGTGTAGCCTATATCTACAGTGCATTCCGTGGTGTACTGTTTCTACTACTTTTCTGGTAGCACAATACAGTGCAGCCGTAGTGCAGTTGCTACTGCTTTTCTGGTGGTGTACACATTTCACAATACAGTGTAGCCACAGTGCAGTTGCTACTACTTTTCTGGTGGTGTACACAGTACACAATACAGTGCAGCCGTAGTGCAGTTGCTACTACTTTTCTGGTGGTGTACACATTACACAATACAGTGCAGCCATAGTGCAGTTGCTACTACACTTCTGGTGCATCCTCTGCAGGTGGCCGTGGGGCACGCTTGTCCTTTTTTTTTCTGCTGCTGGCCATGTTATTGAGCCAGAACATGCAGAAGTGTTGGTGGAGTGGATAACAAAGCTGTCCTCATCCTCATTATCCTCTGTCACCCAGGCTTAGAGCAGTTTGCCTTCCAATGCAGCTGCCAAAGCGGCCTATTCCACCGGCTCCATGTCCACAGTCACTCCCTCCGTAGCCCCATCATCATGCACTGAGGAGTCCCCCGAACTATTCACCCACAGTGTCGGGTACATGCTGATGGAGGATGCTCAGCGATTAGAAGGCTCCGATGTTGGTTCCCAGGTTGAGGAAGGGAGTAACGTGAACCTAGAGAGAGGGGGTGCCCAAGAAGGACAAGAAACTGGCAGTCATGTTCCCCCAGCCGCAGCATACTGCCAAGTTTGCTCCAGTAATGAGGAGGGGATTATGAGGTCACTGACTCTACTTGGGTGACTGATAGAAAAGAGGAGAAGGAGGCACTCCAACAAGGCAGGATGTCCTCTAGGGGACAGCTTAAGGGCAGCCACCCTACTGCATCACACCTCAGAGCTCTGCAGGTGCAGGGTGCTGCTGATTCCCCGCTGATTTTGAAAAGTTCCTTGGTGTGGGCTGTGTGCTGTTTGCAACCTATGTCTGAGGCGGATCAAGCATGGCCAGAACAGCAGCCATTTGGGCACCACATGCTTGACCAGACATATGATGACCTCCCATGCAGTGCGTTGGCAACAGCACTTGAAACACCCACATCAAAGAAAAAGGCGGACTTGTCCTTGCTCTGGGATCTCCAACCCCACTATACCTCCAGTCCTCTCAAAAACCTGCACTGAGAGGAATGAAGGTATAGCAATAGGTGTCCCAAGTACTTGCAGCAAATCAGCTATCAGTACTCCTCCATCTGATTTTAGCAGGCAAATTTCCTTACCCCAGTTGCTAAACCGTAGAAAGAAATTCAGTCCCAGCCATCCACATGCTCAGCGTCTGAATGCTAGCTTGGCCAAATTGCTAGCACTGCAATTGTTGCCTTTTCAGCTGGTAGACTCTGTCCTCTTTTGTGAATTTGTAGAATGTGCTGTACCTCAGTGGCAGGTTCCAAAACGCCATTTCTCTTTACCGGCATGTGGAAGGCAATGTTTTGGCCTCATTGGACAGGGTGGTCAGCAGTAAGGTGCATATTACCACTGACTCATGGTCTGCAGGCATGGGCAGGGACGTAACCATTCCTTCGCGGCGTACTGGGTAACTCTGCTGGGAGCTGGGAAGGATGCAGGAGAGGGTTCAGCATTGTTGCATCTTGTTCCACCACCACGCCTCCAAAATGCTAGTGGTGATTCTGCCACAGCTCTCTCCTCCACCCCCTCCTTTTCTTCTTCCTCTATGGCCTCTTCTGCATATTTCTCCTCTGAACCAGCGGGGCTCCGTAAGCATTCAAAGGCCTATGCAAGCACTCAGGCAAAAAGATGCAATGTGGTGCTTGAGTTGGTCTGCTTAGGGGACAGGAGCCACACTGGGGCAGAGATTCTGTCAGCTCTGCAGGGGCAGGCTCAGAGGTGGTTGATGCCACGCTAGCTTCAGTCAATAATGGTTGTATGCGACAATGGCACCAACCTTCTCTCCACCCTCTGACAGGGACACTTGACCCATGTCTCATGTTTGGCACACGTCCTGAATTTGTTGGTGCAGCGGTTCTTGAGCAGGTACCCAGGCTTACAGGATCTCCTGAGGCAGGCCAGAAAAGTCTGTGGTAATTTCCACCGGTCATACAATGCCAGTGCTCGGCTGGCTGACATTCAAAGGGAACGCAACCTGCCCACCAACCGCCTCATTTGTGACATGCCCAACAGGTGGAACTCAACGTTGGCAATGCTTCAGCAGCTGCACTCGCAGCAGAGGGCCATCAATGAGTACCTGTGTGAGTATGGCACCAGGACAGGGTCAGGGGAGCTTGGCTTTTTTTGACGCGCCAGTGGCTACTGATCAAGGATGCATGCACTGTCCCGTCACCATTTGAGGAGGCCACAAGGATGGTGAGCAGCGACAATGCATGCATCAGTGATACTGTCCCTCTTGTCTTCCTGTTGGAGCACACGCTTCATGGAATAATGGACAGGGCACTTGAGGCAGAACAGCAGAAGGAAGAGGAGGACTTCCTTACCTCTCAAGGCCCCCTTTATCCAGATAGCATTCCTGTGTTCCCGCCAAACACACATGAAGAAGAGAAGGAGGAGGAGGAGGGTTGAGTCAGCATGGATGTAGAAGATAACACTCAGCAGCAGTCTTCAAGGGATGTTTTTCAGTCCCCAGTAACCCAAGAAGTTGTATGTGGTTGGGAGGAGGTAGTTCCTGACAACATCATCCTCAGTGACCCAGAGGACTCACAATTGAATGAGTCTGCAAACTTACGCTGCGTGGCCTCCCTCATTCTGCAAAGCCTGCGAAAGAACCATAGGATTCGTGGTATTAAGGAGAAGGATCATTACTGGCTGGCAAACCTTTTTGATCCACGTTACAAGGGTAAGGTTGCAGAACTCATCGTGCCTTCGCAGAGGGAACAGAGGATGAAACATGTTCAGGAGGGCACGAAGAAAGGTTTGTACAATGCGTTTCCAACCCTGGGAGGTTACAATTTCCTTGTGCTGGACAACATGTTGCTGAGGCTTCGTTCAGTCAGAGGAAGAGCGGTGGAGAAGGTGGCCGGCTGACTGATGCCTTTAGACAATTTTTCAGTCCTCAGCGCCAAGGTCTGATCGGTTCAAGCAACCGTCGCAAGCATCTGCATTACATGGTGCATAAATATCTTGGGGCAAGAGCAGACTTGGAGACCTTTCCAACAGACCATCCACTGGGTTACTGGGTCTTGAGGATGGACCACTGGCCAGAATTTGCTCAGTATCCAATTGAGCTACTGGCCTGTCCTGCATCCGGTGTTCTTTCTGAACATACATTCAGTGCTTCTGAAGAGTTTGTAACAGATCATAGAGTGCGCCTGTCCACAGACTCCGTTGATAGACTCACATTCATAAAAATGAATCAGTCTTGGATCAGCAGCAGCTATAAAGCACCTGATGCTGATGTAACTGATTTTTCTATGGATGTGGGATCCCTTGAAGACTGCCTATGCTGGGTGACTATCCTATTCTTCCTCAATCTTGATGATGCTAGCTTCCAACAATATTTTTGGTTTAGGGCACCACCACCACTGCCTAAGGCCCAATTTTTCAGCCCCTGTTTAACAGGGGCATGTAATTACTATTTTTGATCAAATATTTCACAGCAGGGCCCGTCCCTGTGCCCAACAAGAGTATCTGTGAGGGGTTACAGTGTTGTGGCACCACCACCACCACTGCCTAAGGCCCGATTTTTCTGCCCCCGTTTAACAGGGTTTAACAGAGGCATGTAATTACAATTTTTGATCAAATATTTCACAGCAGGGCCCATTTCTGCGCCCAACAAGAGTATCTGTGAGGGGTTACAGTGTTGTGGCACCACCACCACTGTTTAGGGTCCGATTTTTCTGCCCCTGTTTAACAGGGGCATGTAATTACAATTTTTGATATAATATTTAACAGTAGGGTCCGTTCCTGCGCCCGCCAAGAGTAATTGGGGTTACAGTGTTCTGGTACCACCAACACCTAAGGCCCAATTTTCTGCAGAGTATATAGGGCAGGCCATATAGTTTATATACTTCTGTTCAGAGCATATAGTGCCTGGGGGGCCCCCCCACGCCATTTTTTTTTTAATTTGGGTGCGGGGTTCCCCTTCATACCAGACCCAAAGAGCCTTGTAATGGGCTGGGTGGGGGACCCATGCCATTTTTCTCAATGATTTTCATCTATATTGCCGGGACCCGACAATACATTACAGCCGCAAGCAGTTTTGAATGACTTTTTTTCCTTTAGAAATGTAATTTTGCTGTGGTATTGTTCTTAACACGGGAAAACTGCGCCACTTTACAGGCATACTATAGACACCCCCCAGGCACGATATTTAAAGGAATATTTCGTTTTTATTGTTTCACTTTAACCACTTGAGGTCCGGGCCATAGCCGAATGACGGCTACAGCGCGGACCTCAATCTCCGGGAGGACGTCATATGACGTCCTCCCCTATGCACGCGCACCGCGCGCACCCTGCAGGGCGCGCGGTGTGCGCGCTGTGATCGCCGAGTCACGGAGACTCGGGTGATCACAGATCCGAGTAAGGGGCCGGTCCCGGCCCCTTACCATGTGATCAGCTGTCAGCCAATGACAGCTGGTCACATGATGTAAACAAAAGCTCGGTGATCGGTTTCGTTTTCTCCTCACGCTGACAGCGTGAGGAGGAAAAAAAAGCCGATCACCGGCTCATGTCAAAGGGACATCGGTCCCGAAGAGGAAGGAGGCACAGATGCCTCATCTGTGCCTCCAAGTGTCATCTACCAGTGCCCACAGTGCCCACAAGTGCCACCTAATAAAGCCCACAAGTGCCACCTAATAAAGCCCACAAGTGCCACCTATCAATGCCCAAAAGTGCCACCTATCAATGCCCACAAGTGCCACTTATTAGTGCCACCTAGCAGCGCTGCCATCAGTCAGTGCCCAATCAGTGCCCAACACTGCCACCCATCAGTGCCCATAACCGCCACCCATCAGTGCCCATCACTGCCACCTATCGGTGCCCATCAGTACCGCCTCATCGGCGTACATAAACGAAGGAGAAAAATTAACTGTTTGCAAAAATCGATAACAAAATATAAAAAAAATATAATTTTTTAAAAAAAATTCTGTCTTTTTAAATTTTTTTTTAACAAAAAATAAAAACCGTAGAGGTGATCAAATACCATCAAAAGAAAGCTCTATTTGTGGGAAAAAAATGATAAAAATTTCATTTGGGTACCGTGTTGTATGACCGCGCAATTGTCATTCAAAGTGCGACAGCACTAAAAGCTGAAAATTGGTCTGGACAGGAGGGGGGTTTAAGTGCCCAGTAAGCAAGTGGTTAAGCATTATTAAAATCATTGCTCCCGAAAAATCATCAGTTTTAAAAACTTTTTTTTGCAGTGATACATGTCCCCTGGGGCAGGGCCTGGGTCCCCAAACACTTTTTAGGGCAAAAACTTGCATATAAGCCTTTAAAATGAGCACTTTTGACTTTCACGTTCGTGTCCCATAGACTGTTTGGATGTTCTGGTGCGAACTGAACCAGGGGGGGGGGGTTTCGGCTCATCCCTACATATAAGCCTTTAAAATCACTTATGATTTTTCATGTTCATGTCCCATAGACTTTAACGGTGTTCGCGTGTTCCCACAATTTTTTTGCCTGTTCGCAAGTTCTGGTGCGAACCGAACTGGGGGGTGTTCAGCTCATCCCTAGTGAGCAGTATAGATCTAAGTATCCTCATGTGTGACCAGTACAGATCTTAGTGTCACCAGTATAGACCTAAGTATCCCCAGCATTGATCAGTGCAGATCTACATGTCCCCAGCAATGACCGATATAGCCTTTAGTGTCCCTAGCAGTGGCCAGTATAGATCTCTGTGTCCTCTGTAGTTACTAGGGATGGGTGAATGGTTCTGCCCGAGCATAAGTTCGGGCTGAACTTTGGTTGATCGGCCGTTCGGAGAACAACGAACATTATGCAGTGTTCGTGGCAAACTCGAAAGCCTAAATGACAATTTTTCCTTTAGAAATGTCATTTTTCTGTGGTACTGTTCTAAACATGGGAAAAATGCGCCACTTTACAGGCATACTATAGACATCCCCAGGCATGATATTTGAAGGAATATTTCATTTTTATTGTTTCACTTTAAGCATTAAAAAAAAAAATCACCGCTCCCGAAAAAAGTTCCGTTTTTAAAGAAAATGTTTGCATTGATACATGTCCCCTGGGGCAGGACCCGGGTCCCCAAACACTTTTTATGGCAATAACTTAAAATAAGCGTTAAAATGAACACTTTTGATTTTTCATGTGTGTGTCCCATAGACTTTATCGGTATTTGTGTGTTCGTCCGAGTTTTTTGCCTGCTCGCACGTTCTGGTGTGAACCGAACCGGGGGTGTTCGGCTCATCCTTAGTAGTGACCAATACAGATCTCAGTGTCTCCATTAGTGACCAGTACAGATCTTAGTGTACCCAGCAGTGACCAGTACAGATCTCGGAGGCTGCTGTGCTGGGTTCGATTGAGCTTCAGTGCCTCTTTAGAGGGTCAGCCCTGCTGACACCACTGGTCCTGGAAGGGGAAGAGCAGAGACTAAAATCTGAGAGGGGGGTGATGTGACAGTATACAGTATATACCTAGTACTTGGTGTATTATACCATGTTAGGCCAAACACATGAAAAATTCACTTAGTGCACCGCATATTAATGCTTATCTTCCAAATCCCACTGGTCCTGGAAGGGGAAGAGCAGAGACTAAAATCTGAGAGGGGGGTGATGTGACAGTATACAGTATATGCCTAGTACTTGGTGTATTATACCATGTTAGGCCAAACACATGAAAAATTCACTTAGTGCACCGCATATTAATGCTTATCTTCCAAATCCAAAATCAGTTTGCACAATTCTAGCAAATCTCTCTTTCATTACCTGCAGCTCCAGATGTTCCCTGACCATATCAGAGAGCCATTAACCATGAGCTTCTTGTTGTCAGTCACCTTGACCACGTGATTATATAAGGTTGTCTGAAACTAATAGGACTATGGTTGACTTTCAGAACCCTCCTAACTGATTTCACCCACATCCAATAACAGAAGGAGATGATCAAATTTGTCAAGAGTGATGTCAACTAGAGAAAGGCAACACACAGAAGTGAGCAACATCCGAGTGGAAATTATTGGTTGTTATGGTGACATGACTGTGAAGCCCAAATGGCCAGTTTTAATCTTCTTTCAAACATCTAACCTTTAAAATACTGTTTGTAGTGAATGTACATTAAAATAGAAAGAACATTACAATAAACAGCATTTCCGATTAAAGTGGCCCTGTCTCTTTAGGAACAACAAAATATAAACTGGTGATATGTATAAGGTGAAGATACCTTTTAGCGCCTCTCTTTTCTGCTCAGGAAAGTATTTGGCACCTTCTAATAGTGTCAAATATTGTCTGTGCCCTTCCCTCTCCCACATATTTTTATTGGCTAGAGAGGCAACACATCAAACTGACAGGCCAATAGGAATGCATAGAGGTGAATGGGAGCGGTAAAGCATCAATACACTCAAGGAATGTCAGAGTTTTGAGGACAGCCAAGTGTTTAGGCAGGAAAGGGGCACTAAAGCTGATATAAGCACTTCTAGTTGTCTGCACTTTGCACTTTGGAAAAAGAGCTTACAGAATGTATCTCAATCGAGGATGTAACTGCGGGGTTACATATCACAATAGTATTGTAATTCAAAGTTGCTCAATATTGCTTAAACATGTAAAGTATCAAGGTATACAAACGACAGAACATTTGTTTTCACGAGAATAAAACGAGAGAACATTTGCTGGGTACATCTCTTAGAAGGAGAAAAGGCAGAGGAGAAGACAATAAGGAAGATGGCTAGACTACAAGGATGACATCCCAAGAGAGACCTACGGGGTTATCATGTCACCGTTACAGATGTGCAGTACATAATGAATTTTGGAGCCACCACTGTGTGCAAAAGAGTTGACTATTGTGATTTTATGGAGAACATAAGTTCAAAGTGAGTCTGAGTGTTGAGGTTTATCAAAAAAGCGGAAAACTCGGGAGGGTCTTGTTGTTTCCAACAGGAAGCTATTGATTTCAAGCAATGAAGCGCGAAGGGGAGGTGATTCTTGGGCCAACGTTTACATTATAGTAAGAGGAGAGCCATGGCTGGGTCTGGGGAGTAGGTAGTGCCAGTGACGGATGATATGAAGTGAAATAACTTTCCCCAGAAGGGAAGAATCTTGGGGCACTGCCACCATATGTGTAATAGGGATCCTGATTCTTCATACTTCCTCCAGCATTGTGGTGAGTTACTTTTGGAAAATTTGAAGAGCTGAATTGGGGTGTAGTACCATCAGTGTGTTAACTTTATGTGTGATTCCCAATGGGTTGTGCAGAGAGAGACTTTAAGCAGATTGTTAGTTGCCGCGTTCCATTGTGAATGGTTGAAAGAACAAGAAAGATAATTTTCTCACTTTTTCATGGACTGGGTTTTTTCATGGAGTGGGGAGGATAGAAAAAGTTGATAGAAGTATGTGATACCTTTCTTGTTGGTTGCAGGAGATGCGCAGAAGGTAAGAGCCTCTCGTGGAGCCAATACATCCAGTTTAAGGATGGTTCCTAGAATGTCCCTAACACGCATGTATTTATAAAAGTCGCTTTGTGGTAGACTAGACAGAAGCGTTTCCACAGGTCTTCATATGTTAGGAGATTGGAATTGTCCAAGAGGTGTCCGATTGACATAACGCCTGCTTCCGACTAGCTGACAAGTAAGAGATCATCTGTGAAGAATTCCAAGGTACTTAGAGGCATAGATTGATAGTCAACAGGGATTTTTTGTGTAGATAGCTTTGGGAGTAGAGCCAAGAGGACATAGCTGCTTGAATTGTGAAGTAGGGAAGAGGTAAGGGTGGGAGACCCAGAAGGAGCGCGCATATGAGATCTTTGAGTTGGTGCCCAGTTATGACACTGTTTGTCATTTGAGGGTGATCACCATTTGGCGGCTTGATCCATAATAACGGCATAATAGTAGTACTTCAGATTAGGGACTCCATGCTCATAGTGTGTTTGTTTAGGTCTGTACATTGTGCTGTTGCTGAAGCGAGCTCTCTTCCCCCCCCCCCCCCCCCCCCCCCCCCATATGAAGCTGTTTATGGAGGCTTGTAAGTTCTGCAGATAGAAGTTAGGCAAAGAGATCGCTAGCATACGAAAGTGGTATAGAATAGTTGTGAGTATGGACATTTTAGTGACCGCTGCTCTGCATGCCCATGAAATATGTCGTTTGGAAAGTTCCTTGGATTGACTTCTTATATTCCTTAGTAGAGTATCATAATTTTTATTGAGTATTAAGGAACTAGGCGAAGTCAGTTGTATTCCCAGGTACCTAATACCAGACCTGGGGGCCCAGGAGAAGCCGGAGAGCTCTGAGAGATGTGATTGTACTTTCTAAGATAGTGAGATGGGAAGCATCTGCGATTTAGAAATATAGACCTTGTAGATTGATAGTAATCCAATTTTTTGAAGTAGGTCAGAGACAACTGGAAGAGAGGATTCAGGATGTGAGAGGGAGATGATCACATCATCGGTAGGGATGAGCCGAACACCCCCCAGTTCGGTTCGCACCAGGACCTGCGAATGGACCGAAAATTTGCGCAAACTTTAGAACCCCATTGTTCAAAAGAGGAGGGGGATGGTTAATGCGCTACCCTGAAAAATAATGAATAAGCTGCTACAAACCATGTGACAAAAATGTGTACCAAAATTAAATAAATTGTAGCGCTAAAAAACACATATAAAAATTATCTCTGTGCATATAAACAAAATGTTCCAATAGTGACATGTTGTTAAAGCAAAAAAACAGTCCACAATTGATGTATGTAATCCGTGTGGCAGTTCATTCAGCTTCTCAACGGTCAGCTCAGATATCTACAAGATAAATGAATAGATAGAATACGCTTACCGGATAAGTTGGATTCTACTGCCGTGAGCATAGAATTAGTAAGGCTTTGTGCCACCCAGGGCAAAGATGTGGAGTGATGGAGGCAAGGGTAGAGCCTCTGTCAGGCGTGGGTGTCCCTCTCGGTCCACTGGAACTGGATCAAAATGGTTCCCAAAGGCAAGTGGTTTCTCAATTCACCGGAACATAGGAAAAGAAGAGGGATGCTTCCACATAGTGTAACTCGGTATATTTTTATTGCTAAAAAAACGCAATACATGGGGCATAAAACATAAAACGTGATCACGAGTAAAAGCAGTGTATGGGATGAGTAAAAACGCCCTACGCGTTTCGATCCAAAGATCTTCAACAGGGGCATATGGGACCCTCATAACACTGCCAATATTTATAAAATAATGTATGCAATCAAACATGCTCAAAGACCAATGGGCTGTCAAACATTAAACAATGATGAATCCTATTGGCCAGAGGGGAGGGCCGTCTAATGGGATGTGACCAACCCTCTCCTCAGAACCAATCAATATGCCTGTAACAAAATATGCTGATAACTTCCTGCCAATAGAGACAGGCCTTCTCATCCAGATCTCTTGGGATTGGAAGGTTTTACTTAGGGCGTCTACATGCTGGGAGCCCGGGAACAGAGCGGGACTCCCGCATGTGGCGCCGCAACCCGGAAGTGTCCAGAGCGCACGTGGAGGTTGCCGAGCAACCCTACATGCTGAGTGCGGAAAGCCCGCGAACACAAACAACGTGCTCGTGCGGCCGTCACATGACACCCGAAACGCCCCATGTGGTACGCTCATCGTTCACGTGTGGGCGGGCGGTACGTGCAGGTCGCTAGGCAACCCTGACGTAGTGTCGGAGAGGCCCGAAGTGACGTGGGCGTATCCGCACTCCGATCACCTGACTCTCCAAGGTTGCCCACGTGACCATAGATGTGAATCAAGCACATCTACATATTGGGAGGGGTTATGCGTATTCTAAACCAAACAACCAATGTAAAAGTGACAAATAATGAGTGATACAAATGAAGATGGAACTAGGCACGTAATAATGACAGCCAAATCCTATGTCTTCATATGTCAATGAAATGAGGTTAATCTTATAATTAATAATAAAAATATGTATATATACAAAGGAGGGGGGGCTGTAGCCTAATGTGCTGTAATACATACTCCAATCATAATATGTAATACAAGGTATAAGGGTGAAAAATATAGTGTACTCAAATATTATAGTGGGAAAACATGAAATAAATCACATGTGATGATATGGGGATGTGGGTGGAGTCAAGACTGAATTACCATAAGAAAAAAAAAAATTAATTGGGCTGAAATGAAATATTATAGTATTAGGAAAGATTAATAAATGAGTTCAAATCCCACGCTACGTTGAGCCCAAAAGGAAAATACGATCTGAGCTCATGTATCCAGTAAGTTTCCAACCTAGATACTCCTCGTAGGCGTGACTCCCCCCGCCAATGGGGGACAAACTTGTCAATCACCTGAAATGTACTTCCCGAAGGGTCCCTATTATGGTGGAGTAAGTAGTGTCGGGGTACTGTATGCTTGTCTTTGCCACCTTTAATACCTGCAATATGTTCATTGACACGTGTGGTGAATGTTCTGATGGTCCTACCCACGTATTGTTTTTTGCAGGGACAAGTAATCAAGTATACCACATATTGGGTGGCACAGGTGGCAAACTCTTTCATGTGATAGATGCGCGAGGTAATGGTGGAACTGAAAGTATCAGTTTTACGTCCTATTAGGGTGTTGTGTGCGCATACATTGCATCTGCGACATTGATAAAAACCTTGGCTTTGTTGAAAGAATGAAACTTTCTTAGGAGGGTCTATAATGTTGGGGGCAATTTGTCCTTGTATGGAACGGGCACCTCTGAAAATGACTCCCGCGTTGTCGGGTAGCTCAGGGCCCAGAAGTCGGTCGCTCTTAAGAACTTTCCAATGTTTTCTAAAGATGGCCCTTATTTCCTTAAACTGGGTGGAATATGTGGTGAAAAAGGACCATTTAGCTCTAGAATCTGAGGTATTGGTGGAACATTCTACAAGGGTAGAGCTCCTATCAATCTGCGAAACTCTATAAATCTCTGCATCAAGGTCTCCTGCCTTATAACCTTTGGCGACAAATCTCTCTTTTAAAATATGGGATTGGGCGTAATAGTCCGATATTTTCGAACAATTACGACGCAGCCGTAAAAATTGGCTGCACGGGACAGATCGTAGCCACTGAGCATGATGGCAACTGTCGGACAGGATATACCCGTTTCAATCTGTAGGCTTGAAATAGGTCTTAGGCTGGATTCACACCTATGCATTTTTACTGCTTTTTGCATTTTGCAGATTTGCACTACAGAACGTGTTCCATAGGAAACCATGTTAAATGGACTGTAGTGCAAATCTGCAAAATGCAAAAAGCACTAAAAATGCATAGGTGTGAATCCAGCCTTAAACTCGAGATGTTGATCAACGACCATAATTTCCAGATCTAAAAAATGGATGGAGCTCAAACTAGCCTTGTAACTGAGAGAAATCCCGCGATCATTAGCGTTCAAAGCTCCCATGAATTCATCCAAAGACTCTGAGCTGACCGTTGAGAAGCTGAATGAACTGCCACATGGATCACATACATCGATTGTGGACTGTTTTTTTGCTTTAACAACACGTCACTTTTGGGACATTTTGTTTATATGCACAGAGATAATTTTTATATGTGTTTTTTAGCGCTACAATTTATTTAATTTTAGAACCCCTTTGAAGTCTATGGGACTCGAACTTTCAAAATCAAAAGTGCTAATTTTAAAGGCTAATTTGCATGGAATTGTCCTAAAAAGGGTTTGGGGACCTGGGTCCTGCCCCAGGGGACATGCATCAATGCAAAAAAAAAATGTAAAAACAACCGCTTTTTCGGGAGCAGTGATTTTAATGATGCTTAAAGTGAAAAAAAAAAAGTGAAATATTCCTTTAAATATCGTACCTGGGGGGTGTCTATAGTATGCCGGTAAAGTGGCACGTGTTTCCCGTGCTTAGAACAGTCCCTGCACAAAATGACATTTTTAAAGGAATAAAAGTCATACTGCTTGCGGCTTTAATTGTAATGTCGTGTCCCGGCAATATGGATTAAAATCAGTGAGACAAACAGCATGAGTACCCCCCCCCCCCCCCCCAGTCCATTACCAGGCCCTTTGGGTCTTGTATGGATATTAAGGGAACCCCGCACCCAAATCAAAAAAGGAAAGGCGTGGGCCCCCCAGGCCCTATATACTCTGAACAGCAGTATACAGGCGGTGCAAACAAGACAGGGACTGTAGGTTTGTTGTTAAGTAGAATCTGTTTGTAACTGGTACATTTTTAAAGTGTAGCTCCAGCCAAAAAATCTATTTTTAAGCTTTTTGGAAAACATAGGGAAGGGTTATCACCCCTGTAACATTTGTTTTGCTGTCTGTGTACCTCTTCAGAGGATTTCACCTCACTTTCTGTCCAAATGACAAATGAGGAGACACGTTTTTCCCATATTAACTCTTACAGGAGAGATTTCCCTTCCTAGGGGTAGATTTCATCTCAGTTCTTGTTGTCTCCTTCCGTTTGCAAGTAGGAGTCGTTTGAAAGTAGGGGCCTGCCCTATATACTCTGCAGAAATTGGGGCCTTAGGTGTTGGTGTTGCCACAACACTATAAGCCCTCACAGTTACTCCTGGTGGGTGCAGGAACAGGCCCTGTTGTGAAATATTAGATCAAGAACTGTAATTACATGCCCCTGTTGAAGGCTCAGAAAAATTGGGCCTGTGGTGGTGGTGGTGCTGGTGCCACAACACTGTAAGTCCTCACAGTTACTCTAGGTGGGCGCAGAAACTGGCCCTGCTGTGAAATATTAGAACAAGAATTGTAATTACATGCACCTGTTGAACAGGGGCAGAAAAATTGGGCCTTTGGTGGTGGTGGTGGTGTTGCCACAACATTGTAAGTCCTCACAGTTAATCTTAGTGGGCGCAGAAACGGGCCCTGCTGTGAAATATTAGATCAAGAATTGTAATTACATGCACCCAGGGCTGTGTTTTGGCCTAGGCCGACACTTTGCGGGGGGTGGCAAAAAAAGCCACCCCTCGCATGAGAGAAAGTCCCCCCACCCGATTTCCGGCTCCCGCGGCTGCCCCCCGCACACATGCAGCCCACGGCGGCCGCCTTGCTGTAGCGGTGCTGCTGTGTATGGGCATGCTTGGCAGAGGGTGGAGGGGCGTGTGTATGGGCGTGCTTAGCAGAGCTCATGCCCCTCCACCCTCTGGCAAGCACACCCATACACAGCAGCGCCGCCCACTACAGCAAGACGGCTGCCGTGGGCTGCATGTGTGCGGATGTGTGCGGGGGGCGGGCGCGGGAGCCGGGAATTGGGAAGACGGGTGGGGGGACTTTCTCTCATGCGGGGAGCGGCGTGTGACTCACGCCCCCATAAGCGGCCGGTGACTGGCGGAGGTGGAGCCTTATGCTCCGCCTACCCTTCTCCGCACTGCTTTCCTTGACTCTTCTCCTCGGCACTGGGGCGGGGTCTGGCAGTGACGTCAGGAGGAGAGAGAGAGAGAGAAGCACAAGGGAACCCCCCAGGACAGCAGGTAAAGTTATTTAATAAAGTATATCAGTGTTATGTGAACAGTGTTGGCATTTGATGGCACATTGGCTACAATTGATGGGCACAGTGACAGCGTTTGAGGGCACAGTGGCTGCGTTGGAGGGCACAGTGGCTGCGTTTGATGGCACAGTGGCTGCAATTGATGGGCACAGTGGCTGCGTTTGATGGCACAGTGGCTGCAATTGATGGGGCACAGTGGCTAAGTTTGGTGGGCACAGTGGCTGCATTTGATGGGGCACAGTGGCTGCGTTTGATGGCACAGTGGCTGCGTTTGATGGGCACAGTGGCTGCGTTTGATGAGCACAGTGGCTGCGTTTGGTGGGCACAGTGGCTGCAATTGGTGGGCACAGTGGCTGCAATTGATGGGCACAATGGCTGCGTTTGGTGGGCACAGTGGCTGCGTTTGATGGCCCAGTGGCTACAATTGATGGGCACAGTGGCTGCGTTTGATGGCTCAGTGGCTACAATTGATGGGCACAGTGGCTGCGTTTGATGGAACAGTGGCTGCGTTTGATGGGGCACGGTGGCTACAATTGATGGAACAGTGGCTACAATTGATGGGCACAGTGAGGCTGCAATTGATGTCTTTTTTTTTTAATTTGTTAGTTTGTTTGCACCCCCCCAAAAAAATTTGGAGAACCAGCTGCCACTGGCATGTGCAAAGTGCTCCATGCATGCTAAAATCAATGCAAACCCTTTAAACAGTCCACATTTAATGAAAGTGCATTAATATGCAGATCATGATATTGCAATAAAGTGCTCCATCAATGCTGAAATCAATGCAAACTCATTAAAGAGGAGTTCCGCCCTCACCCCGTGAAAACATTAAAACTCAGCATCTACAAATACTGTAGCTGCTGCCTTTTAATATTAAGACACTTACCTGTACAGGGATCCCGCGATGTCGACACCTCAGCCGATTTTCGGATTGGCTCTCGGGTTTTGCCACCATCATTCATGGTAAGGGAAACTGGACGGTTCACTACTGCACGGGTGTGCGAAGCGCGTTGCACTTTCTGAATGACCCAGTGGAGGAAGGAGGAGGGGGGCCGAACTTCAGAGGGGACAGCGCAGTCTCCAGGGAGAGGGGAAGGGTACCTGTCAAAAACAGTTACCTGTTCCCCCCCCTCCCCCCCTGAAAGGTGCCGAATTAGCCTAAAGAGGAAGGGGTGTGGTTTACATATGATAGGGTGGGTCTTAAACAGGAAGGGGTGTGGCCTCAGCAGCAAGGGGTGGGTCGTATTTAAATTAGGGGGGTACATGAGTTTAGTCAGGCCTAGGGCAGCACAAAACCTAAATACACCACTGCATGTACCTGTTGAACAGGGGCAGAAAAATTGGGCCTTTGGTGGTGGTGGTGCTGGTGCCACACTGTAAGTCCTCACATTTACTCTTGGTGGCCTTGGGCACTGGTGCCACAACACTGCAACCCCTCACAGATACTCTAGTTGGAGCGCAGGAATGAGCCCTGCTGCAAAGTATTGCATCAAAAATTGTAATTACATGCCCCTGTTAAACAGGGGCTAAAAAATTGAGCCTTAGGCACAGGTGCTGGTGCCACAACACTGCAACCCCTCACACATACTCTAGTTGGAGCGCAGGAACGAGCCCTGCTGCAAAGTATTACATCAAAAATTGTAATTACACGCCCCTGTTAAACAAGCATCAGGTGCTTGGTAGCTGGTGGTGATCCAAGACTGATTCATTTTTATGAACGTCAGTCGATCGACCGAGTCGGTGGAAAGGCGCACCCTGTGATCGGTTACAAAGCCTCCAGCAGCACTGAATGTGCGTTCCGAAAGAACACTGGATGCAGGACAGGCCAGTAGCTCAATTGCATACTGTGCAAGCTCTGGCCAGTGATCCATCCTCAAGACCCAGTAACCCAGAGGATTTTCGGTGGGAAAGGTGTCCAAGTCAGATCTTGCCCCTAGGTATTCCTGCACCATGTAAAACAGACTCTGGCGATGGTTGCTGGAACCGATCATACCTTGGGGCTGCGGACTAAAAAATTGTCTGAACGCATCGGTCAGACGGCCACCTTCTCCACCGCTCCTTCTTTGACTGACCGAAGCCTCAGCAACACGTTGTCCAGGAACAGGAGTTTGTAACCTCCCAGTCTCTGGAAACACATTGCACAGACCTTTCTGCAAGGCCTCCCAAAGATGTTTCATCCTCTGCTCCCTCTGCGACAGCAAGATAAGGTCCACAACCTTACCCTTGTAATGTGGATCAAGGAGGGTTGCCAGCCAGTAATGATCCCTCCCCGCAGGCTTTGCAGGATCAGGGAGGCCATGCAGCGTAGGTTTGCTGAGGCATTCGGTCCGGAGTCCTCTGGGTCACTAAGGACGACATGATCCGCAGCCACCTCCTTCCAGCCACTTACAAGTCCATGGGTTTCTTGGGACTGTAAATGATCCTTTGAAGACTGCTGCTGATGCTGAGTGCCAGGCTCCACCTCCATGTTGACACAATCCTCCTCCTCTTCCTCTTCCTCTTCCTGTGTGGTCGGCGAGCACACAGGAACACTGTCTGGAAAAAGGGGGTCTTGAGAGGTAAGGAAGTCCTCCTCTTCCTGCCTCTGACTGCCTCAAGTGCCCTGTCCATTATTCCACGCATCGTGTGCTCCAACAGGTGGACAAGGGGGACAGTGTCACTGATGCATGCACTGTCACTGCTCACCATCCTCGTGGACTCCTCAAATGGTGACAGAACAGTGCATGCATCCCTGATCATGGCCCACTGGCGTGGGGAAAAAAACAAGCTCCCCTGACCCTGTCCTGGTGCCATAGTCGCAGAGGTACTCATTGATAGTCCTCTGCTGCATGTGCAGCTGCTGCAGCATGGCCAACGTTGAGTTCCACCTGGTTGGTATGTCACAGATTAGGCGGTTCTTGGGCAGGTTAAATTCCTTTTGGAGGTTAGCCAGCCGAGCACTGGCATTATATGACCAGCGGAAATGCACACAGACTTTCCTGGCCTGCCTCAGGACATCCTGTAAGCCCGGGTACTTGCCCAAGAACCGCTGCACCACCAAGTTAAGGACGTGAGCCAATAAGGGGACATGGGTCAGTTGTCCCTGTCGGAGGGCGGAGAGGAGGTTGGTGCCATTGTCGCAAACCACCATTCCTGGCTGAAGCTGGCATGGCGTCAACCACCTCTGAGTCTGCCCCTGCAGAGCTGACAGAATCTCGGCCCCAGTGTGGCTCCTGTCCCCCAAGCACACCAGCTCAAGCACCGCATGGCATCTTTTGGTCTGCGTACTTGCGTAGCCCCTTGAACGCCTATGCTGGTTCCGAGGACAAAGCACAGGAAGAGGCCATGGAGGAAGAAGAAGAGGAGGGGGTGGAGGAGAGAGGTGTGTCAGAATTAGGGATGAGCTTCGAGTTCGAGTCGAACTCGAGTTTGAGTCGAACTCATGTTCAACTCGAACATTGGCTGTTCGCAAGTTCGCCGAACAGCGAACAATTTGGGGTGTTCGCGGCAAATTCGAATGCTGCGGAACACCCTTTAAAAGTCTATGGGATAAATCAAAAGTGCTAATTTTAAAGGCTTATATGCAAGTTATTGTCATAAAAAGTGTTTGGGGACCCGGGTCCTGCCCCAGGGGACATGGATCAATGCAAAAAAAAGTTTTAAAAACGGCCCTTTTTTCAGGAGCAGTGATTTTAATAATGCTTCAAGTCAAACAATAAAAGTGTAATATTCCTTTAAATTTCGTAGCTGGGGTTGTCTATAGTATGCCTGTAAAGGGGCGCATGTTTCCCGTGTTTAGAACAGTCTGACAGCAAAATGACATTTCGAAGGAAAAAACCCATTTAAACCTACTCGCGGCTATTGCATTGCCGACAATACACATAGAAGTTCATTGATAAAAACGGCATGGGAATTCCCCACAGGGGAACCCCTAACCAAAATAAAAAAAAAAAAAATGACATGGGAGTCCCCCTAAATTCCATACCAGGCCCTTCTGGTCTGGTATGGATATTAAGGGGAACCCCGGCCAAAATAAAAAAAAAAAATGATGTGGGGTTCCCCCTAAATTTTAAGGGGAACCCCGCGCCAAAAAAAAAACGGCGTGGGGTCCCCCCAAAAATCCATACCAGACCCTTATCCGAGCACGCAACCTGACAGGCCGCAGGAAAAGAGGGGGGGACGAGAGTGTGGCCCCCCCTCCTGAACCGTACCAGGCCACATGCCCTCAACATTGGGAAGGTGCTTTGGGGTAGCCCCCCAAAACACCTTGTCCCCATGTTGATGAGGACAAGGGCCTCATCCCCACAACCCTGGCCTGTGGTTGTGGGGTTCTGCGGGCGGGGGGCTTATCGGAATCTGGAAGCCCCCTTTAACAAGGGGACCCCCAGATCCCGGCCCCCCCCCCGTGTGAAATGGTAAGGGGGTACTTACCCCTACCATTTCACTAAAAAACTGTCAAAAATGTTAAAAATGACAAGAGACAGTTTTTGACAATTCCTTTATTTAAATGCTTCTTCTTTCTTCTATCTTCCTTCATCTTCTTCTTCTTCTGGTTCTTCTGGTTCTTCCTCCGGTGTTCTCGTCCAGCATCTCCTCCGCGGCGTCTTCTATCTTCTTCTCCTCGGGCCGCTCCGCACCCATGGCATGGGGGGAGGCTCTCGCTCTTCTCTTCATCTTCTTCTTCATCTTCTTCTCTTCTTCCTTCTTCTCTTCTTCTCTTCTTCTCTTCTTCATTTTCTTCTCCGGGCTGCTCCGCATCCATGCTGGCATGGAGGGAGGCTCCCGCTGTGTGACGGCGTCTCCTCGTCTGACGGTTCTTAAATAACGGGGAGCGGGGCCACCCGGTGACCCCGCCCCCCTCTGACGCACAGGACATGACGGGACTTCCCTGTGGCATTCCCCGTGATGTCACAGGGAAGGCCCGTCAAGTCACAGTGTGTCGGAGGGGGGCGGGGTCACAGGGTGGCCCCGCCCCCGTTATTTAAGAACCGTCAGACGAGGAGACGCCATCACACAGCGGGAGCCTCCCTCCATGCCAGCATGGGTGCGGAGCGGCCCGGAGAAGAGAAGAAGAGAAGAAGAGAAGAAGATAAAGAAGATGAAGAGAAGAGCGGGAGCCTCCCCCCATGCCATGGGTGCGGAGCGGCCCGAGGAGAAGAAGATAGAAGACGCCGTGGAGGAGATTCTGGACGAGAACGCCAGAGGAAGAACCAGAAGAGCCAGAAGAACCAGAAGAAGTAGAAGATGAAGGAAGATAGAAGAAAGAAGAAGCATTTAAATAAAGGAATTGTCAAAAACTGTCTCTTGTCATTTTTAACATTTTTGACAGTTTTTTAGTGAAATGGTAGGGGTAAGTACCCCCTTACCATTTCACACAAGGGGGGCCGGGATCTGGGGGTCCCCTTGTTAAAGGGGGCTTCCAGATTCCGATAAGCCCCCCGCCCGCAGACCCCCACAACCACCGGCCAGGGTTGTGGGGATGAGGCTCTTGTCCTCATCAACATGGGGACAAGGTGTTTTGGGGGGCTACCCCAAAGCACCCTCCCAATGTTGAGGGCATGTGGCCTGGTATGGTTCAGGAGGGGGGGGGCACACTCTCGTCCCCCCCTCTTTTCCTGTGGCCTGCCAGGTTGCGTGTTTGGATAAGGGTCTGGTATGGAATTTAGGGGGAGTCCCACGTCATTTTTTTTTTTAAATTTTGGCCGGGGTTCCCCTTAATATCCATACCAGACCTGAAGGGCCTGGTATGGAATTTAGGGGGACTCCCACGCCTTTTTTTTTTTTTAATTTTGGTGCGGGGTTCCCCTGTGGGGAATTCCCATGCCGTTTTTATCAATGAACTTCTATGTGTATTGTCGGCAATGCAATAGCCGCGAGTAGTTTTAAATGGGTTTTTTCCTTCGAAATGTCATTTTGCTGTCAGACTGTTCTAAACACGGGAAACATGCGCCCCTTTACAGGCATACTATAGACACCCCCCAGCTAAGAAATTTAAAGGGATATTACACTTTTATTGTTTGACTTTAAGCATTATTAAAATCACTGCTCCTGAAAAAGATTGCTGTTCTTCTTGGGCACCCCCTCTGTCTGGGCTCACGTTACTGCCTTCCTCTAGCTGAGTACCATCATCGGAGCCTTCAAAACGCTGGGCATCCTCCTGGAGCATGTACCCAACACTGTGGTCAAACAGTTCGGGGGACTCCTCAGGAGGGCATGGTGGGGCTAGGGAAGGAGTGACTGATGCCATTGAGCCGAGGGAAGAGGGCGCGTTGGCAGCTGCTTTGCCAGGCACCATACCCTGAGCCTAGGTGAGAGAGGATGAGGAGGATGAGGACGGCTTGGTCATCCACATCTTGGTCTTCCGCATGTTGTGGCTCAACGCGGCCAGCTGCCGAAAAAAAGGACAAGCGTGTCCCACGGCCACGTGCTGATGAGGATTCACCATGTCCACGACCAGCACTGTTGTCTCTAGACACAGAGCCTGCTTGACCTCCTTTATTGGCTTGTGACTGCCTCTCCTTGTTTGCCTTCCAGACATACTAATGGCCTGCACTGCAGTGAGATGTAGCTGCACAAAACTGGGATGTATATATATACTGATTATACAGCAGCTAGCAGAATGCCTGCCTGTGGTATTAATAGGATCAGAAGAAGCACACCAGCACTTGTCTTCAGGTAGCTATACTGTGGGTGCAACTGTGCAGGGTACACAGTACACTAACTGTAGATACTTCTAGAGCCTGCCTGTGCTATTAATAGGATCAGAAGAAGCACACAAGCATTTGTCTTCAGGTAGCTATAGGTGCAACTGTGCAGGGTACACAGTACACTAATGCCTTGTACACACGGTCGGATTTTCCAATGGAAAATGTGCGATCGGAGCTTGTTGTCGGAAATTCCGACCGTGTGTGGGCTCCATCTGACTTTTTCCATTGGAATTTCCGACACACAACGTTTGAGAGCAGGCTATAAAATTTTCTGACAACAAAATCCGCTCGTGTAAATTCCGACTGTGTGTGGACAATTCCGACGCACGAAGTGACACGCATGCTCAGAATAAATTCCGAGACGGAACTGCTCGGTCTGGTAAAATTATCGTTCGTAATGGATATAGCACTTTCGTCACGCTGCAATGTTTTAAATTGTTTAATGCAGCACACTCTCTTCTTCTTTATAGTGCTAGAAGAATGAAGTTGTTTTGCTGCTCATATTCACACAGAGTTCTCACAAACTTCTTTCTTTATTATTTATCATGATTTCATGAATATAATATTTTGATTAGTCACATCTCCTGAAAAAAATTTTTTGTTTTTATGTTTTTAGATTTTGTATTATTTTTTGGGTTTTTTTTTTTAAATCCTGATCTCCTGTTATTTTTTTAATTCATTTTTTTTTTTTACTCCAGAATAGTTTTGGGTGTGTTTTGTGTGTCAAGTTACCACAACACGATTATTGTCTTGTATTATTTAATCTCAAGGAGATTGTTTGGTGTTGGTGTCTCTTGTTAATTTCACATTGTATTTTTGAAATGTACCTGCCTCCTCACAAACAAACTGTCCTTTTTGAAGGAAAACACACATAGGCGAGTATTATTAAAAAAAAAATATTAAGGGGTCCTAACCAAAGAAAGTGGGAGGCAACACTGGAGAAACTGCACAAATTGGCGAAGCCTTTGGCCCTCAGGGCACACATCAATTATTTTAAGGCAAAATTGGTGGCCTGAGGAGTCCATATATAAAGGAGTACAATCTGGTCCAGAAGTCCAAGAGATCATGAACAGCAGCAGATGACATACATGTCCCCAGGCTGTGGTCATACAAGAGCCTGCATCTTTTGTCAGACCAGACTGAACCCAGGCCATCACTTTTTTGTCTTCCTTCCACTCTTCCTTCCAGGCTGTGTCTGTGGTATTGGAGGTGTGGCAGGAGGAGGAGGATGATGCAACTCACACAGGGGGGTATTGGGTGTGATTTGGCCCCTCACCCCCTTAGTTAATGTTTTATAAAGGATTCCCTCACATATGAGGCGTTGGCCCTCCTGCATGTCCTGCAGTTTTGTGGCAGCCATGCAGTCAAAGGCCTCTTCACGAGTGGGGGGGGGCTCTGAGGGACGCAGAAGCCTCCTGAATCAGCCTGAGTGCTGAATCCTCCACGTTACTCACCTTCCTGGGTCTTTTGTTTGGAAGGCGGAGGGGAAGAACCTGGGATTCTGTGAAGCTCCTACTGGGCCCAGCCACCTCCTGGCTGCCACTAACCCCTGCCTCCTCCTGGCTGCCACATTCCACAGCCTCCTCCTGGCTGAGGTCTTCCTGTGTATGAAAAAGGGACATAGTTTTAGTTTTTTTCTTCATCAATCACACTCAATTTTCATCTCATGACTGTTGCAAATTGAATGTTAACAAATATAACAAGATTATCATTCTGAGCCCAGCATTTTTCATTCTTGTCCCAATTATTTTTGGCCACTACTGTCTATTGATATGTAAAACACTTTATTAAATCAGCAATTAGTGATCAATAATAACATCTAGTAAACATAATTTATTTATTGACCAGAAATCTGTAGAACAATGCTATACCTGGCTCAAGCTGGGCTCCTCCACTTCTTCCTGGCTGGAAGTCCCAGGTTGGATATCGGAAGTCTCAGCTGGGGTGGAAGATAGGGTGGAAAGAAGAGGGAAGGAAGGGTTGAGAGGGATTCCCTGACTTCAGTCTGGTCTGTCAGAAATCACAGTCTGTCATAGTACCACAGCCTGGGTACATAAACCTCATCTGCTGCATCTCCGGATCTCTGGGAATCCTGGACCTTCCTGCACTCCCTAAGATAAGTGCTCCTTAGGCCACCAATTTTGGCTTTTAAATAGGGAATGGTTGCCGTGGGGACCTCCGGCTTCACCAACTCCAGCAGTTTCTCCAGTGCTGCCTGCCTCTTTGGTTTATGATTATAATGCGGGTGTTTGACCTGCCACAGACAGGGCAGCTCCCTGTACTTGTCTATGAACAGGGGGAGGAAGTTGTGGTCATTGAAGCCATCCATTTTATCTGCAATACACAAGACAAACCCTAATGTCAGGCTAAAGTCTCCTAATCTTGTCCCAATATAGGCCTCAATCTATAAGCAGTATAGGTCCAAGTTTAAATGTTACCTTCGTTATCACGATCGGTGCTTCCGATACTCCTTCCTCCGCTCACAGATCGTACGTACGATGCACGCGTGTTACGCTTTATATACACTACGCATGTGTGAAACTCCGCCTGCCCCTGACGTTCTTTCTAGTCTATTCCCCGCCCCTTCTCTTTCGGCGTAGTGGGGAAGAGCACATGGCGGAGACACAACAGGTGCATGATAATTACAGCAACGAGGAGGAGGAGGAAAGCCCGGAGCCAGAAATGTCACAATCCCGCAGGAGAAGATTTAAGGCCTCAAATATGGCCTTTGTTGAGATTGTGGAGATGGTCGACATATTGAAAAGGGCCGACTATGACGGGAATTATGGACCTTACCCCAACCCAAATGTGAGAAAGGCCAAGATCATGGCGAAAGTTGTGAAGAGTCTGCACTGGAATTTTGGGGTACGACGATCCAAGGATCAACTGAGGAAGCGGTGGTCCGACCTCAAATTAAGGGAGCATGATCAGTATAGAAGGATCAGGAGAGTGCTGCAAAAAAGTAAGTAGTTGTCCTGTGTTCCTATTCTTTATTTTTATTATGTTTGTGCTGCTCCATGTGATTTTCTTTACTGTTATACAGTTTAAAATGGCAACTTTTATGTTCATGGACACATTATTTGTTCGTAGGAAACATTGTTCGTTCGGTCACTAAAACACCATGTTTTGTCCAGATGCAGTTCAATACATTTTTTATGCCCTACTTCTCTTAAAATAAGTTTGTTGTCTAGATGGGTTTGTAACTAGAATGAAATGCAAACTAGATTCTGTGTAAGGAGAGGACACTCAGCAGCAGTTTACACTGGACGCTGGAGCACTAGTGTGGGACACAAGAACACCCTTTTTATTAGGGGGGCCACACAGGTGCTCCAGTGTATACTATAGGGGTGTCTCCATCTGTGAAGCTTGCACAAAACAGGTAAAGTATTCAAGCTTGATAAAAGACAAAAATATTTCCTCATCTTGGAACTCTGCCAAAACAGACAATTGTACCCCACTTCCAAGCAATGTTTCATATTCCTATTTCTGCCATCAAATATCTGTGCTAAGAATACCTATTTTTTTCACATAGGAGAGAAAAGACTCGGAGGACACCACTCATCAGAGGAGACCACGGACCCACCATCTCCGAAAGAAGTGGAAATCCCCCAAACCCAACCAGAGGAGGAGGGAGACGTTATAGAAATTGTCACCACAACAGGTGAGTGTCTGCGACCACAGCCTCAGGTAAGAGATGGATACCGGCATATTTATAATACATGGTGTGTTTTTTTTTCTTTTAGGCGATCGTGATGTTGTGGAAGAGGAATGTCGTTTCACAAGTGAAAGTGTCCAGATCCTCATCGGGGAGATAATGGGGTGTAATAGGGATTTAGAAAACATTAAGCAAAACATCAATGATGATCAAAACAAAATGAAGAACATCATTGATGTTTTAGGGAGAATATAAAACACCCAGAAATCCCTAACTTATTCCATGTTTATTGTTGTTTTTATGACTAATTTTTGACATATTATAGAAAAGCAAAATTTTTAAGATGCACACACTGGGGTGTATTTACTAAAGGCAAATCCACTCTGCACTACAAGTGCATTTGGAAGTGCAGTCGCTGTAGATCTGAGGGGAAGATCTGAAATGAGGGGAAGCTCTGCTGATTGTATCATTCAATCATGTGCAAGCCAAAATGCTGTTTTTTATTTTCTTTGCATGTCCCCCTCAGATCTACAGCGACTGCACTTCCAAGTGCGCTTGTAGTGCAAAGTGGATTTGCCTTTAGTAAATCAACCCCACTGTGTCAACATGTGCTATCTGCCATCACAGGAGATCAATGTACGCATTTTGTGGGTGCAACCCTATCCTCAATAATAAAGTAGCTGAATGGAAGGGGTTGCACCCACAAAACACATCCCTTGATCCCCCATGATGGCATCTAGCACATGTTGACATTAGGCAATGTGTGTGCATCTTCAAAATTTGGCTTTTCCAGGGGTGACATCACCCCATCTGCTGAACGCAATATCAAACACAGTTTATAAATACTCATGTCTGATATTGCCTTCACTTTCTATAAAAGTTGAACTTTGTAAGTTCCAGAGTTGTGTATTTTTTTATGGTTTAAAACATGCCTGTTTTACCTTAAAAGGCAATTTCTACTTATTATTAATGTGACCTCAAAAATTGTTTTACAACAAACATGTTGGTTTGTTCAAAAACCCTTTTATAAATGCACATGTGATTGTGCTTTGATTAAAAAGATTGATAATCAACAATGTGTGGCTTCTTCTTTCAATGCTCAAAAGCATTTTTTGGAGTATAAAGTTATTGTTTTCAGTGAGAATGGGGGTTATTTACTAAAGGCAAATCCACTTTGCACTATAAGTGCAGTTTCAGTGCAGTCTCAAGTGCACTTGTAGTGCAAAGTGTATTTTCCTTTAGTAAATAACACCCAACAGTGCTTTCTAATTTTACACAATCAAGCCATTTTCAGGACTCCTCAAATTTCGGTCATGGTCAGCTAAAAGAAAGCCAAGCAGTAAATCAAAGCAAATATTTGTTCAGTTTAAAATATATTTTTATTTAGAAAATGTCTCAGACATTGTCTGGCATATCGATGGCCCCCCTACACGCAAAGTATTCCATGTATCTTAGACGGACCTCACGGGCACTCTGGGGGTCAAGTCAGGGCGGCCAGTTTCAAGCGCGCGTCAGGGTTGGTTCATTCTGAATTCCGGCCTCAGGCCCAACTGAGGCAGCATAGTTCACAGAATTTCTCCTTAAAAAATTGTGGAGAACACAGCAAGCCAGGATGATGTGATTGAGTTTATATTCTGCCATGTGTATCGGTGTAAGAAATAGGCGGAACCGGCTGGCCATTATTCCAAACATGTTCTCCACCACTCTTCTGGCTCTGGCCAGCCGGTAATTAAAAACCCTCTGGTACGGGGTGAGGGTCCTCATAGGGAATGGCCGCATAAGATGGTCCCCCAGCGCAAACGGTTCATCCGCAACGAAGACGAATGGGAGTCCTTCCGCATTGTCTTCTGGAGGTGGCGGGTCCAAGCTGCCATTCTAGGGATGCCTGTAGAACTCCGTGTGGGCGATGACTCCACCATCTGACATCCGGCCATTCTTTGCCACGTCCACATACAGGAACTCGTAAGTAGCCGACACCACCGCCAACATCACAATACTATTGAACCCCTTGTAATTATAATAGTATGACCCTGAGTTGGGGGGGTGGGACTATGTGGACGTGTTTCCCATCAATTGCCCCAACGCGGTTGGGAAAGTCCCACCACTGGGCAAAGTGGGAGGCCACAGTCTGCCATTCCTGTGGGTTGGAAGGAAACTGTGGAGACAAACCAGAAAATAAAAATTAGTCAATTTGCACATGAACATTAAAAGCAGATTCGACACAAACATTCTTGGCCAACATCAGTATAACATTTATTTTAGGGAGTATTTAAAGACAAAGGTATAAGGTCCACCTATCAGATTCCACCCCCCTCTCATGGGCCATTTTAAAAATTTTAGGGGTGGGGGGAGATGTTTTGGACAGGTAACCCTCTCCACTGCATTGAGAGATAAATAATGTGTATTACTTTGGCCAGCACCTCCTTACTTACACTATTGGCAGCCCACTGGACAGGTAAGAAGTGTCATAATACAAAGATATAAATACATTTTAGCACATTTTTACATTCTGCTATTACCTATCAAGAATTCAGGCAGGCCCTTGCATTACATGCTTTGGGGAATTCATCCATAAATCTGAACACAAAAGAGGTGGGTATAGTGTGTATGGGTTTGGCAAAGTCAGCAGATAGAGGATTGGTATCAGCTGAGTTAGCAGTTGGGGGGAGGGAGGGTTCCAAATGATTTTGGGACCCAAAAAAAAAACCTCTGGCACTCTGCCTGAATTTAAAGCACAAATCACATTTTTACACATTTTAGGGGGTATTTAGGGTAAAGCACTACTGTGGAGCTGACAAAATACATTGTTAAGTGACTAGACGAGGTGGATATAGGCCCAGGAGAGCATGCTGGGGAGGTAAGTGAAGGCAAATATGTATGAAGGACAACATTTTTTTTTTTTAAATCTAACATGCATGAGGACAAAGGGGACATTCACAGCATATTACAATCATGGTAATTAGGGAATGAGGAAAGAAATACAATATATTAGCAAACATTAAATACAATAAAATGTGATGTTAAAGGATAAATCTTACCTTAATATAGTCCTTCTGCAGGACCTGGATGATGGCAGAACAGGTCTCTGGGAAAATGATCCCCAGAGCCTGGGGGAAGATGCCTGTCGAGAACTTGAGGTCCTGCAGGCTTCTCCCCGTCGCCAAGTACCGCAGGGTGGCGACGAGCCTCTGCTCCGGAGTGACCGTTTGCCTCATGCAGGTATCCTGCCTGCTGATATAAGGGGTCAGCAAAGCCAACAAACGGTGAAAAACGGGGTCCGTCATCCTGAGAAAGTTCCTGAATTTGTCAGGATTATTCTCACGGATCTCACAGAGCAAAGGCATGTGACAGAATTGGTCACGCTGGAGCAACCAATTCTTGGTCCATGAACTCCTCCTCGCCGTGTTCATGGACTGGGCTTGTGTCCAAGTAAGAACCCCAACACCAAGCCCCCGCACAGCAGGAACTCTACGATGAGTACGTACATGCAACATGGCTAGAAAACGGTTGGCTGGTCAGAATGCAGTAACAGAACGTACTGAAGAACAGCAAGGCCTGTCAAGAGCGACCTGAAAATCAGTAACGAATGAACAAGAACACAATGAAAAATCAATGAGAACTCACTGCACGCACTGAAGAACAGATACAAACCCACAAGCACAAACTGAACACCAGAAATACAATCTAAAAACAACGAGTTTGTAAAAGCGTCTCTCACCAAACTTTTACTAACATGAGATTAGCAACAGGAGCCCAAAGGGTGGCACGCTTGGTTCTGAACTGCCCTATTATAGTCTCGTCATACTTGGTGTACGTCACCGCGTTCTTGACGTTCGGAAATTCCAACAACTTTGTGCGACCGTGTGTATGCAAGACAAGTTTGAGCCAACATCTGTCGGAAAAAAACGACGGATTTTGTTGTCAGAATGTCCGATCAATGTCCAACCGTGTGTACAGGGCATAACTGTAAATACTTCGAGAGCCTGCCTGTGCTATTAATAGGATCAGAAGAAGCACACAAGCACTTATCTTCAGGTAGCTATAGGTGCAACTGTGCAGGGTACACAGTACACTAACTGTAAATACTTCAAAAGCCTGCCTGTGCTATTAATAGGATCAGAAGAAGCACACAAGCACTTGTCTTCAGGTAGCTATAGGTGCAACATACACAGTACACTAACTGTAAATACTTCAAGAGCCTGCCTGTGCTATTAATAGGATCAGAAGAAGAACACAAGCACTTGTCTTCAGGTAGCTATACTGTAGGTGCAACTGTGCAGGGTACACAGTACACTGACTGTAAATACTTCAAGAGCCTGCCTGTGCTATTAATAGGATCAGAAGAAGCACACAAGCACTTAAGCACTTGTCTTCAGGTAGCTATAGGTGCAACTGTGCAGGGTACACAGTACACTAACTGTAAATACTTCAAGAGCCTGACTGTGCTATTAATAGGATCAGAAGAAGCACACAAGCACTTGTCTTCAGGTAGCTATAGGTGCAACTGTGCAGGGTACACAGTACACTAACTGTAAATACTTCAAAAGCCTGCCTGTGCTATTAATAGGATCAGAAGAAGAACACAAGCACTTGTCTTCAGGTAGCTAAACTGTAGGTGCAACTGTGCAGGGTACACAGTACACTAACTTTAAATACTTCAAGAACCTGCCTGTGCTATTAATAGGATCAGAAGAAGCACACAAGCACTTAAGCACTTGTCTTCAGGTAGCTATAGGTGCAACTGTGCAGGGTACACAGTACACTAAATGTAAATACTTCAAGAGCCTGACTGTGCTATTAATAGGATCAGAAGAAGCACACAAGCACTTGTCTTCAGGTAGCTATAGGTGCAACTGTGCAGGGTACACAGTACACTAACTGTAAATACTTCAAAAGCCTGCCTGTGCTATTAATAGGATCAGAAGAAGAAAACAAGCACTTGTCTTCAGGTAGCTAAACTGTAGGTGCAACTGTGCAGGGTACACAGTACACTAACTGTAAATACTTCAAGAACCTGCCTGTGCTATTAATAGGATCAGAAGAAGCACACAAGCACTTAAGCACTTGTCTTCAGGTAGCTATAGGTGCAACTGTGCAGGGTACACAGTACACTAAATGTAAATACTTCAAGAGCCTGCCTGTGCTATTAATAGGATCAGAAGAAGAACAAAAGCACTTGTCTTCAGGTAGCTATACTGTAGGTGCAACTGTGCAGGGTACACAGTACACGAACTGT
This sequence comes from Aquarana catesbeiana, assembly GCF_042186555.1. Classification (NCBI taxonomy): domain Eukaryota; kingdom Metazoa; phylum Chordata; class Amphibia; order Anura; family Ranidae; genus Aquarana; species Aquarana catesbeiana. The sequence goes on from NC_133327.1 coordinate 239,024,151, forward strand.
AAATACTGTAAAAACACCTGCCTGCCTGTCAGTATATTAGGAAGAGAATAACAGGAACGGATCTAGCTAAACTGAATACAGTGTATAATATATATACAACACCTGGGATGCATATATATACACAATACACTGTACGTGCAGCTAACTGACTCTATCTAACTTAAATCAAATGACACTGTCTCTCTGTCTATCTCTCTCCGCCGCCACAACACACTACACAAGGCCGCCACGCAGGTGGCCTTATATAGTGTGGGGCGTGTACTAAATCCCCTGAGCCATAATTGGACAAAGCCACCCTGGCTTTGGCCAATTACGGCTCTCTGTACACACGGCACTGTGATTGGCCAAGCATGTGGGTTATAGTGCATGCTTGGCCAATCATCAGCCAGCAATGCACTGTGATGCCGCAGTGAATTATGGGCTGTGACGCGCCACTCGAATTTGGAGTGAACGGCCCATATCGTTCGCAATTCGACGAACAGTCGAACGCGGGTTCGACTCGAACTCGAAGCTCATCCCTAATCATCGACATATAATCCGATTCTGTGATCCACTTGTCCAGTTTTAATCCCTGTGATTTTGGGGTGATTCCTGATAGCTTGTGCAAGGGGTTCCATAATTAAGGCGAATATTATGGGCGATAATGGGCATCCTTGCCTGGTGCCATTTGTGATGTTAAATGAGCATGAGAGGGTACCAGAAGTGTATACTTTTGCACATTGATTAGAATAAAGAGTCGTTATAGCCGAATCCAATAAACCTGTGAGGCCGAAGATGTGAAGTGCAGCCTTCAGGTAGGCCCAATGCACATGATCAAATGCCTTCTCTGCATCCAAAGAGAGGAGCAGAAAAGGCGTGCGTTGGAACTCGGCCCATTGAAGAGTGCTGAGGATGCGTCTGGTGCCATCAGAGGCTTGGCGACCTTTCACAAAGCCTACTTGATCAGGATGGATTAATCTAGGTATGATGTTTTCTAATATAGAGGTGATGATTTTGGCATAAATCTTAATATCTGTTTTGAGGAGAGAGATGGGACGGTAATTAGCCGGTTGGTCTGGGGATTTTCCTGGTTTGGGCAATGTTATTATTAATGCTTCAAGTGCTTCTTTGGGAAAACCTGCTGAAGTTGGAAGTTGTAAGTGGGGAGTAATTATAGTGCTAAATTTTTTATAGTACTCATTACCGAAACCATCACGGCCTGGAGTTTTGTGTAAAGGAAGTGTAGAAATTGCTTTATGGGTTTCCTGGGCGAAGAACTGAGAGGATAGCTTATGAAGGTCCATAGGAGATATCTGCGGAAGTGAGAGGGATTGTAAAAAGGCTTTGATTTGAGTCTGGTTAGGAGGGGGTCGCTTGGGCGGATTCTAAGTTGTAAAGCTTGGTGTAGTATTTGGCGAAACGATTAGCGATATGAAGTGGGTTGGTTAGCCTTTGGTTGTGAGTGTCTAATAGGTGGTCTATTTTGCTCTTATTTGTTTTGTGTTTTATTAGGCCTTGGCAGTAGAGGGCCAATATTTTTACTAGCTACGTAGTAGTTCAATTTGAGTCTTTTGAGATGTATATCATACCGTGACACAAAGCACTGGGAGAGCTTGTGTCGTGTCTCCTGGATTTGTTTTTCTATGTCAATGGAGGGTTTATTTTTATTTTGGGTCTCAGGGTCAGTTATGGTCTGGGTGAAGTCAGTTATCATTTGCGCTCTCCTACGAAGGACTTGTGAGCTGCCCATAGAGAGTGTGTATCAGTCACTGAGTTAACATTCTGTGTAAAAAAATCCATTAGTTCAGATTTGACATGCTTCTCGTAGTTAGGGTTGTTTAAGAGGTTGGCGTTTAGTCTACATAGTTTAGTGGATTGCTTTGTCTACTAGAAACATGTCAATCCTGGAATATACAAGAAGTGCGGAAGAGAAGAAAGTGAAATCTTTTTCAGAGCCGTGTATACTTCTCCATACATCACAGAACCACTTAGGACTAGATCCCAATGGGAGTCAGATTCAATCGGGATTACCGGTGGGGAAATTGGACTGTGAATAATTGCCGAACGAGAGAGTAGTATGACAATCAGCACACGCGTCTTGCTGTCAGTGCGGTGAATCAAGTCACGCACTGCTGCCGAAGTTCTATCAGTGGAGGTATTCCCATGTTATCATCTATTGTACTAGATTGTCATACTACTCTATCCTTTGGCAATTATTCACAGTCCAATTTCCCCACCGCTAATCCCGATTGGATCTGACTCCCATTGGGATCTAATCCTAAGTGGTTCTGTTATGGGCGGATGTCTGTGTAATGTTGCATTTTAGTATTCACACTTTTTGACAGACCAGATGAAATCAATAATGCATGCAGTACCCTGATGAAGCGTCGTGCGAAACATGTTGGCTGTTCCTGCATACTCACGTATTTGATTTCACGTATCTATCTGTAATTCACAGTTACAATATGTATTCTGTCTATGTTGTTTTTATCTGATATTTTTCAATAAATGTATAAACTTTTATACTAATTGTTGTTGGTGCTCACCTTACAAACAGATACGCTACCTCCCTTTAAAATCCCACAACCCGCTGAGAGAGCAGTGTCTCTTTCTCCATATTCTTAATAAATAACAAATATTTGTACATTTTAAATCGCTCCTTTTTGCAAAATGGTGAAAATCGAACGTACCCAAAAATTTCTCAAAAAATCTGGAGGTTTTCATTTTTCACTTACAGCTTTAAGAATTTGTAAAAGACCACACATTTTCTGAAAGCACATGGCCAGTAGAATAAAAAGAAGGCGCTACTGATCTTTAAGGCAGCGCAATATTTGCGCAAATGTTTATCAAATCAATATTTCTCTTAAAAATACACTAAAATCATTAATAATGTACATAAACACAACATAACAAAATTCCTGCTAAATTGCTACTAAAGCATCGTTCACATGTGGCATACTAAAGTGTATGCCCATGGAGGGCCATGTTTACCTGCACAGGGATGTACATGTGTTCCATGCATCCCCTTACAGGCAGTCCCATTTATGTCAATTGGGATGCAACTGCTGCATAAGCATAGCTGCTGTTCCCAATCTGACATCCGTGTGTGTGTGTGTGTGGGTACATGACCCAGAAAGCACACAGTGTGAGTTAAGGGACATGCATGCAGACCTACCTGGATGTAAAATTGGGAGTAACGGCTCTGTTCATGCAGTAGCTACACCCCAAATGACATCAATGGGACTGCCTGCACAGAGCTGCACGAAACACCTGTGCATCCCTGTAAAGGTACACTGTGTATGCCTGTGTGAACAAGGCCTTAGGCCCCTTTCACACAAGCAGACCGATTGGGTTTGCCTGTCTGTTTTTTAGGCGGGCCCAATCGGACCACTCATTGTTCTCTATGGAGAGGCTGATGAAAATGGACATGTGTCCGTTTTCACCCACCTGCATCTGATCCAGTCCAGTCCACTAAAAACAGACGGATGGGGATTCCATTCTCCATCCATCTAGCAGATCAGATTGGATTGTATTGGATGGAAATGGACAGGTGGTTTGTTTCAATCTGACCGCCCCGTAGAGAATAGCGGGCTGCGTCCGTGTCTGCTCTGCGGGGATCAGCAGACAGATCGCCCATTGAGCAGATGGATCTGCTTGACAGAGTCCGCTCCATGTGAAAGGGTTCTTACCAGGAGCATCTGGTCCATTAGAGGTGCAAGGGCATTTGTATGATTTTTTTTTTTCACGCCACATGATTAGAGCCTGAGGTTTGAAAAAGCTTGGGCTCAGGGCGCAGAGCATTGGACCCCGAACCCACCCACTGCAAGCAAGTAATATTCGCTATTGTCTTCCGGCTTCTCCTCCTGGGCAATCAGGACGGATCGGGTTGGCCGAGAGGAGAAACTGAGGAAGTCATGGAGGGGTGGGGGGACCGTCACCTAGGAGGGGTGAGTGAGGTTCAGGTGGCCGTTACCATGGAGGGGTGAGTGCAGGGGGGGCTGTCACCATGGAGGGGTGGGTGCTGGGGGGTCTTACTATGTTTGTGTTTTATTTTTATTTTTTTATGTTTTACATTTTTTTAGGGTTTTTTTTGGGGGGGGGTCTAAACAGACCCCCATATCTCTTTTTTTTGAGACAGAGAAAAGGGACTGAAAATAGTCCCTTTCTCTGTAGCACTTTACATGAATGAATGGAATCTGTATAGAGATTCCATTCATTCATAAAATTACAGTCTGATACATTGTAACACTCTCTATTACAATGATCAGCTGTCAGTGGATATACCAGTGATCGCTGTCTATATCCATTGTACGGGGGGGGGGTTGGTAAATACCCCCACCCGCACTGCTCCCCCTTGCTGTGCTCATCAGCCTAACAGATCATAGGAGATCTGTGCAGGGAGAAGCTGCAGGCAGTGTGAGGGAAGGAGAGATGCCGCTCGGAGTGGCTATGGATCAGGGGTGCGGGGGCAGTATGGGGGCTGATCTGAGTGATGGGGGGACACATCTGTATCCCCCAAGCCCCATGCAGCACCTGAAGCCGGCGGGAGCAGCAGAGGAGGGAAGCCAGTGGGAGCGGCAGAAGAGGAATGCCAGCTAATGATGGTGGCTGCGGGGAGCGGGTTTGCAGGGGGGGTCAGATCGGGTGGAGGGGGGTAATCAGCACTGGGGGGGAAGAAGGGGGTGAAGGGGATAAGAGAGGAGAGTGGGGGGAGTAGTTCTAAGTGAAAGTTAGCGGCGGGAGGTGGAGAGGCAGGGGACAGGGAGGCGGCGGCGTGGGTGGGGGGGGCGGTCACATTAGGGGTTAATAACTCTGATCAGCGGGTTGTAATCCACGGATCAAAGTTATAGAATTGTTCAGCAGAGTCTGCCTCTCCGTACGGACTTGGCCACCTGCGGGCACTTTTTAGGTCCGTAGGGCTCTGAGGTGGCAGCCAGCGCTCATGTGAAACCTGCGCACTTGGGCCCCTGTGTTCCTGTGTCCCCGAGCCAGCCCGGTTGCCCCTGCTGTATCCTGTGGTTCATAACAGGGGCCACCGCTGTGACATCACCAACTATTCGCCCTGTCTGAGCCTGGCCTCGGAACTGCGCAGTTGCAAAGCCTGCCCACAGCCATATTTTATTACAGGCAGCAGCCATCTGTAACGGATGTTTGGACGTTATTTCCACTCGCCAAATGCAAGCAGGCAAGTGGAAATTTTTAGAGCTGGCCTAGGCTATATGAAGATTGCCAAGACCCTGAAACTGAGCTGCAGCATGGTGGCTAAGACCATACAGTGTTTCAACAGGACAGGTTTCACTCAGAACAGGCCCTAGCCATGGTCAACCAAAGAAGTTGAGTGCACATGCTCAACATCATATGGGGTATGGGGGTGGGGGGTCAGCCTGTCAGTGCTCAGACCATACGCTGCACATTGCATCAAATTGGTCTGCATGGCTATCGTCCCAGAGGAAAGCCTCTTCTAAAGATGATGCACAAGAAAGCCCGCAAACAGTTTTCTGAAGACAAGCAGACTCAGGACATGGATTACTGGAACCATGTCCTGTGGTCTGATGAGACCAAGATAAACTTATTTGGTTCAGATGGTGTCAAGCGTGTGTGGCAGCAACCAGGTGAGGAGTACAAAGACAAGTGTGTCTTGCCTACAGTCAAGTATGGTGGTGGGAGTTTCATGGTCTGGGGCTGCTTGAGTGCTGCCGACACTGGGGAGCTACAGTTCATTGAGGGAACCATGAATGCCAATATGTACTGTGACATACTGAAGCAGAGCATGATCCCTTCCCTTTGGAGACTGGGGCCGCAGGGCAGTATTCCTACATGATAATGACCCCAAACACACCTCCAAGATGACCAGTGCCTTCCTAAAGAAGCTGAGGGTAAAGGTGATGGACTGGCCAAGCATGTCTCCAGACCTAAACCCTATTGAGCATCTGTGGAGCATCCTCAAACAGAAGGTGGAGGAGTGCAAGGTCTCTAACATCCACCAGCTCCATAATGTCGTCATGGAGGAGTGGAAGAGGACTCCAGTGGCAACCTGTGAAGCTCTGGTGAACTCCATGCCCAAGAGGGTTAAAGCAGTGCTGGAAAATAATGGTGCCCACACAAAATATTGACACTTTGACCCCAATTTGGACATTTTCACTTAGGGGTGTACTCACTTTTGTTGCCAGCGGTTTAACCATTAATGGCTGTGTGTTGAGTTATTTTGAGGGGACAGCAAATGTACACTGTTATATAAGCTGTACACTCACTACTTTACATTGTAGCAAAACATATAATAACATATTGACAAAAATGTGAGGGGTGTACTCACTTTTGTGAGATACTATATATATATATATATATATATATATATATATATATATATATATATATATATATATATATATATATATATATATATATATATATATATATATATATATATATATACAAAACTGGTTTAGAGGCACTCACGGGTCTTGCAGAGGAGGAAGATCAATAAAAACAGTGTTTTTATTGTCAACATTTTGATGAAGCCCAGTCCGGAGAAAGATTGAAAATAAACACACTGCTGTTTTTGATTTTCCTCCTCTACAAGACCGTGTGTGCCTCTAAACCAGTTTTGGATTTATATGGATTTCATTGTAGGTGAGCACCTGGGCATTTCCTTCAAGCATAGAGTGCCGTGGCTACACTTGGAACTATATATATGGATAGATAGATAGAAATCAGTTGCTGCTTACAACACCGCAAAGGTGATTTCACCCCACGCCCTAAAGTACTAAAATGTCCAAAATGGTGTAACGCAGCTTAGCACAATTCTTATCAATCACTTTAAATGCCCATAGTCCAGTAAGAAAATAAAGTCCATATAAATATGTGCTTTAACCACCAAGGTGTGTAACATGCTCAGTGTCTTTTCATAAATCATGCACCAATAGTGCCATGCATGCTTCCATCTTGTGCAGGTAGTAAATGCTCACCTCCAATGTTTGACCTCTTTAGATGACATGAGATCAAAATGTGCTTTTGACGCTTCCTGGGCTGTAGAAAAAGACTGTCTCCCAAACCAACAGCATATCTCCACTACTTGCAACACTCAGATAGTTATGTAGCATACAAAAAACAGAAAATGGGACCAGCAGTGATCTCTGTATACAAATTTTTAAATTATCGAAAGATAAAAACACACTTATTAAAAGCACAAATACTGCTATTAAAATCGCAGGTGCACAAAATATGGCATCATCTCCTTACCACTCCACACTCCCAGACCAAGATGGCCACGGTATGAAATCACTGGCGTGGCTCTGCCCTGTATATGCGTTAGGTTTGCTACATGGGCTTCCTTAGTAGGCCACTACATATTTTTATGGACTTTATTTTCTGATGTATTCAGGTGTGTTAGGTTTACCAATAATCAATTACTTTCCAAAGGCAAACAGTCCAAACACAGTAAATAATACACATAGCACATTAATCATGAGCTAAACAAGGATTTGGAAGCGACAGGGCAGATGCTCTACTTATTTGCTATCTCAATACCATAATAAGACTATATTTTACTAAATAATATTTAAATGAAGAAAATATAAACACATTTGAGGATTAGCACGTTTTACACTGTCAGTGGAAAGAAAGCTAGTGGAGATAGCGGAATAGGCAGGTGCTCTAGCTGTCAATCACACCTGCATGCCTCAGGCTAAGGAAAGATCTGAGTGATGTGAAGGATGGGAAAATGAATGTGAAACAGGAAGCATGACCCTTTGCACCACAACTATATCTGATAAGTAGATTTTGACTGCTCATGATAAGATTATTGTCATAGGCCACTTGTTTATTTATGAAGTCTAAGTAGTACACACAGCACTAGAAAGCTGCAGAGAGTTATTGTAAAGAAGCACCATTATTATTACCACTACTTTTTTTACTTGTACTATATTAAGCTAGCCATACATGGCTAGATTTCTCTTTTTCAACCCACAGGGTGGAAAGAAAGAAATCACTTGACCTGACTTCCCCTAATCCACAATAAACAGTGTGATGGAGGAATCTGCAATATCAACTATTTTATATAAAGACCAACAGAACCCACAGTTGTCTGAACATCTGAACAGTGACTGCATTAGATAGGATCAGTGATGAGCTTGGACCAGGATCCAAAATCATGTGCACGAGCCTGTCAGTCATAGGGAGAGAGTGGACCTGATGGGGACCATCCTGTCAGCACCACCTACATAGCTCCACAAAGGTAAACTGAAAAATCGAAAGAAACAGATAAAAAATTGTCATGGCATTCCTCACCCTGCGGCTGCATGTATACATGCCCTGTGTATACATGCTGCTTTGGGGCAAGGAGTGCCCCAGCCACAGATGATTGCCCTGTACATTTGATAGCTTCCTGGCAGGCTCGCATACCTGGGTTTGGAGCCTAGCCCAAAAATGCCTGAGCTTTTCACTAGATAGGATGTAGTCATTGTGCAGTAGATAATTTGTTTGGTGCCAACAGGATGGTCCCTATCAGATCCACTCTCTCCCTATTATTGACAGCAGACAGTGGGCAGATTATATAGCCAATAGCAGGCTTTCTATTGCCTATTGATCAGACGGCTGTCAAGGACAGAGGACCTGATGGGGAACTAGTGTCTGTGAAGCCCCATGAGGTTCTGCCTATCCATCGTCAAAAGATGACAACTGCAGCGGTAGGAAGAACTGCAGTTGCAATGAGGCCAGAGTGCCTTATGGACACACAGGCTTCAATGTACCTCCACATACAGTACATGCTCCAAATTTTCATACCTGTCTACAACATGTACATGAAAGCGGGGTTCCACCCAAATTTTGAACAATATCTGTATGTATTCTCTTCCTTGCCTAGATGCTGACATGCTGTTTAAAAAAATTTAAATCGCCGTAATTACCTTTTATTTTTCTATTCTTCTTTGCACTTCCTGGTTCTCCTCCCGTGGGAGTAGGCGTGTTTCTAGCCTCTCCCAGACTCCTGGGAGCTAGTCTCAGGCTTTCCAGGAAGCCACTGAGCATGTGCGGGAATAAGCGGTGAATGCTGGGAGCACAGCATTCACCACATCCAGGAAATAAATGCTTGTGGGCTTCAAATGCCCACAATGAAGATGGAAACCGCCTGCAGTGAATAATATAAGTTATTCTTTCCGATGAAATCTGACACAGGCGGACATATTACACACAATATGTGAGTATGTAATGCTGAGAAGAAAAGTTTGTGAATGAACTAAAAAAAAATAAAAAAGGATAGATAGGTGGACCCCCGCTTAAATCTGTCACCCGCACAATTTGTCATGTGGAGACATGTCAGACTTCTAAAGAGTATCTTAGACACTGTTTATGAATTCTGACTATACTGCAATTACTAAAGCTGTCCATGCTCCACTCAAATTTCAACCACTCCCTTGTTGGCTTAAATTCAAGCGGTGTATGGCATTGTCTGCATTGCTCCATTCGACAAAAGTCAATCGTTTTCTTGACTTTTGTCAAAGAAGCCTATCATCCAATTAGATGCAGGCATTGTTGATGTATTCTGGCAGCCAGGATTACCATCTGTCGAAATACAATAGCCTAGTAGAAGCAATGTGTCCATCTGTTGGAATACATTGTTCATGTATTTTATGCAACAACTACATCAGCCAGTAGATGGCAGTGTTTATAGGTTTGTAGTTGTATCTATGGTACTGTATACTCTATTGTCTTTTCTCTGATAATAAAGTTCCTGTTCCCTGTTTGAAATCTTTGTTTTTTAGCTGGAAATTCCCTCTAATGTAAAAGCCATCCTAGTGGCTGTTTAGACACTGGATGGCTTTTACAGGCAGCAGAAGGGGCTGTGCGATCGGGAAGCCAAGAATTCAATCCGGCGATGCCGCCGGATTACGATAGAGCTGGTCATGAAACGAATGGTCCCTGCCATCTCTATAACCCTGGGAGGCCAGAAGCAATGCCATGACGTCCCTTTAAAACCCTAGCAGATGTAAACATTACCAATTTTTTCCCTGGAAAGCAGAGATCGATGTTTTTGTTTATTTTTATCTCACGCTTTCCAGGGTAGAGGAGATATCTGGGGTCTAATTGACCCCAGATGTCTTCATAAAGACGATCTGTCATGCCTTATTCCTATTACAAGGGATGTTTACTTTCATGTAATAGAAATAAAAGTGTTCAAAACATTTTTTAAAGCACCCCGTCCCCTTGTGCTTCCATGCAGAAGTACGTAGATTGCGCCCTTCACACCACACATATGATGTATCGCCGTGAACTAAGTGCAATAATAAGAGCAATAATTCTGGCACTAGACCTTCTCTGTATTGCTAAACTGGTAACCTGTAAAAAGTATGCGCAAATTTTAAATGTGACATGTTTGAAAACTATATACTCGGCGTAACATCATCTTTTATATTTTACCAAAAAATTGGGCTATATTGTGTTATATATTGTGTTTTCTGCATTAAAATTCATTAAAGTGTATTTTTTCCAAAAAAATTGTGTTTGAAAAATTGCTGCACAAATACCATGTGACATAAAAAATTGCAATGAACATTTTATTCTCTAGGGTCTCTGCTAAAAAAAAAAATCTATATAATGTTTAGGAGTTCTGAGTAATTTTCTAGCAAAAATATTATGATTTCTACATTTAGGTGAGAAATGGCAAAATTGGCCTGGGCTGGAAGTGGTTGAGCAGCAAAGCCCTTGTGGACTGTGCACTGTCTGTTCTGTAGGGCTATATACAGAATTTCTAACAGGTTATGGGTCCAGGCATAGCACAGACACCCACCCAGAGAAAAGTTGAGAACCCAGTCATAGCCAGCTACAGCAGATAGGTGCAAGATATAGCAACAGAAAGAAGACTACAACAGAATAAAAGAAAATGGCCAGTAACACAATTGCAACAAAGCTTTCATTTGTAAATCTGACAAACCAGAACTACCAGTCTTGGAAATTCAATATGAAAATGCTGCTAATAAGAGAAGGTACATGGAAATGTAAAAATTAAGTTCTGCTTCCCTACAGGTGGTATGTGATGCTCCTAAGGCCCTTGTTTGGGGACTGTTAATCCAAAAAATTAGGGCCATTAAAGTTGCGGTGTATGGCATTGTCTGTAGAGTTGGAACAAGGGAAGGCTGAGACTTCTGGGGCAGAGGCCATTTATATCCAGAATTCCTCTTTGGATGACCAACAGGAGTGATTATCATCTCAAAAAAGGTTGAATATACTGTTGGAATGAAGAGCGAGGAATAAACATTTTTTTCAGAAGAGATTGACTTGGGATGAGGGAGAGGTGAATGGTAGGTTGCTGGCCCAGATAATACAGTCTCAATCTAATCCAACTCATGTCTTACTATCAGGATCTATATAGTTCTTGGGCCAATTAAACTCTAGATGACCTGTCTGCTTACTTGGCTACGGTTAATCTCCCGGTTCTCCCATTGGAAGATCGGGAAATTCTTAATGCCCCATTTACCCTACAAGAATTGGAAAATGCGGTAGCTGGATTTTCTAACTTCAGAGCTCCAGGGATTGAAAGTCTTTCCACATAAATAATAAATAAATAAATATAATGAGGGGTTGCTTCCAGCCCTTCTTAATACACTAAGAGAGGCCCTTTATATGGGTCAGCTTCCAGACTCAATGGGTCAGGCCATTATAGTAGTTATATCTAAAAAGGACAAGGACCCGTTATATCCTGAATCCTATAGACCAATTTCGTAATTATCTACAGATGTTAAAATTCTTACTAAAGAACTTGCCACTAAATTAAATAAGGTTATTAAGCATATTATCCACTCGAATAAGGCAGTATTTATGCCCAATATGTCAACAGCGGTTAATATTAGACGTACGTACTTAAATAAAATACAAAAGTGCACATAGAGCCCAAACGCACTATTCAGCGCTAAAGATGAATAATCCTCTTTAAGGTAATAGATGTCTATATCACTGCTTGTGATCTTAAATTCTAAATAGCGGCTACTAAAAAACAAACAAATATGTAAACAGATGATGAAATAAAAGAATGGTACAACTTTAAACCATCATAGCAGCGCTCATGTAATTCAAATGTCTATCACATGCTTATATGCCTTGTACACATAGATAAAATAAAATAAATAGGTAAATAAATGAGTCAGTCCATTGAAGTGGTTTCAGGTGGGTAAAAAAAATATTATTCTTAAGGTGGTAAAAGTTGCATGCACCAAACACCAAGCTTGTCATCACGTGAGTAGAAAACTCTCCCCTTTGGGGTTAAACTCACCAGAAATCTGGTCAAATCAAGCATCCAAAATATATCTTTATGTTTCCACTTCTCAAGGACAACCACTGATTATCTGTATTCTATAAGGTATGAGCAGCTCCAATATACCAGGGTCATGTGAAAAGATAAAGATTCACATAGCGTAATCCCGTTTAAATTTGTTTTATTGAAGCCATATAACAACCCCCTTACAGATTATATGTACAGGATATGATAAAAAATGACACTTCCTGACTTCGTCTGAGGGCGTCAACACCGAAGAAATGACACTTTGCTACAATGTAATGTAGTGAGTATACAGCTTGTATAACAGTGTACATTTGCTGTCCCCTAAAATAACTCAACACACAGCCATTAATGTCTAAACCGCTGGCAGCAAAAGTGAGTACACACCTAAGTGAAAATGTCCAAATTGGGCCCAATAAGCCACCCCCCCCCCCGGTGTCATGTAACTCGATGGTGTTACAAGGTCTCAGGTGTGCATTGGGAGCAGGTGTGCTACATTTTGTGTTATCGCTCTCACTCTCTCATACTGGTCACTGGAAGTTCAACATGGCACCTCATGGCAAAGAACTCTCTGAGGGTCTGAAAAAAAAATGTTGCTCTATATAAAGATGGCCTAGGCCAGTGATGGCGAACGTGGCACCCCAGATGTTTTGGAACTACATTTCCCATGATGCTCAAGCACTCTGCAGTGTAGTTGAGCATCATGGGAAATGTAGTTCCAAAACATCTGGGGTGCCAAGGTTCGCCATCACTGGCCTAGGCTATAAGAAGATTGCCAAGACCCTGAAACTGACCTGCAGCATGGTGGCCAAGACCATACAGCAGTTTAACAGGACAGGTTCCACTCAGAACAGGCCTAAGAAGTTGAGTGCACGTGCCCAGCGCCATATCCAGAGGTTGTCTTTGGGAAATAGATGTATGAGTGCTGCCAGCATTGCTGCCGAGGTTGAAGGGGTGGGGGGTCAGCCAGTGCTCAGACCATACGCAGCACACTGCATCAAATTGATTTGCATGGCTGTCGTCCCAGAAGGAAGCCTCTTCTAAAGATGATGCACAAGAAAGGCCACAGTTTGCTGAAGACAAGCAGACTAAGGACATGGATTACTGGAACCATGTCCTGTGGTCTGATGAGACCAAGATAAACTTATTTGGTTCAGATTGTGTGTCTTGCCTGCAAGCATGGTGATGGGAGTGTCATGGTCTGGGGCTGCAGGAGTGTTGCCGGCACTGGGGAGCTACAGTTCATTGAGGGAACTATTAATGCCATCATATATTGTGACATACTGAAGCAGAGCATGATGTTATGTTGAGATCATTGTTGGGATCTTTACACTGCAAATGCGGTGCATTAAAAAAAGGCTATTTGCTGCATTGTCAATTTAAGACCCCTGATATATCCTTAAAGATGACCCAATGCTATGACTTAGGGGGGCTTATTAGCCCCTTAGTAATAGAAATAAAGTTAAAAAAATTTGAAAAAAATAAAAATTAAATAACTTAGATAATTTAAAAAAAAAATACCAAACAAAAGTAAAAGCAACCCAGCCACACTGCGCACACCTACAAACACAAACACATGCACATATTTATTTGACACTACCTCATCTTTCATTTTGTACAAAAAATGGGTACTAAATTGTATTTGTGGGCAATAAAATTATTGTTAGTGTTTTTTCCCTGAAAATATAGATTTGATAAACAGTTGAAATATCATGCAACATAAAAAAAAATTATAACTACGTTCTATTTATTCCAGTGTCTCTTCATTTTGAAAATATGTTAAGTTCCTATACCTATTCCCAGAACAATACAGTTGTGGACTAATAACTGTCACCAGTACAAAGCTTTTTATCTATAGAAGAGCTGAACTCCCAGAATGTAATATTTCCATTTTGAACCCTGTGCAAAGCAATGCTTCCGTTTTGACATACATAAATATTGCCTGTTGCATACATATGCATGGACATCTTTAAAACAAGTGCCTGGCTTGTTATGTGAGTCTCTGGTGGTGAACATAAATAAGGATTCAGGACGTACTTCGCTACTTCGTTGCCAAAGTGATCAGATTTCTGGTTTGATTTCCCAGCATCTGCCTGGGAGGTAATTCCACCTTTCCACCTTCACAAGCCAAGCTGGGCCTAAAGGGTGAAGGTTTCAGATTCACAGGTGTGGTGTTCAGAGATCTACCTTTGCTCACATGGGAAATTTATTTTTAGACCTGTTTGTTTTTTAAAGGTTGTGGTTACTGTGCTGATAAATGTAAAGCCTTTAAACTTTGTGCTGCAGGTATATTTTTAGATACCTTAATGTCTATAGATATACATTTAATTTATAATCGGATCCTGTCTAAAATTGGCTCTAGTATATGTATGAATGTGAGTTAGGGACCTTAGACTGTAAGCTCCTTGAGGGTAGGGACTGATGTGAATGTACAATGTATATGTAAAGCACTGCGTAAATTGACGGCGCTATATAAGTACCTGTAATAAATAAATAAATAAATAAATCCATTTTGAGTGTGATGAGTTATTTACTGCGTGTGGTGTGTCTTAGTTACAAAATAAATTTGCTTATTTTTTATACTTTTTCATAAAATAAATAAATAAGTATAGGGAAATAATAGAAACTAGTTCTGTTTCAATAATTAAGTTAACCATTCTAAGAGGTAAAAAGCAATAACTTGCTCAGATGGCATGCAACGGTGAATACATGGGAACAAGGATGAAAACGATATTAACTAAAGTCTGTCTGTCTGTCTGTCTTTATAGGGGCATATTTATGAAACAGTTAAAGTGGTTCTAAAGCCAGAAAATATTTCACCCTAATACATCCCCCCCCAAAAAAAATGCCCCAGTGGTTGTTTCACCTCCTTACCCCCCTTATATTTACCAGACTCCTAGTTCGATCCAGGTCTGTGCCTGTCTGCAACGGTGCTGTTCTCTCTCTCATCACAGGACACAGAGGCAGCTTGACTCATGCTGCTGCCAATCAAATCCTGTGAGGAGGGAATGGAGGCAGGGTCTATGTGTGTGTCTATGGGAGCACATATGCATCCATAGCAAGTGCCACACAGAAGAGGAGGAGCCTAAAGTGCTGGCGGAGGACCCTAGAAGGGGAGATATGGGAACATTCTGTGAATGATAGAAAACAGGTTGACCACACTCCAAATGATGGGAAATTTCAAGGAAGTTGATAGCAATCTTCCATATAACACAGATATAAACATCACAGCACCGAACTAAGGGAATGCTGCTGTTCCCTTGGTCCAGAGGTGTGACATTAGATATGTATTATATGAAAGATTGCAGTAAATGTTGTTTAACTTTCCTATCGTTTGGAGTGGGGTCAACCTGTTTTCTCTCATTCTTGAAGTTTTACAACTATAGATCAGACCAGCACCTGATTGGTTCATGGAGGGGATGACAGATTGTGAGCTCGCTTGGAGTGGTGTTTATTTTACAATATTAATCAGGCCCACTGTCAGGACCTGGACTTGAACCTGGGACCTTGGCTGTGTCTGGCAATAAATCTTCTCACTGAGCTAGCTGAGATGCTGCACAGTGCCTTGTAGGATCATTTGGACAACCCTACCTTGTGCCTTGAGTTCTGCTGAACCTTGAACTCTTTGCTCCTCCCACAAACTTCCTGATCTCTCTGCACTTACTCTTTGCAGGAATATTGTGCTATCTCCAGTGCATCTTGTGGTATCTCACCTGTCTGCCTGTCTGCTGCTGTCCATATTTGCTACCGCTGGTTATCGACCCTGGCTTGTTCCTCAACTACGCTTCTGCCTGATCCCAAACTGCAACTACTCGTTACCAACATTTTGGCTTGTTTACTGACCACGCTTCTGTTTGATCCTTATCCACTACAGGACCCTGGCTTGCTCGCCTCCTGGTGGGGCGATCCTGAGGACCGCGACCTGGTACTAACACGCAGCAAAATCCATCTCCACTATCAGGAGCTCTGGTGAACACCATAACTTAGATTCCGCACCTCAGGTGAGCCTGCATCATTTGCCAGGGTGACTGCCTGTGTACTAGGGATTAGCTCGATGTTTGGGTCAAACATAAGTTCGATTCGAACATCGGGTGTTCACCCGTTCGCAGAATAGCGAACAATATGGGGCGTTCGCGGGAAATTCGAGCACCGCGGAATGCCCCATAATGCATTGCAAGATCCAAGTGCATTGCTGTATGATGATTGGCCAAAGCATGCAACTGACCTGCATGCTTTGGCCAATCACAACGCCTTCTGCTTAGAGAGCCACAGTTAGCCAAAGGCAGGATGCCTTTGGCCAATCATGGCTCAGGGGGACTAAGTCCACGCCCCACACTACATAAGGCTGCTTACATAGCGGCCGTGTGTGATGATGTTGGCATGGACAGAGAGATAGCTTGAGTTAGATTAAGCAGGCAGGTTATTCAGTTAGTAGCAGTGTATTTGAGATATATACAGTCAGTCTAGTGTGTGTGTGTGTGTGTGTATGTATGTATGTGTGTGTGTATATATATATATATATATATATATATATATATATATATATATATATATATATTCTGCATCCAGTGTAGCCTATATATACAGTGCATTCGGTGGTGTACTGTTTCTAATACACTTCAGGTGGTGTATTAAAATATACATATATATGTGTGTGTGTATGTTACATAGTAGGTGAGGTTGAAAAAAGACAGAAGTCCATCAAGTTCATGTGTGTGAATATATGTCAGTATCACATTGTATATCCCTGTATGTTGTGGTCGTTCAGGTGCTTATAGTTTTTTGAAACTATCGATGCTCCCGGCTGATACCACCGCCTGTGGAAGGGAATTCCACATCCTTGCCGCTTGTACAGTAAAGAACCCTCTACGTAGTTTGAGATAGTTTAAGGTTAAACCTCTTTTCTTCTAATTTTAATGAGTGGCCACGTGTCTTGTTAAACTCCCTTTCACAAAAAAGTTTTATCCCTATTGTGGGGTCACCAGTATTTGTAAATTGAAATCATATCCCTTCTCAAGCGTCTCATCTCCAGAGAGAATAAGTTCAGTGCGCACAACCTTTTCTCATAACTAACATCCTCCAGTAGGGATGAGCTTCGAGTTCGAGTCAAACTCATGTTCGACTCGAACATCGGCTGTTCGCAAGTTCACCGAACAGCGAACAATTTGGGGTGTTCGCGGCAAATTCGAATGCCGCGAAACACCCTTTAGAAGTCTATGGGAGAAATCAAAAGTGCTAATTTTAAAGGCTTATATGCAAGTTATTGTCATAAAAAGTGTTTGGGGTCCTGGGTCCTGCCCCAGGAGACATGGATCAATGCAAAAAAAAGTTTTAAAAACGTCCGTTTTTCCGGGAGCAGTGATTTTAATAATGCTTAAAGTGAAACAATAAAAGTTTAATATCCCTTTAAATTTCATAGCTGGGGGGTGTCTATAGTATGCCTGTAAAGGGGCATATGTTTCCCGTGTTTAGAACAGTCTGACAGCAAAATGACATTTCAAAGGAAAAAAAGTCATTTAAAACTACTCGCGGCTATTGCATTGCCGGTCCGACAATACACATAGAAGTTCATTGATAAAAACGGCATGGGAATTCCCCACATGGGAACCCCGAACCAAAATAAAAAAAAAAAAATGATGTGGGGGGTCCCCCTAGATTCCATACCAGGCCCTTCAGGTCTGGTATGGATATTAAGGGGAACCCCGGCCACAATTAAAAAAAAAACATGACATGGGGGGTCCCCCTAAATTCCATACCAGACCCTTCAGGTCTGGTATGGATATTAAGGGGAACCCCGCGCCAAAATAAAAAAAAAAAACGGCCTGAGGTCCCCTAAAAATCCATACCAGTCCCTTATCCGAACATGCAACCTGGCAGGCCGCAGGAAAAGAGGGGGGGACGAGAGAGCGCCCCCCCTCCTGAACCGTACCAGGCCACATGCCCTCAACATTGGGAGGGTGCTTTGGGGTAGCCCCCAAAACACCTTGTCCCCATGTTGATGAGGACAAGGGCCTCATCCCCACAACCTTGGCCGGTGGTTGTGGAGGTCTGCGGGCGGGGGGCTTATTGGAATCTGGAAGCCCCCTTTAAAAAGGGGACCCCCAGATCCCGGCCCTCCCCCCGTGTGAAATGGTCCTACCATTTCATTAAAAAACTGTCAAGAATGTAAAAAATGACAAGAGACAGTTTTTGACAATTCCTTTATTTAAATGCTTCTTCTTTCTTCTTTCTTCTATCTTCCTTCATCTTCTTCTTCTGGTTCTTCTGGTTCTTCCTCCGATGTTCTCGTCCAGCATCTCCTCTGCGGCGTCTTCTTCCCTTCTTCTCCTCGGGCTGATCCGCATCCATGGCATGGAGGAAGGCTCCCGCTCTTCTCTTCATCTTCTTCTCTTTTTCATCTTCTTCTCTTCTTCATCTTCTTCTCCGGGCCACTTCGCATCCATGCTGGCATGGAGGGAGGCTCCCGCTGTGTGACGCTTCTCCTCTTCTGACAGTTCTTAAATAATGGGGGCCACCCGGTAACCCCGCCCCCCTCTGAAGCACAGGGACATGACGGGACTTCCCTGTGGCATTCCCCGTGACATCACAGAGAAGTCCCGTCAAGTCACCGTGCGTCAGAGGGGGGCGGGGTCACCGGGTGGCCCCGCCCCCCGTTATTTAAGAACCGTCAGAAGAGGAGAAGCGTCAGACAGCGGGAGCCTCCCTCCATGCCACCATGGATGCGGAGCGGCCCGGAGAAGAAAATGAAGAAGAGAAGAAGATGAAGAGAAGAGCGGGAGCCTCCCTCCATGCCATGGGTGCGGAGCGGCCCGAGGAGAAGAAGAGAAGAAGACACCGTGGAGGAGATGCTGGACGAGAACACCAGAGGAAGAACCAGAAGAACCAGAAGAAGAAGAAGATGAAGGAAGATAGAAGAAAGAAGAAGCATTTAAATAAAGGAATTGTCAAAAACTGTCTCTTGTCATTTTTAACATTTTTGACAGTTTTTTAGTGAAATGGTTACCCCTTTACCATTTCACACGGGGGGGCCGGGATCTGGGGGTCCCCTTGTTAAAGGGGGCTTCCAGATTCCGATAAGCCCCCCGCCCGCAGACCCCCACAACCACCGGCCAGGGTTGTGGGGATGAGGCCCTTGTCTTCATCAACATGGGGACAAGGTGTTTTGGGGGGCTACCCCAAAGCACCCTCCCAATGTTGAGGGCATGTGGCCTGGTACGGTTCAGGGGGGGTGCTCTCTCGTCCCCCCCTCTTTTCCTGTGGCCTGCCAGGTTGCGTGCTCAGATAAGGGTCTAGTATGGATTTTTAGGGGGGGACCCCATGCCATTTTTTTTTTTTAATTTTGGCGCGGGGTTCCCCTTAAAATTCATACCAGACCTGAAGGGTCTGGTATGGAATTTAGGGGGACCCCCCACGTCATTATTTTTTATTATTTTGGCCGGGGTTCCCCTTAATATCCATACCAGACCTGAAGGGCCTGGTATGGAATTTAGGGGGACCCCCCACGTCATTTTTTTTTTAAATTTTGGTTCGGGGTTCCCCTGTGGGGAATTCCCATGCCGTTTTTATCAACGAACTTCTATGTGTATTGTCGGACCGGCGATGCAATAGCCGCGAGTAGTTTTAAATGACTTTTTTCCTTTGAAATGTCATTTTGCTGTCAGACTGTTCTAAACACGCCCCTTTACAGGCATACTATAGACACTCCCCAGGTATGAAATTTAAAGGGATATTACACTTTTATTGTTTCACTTTAAGCATTATTAAAATCACTGCTCACGAAAAAACGGACGTTTTTAAAACTTTTTTTGCATTGATCCATGTCCCCTGGGGCAGGACCCAGGTCCCCAAACACTTTTTATGACAATAACTTGCATATAAGCCTTTAAAATTAGCACTTTTGATTATTCATGTTCGTGTCCCATAGACTTTAACGGTGTTCGCGTGTTCGAACAAATTTTTTTCCTGTCCGCATGTTCTGGTGCGAACCGAACAGGGGGGTGTTTGGCTCATCCCTATCCTCCAGACCCTTTATTAGCTTTGTTGCCCTTTTTTGTACTCGCTCCATTTCCAGTACATCCCTCCTGAGGACTGATGCCCAGAACTGGACAGCATACTCTAGGTGCGGCCGGACCAGAGTCTTGTAGAGCAGGAGAATTATCGCTTTATCTCTGGAGTTGATCCCTTTTTAATGCATGCCAATATTCTGTTTGCTTTGTTAGCAGCAGCTTGGCATTGCATGCCATTGCTGCGCCTATCATCTACTAGGACCCCCAGGTCCTTTTCCATCCTAGATTCCCCCAGAGGTTCTCCCCCAGTGTATAGATTGCATTCATATTTTTGCCACCCAAATGCATTATTTTACATTTTTCTACATTAACCCTCATTTACCGTGTAGTTGCCCACCCCATTAATTTGTTCAGATCTTTTTGCAAGGTTTCCACATCCTGCGGAGAAGTTATTGCCCTGCTTAACTTAGTATCATTGGCAAATACAGAGATTGAACTGTTTACCCCATCCTCCAGGTCGTTTATGAACAAATTAAATAGGATTAGTCCCAGCACAGAACCCTGGGGGACCCCACTACCCACCCCTGACCATTCCGAGTACTCCCCATTTATCACCACCCTCTGAACTCGCCCTTGTAGCCAGATTTCAATCCATGTACTCACCCTATGGTCCATGCCAACAGACATTATTTTGTACAATAAACGTTATGGGGAACTGTGTCAATGCTTTTGTAAAATCCAGATACACCATGTCTATGGACCTTCCTTTATCTAGATGGCAACTCACCTCCTCATAGAAGGTTAATAGGCCATGTGTATTTGCAAGGGTGAGCATACATATCTGCACTATGGACTCCAACCAAGGTAAGCCCTTACAGTACCATTCCAGTCAGTAGACTGTCAGTAAAAATTAGGAACAATGGTCTGGCAATTACTTGACTTGAATTAGTTTCCTAAGTACCCTCGGGTGCAAGCCATCTGGTCCCAGTGATTTATTAATGTTACGTTTCCCAAGTCTAATTTTATTTCTGTCCTCTGTTAACCATGGAGGTGCTTCCTGTGATGTGTCATGAGGATAAACACTGCAGTTTTGGTTACTAAAGCCCCCCGATTCCTTCGTAAAGACTGAGGAGAAGAATAAATTTAATACCTTCGCCATCTCCCCATCCTTTGTAACCAGATGTCCTTCCTCGTTCTTTATGGGGCCAAAATGGTCTGTCCTCCCTTTTTTTACTGTTTACATACTTAAAGAATTTCTTGGGATTTTTTTTTTACTTTCCTCCGCTATGTGTCTTTTGTGTTCTATCTTAGCCACCCTAATTGCACCCTTACATTTCTTGTTGCATTCTTTATAAAGTCTGAATGCTGATGATGATCCCTCAACCTTGTATTTTTTGAAGGCCTTCTCCTTTGCTTTTATATGCATTTTTACATTGGGGTTAAGCCATCCAGGACTTTTGTTCACTCTTTTAAATTTATTACCCATTGGGATGTCCTTCCTCATTCTTTATGGGGCCAAAATGGTCTGTCCTCCCTTTTTTTACTGTTTACATACTTAAAGAATTTCTTGGGATTTTTTCATTGGCTAATGCCATTATTTAATAAGCTCTTAAAGCAAACCCATCCCATGAGCATGCCGCGTAGTTTAGACCGGTCGCATACTATCCTCTTATTGGGTGTTCCGAGATCGCAACTAGGACTTGTTACTATACTTACCGTGGGTTTATGTGCTTTAGTCAACCTACCACTAATGCCCCCAATACTACCCTTTGGAATATGTTCCATGCTGATTATCTCTACCTCTGGGCCCCCCCGTCACCTAGTTTAAAAACCCCTCTAACTTTTTGGCCATCTTTACTTTCAGCTGATCTGCACTCCTCCTCATTTCGGTTCAGTCCGTCCCTGCTATAGTACTGGTGACCGACTGAGAATTTCGGCCCAGTCATCCCGGAACCCAAACCCCTCCTTACTACACCAGCTCCTCAGCCACTTGTTTACTTCCCTAATCTCCCTCTGCCTTTCTGGTGTGGCTCAATGTATCGGTAGTATTCCTGAGAATACTACCTTGGAGGTCCTTTCCTCATTTTAGCTCCTAAGTCCCTAAAATCGTTCTTTAGGACACTCCATCTACCTCTGACTTTGTCATTGGTGCCAGTGTGCACCATGACAGCCGGGTCTTCCCCAGCCCCTCCCAGTAATCTGTCCACCAGATCCATGATGTGCCGAACACGAGCGCCCGGTAGACAACATACAGTTCAGCACTTCAGGTCTTTGTTACAGATTGCCCTCTCTGTCCTTCTAAGAAATGAGTCCTCTACCACCAGAATCTGTCTTTCCTTTCCCTTCGCTTCCCCTCCACTCTCACTGGAGGAGTTCTTCCCCTGGCAGCTAGAGTCCCTCAGCTCCAGCAGTGCTGGTCTCTAACTAGTTTCACCAATGTCACTCAATAGAGCATACTTATTGGGATGCTCCAGCCCTGGATCAGCCTCCCTGGCACATCCCCCTCTACCCTTCCTGACTGTCACCCATCTACTCTTTTTTTCTAGTGCCTGCACCTCTTTGTCTCCACCCGCCTCTATGCTGGCCCCTGCCGAGGGGCCAGGGAGTTCCCGGCTCTCCTTTGGTATGGAGGGTCTTCTCAGTGCTGACAGTTGCTTCCCCAGTTTCAGAACCTGGGCTTCCTGGGAAACAATGTGCTTACATTTTGCACAGCAGTATTCACCCTCGATTGGATGATCAAGGAACGCATACATGCTGCAAGATGTACACCGAGTCGCATCTCCCCCCCTTGGGCATCGTACCTACTAATTTAATGAGTATTGGGGAGTATACTGTGTCCAAATGACCTAACAACTAGCTTCCTAACACTAATACTCAACAAGACAATACACAGGCACTCGCAGACCCACGTGCACTCGCAGACCACGTGCACACACAATACACAAGTATACACAATACACAAGTACTAACAATCCACACAACACTCAGGTACTCACAATACACAGGTACTACCTGACACTAATACTCAATACAGCCCACGTGCACTAGCAGTCAAAAGCAAAACTTGTTCACACTCTCCATTCAAGGTCCCCACTGTTTCGCATACAGTGCATTCGGTGGTATACTGTTCCTAATACACTTCAGGCGGTGTATTAAAATCTCTCTCTCTCTCTCTCTCTCTCTCTCTCTCTCTCTCCCTCCCCTCTCTCTCTCCTCTCTCTCTCTCTCTCCCCTCGTCCACCCCTCCATGACGACATCACGGAGCTGGTGGATTTTGGAGACCTTGCGCTCCTCCACCTTCCGTTTGAGGATGCCCCACAGATGCTCAATACGGTTTAGGTCTGGAGACATGATTGGCCAGTCCATCACCTTTACCCTCAGCTTCTTTAGCAAGGCAGTGGTCATCTTTGCGGTGTGTCTGGGGTCGTTATCATGTTGGAATACTGCCCTGTGGCCCAGTCTCTGAAGTGAGGGGATCACGTTGGCATTCATGGTTCCCTCAATGAACTGTAGCTCCCCAGTGTCGGCAGCACTCATGCAGCCCCAGACCACGACACTCCCACCACCATGCTTGCCTGTAGGCAAGACAAACTTGTCTTTGTACTCCTCACCTGGTTGCCCCCACACACGCTTGACCACAGACCACAGGACATGGTACCAGTAATCCATGTCCTTAATCTGCTTGTTTTCAGCAAACTGTTTGCGGGGCTTTCTTGAGCATCATCTTTAGAAGAGGCTTCCTTCTGGGACGAAAGCCATGCAGACCAATTTGATGCAGTGTGCAGCGTATGGTCTGAGCACTGACAGGCTGACCCCCCACCCCCTCAACCTTTGCAGCAATGCTGGCAGCACTCCTACGTCTAATTCCCAAAGACAACCTCTGGATATGATGCTGAACATGTGCACTCAACTTCTTTGGTCAACCATGGCGAGGCCTGTTTTGAGTGGAACCTGTCCTGTTAAACCGCTATATAGTCTTGGCCAACATGCTGCAGCTCAGTTTCAGGGTCTTGTCAATTATGTTATAGCCTAGGCCATCTTTATGTAGAGCAATAATTCTTTTTTTCAGATCCTCAGAGAGTTCTTTGCCATGAGGTGCCATTTTGAACTTCCAGTGACCAATATGAGCGAGTGAGAGTGATAAAACCAAATTTAACACACCTGCTCCCCATTCAGACCTAAGACCTTGTAACACTAATGCCCCGTACACACGGTCGGATTTTCCGACAGAAAATGTGTGATAGGACCTTGTTGTCGGAAATTCCGACCGTGTGTAGGCTCCATCACACATTTTCCATTGGATTTTCCGACACACAAAGTTTGAGTGCAGGCTATAAAATTTTCCAACAACAAAATTCGTTATCGGAATTTCCGATCATGTGTACACAAATCCGATGCACAAAGTGCAAAGTGCATGCTCAGAATAAATAAAGAGATGAAAGCTATTGGCTACTGCCCCATTTATAGTCCCAACGTACGTGTTTTACGTCACCACGTTCAGAACGATCGGATTTTCCGACAACTTTGTGTGACCGTGTGTATGCAAGACAAGTTTGAGCCAACATCTGTCGGAAAAAATCCTAGGATTTTGTTGTCGGAATGTCCGATCAATGTCCGACCGTGTGTATGGGGCATAATAAGTCACATGACACCGGGGAGGGAAAATGGCTAAAAAAAAAAAAAACCTGCACTGAGAGGAATGAAGGTATAGCAATAGGTGTCCCAAGTACTTGCAGCCAATCTGCCAGCAGTACACCACCAACAGTTCCTGACCGTAAAAAGAAATTCGGTGGAATGTGCTGTACCTCAGTGGCAGGTTCCAAAACGCCATTTCTTTTCACGGAAGGCCATGCCAGCTCTCTACCAGCATGTGGAAGGCAATGTTTTGGCCTCGTTGGACAGGGTGGTCAGCAGTAAGGTTCATATTACTGCTGACTCATGGTCCAGCAGGCATGGGCAGGGATGTTATCGTTCCTTCACGGCACACTGGGAAGCATGCAGGACAGGGTTCAATGTTGTTGGAGCTTGTTCCGCCACCGCGCCTCCAAAATGCTAGTGGTGATTCTGCCACAGCTCTCTCCTCCACCCCCTCCTCTTCTTCTTCCTCTATGACCTCTTCTGCAGATTTGTCCTATGAACCAGCAGTGCTCTGAAAGCGTTTATGGGGCTACGCAAGCAGTCAGGCTAAAAGATGCCATACGGTGCTTGAGTTGGTCTGCCTAGGGGACAGGAGCCACACTGGGGCAGAGATTCTGTCAGCTCTGCAAGTGCAGGCTCAGAGCTGTTTGATGCCACACCAGCTTCAGCCAGGAATGGTTGTATGAGAAAATGGCACCAACCTTCTCTCCGCACTCCGACAGGGACACTTGACCCATCTTCCATGTTTGGCACACGTCCTGAATTTGGTGGTGCAGCGGTTCTTGACCAGGTACCCAGGATTACAAGATCTCCTGAGGCAGGCCAGAAAAGTCTGTGGTCGTTTCCGCTGGTCAAATAATGCCAGTGCTCGGCTGTCTGACATTCAAAAGGAATGCAACCTGCTCACCAACTGCCTCATTTGTGACATGCCCACCAGGTGGAACTCAACATTGACAATTTTAACAGGGGCAGGTAATTACAATTTTTTAAATAATAGTTAAGCAGGGCCCTTTCCTGCGCCCAACAAGAGTATCTGTGAGGGGTTACAGTGTTGTGGCAAAACCACCACCACCCAGGGCCCAATTTTTCTGCCACCTGTTTAACCACTTCGGCCCCGGAAGATTTTCCTGCTTAATGACTGGGCCATTTTTTGCGATACGACACTGCATCGATTTTAACAATTTTGCGCTCGTTTGACAATGTACCCAAACACAATTGACATGCTTTTTTTCCCACAAATAGAGCTATCTTTTGGTGGTATTTGATCACCTCTGCTATTTCTATTTTTTGCGCTATAAACAAAAAAAGCGAAAATTTTGAAAAAACACAATATTTTTTACTTTTTGCAATAATAAATATCCCAATTTTTTAAAAACAAAACAAAGTTCTTCCTCAGTTTAGGCAGATATACAGGTAAAAGCCAGTAAATTAGAATATTTTGAAAAACTTGATTTATTTCAGTAATTGCATTCAAAAGGTGTAACTTGTACATTATATTTATTCATTGCACACAGACTGATGCATTCAAATGTTTATTTCATTTAATTTTGATGATTTGAAGTGGCAACAAATGAAAATCCAAAATTCCGTGTGTCACAAAATTCGAATATTGTGTAAGGGTTAAATTTTGAAGACACCTGGTGCCACAAACTAATCAGCTGATTAACTCAAAACACCTGCAAAGGGCTTTAAATGGTCTCTCAGTCCAGTTCTGAAGCCTACACAAACATGGGGAAGACTTCAGATTTGACAGCTGTCCAAAAGGCGACCATCGACACATTGCACAAGGAGGGAAAGACACAAAAGGTTATTGCTGAAGAGGCTGGCTGTTCTCAGAGCTCTGTGTCCAAACACATTAATAGAGAGGCAAAGGGAAGGAAAAACTGTGGTCAGAAAAAGTGTACAAGCGATAGGGATCACCGCGCCCTAGTCAAGATTGTGAAAAAAAACCCATTCAAAAATGTGGGGGAGATTCACAAGGAGTGGACAGCTGCTGGAGTCAGTGCTTCAAGATCCACCACCAAGAGACGCTTGAAAGACATGGGTTTCAACTGCCGCATACCTCGTGTCAAGCCACTGATGACCAAGAAACAGCGCGAAAACCGTCTCACCTGGGCTAAGGAAAAAAAGAGCTGGACTGCTGCTGAGTGGTCCAAAGTCATGTTTTCTGACGAAAGCAAATTTTGCATTTCCTTTGGAAATCGAGGTCCCAGAGTCTGGAGGAAGACAGGAGAGGCACAGGATCCACGTTGCCTGAAGTCTAGTGTAAAGTTTCCACCATCAGTGATGGTTTGGGGTGCCATGTCATCTGCTGGTGTCGGTCCACTCTGTTTCCTGAGATCCAGGGTCAACGCAGCCGTCTACCAGCAAGTTTTAGAGCACTTCATGCTTCCTGCTGCTGACCTGCTCTATGGAGATGGAGATTTCAGGTTCCAACAGGACTTGGCGCCTGCACACAGCGCAAAATCTACCCGTGCCTGGTTTACGGACCATGGTATTTCTGTTCTAAATTGGCCAGCCAACTCCCCTGACCTTAGCCCCATAGAAAATCTGTGGGGTATTGTGAAAAGGAAGATGCAGAATGCCAGACCCAACAACGCAGAAGAGCTGAAGGCCACTATCAGAGCAACCTGGGCTCTCATAACACCTGAGCAGTGCCAGAAACTCATCGACTCCATGCCACGCCGCATTAATGCAGTAATTGAGGCAAAAGGAGCTCCAACCAAGTATTGAGTATTGTACATGCTCATATTTTTCATTTTTATACTTTTCAGTTGGCCAACATTTCTAAAAAATCCCTTTTTTGTATTAGCCTTAAGTAATATTCGAATTTTGTGACACACGGAATTTTGGATTTTCATTTGTTGCCACTTCAAATCATCAAAATTAAATGAAATAAACATTTGAATGCATCAGTCTGTGTGCAATGAATAAATATAATGTACAAGTTACACCTTTTGAATGCAATTACTGAAATAAATCAAGTTTTTCAAAATATTCTAATTTACTGGCTTTTACCTGTATATTCTTTTACATATTTTTGGTAAAAAAAATTGCAATAAGCGTATATTGATTGGTTTGCGCAAAAGTTACAGCATCTACAAAATAAGAGATAGATTTTTGGCATTTTTTTTTTGCCGGTAATGGCGGTGATCTGTGATTTTTATCAGGATTGCAACATTGCGACAGACACATTGGACACTTTTGACAATTTTTTGGGACCAGTGACATTCATACAGCAATCAGTGCTATAAAAATGCACTGATTACTGTATAAATGTCACTGGCAGTGAAGGGGTTAACACTAGGGGGCGATCAAGGAGTTAACTGTGTTCCCTAGGTGTGTTCTAACTGTGAGGAGGAATGTGGCTGACTAGAGGAGAAGAGAGATCGTTGTTCCTACTTAGTAGGAATACACGATCTGTCTCCTCTCCCCTGACAGAAACGGAATTTGGGTGTTTACACACACAGATCCCAGTTCTCGCTCTGTCATCGCGCCCGCCGGGCACTCACATCAGCTCCGGGGACACGATTCGGGACACGGTTCCGTTCCTGAGCCCAACAAGAGTAACTGTGAGATCTTACAGTGTTCTGGCACCACCAACACCTAAGGCCCAATTTTTCTGCAGAGTATATAGGGCAGGCCGTATAGTATATATACTGCTGTTCCGAGTGTATAGTGCCTGGGGCCCGGGGGACCCCCACGCCTTTTTTTTTTGGTACGGGGTTCCCCTTAATATTTATATCAGACCTGAAGGGCCTTGTATGAATTTTGAGGGGGACATCCACACCATTTTTTCTTTTGGTATGGCGTGGGGTTCCCCTTAATATTCATACAAGACCCAAAGGTCCTGGTAATGGACTGTGGGGGGAACACACACCATTTTTTGCTTTTTTCAATGATTTTTATCTATATTGCCGAGATCCGATAATACATTACAGCCGCAAGCAGTTTTAAATGACATTTTTTGCTTTAGAAATGTCATTTTGCTGTGGTACTGTTATAAACATGGGAAAGATGCGCTACTTTACAGGCAGACTAAGGAGACCCCCCCCCCCCCCCCCCAGCCACGATATTTAAAGGAATGTTTCATTTTTATTGTTTCACTTTAAGCATTATAAAATCACTGCTCCCGAAAAATATCCATTTTTAAAACTTTTTTTTGCAGTTATACATGTCCCCTGGGGCGGGACCCAGGTCCCCAACCACTTTTTATGGCAATAACTTGCATATACGCCTTTAAAATGAGCACTCTTGATTTTTCACGTTCGCGTCCCATAGACTTTAATGGTGTTCACACAAATTTTTTGCCTGCTCGCATGTTTTGCTGCGAATTGAACCGTGGAGTGTCCGGCTCATCCCTACTGTGTTCCTATCCTGCTGGAAGGTGGTAGTCCTGCAACCGCTATAGAAACTGGTCTTTATAATATTCTGATCATGACAGAATATTCTGGCCCAAAACATGGAGGCTGCTATAGCAAATGCAGTGGCTCCTTTCAGGCAGAAAATTGCAGAGCTGCAGGAGCTCGGTGTCACTTACCAAGAAATATTTGCCTGACTGGAAGGTGTGGTGAAGGAGCAACACGAAGAGATCCGTGCTCTGAAAAAACAATTGCTGAACCTACGTTCCCGAGATGATGCTAACGCACATATGCCTCACCCACCCAAGTTTAATGCAGACCGCCGCCATTACAGAGGTTTTCTTAACCAGTGTCGCATCTAATTCCAAATGCAACCCACTGCATTCACTTCTGAAAGACAGAAGGTAATGTTTGTTATCAACCTCTTGACTGGGGAAGCTCTAGCCTGGGCCTCCCTTGATATAGAACAAGACAGTGCCATGCTAAATCATTTCCAGACTTTGAGGCCGCGCTGAATCAAGTTTTTGATGATCCCAACCGCTGCGCTACGGCTGAAGCAAAGTTGCATAGTTTATGGCAGGGCAAACGCTGCATTGCTAAGTACACAGTCAAATTCAGATGTTGGTTCACACATACCACTTGGAACCCAGCAGCACAAAAAAGTCAGTTCGGCCAAGGGTTTTCTGAACAGGTAAAAGATGAGCCACCTTAGAGTAGAGACTCCTAATGATCTTGAGGCCTTCATCCAACTATGTACCTGAGTTGATCAGAGACTTACAGAAAGGAGGAAGAGAGGCTGGGAATGTTTGGAAGTAATGGTGGCATGCGTTTCTCTGCTAGTGAATTTGTTCAGAAGGATCCAAGAGTTTCTCCAGATTCTGACACAGCTGAACCTACGCAGGTTGATGCAATTAAGAGATCCATTTCTACTCTGGAAAAAAAAGATGTTCTGAGAACCTGTGTCTATATTGTGGGGACTCTGGGTATTACACAGTTAACTGTCCTAACAAGGTTAGAACAATTGCGGCGACTGATGTGATTGTGCCTGGACAAATAAACTCTATTACCCAGTCTATTTCCCAATTGATTCTTGAAGAAAATAAAGTAAATTCTCCACAATCTCATTCCTATTAAGCTTCTTTCTGAGGGCCGTGAAATCCCCTGCTCTGCTATGCTGGACTCAGGGGCAGGAGGAAACTTTATGGATACAGAATTTGCTCACAGCAATAACATTCAAGCCAGAAATACATCTGGTTCTCCACTCACAATCCATCTATCAACTGGGGAGCACGGACTATAGATTTCACATCCTCCCACTGCAAGGAACACTGTAGGGAACCTGTCCAAACAAGTTCTCCGCTGGTCAAGCAATTGTAAGTTGGTGTGGTAACTACCCTGTCATATGACAACTTGCCTCCACAATAATATGCGTTCCCGGGATGTTTGTGATAAGAAAAATGTAGATCAATTACCTCCTCACCACCCATACGATTGCCCCATTTGAGCTGCTCTCAGGGGCAGAAA
Source organism: Aquarana catesbeiana (assembly GCF_042186555.1). NCBI lineage: Eukaryota > Metazoa > Chordata > Amphibia > Anura > Ranidae > Aquarana > Aquarana catesbeiana. The sequence goes on from NC_133327.1 coordinate 239,054,927, forward strand.
TTTATTTTGGCCGCCTTTTCAATCTGTCAGAACCTGAATTAAAAGTGCTCAGGGAGTGGTTTGATGAGAATTTAGAGAAGGGCTTTATTAGACACAACATCCTCTGCAGGAGCAGCCCTGTTCTTGTTGAAAAAGACTCCACCTTGCATCCATGCATGGATTACAGGCATATGAATAAGGTCACTATTAAAAACCATTATGCACTCCCCTTGATCTCAGAAATGTTGGAAAGACTTCATTCTGCCAAAGTTTTTACAAAACTTGACCTATGGGGGCATATAACCTGGTCCGTAATCGTCCATGAGAGGAATGGAAAACTGCCTTTAGAGCCAGATGTGAACATTTTAAGTCCTTGGTCATGCCTTTTGGTCCTAGCAATGCCCCAGTGACACTTCATAAATTATGTTTTTTGAGATCTGTTGGACCAATTTGCGATTGCTTATCTGGATAACATCCTTATCTTTTCCTGGAAGAGCACTGCAAGCATGTTTGCACTGTCTTTCAAAGATTAAGGCAGAATCGACTTTACATCAAACTGGAGAAATGTGAGTTTAAACAAGCCCAGATTCAGTTCTTGGGGTATATTATTTCTCCAGATGGAATGAGCATGGTTCCAGAGAAGATTAAAGCAGTGGTAGATTGGCCTGCCCCCGGAAACACAAGGGAAATCCAACGATTTGTCGGGTTTGCCAACTTCTACAGAAAATTCATAAGGAACTTCTCTAAGGTGATAGCTTCAATTACACAGCTAACAAAGAAAGGGGTGCCCTTTGTGTGGTCATCTGAGGCAGAGGCTGCTTTTGGAAAGTTAAAAACTCTTTTCACTTCTGCACCAATATTGGTACATCCCAATCCTAAATTACCTTTTATAGTGGAAGTGGATGCTTTGGACTCTGCCATGACAGCTATCCTCTCTCAACGATGTGGTGAAAAGAGGCAGCTTCATCCTTGCGCATACTTCTCTCGTTTAATTTCTTCATCCGAAGAAATTATGACATTGGAAATAATCAATTACTGGCAAAAAGGACACCATTTTCTGAATTGAGGCATTTGCTGGAAAGTGCTAAGCATCCTGTGACCGTTCTCACCGATCATAAAAATCTGGAATTCATTTGTTCTGCCAAGAGATTGTGTTCTAGACAAGCACGTTGGTCATTGTTCTTTTCCAGGTTCAGTCAAGGACTGGTAAAACCGATGCCTTATCACAGATGTTGTCTGGGCCTCTCCAGGAAAACAACTCTGAATACACAGTCCTGCCTCAAAAGAACTTTCTAGGGGCCACAAGTTCTAAAGCATTCTTGAGTCTCCTCAAGGAAGGGTACAAGAATGACCCACTCCTCAATAATCCTCCTATGGACATCATCCTTGAGTTCAAAAACGGCTTCTGGACTCAAGTACATTGCCTCTATGTACCTGCAGTTGCTCGGGTTGAATTCCTCAAGTTGGTTCATGACTCCAAATTTGCTGGACATTTTGGGGTTTCTAAGACGGATGAACTTTTATCACGTTCTTTTTGGTGGCATGGGTACAAAAGAGATATCAAAGGTTATGTAGTCTCGTGCCTGGTCTGTGCACGCAATAAGACACCCCAAGCTTCTCCTTTGGGGTTGCTACAGACCACTCCCTGTCCCATCAAGACCATGGGGATCAGTTTCTATGGACTTTGTGGTCAATTTACCCCCCTCTAAAGAAATGACCACTATCTTGGTTGTTATTGACCGCCTCACTAAAATGGCTCACTTTATACCTGTCAAGGGGTACCCTCTGTGGAACAAACCTGAGGAGTTGATAGTTCACAAAGTCTTTAGACTACATGGAATTCCAGAAGATGTCGTTTCTGACAGAAGAGTATAGTTCACTTAAAAATTTTGCAAAAGCTTTTGCTCAGCTTTAGGAGTAACTTTTTTTTTTTTTTTTTCCACATCAGCGAAGATTTTTCTGAGAGACATTATTTCAACTTTATATGTCAAACTTTATCTCTTCTCATTTTTCACATCATTGTGGATTGTTTCCATCACATCTTTATTATTTTTTCCCTTCAAGGGTATTATTTAATAATTTTAAAAACCAACGACGAATCGCCTCCTATAAATATGAACCCACTGTTATCTTATTCTCTCTCAATCCCTCCTATTTCCCCCCTCCCTCCCCCTGTGTCTGGTCCATTTTTTTTTTTTTTCCTTTTATTTTTTTTCCCCCTATGTTATTTATTTATCCACTTGGCTCTGCACCTATTCTTTCTTTCATCTTGTCTAAGTAAATGTCTGAGACTTTGTATTTTTTCCAACTTTCCCATTTACTATTATTCCTTTTCTCTCCTCCTTCCATTTTGTAGTATTAATCTATTTCCTCTAGCCAATTTCTTATATCTGGTTTTCCACTTTTTAGCCAATTCTTGGGAATCAAGGCCTTAGCCGCATTCAGGAGGTTAGGTACTATTGATTTCCTATATTGTTTCTTAGGTTTATTATAAATATAGAAGAGGCAAGTCCAGATGTTTTGTTCTATTTCTTCTTCAGTTATTTCCTTTATGTTATTTAACACTTCCTTCCAATACTCCATTATTATTGGACATTCCCACCATATGTGTGTGATTGTTGCTATTTGGCCACATTTTCTCCAACACAAAGAGGTTTTGTCTTGTTGAAATTTATGTAATCTTACTGGGGTCATATACCATCTTGATACTAGTTTATAGTTCATTTCAATAGTCTTCATGTCCCAGGCCTTATTATATCCCATTTCTATCGTTTTTTCCACTTTTTGGTTATCTATTTTTAAGTTCAGTTCTTTTTCCCATTGTTTTATGTATTCTGGCCTTTCTTGTGCTTCCAAATCTGTCAGTGTACTATAAATTTTTGATGTTCCGTTTTTCAATGGTATTTCATTGCTACATAGCTTTTCCAGTGCGGTTAGTTTCGTTTCGTCTCTCAGTGGATGTGGTATTGTGCTTACTAAGTGCCTTAATTGATTATAGTTCCATTCATTCATCTTCCATCCGTTCCTTTCCTCTAATTCTACTCGTGTTCTTATTTTGCCATTTCTGGTGATATCTTTCAGTTGTGGATTACATATTCCTTGAGCTCCAAATATTTCCTTCCCGGGAGTGAAGTAATTCGATCCTGTGAGTGCTATTAGTGGTGAATTGTATTTCCATTCATTCTTTAAGTGGATAGTGTCCCAAATTTTAAATACATTTTTTGTTATTTCGTGTGTGTCTGTGTCCAGTGTTCTATATTTCCGTGGAATCCAAATATTCTTATGTAATGTGACTCCGCTTATTATGTTTTCCATTTCAACCCATTTTTTTTCATTTTTCTCATTTGTCCACTCCAACATTCGTGTTAAAACTATGGCTTTATAGTACCTGCTTATATCTGGAGCAGCCAGACCTCCGTGCTCCTTTTTCCTTGTAATCAGCGTATATTTGATTCTTGGTTTTTTATTAAACCATATGTATTTTAACAAAATTTTTTTAATTGTTTTAAAAAAGCTCTGGGGGATCTTTACTGGTAACATCTGTATTCTATAATTTATTTTGGGTAGTATCATCATCTTGAACATATTTATTCTTCCAATCCATGAAAGTGGCTGAATTCTTAACTTTTTCATTTCTTCTTTGACCTCATTGATCAGTGGGATAAAGTTTGCCTGATAGATCTTTTCGACTCTAGGAGTTATTTTAATTCCAAGGTAGTTTAATTCTTTCACCCAAGTAAATGGGAATTCTTTTTGTAAGAACTGAACTTCCTTTTTTTCTAGTCCTATATTTAATATTTCCGTTTTTTATTGGATTAATTTTGAAGTTTGACAGTTCTCCATATTTTTTTATTTCTTTCAATATGTTTGGGAGTGACGCTCTTGGATTGGATACATACATCAAGATGTCATCCGCATAAGCTGCGATCTTATGCTCTTTTCCTCCTAGTCTCGCTCCTTCCACCTCTTTGTTATTGCGGAGTGTTGCTAATAGTGGTTCTAAAGCCAATACGTATAATAGTGGAGACAATGGGCAGCCTTGCCGTGTTCCGTTCTGCATCTTAATCCTTGGAGAGAGTCTACCGTTTACTTTTACGACTGCTGTCGGGCCGTTATACAAGTTTGTTATCCACTTCATCATTTTTGTCCCGATACCCAAGTGCCGCAATGTATCCATCATGAAACCCCAGTCTACCCTGTCAAATGCTTTTTCTGCATCCAATGACAGGAATAGAACTGGGGTCTCATTCTGCACCTTCTTGTGCAACATCAGTATTGATTTTAGGCTGTTGTCCCGCCCCTCTCTCCCCGGGACAAAACCAGTCTGGTCCAGGTTAATCCACAGTGGAATTAGTTTTTTTATCCTAGTGGCCAGGATCTTGGAGTACAGCTTCGTATCGGCGTTCAGTAGGGCTATTGGCCTATAGCTTGAACAGTTAACTTTGTCTTTCCCTTCTTTTGGTAGTATTGTAATATGAGCTAGCAATGATTCACTTCTTATTTCTTCTTCTTCCCCTATGGAATTCATATATTCTAATAATTTTGGGATCAGCTGTTCTTCAAATTTTTTATAGTATTTGACCGTGAACCCATCTGGTCCTGGGCTTTTTCCTACGGGAGTTTCCTTTAGTGCCAATTTTATCTCTTCTTGCGTAATATTTTTTTCCAGTTCTTCTAGTTGGTCTATTTTTATTTTTGGTAAGTTTGCTTTTTTTAGATATTCTTGTATGTTCTTTGTTCTTGTATTCGCTTCTTTCCAACTTTCCTGTCCTTTTATTGCATATAGGGAGCTGAAGTATTTTTGAAATGTTATCGCTATATCTGTAGTTTTGTTTACCACTTCTCCTTTTTCATTTTTAATCTTCTCAATATAATTCAAAGACTTCTTTTTTTTTACTGAATTTGCTAGGTATTTTCCTGGTTTGTTACCCCATTTGAATTTTTCTTGTACTACTCTGTTGTACTCCTTTCTTTCTTCTTGTTCCATCCAGTCTTTTAATTGCTCTCTCTTTTGAGATAATAGGCCAAAGATTTTATTATTTATTTGGTTTTTGTGTTTTCGTTCCAATTCATAGATTTCCTTAATTATTTGCTGCATGTTTTTTTTCCTTTCCTGTTTTTTTCTTGCCCCTATGGCTATTAATTTGCCCCTAATAACGGATTTATGCGCCTCCCATATTGTTGCTTTCGGTACCTCTGCTGTATCGTTTTCCTCGAAGTATCTTTTAATTTCTTCTATGATACTTTTTTCGGTCTCGCTGTCTTCTAATAAATTTTCATTGATTCTCCATGGACCCCTTTCAAGGACTTCTCCTTTTATTTTCATTCTCACCGTTATTGGGCTGTGATCTGAGGTGGTTATTATACCTATTTTTGTTTCTTCTATTTCTTCCAATTTTCTATGTTCAACCATGATGTAGTCCAATCTGGAGTAACTTTTGTGTACTGTTGAGTAGAATGTGTAGTCCTTTGTGCTGGGGTGCTGAATTCTCCACGGATCTATTAGTTGCTGTTCATATAGTATTCTTTTTAATTTCTTTAGTTGTTTTACTTCTCTGTCCCTTACTATTGAGGTGCTGTCCATTTTATTGTCCATGCTGAAGTTGAGGTCTCCGGCTAGTATTAATTTTCCTTGCTTGAATTCCATTAGTATTTTTATTAAGTCTATCAAATATTTTTTAGGGTTCTTATTAGGACAATAGACATTGGCCAATGTATATTTTACCCCCTGTATAGTTCCTGTAATAAAAAGATATCGACCCTCCGGATCTATTTTTCTTTGATCTATTAGAAAACGTACATTTTTCCCTATACCGATGGCTACTCCTTTGGCCCTTCTTATTGGCGAGTCTCCTTGATACCATGTTGGTATGTTTCTTGAATAAATTTTGGTATTTGAGTTTTGGGTTATATGCGTCTCCTGTAGGAAAATTATTTCTGCTTTACTTTTTTCTAGTTCTCGAAGAATGATGTTTCTCTTCCCAGGGGAATTTAGTCCTCGGACATTATAGGAGAGTATTTTTATACTGTTTATATTTTCCATTCTTGTGCCTTTTTTTCTTCCCCGCCCGTCCTCCGGTCTACCCCCCCCGGTCCTCTTAGAAGACCGGGTGGAGGGGACGCCCAGCGGACACACGGGGTCTCCTCATCTCTTGTCTCAAAATAGGTGCGCCTATGTAACCACTCATGTGGATCAGACCTTTCCCCCCCCTCCCTCCTTCCCTCCCTTTTCCCTCCTCCCACCCTCCCCCTCCCTTTTTTCTGATATGGGTTTTTTACCCCCATATTCTCTAGAGCTGAGAGCATTTTATTTTGTTTTGTGGGGCACGCTCTGCCCCCTCTGCTCTATTTAATCTGAGGCGGAGCTCTGTGGGACACCCTATTCCCCCCTCACCTGAACACTAATAGGGCGACCCCCTGTCCACTTCATGAGTCCCTGTCTCCCTCTCCCTGCATTTTTATTGTGTTTTGCCGATCCTTTCACTTTCCTTTTTTCCCAACCCACCAACCCCAGCCCCCCCCCCCTTTTCTACTCTAAGGCCCCTTGTGCCATTGTGTGGTATTTTCTCAGTTGTTAATTTCCTCGAGCTTCCGCATCCTGATGCCTGTTCCTTGAATTTAATTGCCATTGCAGGTCATCTCCTGCCGTTATTTGCTCCTGTCTATTTGCATATTTTTCCAGTTCTGGGGAAGGGATTTCTAGTTTAATACAAAAGTCCGGAATCTCCTCCACAAATCTTAGCCTCGCACTTCTTCCGTTTTTCTTTGCTATTAGACATGCTGGAAAACCCCAGTTGTATTGAATTTCTTGCTCCCGGAGGATTCCTAATAGTGGTTTTAGTGTCCGTTGTCTTTTCAACGTTTCTTGAGACAAATCTTGGAATATTTGTAATTTAACTTCCGCAAATTCTATTTGTGTTTTCCTCTTTAGGTTTATCCAGATCTGTTTTTTTTCTTCCCATTTTTCAAGGCGAACTATTACATCTCTAGGTGTTTCCCTTGAGAACCATTGAGGTTTTTTTACTCGGAAAACGCTTTCTATTCCTATTATGTTGGTTACATCTTTTCCCAAGATTTGGTTGAAGAGATTATTCATTTTTTCTACTAGGTTTTCTGCTTGTTCTGTTTCCGGTAACCCACGTATTCTCAAGTTTTTCCTTTTTTCTCTATTTTCTTGGTCTTCTATTTTATATGATTGTTCCTGTTGTTCCCGTTTTAATTTCTTTATTTCCTCTACCAGTTCCTTTATGTTTTTTTGATGTAAGTCTACTTTGGTCTCTACTTCTTACACTCTGTTTAACATATATCCCATGTCTTTATGGAGTGTTGACATCTCTGCTTTTAGGGAATTCTCTAGTGCCGCAAACATTTTTTCCATATCCTGTTTTGTTGGCAACTGTGGCTCTTGTTGTCCTTCCTCCTTTCCTCTGTCTTCCTCTCCCATTTCTGGCTCCATTCTGGGTTCTGAGAGGTGGCTGGTTTCTGTTTGTACTTTATACTGGCCTTTTTTATCCTTATTGTCCTTCTCTTTTGCATCTATTTGTCTGCCCTTTGAACCCACTTGTTTCTCTCCTTCTCCAATTCCTTGCTGTATATACCTGTTCATAGGGCCTGGACTTGGGCCTAGGCTGGTCCTAGGTGATTTCGGTATTGCTCCCGCACTTCTTGTTGTTTTCCCCTTCATGTTTGTTTCTATGACTGGGTTTATAAGATTTTCGAAGCTGCCTTCCAGGATGCCCCTTGGTTGGAGTCTCTTAATGATGTTAAAATCTCCCAGCCTTCTTAAATTGACTTATTTTTACCAATATTTCTTGTACTCCGTTCTCTCACCCACCGTCCTCCCCGCAGTCCAATAATAGAAATATTTAATGAGATATGAGTGGTCCCCGCTTTCCAGAAATATGTCGCTACTTTAAGTACATCAAGAATTCCTCGGTGTTATTCTAATGTTTAAACCATAATATTTAGGTGTTCAGCAAAATAATTCAAGTGTTTTAGCAATATAATGCAATCTAATTCAAGTATTCAGCAAGATGATTTATATATTCAGCAGTATAGTTCCAGTATGGGCTTATATGCTCCACAGTTTTGTTCATAAGAAATTCCTTCTTATTCTATAGTTTGTACTATCGAGCCTATAGTTAGTACCATTTGCCAAAGACAGAAACACAAAAAAAAGCAAAAAGAAGAAAAAAAAAAAAAAAAAACCACAAGAAAGGGAGACACTACAGCAGCAAGCAGGTGGGGGCTGGGAGACAATTCTTCTGTTAGCTTGTCTCTCTTTCACCTTCTCCCCTATTCCCCCCCTGATCTTATTGTATTTCTTGGCTCACTTAATTCTGCTTTTTCAACTCTTTTACCTTCATTTACTTTCATTTACTTTCATTTTATTTCAGTGTGTTCTTTCCCTTTCCCTTTTTTTTTTATTTTATTACTTTCCCTTTGCCAGTTCACTTCAAGACAATTGCAGAAGAAAAAAACAAAAAGAAAAAAAAAACGGTACTTATCTTTTGTTGTTGTTGAGGTTGAAAAAAAAGGAACGCTCACTACTGCTCGCTGCTGCTCACTGATACTCGCAAGCATTCAGGTGCTGTCTCTGATGTTATCGATCTGCCCAGGTCTGTCTGACCCGCTAGGGTCTCTGCTCTTCTCGGCTCTCAGCTCTTCAGGGTTCGCTGTCGCTGCTCCTCGCTCCGCTCACCCACCTTCCGGGCTCTCTCCTCTGATATTCCTCGGTGCACTTTGACTGGTTCCTCCACTCTCCGCAGCCGGCAACACCGCCGGGGACTTGAAACAGCCCCCAGCAGCGCACCGTTTTCTCTACTGCCGCCGCTTCCGAAGCGCTCCGGTCTCTGCGGTTTTCTGATTCTCCTAACCCCCCGTCCTCAATGAGCCTTCTAGCCCATCCAGCTGAGGAGCGGTAGGGGGGGAGATGCAGGCAGACACAGGTACAGACTTCCTCTGGCTTACACAGCAAGACAGCTCAGAGAGTGATGAGCAGGGGGGCGGGGAGGGAAGCTACCTACACCTTCTCATCAGGCCGGTCATTCCTCTCAGCTGCAGGGAGAGGGTTCTCAGGATCCTCACGCTGTGCACAGAGCCATTACCAGGCTCCTCCCTCAGCTTTAGGAGTAACAATTAATGTTTTCTGCTTTTCATCCTCCAGTCTAATGGTCAGACCGAGAAAACCAATCAAACGTTAGAGCGGTATCTTCAATTGGACTATATTCCCTACAGCGGAGTTTGCTTATAACAATTCTAAACTTGGTGCACCTCTCAGACCCCTTTTTTCCTAAATACCAGGCATCATCCAGCTTTTATCCCTGATAGAGAGATCAGGGATAAAGATCTCAATGCTAATTCCTGCTGTTACTGTAGCAACAGATTAACTGCTTTACAGGAGATCCAGGAGAAATTGATCAAGACTTTGAGGGAAGCTCAGGAAAGTTACAAGAAGGCTGCAGGTAGACAACGCAGAGCATTCCTACCTTTCACGTGGGTGACCCAGTTTGGTTATCTACTAAAAATTTGAAGGTTCATGTTCCATCTGCAAAGTTGGGACAAAAGTTTGTGGGACCTTTCCAGATCTCAACCCAGATCAACCCAGTCACATTTTGCCTAAAACTTCCCGACAGTATGAAGATTCACCCTGTGTTTCACATATCGCTTCTCAAACCATTTCACGAAAATACTTTTTCTGGAAGAATTCTTCCACCCCCTCCACCTGTTGAGGTACAGGGTGAAGAAGAATATGTGGTGTAGAAAATTATTGATTCCAGGATCTATAGGAATAAATTACAATATCTGGTTCGATGGGAAGGATATGGGCCAGAAGAAAATTCTTGGGAGCCTGAGCAGATTGTTCATGCTCCTAGATTAACAAGAAAATTCCACAAGAAGTTCCCTCACAAACCAGGCCCTAAGACATCCAGGGGACATCCTGGGAGGACCTGTACTTGAAACTGGGACCTCGGCTGTGTCTGGCAATTAATCTTCTCACTGAGCTATCTGAGATGCTGGACAGGGCCTTGTCAGATCCTTTGGACAACCCTGCCTTGTGCCTTGATTTCTGCTGAACCTTGAACTCTTTGCTCCTCCCATAAACTTCCTGATAAAAAAACATGTCTCTGCACTTCCTCTTTGCCAGAATATTGTGTTATCTACAGCTGGTATCTTGCTTGTGTCTTCCCTGCTGCTGTCCATATTTGGTACCTTTCATTATCGACCCTTGGCTTGTTCCTCGACTATGCTTCTGCCTGATCCCAACCTGCAACTACTCGTTACCGACCTTTTGGCTTGTTTACTGACCACACTTCTGTTTGATCCTTACCTGCTTATCTGCTACTGGACCCCGGCTTGCTCACCTCCTGGTGGGGAGATCCTGAGGACCACGACCTGGTACTAACACACATCAAAATCCATCTCCACCATCAGGAGCTCTGGTGAACACCAGTTAGTATTTAGACTCCGCACCTCAGGTGAGCCTGCGTCATCAGCCAGCATGAATGCTTGTGTAACTATCCTGCTGGTCAGTGGTAGTCCTGCAACTGCTATAGCAACTGGTCTTCGAGCCTGACCCCTGATTGTGACACCCACTCTGTGCAATACCATTGCACAAAGCAGATAAGCAGATAAGTATAGACCTCTTTTTTACTTAACCACATCCCACCCAGCCTATTGTAATAATACGGCCGTGTGGGAGCTTTGTTATCCCAAGTGGACATCATGTGACGTCATAGTCACACCAGTTACATATTGTTTATGCATACATATTATGGTCACACTGGTGTATTTCATTCTTTTTTGTTGTATCTGCTAATACATTTTCACTCTAATTACTTATTCTTGTGTTTGCTTATCAAGCAAGATGCTTCGAGCAACTTTCCCTGTGACTTTAGGCAAATCCGGGCAAGACAATAAATATACAAAGGAAATAAAACCTAGAGTGCTGTTTCATCTGTGAAAACAACTATTTATCCATCTTACCCTAAGAATGTTGTTATACAGCCCTGTCAGACAGCACAGCCAGGTAGATGACACAATTAACAGTTATGACACCACTGTATTCCATATCTTCACCCAAGCCTACTAAATAGATAGGGGATGAGCAAAAAGAGGCTGATGAGGTAATCTCCCAGCACACTCTATTCCCTCCTCTCCTACCAGTGTGTTCATTGTTAGCACACATACATGATTGGCTTCCAGTATAGTTCTTTCCTCTTTTGGTTTGAGTGTTCCTGTACAGGGGAATGCAAAGGGGCTGATGCCAAGCCAAATTCAAGAATTGCCTTAAAGAAAATACATAAAATTATTATTACCAATTCCCCGTTCAGGTCAATTGGACCTTTTACATCTCACTTTCAGGGAAGTTCACACTGCCAGTGATCAGCCCTCATAAAACCTGCAGCATTTACTGCCCTGTGGCTTGTAGCAGACTTTCAATGGAGGACCTGATGGAGGGTAATGTCGCGTACACACAAGCGGACTTTACGGCAGACTTGGTGCAGCGGACTTTTCGACTGACTTTCCGACGGACTTTCCGGATGAATGAACTTGCCTACACACGATCAACCAAAGTCCGACGGATTCGTACGTGATGACGTACAACCGGACTAAAACAAGGAAGTTGATAGCCAGTAGCCAATAGCTGCCCTAGCTTCGGTTTTTGTCCGTCGGACTAGCATACAGACGAGCGGACTTTTCGACCGGACTCGAGTCCATCGGAAAGATTTGAAACAAGTTTAATTTCTAAGTCCGTCGAACTTTTCGGAAAAAAAGTCCGCTGGAGCCCACACACGATCAAATTATCTGACGGACTCCGGTCCGCCGGACCAAGTCTGCCGTAAAGTCCGCTCGTGTGTACGCGGCATTACAGTAGCCACAGTCTGTACAAATAAACTAACTGACTAGAACAAAAATTATCGATATTACACCCATATTAAATTGATTTTTGCACTTTTTTACTAGTACTGATTAAACCATATCATATTGACTTTATAATACAATAAAAATATGTATATAGGTGTCAATGGTAAAAAAGTAAGTACAATACAGTTATTTCTAATTTGTAGTCATCAATATGGCATTTTGCAAGATTCCTGGTAAAAGGTTCTTTAAATATATGCATAAATTGTTTTCAAATACATTTACAAATGTGTATACCAAATAATGTCCCATGGTAGCCAAAATCCACTTCAATTATCTTGTTCATTAAACCAGCATTAACATTGCTGTCTGAATTCCATTTTTTTTCTTCAAAACACTTTTAATACACGATGCAAATGTTTTTCTGCCTCCTGCCTGGATATTTGTACTCATGTAAGTGAGAACTGTTTGTACTGAAGTGGTTCAAGCCTAAAATTCTTTGGCCTACCTCTCAGCACTGACTATTAAATAAGCTCCAGTAAGCTCCCATTTGATTTTCTTTGATAGACCTTGATCCCAGCTTTACTTCATCAAAGAACTAATCTTCTCTAATTTAATTTTAATCTTGCTCTCTCTCAATGTTGTCCCTCAGAGAATTTGCTTTCATAGCACGGATGTTACTGAAGTTTCAAATAGTATCTCCACGGCTGGTAAATACTTCTTTCTTGCCACCTACATAGTGGACAGCGTGCCGGTTAGCTGAGAAAATCCGTACAGCAGTTAAAGAAAATGCAGGTGCGCGGTTTGGGTCATGATCCTTTCTACAACATTGGGGATCCATTACAGGCAGTGTTTGCATGGTGGACCAGGTTTTCTCAGTGGTGGATACATGATACATTCACAGCAAGATAATACATTATTCCAGAACTGCTCCAAAGGCTGCTGTCAGCAACTACCCATTTGTGTCTATTAATTGATGCACATGGCTTTATAAGTGAAGTTTTGTCTGGATTATAGGTTTTGAAGGACCTTTCAAGAAAACAAATATGTGCCTGTTAATGCCTACAAAAGAAAGCCCTAAATTCACTACACTCCATTAAGCCACTTACCTGGTGTTCACACTGTTTTAGAACATTAATCCCTTTACCAAAATAACAACAGAGTAATTGCCAGGGCCAGTTTTCTTTGTAGCTGGCCATGATTTTTTTTTTTTCATGATGCGTATATTTAAAATGTACATCATTTTTAGGTTTCTGAGACTCTTTGCTAAACTACACCATGCTTAGATTGTAAAATAAATAGACACATTTGACTAGTTACTATAAGTAACATTATTATTTTTCTTAAAAGATAAGTGCATATTTAGCACACTCCAGTGACGTTACTATGAATCATGGGGGCCCCATCCAAAAGTTCTGATGGGTCCGCCAGTTACTTCCTTCTGTAGCAGCTTGCAGTGGCATGATCTTAGCATAAAGTATGCCTAAATCAAGAGCAGGCATCAGGAGAGCCGTCTGCATAGTCTGTGCATTACGTGAGGCCTCCACTGCGAATCAAAGGTATAGATGTAGTAGAAATAAAAACAATAACCATAATATAATATGTTCTTGCACACAATAACTCTATAAACACTAGTATCTTTAAACTTTTCTGTAGAACTACAAACATTAGCTATCCCATAAAGTTTCAGCTGAGGAATTTTGACTGCATGTGGCATGCAGGGTTAGTTTCAGTCTCTAGCAAAAGTTCAGAGGGCAATAAATCCACAAAGCAAATGCATATTACTGCACAGAGAGGGGTCTGTGACTAGCAACAAACCTGAGGTCTGACTTTAGTTCCCTATACCAGAAACTTTCTTGTTGAGTCCCCTTAACAGCCTCCCTAATGGACCCTGCTTGATATCAGAGTAGGTTGGAATTTAAATACTGGAAGCTCAGACAATCCAGAGAGACAGCTTAGGTAGCCAAATATGCTGGTCATATCTACTGACTTGCTCTTCCTTGGTTCACTTAAATGTTCATGTGAAAGAAGTACAGACATGTTTTACTATTGGTATATCTTCATGGAAATAATATTGGCCAGCCATGCTTTCAAATCTGTGCAATGAGGGCTTGATTTAGCATTAGGCACAGTGGGCACATGCATATAGTCAGCAGAGGCAAAGAGGTAGTTCTTCCTGTGCAATTATTGGCCACACATTTTTTTTCTATCATCGGTACAAATAGAACTCTCATATAATTATTAACATGAGTTAGAATAAGGAAAACAAGAAAACATCCTGTGTAAAAGAGGTGATCCTGGCGGAGCGGTGATAAAAAGTTTTGTACCTACCTTCTCCCATGGTGAAAATCCATCCAGGTGTCTGAATAATTTGTACTGATTGCACCAAGAGTAGCTTTTAAAACATTTTGGGATATAAACCCAGCAACTATCTTGGTGACTTATAAGTTCCAATTTAAATCATGTAAAGGATTTGTTAAAAGTTATTTAAACAGAAATCAAAAAGTTACATTGTCACCTATTTGACTGTTTAGCTATAAGGAAACAACTTTACTTCAAGTAATGCTCTGGACTCCATTATGGAATCACTGCACTGAAAGAATAATTAAAAGATCACTTGAATGGCACTGGGGTGAAAGCTCAAAAGAGTAAGGCTACATGTACGCTATATCACGTGTATAAAGCTGCGCTTCAGGACAGGCCTATATGGCAAAAAGACAGGTTGCTGCTTCCCTTACGCAGAGCACTCATGGTGGGTGCCCTGCTATTTATACATAAACTATCAAAAATATGGGTATACGGCACTACCTGGAAAGCCTGATTGCTAGGCTTGTGCAGGAAAAAAACTTGCAAGCTGGTTATATTATTACACTTTTACACATCAATATATAAGGGAGAGGTATCTCAATGGCACTAAGAGGCCTCCCAAAATCCCTTCACCATAGAATTTTTCCCGTAGGGATAAGGTTTGTTATATAAGTGTGACCATACTGATATATTAGCTGCGTTTGTGCAATGTTTGGACCAATTACACTATGTGTATATCAATATGCACTATACTGGCTATATATATGCAACCAGCCAGTAGAGTATACTGTAAGCTATACCTCAATTGGTGCAGTATTAGAAAATATATACCATGTACTTCAATACATCATCATACATAAACATCTGCATCAGCCGCAAGGATTATATGCATCAAGGGGTGGAAATTGCTCAGAAACTCCTAATCTTTCATATACTGAAAACTGGATCAGACTGCATTAACTGCAAACCACATATGCATCAAACTTGAAGTGGAAATCGCATACCCGCATTACAGTTCATAAATCGAGACCTGGACCCAGTATGCAGTGCAGCAGTTAAATCACAGTAGAGTGTAATAGTCCCATAGAATGAATCACTATATCAGGTCAGGAACTCCCAGGAGTGACTTTGGTGCAGAAAATGTTGCCTGGTGACTTTTGTGCTCCCCCTTCTGATTTCCTACTCACCAACTCCTGGAACCCCTGCAGGGGTAATACGCCTGTAGTGTTTTTAGGTGGGACTCTCCGCTTCCTGTTTTCTGTGGTGGATGCCTCCGATGTATCCTGATTGGTGGAGGTTTTGTAAGGCCCTCATGCATAAAAAAATATAAAGAGCTTCCATAGCGTGATAAAGTAAAAAACTTTTATTTTCCTTAAAACGTGATTTAGAAAAAAAAAATCCCAAAGACTTATGTATTCCTACCCAGTAAGGACTGGGATAGGATAACAGCAGTTCCCGACAGATAAAACAAGTTTAAAAAGGTCACTGTATCCAGAGCGTATGCCGAGATGGGGGATATGACAGCCGAACGCTGCACTTGCGTTCCGTCCACCTGTATGCTCGGAGGTGACGTAAAGAGCATGGTTCCGTCGTGCGCGCTTCGTCACATGACGTCTTCAGCGACGGACTCTGAAGACGTCATGTGACGAAGCGCGCACGGCAGATCCACGCTCTTTACGTCACCTCCGAGCACACAGGTGGGCGGAACGCAAGTGCAGCGTTCGGCTGTCATATCCCCCATCTCGGCATACGCTCTGGATACAGTGACCTTTTTAAACTTGTTTTATCTGTCGGGAACTGCTGTTATCCTATCCCAGTCCTTACTGGGTAGGAATACATAAGTCTTTTGGATTTTTTTTGTCTAAATCATGTTTTAAGAAAAATAAAAGTTTTTTACTTTATCATGCTATGGAAGCTCTTTATATTTTTTGATGCATGAGGGCCTTACAAAACCTCCACCAATAAGGATACATCGGAGGCATCCACCACAGAAAACAGGAAGCGGAGAGTCCCACCTAAAAACACTACAGGAGTATTACCCCTGCAGGGGTTCCAGGAGTTGGTGAGTAGGAAATCAGAAGGGGGAGCACAAAAGTCACCAGGCAACATTTTCTGCACCAAAGTCACTCCTGGGAGTTCCTGACCTGATATAGTGATTCATTCTATGGGACTATTACACTCTACTGTGATTTAACTGCTGCACTACATACTGGGTCCAGGTCTCAATTTATGAACTGTAATGCGGGCATGCGATTTCCACTTCAAGTTTGATGCATATGTGGTTTGCGGTTAATGCAGTCTGATCCAGTTTTCAGTATATGAAAGGTTAGGAGTTTCTGAGCAATTTCCACCCCTTGATGCATATAATCCTTGCAGCTGATGCAGATGTTTATGTATGATGATGTAATGAAGTACATGGTATATATTTTCTAATACTGCACCAATTGAGGTATAGCTTACAGTATACTCTACTGGCTGGTTGCATATACATAGCCAGTATAGTGCATATTGATATACACATAGTGTAATTGGTCCAAACATTGCACAAACGCAGCTAATATATCAGTATGGTCACACTTATATAACAAACCTTATCCCTACAGGAAAAATTCTATTGTGAAGGGATTTTAGGAGGCCTCTTACTGCCATTGAGATACCTCTCCCTTATATATTGATGTGCAAAAGTGTAATAATATAACCAGCTTACAAGTTTTTTTCCTGCACAAGCCTAGCAATCAGGCTTTCCAGGTAGCGCCGTATACCCATATTTTTGAAACTACATGTACGCTAGCCTACTTTGTGGGAAAACAAAAAATGTGGCCAGCAGTCAAAACATTCCTATCCTGGATTCTTCCACGTTCCGGAGAGGGAGGTCTGCCTCACCTAAATGCGGCAGCTTCTAAACTCTGCTAAAAGCCTATGTGTACATGGACGCATAGGCTTTTATGGGATTGAGTTTAGGAGCTTTGGCAAAAAAACAGCAAAAGTTCCTAAACTCAAGTTTAGGAGCTGCCAGTGTACATGAAGCCTTATAATTCCCTGGGCTTAGATATTGACTAAGAAGAGATGTTCAAGTATGAGAGGATTTGCTCCACCAGCAAACGTGAATGTTTGTTTTGCCACACAGGTTGGATTATCTAGTTAACAAACTACCAACCAAAAGTTAGCACCTTTAATCCAGTTCAGTTACTGTATATATATCACATGTTCCATGGCTCAGCACCTGACAAATGTCAAAATAAGGGCATCAGTGTTACACCAGACCCAAGCCCAACCCAAGGGAGAAAGGGTAGGTGAGGCACCATGA
The DNA here is from genome assembly GCF_042186555.1 of Aquarana catesbeiana. Classification (NCBI taxonomy): domain Eukaryota; kingdom Metazoa; phylum Chordata; class Amphibia; order Anura; family Ranidae; genus Aquarana; species Aquarana catesbeiana. The sequence continues at coordinate 239,072,385 of NC_133327.1, forward strand.
GCATTAAGAAAGTGAATTAGTAAGGAGCCCTTTGGTGATGCACAGCCAGTATCCGGTCACCATGGCTCTACACCGTGAATCAATTTGCTGAATATTAATGGTGATTTATCTTGTTTTGCATCTCCTAAGAAATGAAGGAGTTATGCAACAAAACCTATTTTAGCAAATAATAGTAGAGAGGAAAACACTCTCTAAAACACTGTGTCAGTTTTCAGAAGTGATCCTAAATGCATCTAGCATGCCTATAAAAAAAAAAGAAAACCACAGGGAAATTCTAAAAACAGGAAAATACTGCTGTAGATCACTTCTCAAAAATTAATTTTATTAGGCCTTCAATCACCACGAACTTGACTGAGAAAGATACGAATAAAAAGAGTAGTGTCCTCCTTTTCAATTTGTTGGGCTGCTCCTTTTTATGATTTAATTTGTTGAAGATGTAAAATTACAGTAATTGTCCTCAAATAACTGACATTATTTGACATTACAACAACAGGGGAGTAGAACCAAATGACAAATGCACAAAAGACTTTTGTTATCTTTATTTGTCTGCCTGAATAAATCTCAACAAGTTTTACAAAGATTTAACCCTTGGCCTGCCGAGAAGGATGAGAAATTGTTGACGTGCATCATTTGGCTGGCAGTTTTGGCAGCTGATGGGTTACCATCAAAGCACCAGCTCCTGTCAAATAAAATCACATGGAAGACTTCATCCTGCATTCTAATGTCAGGATTCCCATCACCTTCCTGAACTTATTGTTTATCACAGTAAGACACAGGGGAGATAATATTTTCGGTCCACCTAAGATAAAATTAAATAGAGAGATGAACGGGTTTTCATTTTCAAGTATCATTGTAGCATGTAGCATTGTAGCATATGTATTAGCTACTATGGTAGATAACATATAGTAGCAGCCTAGGAAATAACAATAGAGGTAAAAACTTCTTCTATTGTAAAAAGAGTAGAAAAAATACAAACACTTTAATGCAGACAGTTCTCATTCAACTCAGTTTTAAAGTATAGTGAATATTATTTGAAGGGGGTCTTACAAAATTTAAATCAACTGTTCTTCCCAAATGTCTGTCTTTCTTATAGATGTTTGCTGCTTCACCAAGAGAAGAGGGGGTTTATTTAGGTTAGGGGAGATAAGCAGTAAAGATAGGCAGCATGCACTTAACTCACTGCTGCAGAAAAAGAGACCATTTTATGTCAACCACCTTAGAAATGACAAATCAGGGGTCCAACAAAAAATGGCTCCACATTGCTTATCTGCTTTATCATAGAGTTATTAACAGCTCAAGCGGCACAAATGGTAAGTAGATAAGAAGGCTGGAGTCCACTTCAGATCCTGAATCAAATTTTGTCAGTAAGATTGCAAGCAATACAGAGCATCCAAAAAGATCAGCAAATCTCCAATGCGTTTCAGAAATTCTTTATCATAGTATATGTTGGTATGAAGGTAGAGTCACTTTCTTCTGTCTTTTGGACAAACAGTCATCAATATGAAAAGCTTGATGTGTTTTGGTCCTCATGCACACAGGGCGTCTGAAAAAACAAGCTGCAAAGCCACTACTGATACCAGGAAAAAGTAACTGTAAAAACATTCTTTTAATAGCTTTTTGCACTGGCAATAATGCATGTTTAGCAGTGTTTCTCTGCCTATTCTATTTTCCACTGTTGCTACAGAGCCCAAGTTGCATGACATGTCAAAATCAATGGTTCCCTATGAGAGCCGTCTTAACTGATCTGACTTTCAGCCCATTCATTTGAATGGAAGTCGCATCCAAGTCGGATCAGCATGATATGACTTTGGCATGTGACTTGTGCTCTGAGAATGTTGAAAGGAAATCCCATGCCAAAATGAAAACAAAAAATGGTTTCACCATTCTGTCTGGTATGAATTTTGAGGGGAAGCCCCATGCCAAAAAAAAACTACGTGGGGTCCCCCCAAAAATCCATACCAGGCCTTTATCCGAGCATGCAGCCCGGCAGCCCAGGAAAGGGGGGGGCAAGCGAGGGCATGTGGCCTGATACGGTCCAGGAGGGGGGCCGCTCGTATGGATCTGGGGGGGCACTGTTTGTTTTTGGATTATATTTTGGCATGGGGTTCCCCTTCAAGATCCTCAGAGCACAAGTTGCATGCCCAAGTTGGATCATGATAATCCGACTTGGATGCGGCTTCCACTCAAATCAATGGGCTGAAAGTCGGATCAGTTAAGACGGCTCTCATAGGGAACCATTGATTTTGACATGTAAAAAAAAAACACTTGAAGCGGTTTAACGCTGTTTGCAGCATTAAGCTGCGTTTAGCAGCGTCAGACGTTTTTACAGCTGTAACGCTGGTCTTCAGAACACGTTGGCCCTGGATTTTTTTTTTTTTTGCAGCTTGAAAACACCTATGCCACTTACAGCTCCCAAAAGCCTGTGTGTACGTGAGGCCATAGAATAACATGGAGAGGCGTTTTTAAGCTGAAAAAAAAACAAAAAAAAACCCGACGCTCCTAAAAGCGGCTATAAAAACGCCCTGTGTGTATGGTGACTAACACTTGAAGATGCTTATTCATAACCTTATAATAAGTACTTTTACATGCAAAACAAGCTATGTTTTCAATTGATGACTGACTACATAAAAAGTTTTCAGTACTCAAGTGTCCATTCAAGCAAATGTTCTCATATAAATACAGAATATAAAAGGGTATCCATGTCCTTGTAGCTCTCTTCAGTCTGGGAATTCTTTAAATAAAACTATAAAAGAGAAATAAAAAATGTATTAGATAAAAGTCTAAAACATGAAATCATTACCTTGGACCCCCCCCCCCCCCCCATTTAACAACATTTGTCCTTAGTTCTCTAATGAAACACACTTTGAACATTTAAGACCCCCTCAAACATTCTAGCAAATTTGTTTCTCTGTACCTTTCCCTCCTTGCTTTAATGAGCAACCCACTTTTTCTGCCAGGTCTTGAATCCCTGGCTGCCTTTTTTATGGTGGATCTCACATACTGTAAATTTACTATGGCATACTTTCTCTAATAGAGAAAGGCTCCATCCTTACTTGGGCAGCTCTTCAAGATCACTTTAGGCCCCTTCTTCTGAGCTTTTCCAGTACATCCAACTTAGGCACTAGATTACATCACTTCTCTGAGATCACATTTATCTATTATCTTAACTAACTTTGAGCATACTTGTTGCTATACTCCCCTTGCACTAAAACTCATCTCTATGGTCTTCTTTCAACTTAAAGCGGACCTTCAGTCATTTTTTTCAACTTTCCATGTATTAAATCTTCTGCCCTTGTTGTTTTAACTTTGGATAGTAATTTTTTTTTATACATTTTTTTGCTGCCAGTAAATACCTTATACAGCCCACTTCCTGTCTCTTGCCTGGAAAAAGCCTAGGCCTATGACCTCATGCACGGCTCTCTTTCTCACTCTCGTGAGAGTTTGCCAGGAAGGGAGGAGGGATAAGTCATAAGAGGGTCAATCAGAGCTGCAGGGCTGCAGAGTAGGGATGGGCCGAACACCCCGAGGTTCGGTTCGCACCAGAACACCTCAAACAGGTAATGCGAACCTTATTAAAGTCTATGGGACACGAACATGAAAAATCAAAAATACTAATTTTAAAGGCTTATATGCAAGTTTTTGCCATAAAAAGTGTATGGAGACCCGGGTGCTGCCCTAGGAGACATGTATTAATGCAAAAAAAAGTTTTTAAAACAATCGTTTTTTCAGGAGCAGTGATTTTAATGATTCTTAAAGTGAAACAAAAAAAAAAATGAAATATTCCTTTAAATACTGTGCCTGGGGGGGTCCCCTTAGTCTGCCTGTAAAGTGGCGCATATGTATGATGTGTAGAATATGCTGCAGCAATAATTACATTTCTAAAGGAAAAAATGTAATTTAAACTTGCCTGCGGCTGTAATGTATTGCCAGGTCTGGTATGGATTTTAAGGGGAACTCCACGCCAAAATTTTAAAAAAAATTTGGCGTGGGGTCCGCCCCAAAATCCATACTAGACCCTTATCCGAGCATGCGGCCCGGAGGTCAGGATGGGGGGGAGGAGCGAGCGCCCCCCCCTCCTCCTGAACTATACCAGGCCCCATGCCTTCAACATGGGGGATAGGTGCTTTGGGGCAGGAGGGACTCTGCTTCCCCCACCCCAAAGCACCTTGTCCCCATGTTGATGGGGACAAGGGCCTCCTCCCAACAAGCCTGGGCTGTGGTTGTCGGTGTCTGTGGGCGGGGGGCTTATCGGAATCTGGAAGTCCCCTTTAACAAGGGGGCCCCCAGTTCCTGGCCCCCCCATGTGAATGGGTATCGGGTACATTGTACTCCTACCTATTCGCCAAAAAGTAAAAACCACAAGACAGTTTTTGACAAATCCTTTATTAACCACTTCAGCCCTGGAAGAATTGGCTGCTCAATGACCTGGCCATTTTTTGCGATAAGGCACTGTGTCACTTTAACTGACAATTGCGCGGTTGTGCGATGCTGTACTCAAACAAAATTGATGTCCTTTTTTTCCCCACAAATAGAGCTTTCTTTTGGTAGTATGTGATAATCTCTGCGGTTTTTATTTTTTGCGCTATATAAAAAAAAAAACTACAATTTTGAAAAAAACACAATATTTTGTACTTTTTGCTGTAATAAATAGCCCCATTTTAAAAAAAAAAAAAGCTATTTTTTCCTCAGTTTAGGTCGCTATGTATTCTTCTACATATTTTTGGTAATAAAAATCGCAAAAAGCATATATTGATTGGTTTATGCAAAAGTTATAGCGTCTGCAAAATAGGGGATAGATTTATGGCATTTTTATTATTTTTATTTTTTTTACTAGTAATGGCGGTGAGACTGCAACATTATGGCGGACACATCAGACACATTTTTGGGTCAATTGACAATTATACAGCGATCAGTGCTATAAAAATGCACTGATTACTGTATAAATGTCACTGGCAGGCAAGGGGTTAACTGTGTTCCCTACGTGTGTGTTCTAACTGTGTGGAATGTGACTGACTATAGGAGATGAGAGATCGTGGTTCCCAGCTCACAGGAACTCACGATCTCTCTCTCCTCTCCTCACAGAACTGGGATGTGTGTGTTTACACACACACACGTTCCTGTTCTGCCTCTCATGCCCGCGATGGCCACCCGTGATCGCTTCTGAGAGAGACAGAACGGGGATCTGTCCAGGTAAACAGACAGATCACCGTTCTGTCAGGGGAGGAGAGACATATCGTCTGTCTCCTCCCCCAGTCACTACACTGCCCCCGCAGTTAGAAACACCTCCCTAGGGAACACTTAACCCCTTGATCGCCCCCTAGTGTTAACCCCTTCCCTGCCAGTGACTTTTATACAGTAATCAGTGGCTATTTTTAGCTCTGATCGCTGTATAAATGTCAATGGTCCCAAAAAAGTGTCAAAAGTGTCCGATCTGTCCGCCGCAATGTCACAGTCCCGCTAAAAATTGCTGATCACCGCCATTACTAGTAAAAAAAAAAAATTATAATAAAAATGCCGTAATTCTATCCCCTATTTTGTAGACTCTATAACTTTTGCGCAAACCAATCAATATACGCTTATTGCGATTTTTTTTTTTTTTTACCAAAAATATGTAGAAGAATACATATCGACTTAAATTAATGAAGAAATTACTTTTTTTTTTTTGGGGGGGGGGATATTTATTATAGCAAAAAGTAAAAAATATTGTTTTTTTTCAAAATTGTTGGTCTTTTTTTGTTTATAGCGCAAAAAAACAAAAACACAAAGGTGATCAAATACCACCAAAAGAAAGCTCTATTTGTGGGAAAAAAAAGGACATCAATTTTGTTTGGGTACAGCATCGCACGACCACGCAATTGGGGCGTTCGCTCCTCCCCTCTCTTTCCTGGCCTGCCAGGCTGCATGCCCCGCTAAGGGTCTGGTATGGATTTTGGGGGGGACCCACGCCAATTTTTTTCTTAATTCTGTCAGGGTTCCCCTTAACCACTTCAATACAGGGCACATTCACCCCTTCCTGCCCAGACCAATTTTCATCTTTCAGTGCTCTCACACTTTGAATGACAATTACTCAGTCATGCAACACTGTACCCAAACAAAATTTTTAATAATTTTTTTCACACAAATAGAGTTTTCTTTTGGTGGTAGTTAATCACCACTGGGTTTTTTTCTTTTTTTGCGATTTAAGTAAAAAAAGAGCAAAAAATAAAAAAAAATACACTTTTTTATTTTCTATTATAAAATTTTGCAAATAAGTATTTTTTGTTCATAAATTTGAGCCAAAATGTATACTGCTACATATCTTTAGTAAAAATAACCCAAATTAGTGGATATTATTTAGTTTATGTGAAAGTTATAGAGTCTACAAGCTATGATGCAAATCATAAAAATGTGATCACACCTGATATACTGACGGCCTATCTCATTTCTTGAGGCCATGAAACTCCAGGACAGTACAAATACCCCTCAAATGGCCCCTTTTTGGAAAGTAGACAGTAGACAGCCTTAGTAAGAGGCATAGTGAGTTTTTTGAGGTTGGCATTTTTCCCACAACTCTTGGGAAATTGAAGAAATTCTTTTTTTTTTCTTTTACACAAAATTGTCAGAATAACAAGTTATTTCTCACTCACAGCATATGCATACTTCCAATTAAACCCCAAAATACATTCTGCTACTCCTCCTGAGTGTGGTGACACCACATATGAGACTTTTTCACAGCCTGGCCACATAGAGAGGCCCAACATGCAGGGAGCATCATCAGGCATTCTAGGAGCATAAATTACACATCTAATGTCATTCCTATCTATCATACTTTTGAAGGTCCTGGAGCACCAGGACAGTGGAATTACCCAAAAAATTACCCCATTTTATAAAGAAAACACCCCAACAAATATTCTATGAGGCATGGGCTGCAGATAGGTACTCGGAAACTCTGATGGGCTGCAGGAGAGAGGGAGTGTTCCTGCTGGCGTCATTTTACAATGTGCCGGTGGGGAAGTGGTTAAACTCCATACCAGATCCAAAGGGTCCCCCCACGCTGTTTTCTCCCCCAATTTTTTAAATTAACATTCTTTTTTTGTACATTTTTTTTTTAAATTTAGCTCTCAGCAGAGAAGCCTTAACAACCTATTGATTGTGCGTTCGGCGGGGGCGAACATCCCACTAACTGCCCAGAAAGTTCTGATGTTAGGCGAGTACCTGAATGGGCGATGTTCAGGCCAAACTTATGCTCGGCCCAAACCGTTCGGCCATCCCAAGTGGTGCCTAAACACAGTAACCCCTCACAGTTACAGTTGAAATTTGTACAAAAAATAGGATTTTTTACTTACCGTAAAATCCACTTCTCTGACTTCATTGACAGACACAGCCTTCTTTATTTAGAATGGTAGGGTTATATCATCTCCGCAGGAGTAGGACTAGGCAGAACAAAAAACAACCCCTGGCTACGCCCATGGGCTGTCCTCCGTCAGTATATAACCCCCTCCCTGCTCTAGGTATTTAGTTTAGTAGCAAGCAGTAACAGGAGTATCAAAATCTCCATAGAGGGGTGGGTGCTGTGTCTGTCAATGAACTCAGAGAAACAGATTTTACGGTAAGTAAAAAATCCTATTTTCTCATTCGTTCATTGACAGACACAGCCTTCTTTATTCAGAACGGTAGAGACGTCCCAAAGCAGTGCTGAACATGAGGGGTGGGACAGCGAAAAATCCCAAGTCTAACACAAAAGCCAGCCAGGTAACAGGAGCTTCATACAGGACAAGCTGGAACCCAACCTGAACAATACCCCTTCAAGAGGGATTAGACCCTCTTAACAGCAGCCAGCAAAAAGCTTGGAGCCAAAAAAGGCACCCACAGATGCCAACCCATCCGCTTCGTAGAATTTGTGAAAAACGTGCCACGAACGCCTGAAGACAGAAGGCCCAAGACGCACTAGTAACAGGGAAAGCAGGAACCCGACTCCTGACAGAATAGCCCAGAGTCATCATCTGTCTGATCCATCCAGAAGAAGGTCACAGAAGAAGCAGACAGCCCCTTTCTTTGCCTGTCCGTGAGTACAGAGAGCCTGACCTCCAAAAGACTCAGTGGCTTGGCAAATACAACCGAATCCCCCAAACCACATCCCAGGCAGATAAGGCAAATTCCTTGGGATGTGTTGCCAGGGACACAAGAAAGGAAACACAATGTCCTTGTTCAAATGGAAACCCAGGGACGGAACTATAGAAAAGGCGAAGCACCGCCTAAACCTGGGTAAGGTAAACAAGAAGATAATGCCACCCTTTTCGACACCCTGCGAGCAGAGGTGAAGGCCACCAAGAGGCCACCTTCTGAGACAGAGTAAGCAGTGGAATCTCCCAATATTTTGAGAGAGGGAGAGAGAGAGCAACTCCAGGAGAACCGAAAACACCAAGTTCAGATCCCACAGCGGTAGAGAAAAAACGCACCGGTGGAAACAGACGTCTAACCCCTTGAATAAAGGTACACACCAGGGAGCGCGAGACCAGGGGATGCTGAAGACGACCACCCAGGCTGACACCTGGCCCTTGATGGTACTCGAGGCGCATTCCTGCTAAACCCCCCCGTAAATGGGGGTCGGAATTGGAGCCACCTAGAAAGAACAAGGATGAATGCCCGGTGCTTCACACCAGGATATATGTGCTCTCCACACCCAGAGGTTAAAACTTCCTAAAAGATGGACTCCCTAGCCATCAACAGTGTCGGAACTGCCGCGCCTGGCTCAACACAGCCAGGCCATTAAAACCAGTGACTCTAAGGCAGGATGGAAAAATGGCCTTGGGACCATAGATCCTTCGTGAGAGGCAGTCGACAAGGAACGCCAGCAACCAGGCGCACCTGGTCGGCGTTCCCAGACCGACTAGACACTGGCCCCATAGGCCACCAGAGCTGCCAGAGCAACCCGTGACCTTACCAGCAACCTTGGTACCGTCCAGTTGAACCAGGACACCAAGAGAACTACCTCATGAGTGTCCCAGCGGGAACAAACCCGAAGAAACATGGCCTGGTGAAGGGCCCATCCGTGGTCCTCGCCAACTGAGCTATCCACTTGTCAGCATTCCACTCCTGGAATGCATACACGAAACTTTCTGTCCACTGGGGTATACTGGCAACAGCCAGGGCCGCCACAGCCTATTTGACCCATCCTGGCGAAGGGCATAAGCCATCGTGGTTGCCTTGTCCGACTAGAACCGTATCGGGAGCCCCCGAAGTCGATCCGTCCATGATCCAGACTTAGCCTGATCGCTCAAAGTTCCAGGATATTACCTGGTAGTCTGGATTCCACCAGCGTACAATGACCCTGAGTAGAGCTCAGTCCCAGGACATCCTACCTGGACCAACTGGCATTGGTGGTCACCTTGTTTAATACAAGGGGAGAAAGGATTTATCCTGCTGGAGAGCGAGCCACCAGACCAGGGAACCCTGGTTTCCTAACTCAGCCGAATCCAATTGTCCCAAGACCTCAGGCATTGGATTCATGCCAGGATCTCCCCGAAGGAAGCTTGTATGGAACTGTGCAAATGTAATCGTTTCAAAAAGGTAGAAACTCTCAGACCCAACACCCCAATGCAGGTCCGCAGAGGGCCTACCTGCTGGACAGAAAAATAAAAAATGCAGCATGCAACTTCTGGAGTTTGTCCAAGAATAGAAAACATGCTGGCCAGAGCTGAAGCTCGGGCTTAGATAATCAGACATTGTGGAAGGGCCCAAGCAGACTTCAGATAGTTACATTGCCCTCGGGATAGCCGAGGAGTGGCAGAAGAGGATCGTCCAGGCATCAAGGGCAATATTGTCAAGATAAGAGGGAAAAGGGAATGCATTCGCCGCGCAAGACGGCTTATGAGGTATCGGATCTCGGCCGCAGCCACCGCTGCATCCCCCATCTTGAAAGGTTCCTGCACAGATGTAATAAGTGAGACAACCAGCGCTTTTTCATGCCCTACCGCAGTCATCCTCACTCCCTGACAAGATAGGGAGCATGGCCACCACCCCGAAAGGTGGGCCATATCCTCAGAGCCAGATAGGAGACAGAGGGGGTAGGGCAGGGGTGCTATATACTAGGCTATATGCCTAAGCGCTACCCCAAAAAACACAGGGGTAGGGGGCCACCAACTGGAACCCCTCCGCCCGGGGTCCACATATGGGATGTCGACAGGGGGCACAAAACCAAGCCCCCAACAGGGGGGCACATACCGGGGCCCCTCACAGGTGGCACAGACTGGGGCCCCTCACAGTGGGCACAGACCGGGGCCCCTCACAGGGGCGCCGATTCAGAAGGCCACAGAAGCTGCGGCCCAATAGGTACAAAAAACCGGCCCAGTAGGCTGCAAAAGACCGGGGGCCCCTCACAGGTTATGTAACCAGGTGGCCCTGCCCCTTCTGACGCTACGGGAAAGCCATAAGGATATCCCCTTATCAGAGGGGGCGGGGTCACCCGGCGATGACATTGTGTGGCTCCGCCCTCACTTATAAAAGAACTGTCACCTGAGAGGCCGTCATTACGGTGGGTGCACCCCATAGCGGCAGATCGTAGGTGGCTTGCGGCTTTTCTTTTCTTTTTTTTTTTTTTTTGTCGAGAAGAAGAAGACTCCGCGGGACACTTTTATTTTTTTAATAAAGGACTTGTCCCAAGGCGTGTAGTGTCTTTTTTTTTACCATTTTCACACATTTTTTGTGCAATGGTAGGCCATTACCATTTCACACAGGGGGGGCGGGATCTGGGGGTCCCCTTGTTAAAGGGGGCTTCCAGATTCCGATAAGCAGGATGAGGCCCTTCTCCCCATCAACATGGGGACAAGGTGCTTTGGGAGGGCCGCTACCCCAAACCACCCTCCCTATGTTGAGGGCATGTAGCCTGGTATGGTTCAGGTGGGGGGGGCGCTCTCTCGTCCCCCCCTCTTTTCCTGTGGCCTACCAGGTTGTGTGCTCGGATAAGGGTCTGGTACGGATTTTTGGGGGGACCCCACGCCATTTTTTTTTTAAATTTTGGCGCGGGGTTCCCCTTAAAATCCATACCAGATCTGAAGGGCCTGATATGGATTTTGAGGGGGACCCCCATGCCATTTTTGTTTAAAATTTTGGCACGGGGTTCCCCTTAAAATCCATATCAGACCTGAAGGGCCTGGTATGGAATTTAGAGGGACCCCCACACATTTTTTTTTTTAAATTTTGGTTCGGGGTTCCCCTGTGGGGAAATTCCATGCCGTTTTTATCAGTGAACTTTTATGTGTATTGCTGTACCGACAATTCATTATAGCCGGCACTAGCTCTAGCACTTTTAAATGACTTTTTTTCCCTTTAGAAATGTCATTTTGCTGACAGACTATTCTAAACACGGGAAACATGCGCCCCTTTACAGGCATACTATAGACACCCCCCCAGGTATGAAATTTAAAGGAATATTATATTTATTGTTTCACTTTAAACATTATTAAAATCACTGCTCCCCAAAAAACGGACGTTTTTAAAACTTTTTTTTGCATTGATACATGTCCCCTGGGGCAGGACCCAGGTCCCCAAACACTTTTTATGACAATAACTTGCATATTAACCTTTAAAATTAGCACTTTTGATTTCTCCCATAGACGTTTAAAGGGTGTTCCGCGGCTTTCGAATTTGCCGCGAACACCCCAAATTGTTTGCTATTCGGCGAACAGGCGAACACCCGATGTTCGAGTCAAACTTGCGTTCGACTCAAACATCGGGACCATCCCTAACCGGGGACCCTCACAGGGGGCACAGACCGGGGTCCCTCACCGAGGGCAAATTCCGGGGCCCCTTACAGGGGGCACAGACTGGGGCCCCCTCACAGTGGGCACAGACCGGGGCCCCTCACAGGGGCGCCAATCCAGGAGGCCACAGAAGCTGGGGCCCAATAGGTACAAAAACACGGCCCAGTAGGCTGCAAAGGCCACGGGCTAAATTTTGGCTGCCCGCCATGAGCGCGCGGCCCATGGAGGGTCTGGACTGCCTGACCGGACAGCCGGTCAGTAGGTCGCAAGGCCACAACCTAAATTTTTGGCCTTCTGCCACAAGTGTGGTAGGCCGTAAAGCCACGGCCTAAATTTTCGGCCACCAGCCGCGAGAGCAGCCCCCCAGCTGGTAGGCCGCAGAGCCACGGCCTAAATTATGGCAGCCACTCACCTCCAAGGCCCAACCCTAGATGCCCCCCTTAGTAACAACCTGAAGGTGGAAAAGGGGAACCATGTCCCAAAGCCCTAGGCCGGGAGCCTGGACCTCACCTGGGACAGGGGGGGAAAGGAAGGGGGAGAGGGTGGAGGAAAACCCCGGAGGGACCGACCACCCCAGGGAGTACCCGTACCCCACACCACTCCGGGGAAGGAGAGAAGGGGACCCCTTACTCACCTCTCCAGCGAAAAGCGCAGGTAACGCTCCCAGACAGATCCTTCTTTGCCACAGAAGTGGGGGGCTGTCGGCCATGAGGAACGCTGCGACACAGACCCGGTCCTATGCGACCTCACGAGACGTTTAACTTGCAGGGCCAGCCCCTGTCCAGTGGCGCTATATCGCGGCCGACCTAGCGCGTAGCTGTGGTCTGCGCGTGCTCGCTGGCCAGACTGGGGTGACCACTGGATCAAGCATCCAGCCCGTCGCCCAGCCCGGCAGTTGATTATAGATCTCACGAACAAACAACAAAAAAATTCCCAGGACTAAAGATCCCGGCAGGGAACTAGGTCCTTATTCCTGACTAGGCAGAAAAAACTGAATACCTAGAGCTGGGAGGGGGTTATATACTGACGGAGGACAGCCCATGGGCGTAGCCAGGGGTTGTTTTTTTGTTCTGCCTAATCCTACTCCTGCGGAGATGACATACCCTGTTTCCCCGAAAATAAGACCTAGCGTGATTGTTGGTGATGGCTGCAATATAAGCCTTACCCCTCAACTAAGCCCTAGTTAAAATCCTTGTAGGTCTTATTTTCAAGGTAGGGCTTATTTTGAAACAGAGTAGGGTTTATTTGGGGGGTAGGGCTTATATTGCAGCCATCACCGACAATCACACTAGGTCTTATTTTCGGGGAAACAGGGTAACCCTACCGTTCTGAATAAAGAAGGCTGTGTCTGTCAATGAATGAATGAGAAATTGAAATGACATGCCCCAGTCAAACATGTGTAGAAAAATTGAGCCTTGGGTGTTGGTGGTGCCTGAACACTGTAACCCCTCACAGTTACTCTTGTTGGGCGTAGGAACGGGCCCTGCTGTTAAAAATTAGAACAAAAATTTAACCTACATGCCCCTGTCAAAAAGGTGCAGAAAAATTGGGCCTTGGGTGTTGGTAGTGCCTAAACACTGTAACCCCCTCACAGTTACTCTTGTTGGGCGCAGGAACAGGCCCTGCTGTTAAAAATTTGAAAAAAAATTGAACCTACTGTACATGCTCCTGTCAAACGTGTAGAAAAATTGGGCCTTTGGTGTTGGTGGTGCCTGAACACTGTAACCCCCTCACAGTTACTCTTGTTGGGCACAGGAACGGGCCCTGCTGTTAAAAATTAGAAAAAAAAAGAACCTTCATGCCCCTGTCAAACAGTTGAAAAAAAATGGGCCTTGGGTGTTGGTGGTGCCTAAATACTGTAACCCCTCACAGTTACACTTGTTGGATGCAGGAACAGGCCCTGCTGTGAAAAAGTAGAAAAAAATTGAACCTACATGCCCCTGTCAAACAGGCGCAGAAAAATTGGACCTTGGGTGTTGGTGGTGCCTGAACACTGTAACCCCTCACAGTTACTCTTGCTGGGTGCAGGAACGGACCCTGCGGTTAAAAATTAGTAAAAAAAAAATGAAATTACATGCCCCAGTCAAACAGGTGCAGAAAAATTGGGCCTTGGGTGTTGGTGGTGCCTGAACACTGTAACCCCTCACAGTTACTCCCGTTGGGTGCAGAAACAGGCCCTGCTGTTTAAAATTAGAAAAAAAATTAACCTACATGCCCCTGTTAAACAGGTGTAGAAAAATTGGGCCTTGGGTGTTGGTGGTGCCTGAACACTGTAACCCCTCACAGTTACTCTTGTTGGGCACAGGAACGGGCCCTGCTGTTAAAAATATAAAACAAAAATAACCTACGTGCCCCTGTCAAACAGGTGCAGAAAAATTGAGCCTTGGGTATTGGTGGTGCCCTACACCAAAAATATTGTTGGAAGCTAGCATAATCAAGATTCAAGAATAGGATAGGCAGTATAGGCAGTCTTCAAGGGATACCAGATCCCTAGAAAATTCAATCAGTTACATCAGAATCAGGGGCTTGATAGCTGCTGATCCAGGACTGATTCATTTTGATAAATGTCAGCTTGTGGACAGGCGCACTCTTTGATCTGTGGACAGTAGGGATGAGCCGAACACCCCCCTGTTCGATTCGCATCAGAACATGCGAACAGGAAAAAAGTTCGTTTGAACACGCGTTAAAGTCTATGGGACACGAACATGAATAATCAAAAGTGCTAATATATATATATATATATATATATATATATATATATATATGCAAGTTATTGTCATAAAAAGTGTTTGGGGACCTGGGTCCTGCCCCGGGGGACATGGATCAATGCAAAAACGGCCATTTTTTCAAGAGCAGTGATTTTAATAATGCTTAAAGTGAAACAATAAAAGTGAAATATTCCTTTAAATTTCGTACCTGGGGGGTGTCTATAGTATGCCTGTAAAGGGGCGCATGTTTCTCGTGTTTAGAACAGTCTGACAGCAAAATGACATTTCAAAGAAAAAAAGCCATTTAAAACTACTCGCGGCTATTGCATTGCCAGTCCGACAATACACATAAAAGTTCATTGATAAAAACGGCATGGGAATTCCCCACAGGGGAACCCCGAACCAAAATTAAAAAAAAAAAAATAACGTGGGGGTCCCCCTAAATTTTATACCAGACCCTCCAGGTCTGGTATGGATTTTAAGGGGAACCCCGCGCCAAAATTAAAAAAAAAAAAACGGCGTGGGGTCCCCCCAAAGATTCATATCAGACCCTTATCCGAGCACACAACCTGGCAGGCCGCAGGAAAAGAGGGGAGACTTGAGAGCGCCCCCCCTCCTGAACCGTAACAGGCCACATGCCCTCAACATTGGGAGGGTGCTTTGGGGTAGCCCCCAAAACTCCTTGTCCCCATGTTGATGAGGACAAGGGCCTCATCCCCACAACCCTGGCCGGTGGTTGTGGGGGTCTGCGGGCGGGTGGCTTATCGGAATCTGGAAGCCCCCTTTAACAAGGGGACCCCCAGATCCCGGCCCCCCCTGTGTGAAATGGTAAGCCTACCATTTCACTAAAAAACTGTCAAAAATGTTAAAAATGACAAGAGACAGTTTTTGACAATTCCTTTATTTAAATGCTTCTTCTTTCATCTTCTTCTTCTGGTTTTTCTAGCTCTTCTGGTTCTTCCTCCGGTGTTCTCGTCCAGCATCTCCTCCGTGGCTTCTTCTATCGTCTTCTCCTCGGGCCTCTCCGCACCCATGGCATGGGGGGAGGCTCGCGCTCTTCTCTTCATCTTCTTCTTTTCTTCATCTTCCTCTTCATCTTCTTCTCATGGAGGGACCACACGGTGACCCCGCCTCCCTCTGACGCACGGTGACTTGACGGGACTTCCCTGTGATGTCACGGGGAATGCCACAGGGAAGTCCCGTCATGTCCCGTGCGTCAGAGGGGGGCGGGGTCACCGTGTGGCCCCGCCCCCGTTATTTAAGAACCGTCAGAAGAGGAGACGCGTCACACAGCGGGAGCCTCCCACCATGCCAGCATGGGTGCGGAGCGGCCCGGAGAAGAAGATGAAGAAGAGAAGAAGAGAAGAAGATGAAGAAGAAGATGAAGAAGATGAAGAGAAGAGCGGGAGCCTCCCCCCATGCCATGGGAGCGGAGCGGCCCGAGGAGAAGAAGATAGAAGACGCCGCAGAGGAGATGCTGGACGAGAACACCAGAGGAAGAACCAGAAGAGCCAGAAGAACCAGAAGAAGAAGAAGATGAAGGAAGATAGAAGAAAGAAGAAGCATTTAAATAAAGGAATTGTCAAAAACTGTCTCTTGTCATTTTTAACATTTTTGACAGTTTTTTAGTGAAATAGTAGGGGTACAGTACCCCCTTACCATTTCACAGGGGGGGGCCGGAATCTGGGGGTCCCCTTGTTAAAGCGGGCTTCCAGATTCCGATAAGCCCCCCACCCGTAGACCCCCACAACCATCGGCCAGGGTTGTGGGGATGAGGCACTTGTCCTCATCAACATGGGGACAAGGTGTTTTGGGGGGCTACCTCAAAGCACCCTCCCAATGTTGAGGGCATGTGGCCTGGTACGGTTCAGAAGGGAGGGCACTCTCTCGTCCCCCCTCTTTTCCTGCGGCCTGCCAGGTTGCATGCTGGGATATGGGTCTGGTATGGATTTTTGGGGGGACCCCACGCCGTTTTTTTTTTGTTTTTTTTTTTTCGCGGGGTTCCCCTTAAAATCCATTCCAGACCTGAAGGGTCTGGTATGGAATTTAGGGGGACCCCCACGTCATTTTTTTTTGAAATTTTGGCCGGGGTTCCCATTAATATCCATACCAGACCTGAAGGGCCTGGTATGGAATTTAGGGGGACCCCCACGTCTTTTTTTTTTTAAATTTTGGTTCGGGGTTCCCCTGTGGGGAATTCCCATGCTGTTTTTATCAATGAACTTCTATGTGTATTGTCGGACCGGCAATGCATGAGCCGCGAGTAGTTTTAAATGACTTTTTTTCCTTTGAAATGTCATTTTGCTGTCAGACTAAACACGTGTTCTAAACACGGGAAACATGCGCCCCTTTACAGGCATACTATAGACACTATATTACACTTTTATTGTTTGACTTTAAGCATTATTAAATGCTGCTCCTGAAAAAACGGCTGTTTTTAAAACTTTTTTGCATTGATCCATGTCCCCTGGGGCAGGACCCAGGTCCCCAAACACTTTTTATGACAATAACTTGCATATAAGCCTTTAAAATTAGCACTTTTGATTTCTCCCATAGACTTTTAAAGGGTGTTCTGTGGCATTCGAATTTGCCGCGAACACCCCAAATTGTTCACTGTTCGGCGAACTTGCGAACAGCCGACGTTCGAGTCGAACATGAGTTCGACTCGAACTCGAAGCTCATCCCTAGTGGACAGGCGCGCTCTTTGATCTGTCACAAACCCTCCAGCAGCACTGAATGTCCATTCAGAAAGCACGCTGGATGCAGGCCAGGCCAGTAACTTGATTGCATATTGAGCAAGTTCTGGCCAGTGGTCCATCCTCAAGACCCAGTAACCCAGTGGATGCTCAGTTGGAAAGGTCTCCAAGTATGCTCTTGCCCCAGATATTCCTAATGCAGACGCTGCCAATGGTTGCTTAAACCTAACAGCCCTGGGCGCTGAGGACTAAAGAATTGTTTAAAGGCATCGGTCAGCCGGCCATCATCTCCACCGTTCTTCCTTTGACCGAATGAAGCTTCAGAAACACGCTGCCCAGGAAATGGTACCCTGCCAGGGTCTGGAAAGGCGTTACACAAGTTTTTCTACAAGGCTTCCTGAAGATGTTTCATCCTCTGCTCCCTCTGCAAAGGCAGGATGAGCTCTGCAATTTTACCCGTGTAACGTGAATCAAGAAGGGTTGCCAGCCAGTGATGATCGCTCTCCTTGATACCATTAATCCTCGGGTCCTTTCGCGGGCTTTGTAGAATCAGGGAGCCCATGCAGCGTTAGTTTGAAGAGGAAAGAAATTCTGAGTCCTCTGGGTCACCAAAGATGACAGTTGTCAGGAACTACCTCCTCCCAGCCATGTACAACTCCTTGGGTTTCTGGGGACTGAAAACCATCCCTTGAAGACTGCTGTATGTTATCCTCCACATCCATGCTGAAACAATCCTCCTCCTCCTTTTCCTCCTGTGTGTTTGACGGCCCCACAGTAATGGTATCTGCATTAGGGGGGCCTTGAGAGGAAAGGAAGTCCTCCTCTTTCTCCCGATGTTCTGCCTCAAGTGCCCTGTCCATGATGCCACGAAGCGTGTGCTCCAGCAGGAAGACTAGAGGGACAATGTCACTGAGGCATGCATTATCGCTGCTCACCATCCTTGTGGCCTTCTCAGATGGTGACAGGACAGTGCATGCATCCTTAATCAGTAGCCACTGGCATGGAGAAAAGAAGCCAAGCTTCCCTGAGCCTGTCCTTGTGCCATACTCACACAGGTACTCATTGATGGCCCTCTGCTGCATGTGCAGCCGCTGCAGCATTGCCAATGTTGAGTTTCACCTGGTGGGCATGTCACAAATGAGGCGGTTGGTGGGCAGGTTGAATTCCCGTTGAATGTCAGCCAGTCAAGCACTGGCATTGTATGACCATCAGAAATGGCCACAGACTTTTCTGGCCTGCCTCAGAAGATCTTGTAAGCCTGGTACCTGTTCAAGAAATGCTGCACCACCAATTTCAGGACGTGTGTCAAGCATGGAACATGTATCAAGTGTCAAGGGAGAGCAGTGAGAAGGTTGGTGCCATTGTCGCATACAACCATTCCTGGCTCAAGCTGCCGTGCCGTCTACCACTTCTGAGCCTGCCCCTACAGAGCTGACAGAATCTCTGCCCCAGTGTGGCTCCTGTCCCCTAGACAGACCAACTGAAGCACAGCATGGCATCTTTTAGCCTGACTGCTTGCATAGCCCCTTGAATGCTTAAGGAGCACTGCTGGTTCAGAGGACAATTCAGCAGAAGAGGCCATAGAGGAAGAAAAAGAGGAAGGGGTGGAGCAGACAGATGTGGCAGAATCACCACCAGATTTTTGGAGGCTTGGTGGCGGAACAAGCTCCAGCACTGAAAGCTGTTCTGCATCCTTCCCAGCTGCCCGCAGAGTTACCCAGTGCGCCGTGAAGGAAATGTAATGTTCCTGACCATGCCTGCTGGACCATGAGTCAGCAGTAATGTGAACCATGCTGCTGACCGCCCTGTACAACAAGACCAAAACATTGCCTTCCACATGATGGTAGAGAGCTGGAATGGCCTTACGTGAAAAGAAATTTCTTTTTGGAACCTGCCACTGTGGTACAGCACATTTCACAAATGCACGAAAGCGGGCAGAGTCTACTAGATGAAAAGGCAGCAGTTGTAGTAATTTGGCCAAGCTAGCATTTAGACGCTGAGCATGTGGATGGCTGGGACAGTATTTTTTTTTTACGGTTCAGCAACTGGGATAGCAAAATTTGCCTGCTGAAATCAACAGGTGGTGTCCTGCTAGCAGATTGGCTGCAAGTATTTGTGGCACCCATTGCTATATCACCATTCCTCTCAGTGCAGGTTTTTGAGAAGCCTTGAGGTATAGTAGGGGTAGAGATCCCAGATGAGGAACAAGGAGAAGTCTGCATTTTTTTATGATGTGGGTCTTTCAGGTGCTGTTGTCAACAGACTGCATGGCAGGTCCTCATATGTCTTGTCAAGCATGTGGTGCCCAAGCGGGTGGTGTTCCGGCCACGCTTGATCTGCTTCAGAGATCAAGCAGCAATGGTGCAATCTACTGCACATGTGTTGAAAAAAGCCCACACCAATGAACTTTTGGAAGTCAGCAGGGAGTCAGCAGCGCCCTGCACCAGTGGTGTGATGCAATAGGGTGGCTGCCCTTAATCTGGCCCCTGGAGGACATCCTGCCTCGTTGGAGTTGTGCCTCCTCCTCACTTTCCTCCTCTGTTCTCTCAGGCACCCAAGTACAGTCAGTGACCTCATCATTCCCTCCCTCCTCATAACTGGAGCAAACTTGTCAGTATGCTGCAACTGGGGGAATATGACTGCTAGTTTCTTGTCCTTCTGTGGCACCCCCACTCTCTAGACTCAGGTTACTCCCTTCCTCAACCTGGGAACCAACATCAGAGCATTTCAATTGCTGAGCATCCTCTAGCAGCATGTAACTGACACTGTGATCTAATAATTCTGGTGACTACTCCTTGCAAGATGGTGGGACTACGGAAGGAGTAGCTGTGGACAAGGAGCCTGTGAAATAGGCCGCTTTGGCAGCTGTGGTGGAAGACAAACTAGTATGAGCCTGGGGGTGACAGGGGAAAGGAGGATGAGGACGGCTTAGTTATCCACTTCACCAACTCTTCTGCATGTTGTGGCTCAATAACACGGCCAGCAGCAGAAAAAAAGGACAAGTGTGCCCCACCTGCAGAGGATACACCATGTCTGCGACCACCACTTTTCATTGTAGACATAGAGGCTGCTTGCCCTTTTTTAGTGGCCTGTGAGCATTTGCCTCTTCTTATTGGCCTTCCAGACATGATGAGAATTTTTGGGGTTTTTTATTTTTTGCTTGGTGCACTATAAACCGTTTTATTATTGATTGTTTTAAGAAAATATTGATGCAGCAACTGTGGAGATTTTTTTTTCGCTGCTGCTGCTGCTGCTGCTGCTGCTGCTGCAAAAACTAAAATAAAGTAAATGTAAAAAAAAAAAAAATAAAGGCCAAAAAAAGAAAACGGAAACCACTGCTAACGCAGAAAGAGAAACACCTGCGACGCAGAAGGGGGGACAGCAATTATGCCCTAAATATGCTTAGTGCTGTTGCGCCACAGAAAAAAAAATCAAAGGTATACCACTGCTTTTCTGACTCAAAAGGAATAACACCTGCGACACAGAAGGGGGAGTACTAATACTGCAGCAACAGAACCTGATACTGCAAAAGGAAAAAAAAAAGAATAATGAAAAAAAAATTGGGATCAGTGGTGACACACACCGACACTTCAGTAGCACCACAACACTGTGTTATTCACACTACACTGCACTGTATTATATACACTGCACTATACTGTGTTATTCACGCCGCAGTATACTGTATTATATACTCTGTACTGCACTAAATACTGTGCACTGCACTGTAATATATACGCTGCACTGCACTATATACTGTGTACTACACTGTAGTATATACTATGCGCTGCACTATATACTCTGCACTGCAGTATATACACTCTGCACTGCATTTTACATTACACTACAATGACTGCACTGTATTATGTATTATACACTGCCTGCACTGTAATATATATACTACTCTGTACTATAATATATATTCTACACTAAATGCACTGTATTATATATTCACACTGACTGCAACCTGCCTTTGGCCAATCATGGCTCTCCCATCACATTGCGCTGTGATTGGCCAAAGCATGCAGGTCAGGTGCCTGCTTTGGCCAATCAGCAGTTGCCAATGCACTGCGATCTCGCAGTGCATTATGGGGCCCTCCGCGGCTTGTGAACTTGCCGCGAGCGCCCCATATGTTCGTTTGGACTACGTCCAAACGAACAGCTGATGTTCGATGTTCTGTAATCTACAATTGCCACTTGTACCAATAATGTCACCGCCCTTGAGTTGGCCTATAAGGTGTTATCCAGATGGTACCTGGTACACTACAAGCTTGCTGATATGTTCCCTTGACACTTGAGCCTATGTTTCAGAGGATGCCAGACCAAAGGTCATGTTCTCTATATACAGTGGGCCTGTCAAATGATGGGCCACTTCTGGACCAAAGTGTTCACACTTTTACACTCATTTTTGGATCATTTAAAGCTCCGGGCATTACTAAAAAACAGTTCAGCTAAACTCCTAGATCTCAAATTGACAATAGCCAGGGCATGGATAAAACAATTCCTCATTTTGTTGAAGTTGTATCTGGAATTGATGGCTTTTTTTTTAAGCAAGCAGTTGCCCAGTATTCACACTAATAACAGCAGTGAATTTTGCATAATCTGGGATTCGTAGATCGCATATCACCATCCAACTATCACTGTGTAAAGTAGGCTCACATTGAAATGAAATGGTGACTGTAGCCCTCCTACATCATGCCTCTCTTCCTCTACCTGCCTCCTCCCTTTAAATCTACTTCTCTCACCCTACTTTTCCTCTCTTTTCTCTTTATTTTCTTTGATTCCATTGCGCATTCCATACATTGTTATTTGCATCATTTGCTGATTGCATATTTCTATAATCCTTAAATAGTCCTTGATTTCAAAAACTTAGTTGTTGGCCTTCTGTGTCTTCTTTAGTTCAGCAATTATGAATAATGCCACAGCACAGTTTGTAGTAAATTTTGTTCTTTTTTTTAATTCTCATTTTATACACTGGCTTATAGAACATCAATGAGCTTGTAACATTTGTTATTTTTGTACTGTACAATGAATAAACATATAAAAATGAAAAAAGCCTACAACATCACATCCGTGCATGTGGAGACACCAAATACAGGTGACAAATAGTGAAGTGCTGAATATACCCAGGTTTGGTCAGAGCAGGGCAAACATTACCAAAATTTGGCCACTGTATCAAAAAAAAATCCATCAAAGTCAATGAGAGCTGTATGTTAAAAACAGTAATAGCCATTTTCTAGACTTATAGGAAGAGATTGTCAAACAAATACATGGAGGGCTGGACACAGTCCTGGGGAACATGTGCCAAAGCAAAAAAAGAAAAAAATACAGTTTGCTTGCAAGATGCACTGACCCTACCTGTGAAGTGGAGGACCTTTATGATGTATACAACCTACTACAGCAGGGATATTCAATTAGCGGACCTCCAGCTGTTGCAAAACTACAAGTCCCATCATGCCTCTGCCTCTGGGTGTCATGCTTGTAGCTATCGAAGTCTTGCTATGCCTCATGGGACTTGTAGTTCTGCAACAGCTGGAGGTCCGCTAATTGCACATCCCTGTACTACAGCAAAATTGACAATTACAAAGTATGTTTAAGTTGCCAGCAAATGACAGCTCCCAGCCACTGCTTTCTGTTTGTAAACAGAGTGCTCAGGGATTGTTTTCATCTATACCAGATCCTTATCCTAGATGAGGGTCTGTTGTAAATGTTAATGGAGGACTCTCAAAAAAAACAGTATGGGGGTTCATTCTGGTCTGGTAAGAATTTTAAGGAGGACCCCATAAAAAGCCTGAGAATCCATGCAAATATCCACATTACAAAAAATCCACACTGGACCCTTATCCAAGCATGCAGCCTGGCAGGCCAGGAAAGGATGGAAACAAGCATGCGCCCCCTTCCCTGAACCATACTGGAGCATGGTTGGGATATGGGAGGTACCTTTCGGGGGGTTCCCCATGACAAAGTACCTTGTCCTCATGTTGGAGGAGGTCTGTGTGTGAGAAGCTGATATTTTGTGTTAGGCTTTGGTATGTGCCTTTAGGCTGAGGGCCCAAGGAAGGGACATCTTTTGAAGCTGGGCTGCAGAAGGGATCCTCAGTGAAGAGTGTTGCAGAGGAGCTGGGCAGAAGCTACTTCCTAGAGATTGTGAGAAGGACCGATTGTCAACATCTATAATATTGTGGATCTGTTTCTGACCTAGGGAGAGAGGCTATGTGGTACTGTATCTGGACTGTGACTGCTCCTACAAAGTCATAGGATTCTTGATACTACTTAATGACCAGTGCTACTGCAATTCTGCTGCTAAAGGGCCTAAATTGCTGCTAGATTCTCAGGAAACTGTAATTTGCGTTTTTGTGCCTCAAGTATCCTGCACCCTGAATCTTCCTCCTTGCATTTGTCTGTGTTCAACAATAAACCACAAAAAGAACCCTAAACAGGATTGCAGGGCAGGAAGTCTCTGGACAGGTAGGGGGACCCAGCTATTCCCAGCGTCTCCTGAGCGAGTCATTCAAAAAAGAAACATTTTTATGGGGCGTGTAATGCAGTCAGATGCAGGGATGCCAGGGAAGTACATGTATTGTACAATAAGCAAAGAAAGCTAACACATGCGCAAAAGACTTAGGCAAAGCAAGTTGGTAGCCCTACAATTGAGGGTGGAGGCAGTAACATCTGGACTTCCTTTTCCCATCAAAATGTGGAGAATGTGTAAAAAGCAAGGATATGCTGAAATTCATTGTTATCCATCTCTGACAAGCTGTCTGTAGTCTAGACCACATAATGGTCGAGTAACAAAGGATTATTATTTAGCTGGCATCACAAAGGCCTTCTATTCCTTTACAACATTACTGGTAACATGTTCCCTATACTTTGCACTAAATAAATGTATTGAAAAGAAAGAGATCCAGATCAATTTATTTTTCTTTTTTGCCCACAGAGATGCCCCGAATGAACTACAGTACCATTATATATGGCAATGATCATTTCTGTTATCATAAATGTTTCAATGTTTCTCCAATCTGTTTAGGCAAAATAATAAAAGCAATTGAAAAGCAGAAGAATAGGACAAGCTGCACTTACAAAAAAGCATGGCAAAATATTCTGTTAATAAAGGCCTATATTTTCCAAAAACGTATGTTTAAAATAAGTTAAAAAAAGTAACCCAACTTAAAGAGAACCCGTCAGGTCAAAAACAAGTACATATGGCACTCCCCTGCAATACAAAAGGTAGTTTGCTCACCTCTGCATGGACCCTTGTCTCCTAAGTTCTCTCTGTTCAAGTGCTGCAGCGCCCACAAGACTTCAGCATTTAAATACTTTAAAGAGTGTTGGATGCCTGTGTCCACCGCTACACCCTGTGGTTCCAGCCTCCGACCACTATGTCGCTAGAGGACACAGCACTAGCATAGGGGTCAGAGAATAAAAGGGTGACAGAGACACAGGCATCCAAAACTCCTGGAAGTGTTGAATGCCAAAGTGTCTTACAAAGGCTGTAAATAGAGGAAACATATGAGACACAGGCTATTGGAGAGGTGAGCATTCTACCTCTTCTATTGCAAGAGAGCGTTCATTGAATTTGTTTAGGGACCTGATGGGGTCTCTTTAAAGCTCACCTATTAAAATGAGCTAAGTTATAATGAGTTAAAAAAAGGTGTTCATTTTTATTTTTTTGCGTTTTACTTTCCAGTTTTTCTCTAGAAAGGGTTACTGATGCCCTGTTCAAGTATGTGCAGCTTTCACTAATAAACATGCCTCATTTTATGCATCACATAAGGAAGAGATTTGGAATCTCACTGCAGTACTGTAAGTCTGCAGCTGTTTCAGATCAGTGTCAGCATGCAGGCTCTTGGTAAAGATGTTTTTAATCCTGTTCCAGAGAAGTACAAACTTGTACACTTAGTACAGGTGAAAGAGATTTGAAATTTGTTTTATTCATTTATTTAGCACCAACATATTATGAAGATTTTTGCTGAGAACACCAAGCCATTCATACCAGGGTCTGCCCCCAAGGGATCTTACAATCAAACTTTTCTATCTCTATTATACACAAAAAACATTTGGGAGGGGGTTTTAGGTAGAGGCCAATTAACCTACCTTTCTGTTATTGTTGGATGATGACAAACCCCTTGCAAACCACAGTTTCAGTTTACTTGCTGAGACTCCAACCCAAGGCCCTTGGTCTAAATGGTGAGGACACTAACCAATCAGGTACTGTGCTGTAGCTGTTTGCACCAGACAAACAGCTTATTGCACTATTGAAATGTTTAAAATAAATCAATGAAAATTAAATTTAACCACTTCAGCCCCGGAGGATTTTACCCCCTTCCTGACCAGAGCACTGCGTTTTAACGGACAATTGCGCGGACGTGCGACGTTGTACCCAAACAAAATTGATGTCTTTTTTTCCCCATAAATAGAGCTTTCTTTTGGTGGTATTTGATGGCCTCTGCGGTTTTTATTTTTTGCGCTATAAACAAAAAAAGAGCGACAAATTTGAAAAAAAACGCAATCTTTTTTACTTTTTGCTAGAGTAAATATCACCCATAAATATATTTAAAAAATTATTTTTTTCCTCAGTTTAGGCTGTTATGTATTCTTCTACATATTTTTGGTAAAAAAAAATCGCAATAAGCGTATATTGATTGGTTTGTGCCAAATTTATAGCGTCTACAAAATAGGGGATAGTTTTATGGCATTTTACATTTTTTTTTATTAGTAATGGCGGCGATCTGCCATTTTTATCGGGATTGCGACATTATGGCGGACATTTTTGACACTATTTTGGGACCACTGTCATTTATACAGCAATCGATGCTTTAAAAATGCATTGATTACTGTGAAAATGACAGTGTGCAGTGAAGGGGTTAACCACTAGGGGGCAGTGAAGGGGTGTGAGGGGGCTGGGCTTTAACACACAGGACAGTGATCACTGCTCTCAATGACAGAGAGCTGTGATCTCTGTCCTGTCACTAGGCAGAACGGGGAAATGCTTTGTTTACAAAAGCATCTCCTTGTTCTTCCTCTCTGTGACACGATCGTGGGCACCCGGCGGACATCGCACCCGGCGGACATCAAGTCCGCGAAACCCACGGTCACGGTCACAGAGACTGCGGCAGGCGCGCGCCCGCGACACCGCTTCTTAAAGGGGACGTACCCTTTTGCCTACCAGCGCCATTCTGCTGACGTACATCGGTGTGCGCTGGTCGGCAAGCGGTTAAAACAAAATATCAATTGTTAATAATTCTGTCTTGCCATTTACACACTTAGCACACTTTAAGTGTTGCTAAACCCAGGACCCTTCATTCACTATATCTGGTTTCCCACAGTACACAGAACATGGAAATGCAATATTTTTAGTAAATATAAACTTCTAAATACCTTTTTTCATCAGCAGTTAGAGCAGTCTTGTGACTTCCATCAATGTAAGGTTAAAGCTTGTTGGAGGAGTTTTCATTCTGCTCTGACTCCTATAAGGTGGCAGGACCCCTGACCCTATATCTGGACAGTGCTGTTTGGCCCTGTGCTGATCACATGCTCTCTCCGAAGAAAAAAAAACCTCTCTAGCAATACAAATAAGTGAATGATGGCTACAGCGTGGACCTACATTGCCGGGAGGCTGTCAATAGAGTCATTGAGACTCAGGTGATCACAGATCGAAGTAAGGGGTCGATCCTGGCCCCTTGCCATGTGATCAGCTGTCAGCCAATGACAGCTGATCACGTGATGTAAACAAAAGATCGGTAAGTGGATTTTTTTCTCCTCACGCTGACAGCGTGAGGAGAAAAAAAGCCGGTCACCAGCTTCTGTGAAAGGGACATCTGTCCCGAAGAGGAAGAGGCGCAGCCACCTCAAGTGTGCCCACCAGTGCATATCAGTGCCACCTGCCAGTATCCACCAGTGTATATCAGTGCCAAAAATCAGTGCCATCTATCAATGCCCACCAGTGCCACCTATCAATGCCCACCAGTGATGTCAATAAGTGCCTCATCATTGCCACCTAGCAGTGCTGCCTATCAGTGTAACCTATCAGTGCCCATCACTGCCACCCATCAGTGCCAGCTATCTGTGCCACCTTTCAGTGCCATCTATCAATGTACATCTGTGCCACCTCTCAGAGCCACCTATCTGTGCCCACCAGTGCCACCTCATCAGTGTCCAACTGTGCCACCCATCAGTGCCCATCAGTGCTGTCTTATCAGTGCCCATCAGTGAAGCCTATTGGTGCCCATCAGTGCCACCAATTAATGCTATTCAGTGCAGCCTATTAGTGCCCATCAGTGCAGCCTCATCAACATACATCAATGAAGGAGAAAAATTATCTGTTTGCAAAATGTTATAACAAAATATAAAATGTTTTTTTTTTTCAAAATTTTCTGTCCTTTTTTAAATTTTTTTAACAAAAAATAAAAAACACAGTGTTGATCAAATACTGCCAACAGATAGCTCTATTTGTGGAAAAAAAATAATACAAATTTCATATGGGTACAGTGTTGCATGACCGCCAGTGGCAGCCCGTGCGTTGTGGGTGCACGGGCACCGCCCCCCCTGACACCTCCGCCGCCCTCCCTATTCATGTGCCCAGCCCCTTTCAGGACGCCGAACACATGAATTACTATGGCGGGGATAGGCAGGGGGTGTGTATTTTGAAGCACGTGATTAGAGCCAGAGGCTTTAATAGGCTTAAAAATAGGGTGGGCGCAGAGCACTGCGTCCCGACCCTACCCTGTTGTGTGGCATAGCGAATGAATTTTCGCTATTTTCACACTGAGGTTTCTCCCTGCCAATCAGCAGGCAGGTCATTGAGACCTGTCTCCCAATTTGCCAAAGCATTAGGTGATCCTATTGGATGCCTAATGCTTTGGCGGAAGAGAAGACGAGCGGACACAGGAGCCACAGCCGCCGCTTCCCGCCGAGAAGAGCCACCGAGGAAGAGATGAGAGCCACCGAGGAGAAGAGCTGCCGAGGAGGAGAGCCGCCGAGGAGAAGAGCCGCTGAGGACGAGAGCCTGGGCCACTGTCACTCCAGGAGAGGAGAGGTAAGTGCCGCCGGACCGGCCACGGGGGGAGGTGGTGTACACAGAACATGGAAATGCAATATTTTTAGTAAATATAAACTTCTAAATACCTTTTTTCATCAGCAGTTAGAGCAGTCTTGTGACTTCCATCAATGTAAGGTTAAAGCTTGTTGGAGGAGTTTTCATTCTGCTCTGACTCCTATAAGGCGGCAGGACCCCTGACCCTATATCTGGACAGTGCTGTTTGGCCCTGTGCTGATCACATGCTCTCTCCGAAGAAAAAAAAACCTCTCTAGCAATACAAATAAGTGAATGATGGCTACAGCGCGGACCCACATTGCCGGGAGGCTGTCAATAGAGTCATTGAGACTCAGGTGATCACAGATCGAAGTAAGGGGTCGATCCTGGCCCCTTGCCATGTGATCAGCTGTCAGCCAATGACAGCTGATCACGTGATGTAAACAAAAGATCGGTAAGTGGATTTTTTTCTCCTCACGCTGACAGCGTGAGGAGAAAAAAAGCCGGTCACCAGCTTCTGTGAAAGGGACATCTGTCCCGAAGAGGAAGAGGCGCAGCCACCTCAAGTGTGCCCACCAGTGCATATCAGTGCCACCTGCCAGTATCCACCAGTGTATATCAGTGCCAAAAATCAGTGCCATCTATCAATGCCCACCAGTGCCACCTATCAATGCCCACCAGTGATGTCAATAAGTGCCTCATCATTGCCACCTAGCAGTGCTGCCTATCAGTGTAACCTATCAGTGCCCATCACTGCCACCCATCAGTGCCAGCTATCTGTGCCACCTTTCAGTGCCATCTATCAATGTACATCTGTGCCACCTCTCAGAGCCACCTATCTGTGCCCACCAGTGCCACCTCATCAGTGTCCAACTGTGCCACCCATCAGTGCCCATCAGTGCTGTCTTATCAGTGCCCATCAGTGAAGCCTATTGGTGCCCATCAGTGCCACCAATTAATGCTATTCAGTGCAGCCTATTAGTGCCCATCAGTGCAGCCTCATCAACATACATCAATGAAGGAGAAAAATTATCTGTTTGCAAAATGTTATAACAAAATATAAAATGTTTTTTTTTTTTCAAAATTTTCTGTCCTTTTTTTAAATTTTTTTAACAAAAAATAAAAAACACAGTGTTGATCAAATACTGCCAACAGAAAGCTCTATTTGTGGAAAAAAAATAATACAAATTTCATATGGGTACAGTGTTGCATGACCGCCAGTGGCAGCCCGTGCGTTGTGGGTGCACGGGCACCGCCCCCCCTGACACCTCCGCCGCCCTCCCTATTCATGTGCCCAGCCCCTTTCAGGACGCCGAACACATGAATTACTATGGCGGGGATAGGCAGGGGGTGTGTATTTTGAAGCACGTGATTAGAGCCAGAGGCTTTAATAGGCTTAAAAATAGAGTGGGCGCAGAGCACTGCGTCCCGACCCTACCCTGTTGTGTGGCATAGCGAATGAATTTTCGCTATTTTCACACTGAGGTTTCTCCCTGCCAATCAGCAGGCAGGTCATTGAGACCTGTCTCCCAATTTGCCAAAGCATTAGGTGATCCTATTGGATGCCTAATGCTTTGGCGGAAGAGAAGACGAGCGGACACAGGAGCCACAGCCGCCGCTTCCCGCCGAGAAGAGCCACTGAGGAAGAGATGAGAGCCACCGAGGAGAAGAGCTGCCGAGGAGGAGAGCCGCCGAGGAGAAGAGCCGCTGAGGACGAGAGCCTGGGCCACTGTCACTCCAGGAGAGGAGCGGTAAGTGCCGCCGGACCGGCCACGGGGGGAGGTGGCTTAGTGAAGTGACAATTGGCTGCATTTGAAGTGACAAGTGGCTGCATTAGATGGACACAGGTGGCTGCATTAGATGGGCACAAGTGGCTGCATTAGATGGGCACAGGTGGCTGCATTTGAAGTGACAAGTGGCTGCATTAGATGGGCACAGGTGGCTGCATTTGAAGTGACAAGTGGCTGCATTAGATGGGCACAGGTGGCTGCATTAGATGGGCACAGGTGGCTGCATTTGAAGTGACAAGTGGCTGCATTAGATGGGCACAGGTGGCTGCATTTGAAGTGACAAGTGGCTGCATTAGATGGGCACAGGTGGCTGCATTAGATGGGCACAGGTAGCTGCATTTGATGGGCATAGGTAGCTGCATTTTATGGGCACAGGTAGCTGCATTTGATGGCCACAAGTGTCTGCATTAGATGGGCACAGGTGGCTGCATTTGATGGGGCACAAGTGGCTGCATTTGATGGGCACAGGTGGCTTCATTAGATGGGCACAGGTGGCTGCGTTAGATAGGCACAGGTGATCCATATGATGGGCACGAGTGGCTGCATTTGATGGGGCAAAAGTTGCTGCATTAGATGGGCACAGGTGACTGCATTAGATGGGCACAAGTGGCTGCATTATATGGGCACAGGTGGCTGCATATTATGGGCACAAGTGGCTGCATTTGATGGGGCACAAGTGGCTGCATTAGATGGGCACAGGTGGCTGCATTTGACGGGCACAAGTGGCTGCATTTGACGGGCCTAAGTGGCTGCATTTGATGGGCACAAGTGGCTGCATTTGATGGGCACAAGTGGCTGCATTTGATTGGCACAAGTGGCTGCATTACTGCTGACATGTGTCCCAGCAAGCATGGTCAGGGACAAAATATTTAGTTCACAGCACACTGGGTAACTCTGCTTGCAACTCGGAAGGATGCAGGACAGGGCTCAGTTCTGCAGCTTGTTGTGCCACCACATCTCCATACAGCTAGTGGTGATGATGTGGGATTTGTCTGCTCCTCCTCCTGCTCCTCTTCCATGCCCTCCTCTGCTGAATTATCCCATGAACTACACTTACCCCCTAAGCGTTCAAGGGGCTATTCAATGAGTCAGGCTGAAAGGTGCCATGCAGTGCTTCAGCTGGTCTGTCTAGGGCATGGGAGCCACACTGGAGCAGAGATTCTGGCAGCTCTGTAGGGGCAGGCCCAGATATGGTTCACACCATGCCAGCTGGATCCAGGAATGGTGGTGTGCGATAATGGCACAAACCTCCTGTCTGCCCTTAGACAGGGAAAGTTGACACATGCCATGCCTGGGACATGTCCTCAATTTGGTGGTGCATCATTTTTTAAATAGGTACCCAGGGTACAGTGTTGCATGACCGCCAGTGGCAGCCCGTGCGTTGTGGGTGCACGGGCACCGCCCCCCCTGACACCTCCGCCGCCCTCCCTATTCATGTGCCCAGCCCCTTTCAGGACGCCGAACACATGAATTACTATGGCGGGGATAGGCAGGGGGTGTGTATTTTGAAGCACGTGATTAGAGCCAGAGGCTTTAATAGGCTTAAAAATAGAGTGGGCGCAGAGCACTGCGTCCCGACCCTACCCTGTTGTGTGGCATAGCGAATGAATTTTCGCTATTTTCACACTGAGGTTTCTCCCTGCCAATCAGCAGGCAGGTCATTGAGACCTGTCTCCCAATTTGCCAAAGCATTAGGTGATCCTATTGGATGCCTAATGCTTTGGCGGAAGAGAAGACGAGCGGACACAGGAGCCACAGCCGCCGCTTCCCGCCGAGAAGAGCCACTGAGGAAGAGATGAGAGCCACCGAGGAGAAGAGCTGCCGAGGAGGAGAGCCGCCGAGGAGAAGAGCCGCTGAGGACAGCAAGGACAATTCTTGCTTTCATCAAGAGGACCTCTATAGGGTTACGGTGTAAAGGCACCACCAACACCCAAAGCCCCATTTTTCTGCACCTGTTACTTATATCCAAAGTCTGCGAAAGAGACACCAGAATTTGTCCAAATCTCTAATCTTGTTCCGAGTGCACTAAATTGTGGCCTCATCATACAGACTGGCTCCCCAAGCCGTTGTTTATGAAATAAAGAAAGCTTGAATTAAAAATTTTAATTTTTTTGGCTTTATAAATGTCATTATTGCTGCAGAAGACTCTATACATGGTACAGATGTGCCGAATTACAGGCAGACTAAGGACATTACCTGCCTGGAGTTTGCATGTTCTCCCTGTGTCTGCGTGGGTTTCCTCCGGGTACTCTGGTTTCCTCCC
Source organism: Aquarana catesbeiana (assembly GCF_042186555.1). Lineage (NCBI taxonomy): Eukaryota > Metazoa > Chordata > Amphibia > Anura > Ranidae > Aquarana > Aquarana catesbeiana. The sequence continues at coordinate 239,104,612 of NC_133327.1, forward strand.
ACACTCCAAAGACATGCTGGTAGGTTAATTGGATCCTGTCTAAATTGGCCCTAGTATAGGTATGAATGTGAGTTAGGGACCTTAGATTGTAAGCTCCTTGAGGGTATAGGGACTGATGTGAATGTATAATATATATGTAAAGTGCTGCGTAAATTGACAGCGCTATATAAGTACCTGAAATAAATAAATAAAAAAAATAAATTGTCATTTTTATTGTTATTTTTAATTTTGGTGGTTTCACTTTAAGCATCAGTAAATCACTGCTCATTTAAAAATGATGATTTTTACAAACTTTTTTTCATTGATACATGTCCCCCAGGGCAGAAACCGGACCCCCATGATTATTGTATGCCCAATTACTTACATATAAGCCTTCAAACTGGGCACTTTTGATTTTTCCCGTTCGGGACTTTAATGGGGTTCATTATTCGGCTCAGAACTTTTTTGAAACTTCTTCCCCGAACCGAACAGGGGGTCGTTCGGCCCATCTCTACTGACAAACATCTGAAGTTGGATGCTGCTAACTCTGAGGTAAACTTTGCATATCTAATAGTTTGATTTGTGTTGAAGATAAGCAGACTTTTTGTTTTAGGTTTTCTGAAGTTTTGTTCTGTTGCTAAAAGCTCTATTTTGTTTGCTTAAAGAAAAATAAATATTTTTACATTTTAAATAACTGGCTGTTACATGTGGTCCTGAGGTGCTAGATCCCCTGAATATTACAGCTGATTAAGAGAGCAAAGTTACGTTTTAATGCTTATTGGAAGGTTTTAGTCATTTTCATTACAGAACACCAGCTTAAATGTACAAATGTAGGAACTTTATGTAATTTGTTATGTCCATAGCCAAAGGCTTTTACATTTTCAATGTCTGGGAATAACAAATACCAGTGGAATGCTATAAAAGAAATCACTTTCTATTTTTTCAGTGAGCACATATCTATAATCTTACATTTTCTTTTTATGTGTGCACAGAAGAGGTCTAGCCAGTAAACACTTAAGGACTAGTTATTTGGCCTAAGTTTTCTGCTAATGACAACAAGAGTGTGATGTCTTTGCTATGCTTTATGAAAAGAAGACAATGCAAAAGGCCCCAAGTGCCCTCCCCTCAGTGTTGTTGCATGCTATTAAGCTGATAGGATCAGTAAACTTCCTAAGGCCTGCAGGATGAATTGATGTTTTCAAAGACTTATTGGGGAAAACAAGGGAAGCAAATGTTCACAGTCTTAAAAACCTCTTGCCATGCCTTAGAAAAAATCCTTAACAAGGGATTACTCTCCTGCTGCATTCATATTAAATGAAAGAAGTCTAAGCGCTTGTGTTTTTCCTGAAATATTTGGTTGTACTTCTTCATGTCAGTGGTGAAGAGATGTGTCACGACCAGTGGGATGAAACAGTCGGAGGATCTCAAAACAGATAACTTTCAGGTCAAGCAGAGTAGCAACTTTTTAGGTTTTAAAAGACAGTGATGGAATTCCCTGTGACCTAGTTTGCAATATAAAAATAAAACTGAACAAAAAAAATGTTACTTGATATTTTCATAGCATGAGTTATTAGAAGAATATTTATTTTCATTTTTATTTTTATTATACATATTGTTGTTTTTCCAAAAAGTTCAAAGGAAATCTATATTCACAAACCTACCATTCAAGTTCAGGCTATTTTAAAGTGCATATATTTATTATTTGATTTTATTTTACACATTCCCAGAAATATAAATGATATCTAAATTTTTGATCTAAAGAGTTCCACCCCAACTCCTCAGCCCCCTATGCTAGTATAGCCTATAATACCCCCATCTCCAACCCGATGCATGCTTGCCTTGCCTGTGTAGTAAATCGCCATAGACATGAAAAGTGCTGTATTGCAGTAAAGACACGGGGACTATGACCACCCAGGCACAGCCAGAACTGAAAGGGATTTTCAGCTCTAAGAATTTAAATAATGCAGGATGTTGTGGCAATCATGGAGCTATACTGTGTGTATGCAACAGAATATGGGGTTTTAGGTTAGAGTAGCTTAGGGAGCTAGGGAGGAGGGCTGGGTTTTTTGGGCTCACAATTGTAGCTGTACTGTTGAAAATGTAAAAGAGTATTGATTTATGAAATTTAAAAAATTATGGATTTATGTATAAATAATCAGGGATGTCCGATGCTCTGTAATAAATCACCCCTAGCATTCTTGGTTTTTTAAGAGTGAGCATCTTATGCTCATGAAATAAGCACATACAGTATGTCACAAAAAGCATGTAGTGGGGTTGATTACTAAAGGAATAGAGGCTCTTTACTTTGAAAATTGCTTCATTTATTGAAGCTGTACTATTGTTTTTTCCTATAAAAAGTGCTCTATGAATGAATGAATGAATGAAATGTCCGCCTCCACCATTTACAGAGAACTTTTTAATGTGGAAACTGATAGTATGGTTTCTCTGAATAAAGTGGGCGGGCATAGTTAGCACTTTTTACGGGTGCCAGGTGCAACCACTCCTATTAAACTCATATTAAACCCTGCATCACTGGAAGATCACAGCTGCCAGACTAACCAGAGGACTGAAGATTTCAAGGAACACAGCAGCCACCAGCACACGGGGCATTGTTCATTCATGTACTGTCCCTGGTGCTGATTTTAAAAAAAGTTTTTAAACTTCAACTTTAAGTTGTGTTCACTTTAAATACCCAGTCATGTGTTTGCAAAAATCTTTTATCCTTTTTTTATTTCCCTCACACGCTGGATATTCTAATGAACACAGGTTACTTTATTTACAAAGATTTGCTTTGCTATGTTAACAGTCTCTATTCTAATTTAGATCTCCAACCCCAATGTTGGGATCTGGGAATTATTTGGGAGAAAGTTATCTTTTATGTTGTATCCATTCTTTTTCTTTTTTTTAACATTTTTTTAAATTGGTGATGACCAGATGGATCATTATAAGATTCCCCCCCCCCCCCCCCCATGAACCTAAACAGCAAAAAGATTATTTAGAAGGTTTCATTTACACAGCATTAAACACATATACAAGTGCTTTTAATAACGAATCTGAACACAGTCGCATGTTTTTCAATGGAATCATTCACACAAGTGTGTAAACCAGATCTGTAACACAGAATCCAAACATCTGCATCTAAGAACATGGGATTTACGCACTTACAAGTATAAAATGCATGTATACGCCTTTGTGAGCACATAAATTAAGTCTAAACAAAGGGGAAAAATAAAAACATACAAATAAAACCATTATATATGCATATGTACCTTTATATGGCCTTAGACATTTAAATGCATCAATGCACAAGTATTTTACTGATCATTATGCAAGAACTTTTCTTCTAGAAAACACCTGTGTAGCAACATAAGTACAATTTTTATGAAGCCTAATGCCGCGTACACACGATCAGGATTTTGGTCGGAAAAAGATATGATGGCTTTTCCGATGGAATTCCGCTCAAGCTTGTCTTGCATACACATGGTCCCACCAAATTCTGACCGCCAAGAACGCGGTGACATACAACACGAACCACGGCACTAGAAAAAGGAAGTTCAATAGCCACTGCACCACCCTTTGGGCTCCTTCTGCTACTCTCGTGTTTATCTCGTGTTAGTAGAAGTTTGGTGAGAGACGATTAGCGCTTTTCGGCTTTCGTGCTTTTCAGTCCGTTACTGCTCTTCAGTTTGTGCTTGTGGGGTTTGTATCTGGTTTTCAGTGTGTTTAGTCAGTTCGTATCTGTTTTACAGTGCGTTCTTGTCCACTTGTTTCTGATTTTCAGCTCGCTCTTCACAGGCCTTGCTGTTTTTCAGTGCGTTCAGTTAGTTCATTCTGACCAGCCGACTGCTTTGAAGCCATGTTGCGGATACATGCTCGTTATAGAGTTCGTGCTATGCGGGTGCTTGGTGTTGGGGTTATTACTTTGACCCAAGTCCAGTCCATGAACAGGGTGGGGAGGAGTTCATGGACCAAGAATTGGTTGCTCCAGCGTGACCAATTCTCTCATACGCCTTTGCTGCGTGAGATCCAGAAGAATAACCCTGATGATTTCAGGAATTTTCACCGTCTGTTGGCTTTGCTGTCCCCTTATATTAAGAAGCAGGACACCTGCACGCGGCAAACCATCACTCTGGAGCAGAGGCTCGCCGCCACGTTGCGGTACTTGGCAATGGGAAGAAGTCTACAGGACCTCATGTTCTCGACAGGCATCTCCCCCCAGGCTCTGGGGATCATTATCCCAGAGACCTGTTCTGCTATCATTCAGGTCCTGCAGAAGGACTATATTAGGGTAAGTTTTCTCCTTTAACATCACATTCTATGTATTTAATGTATGCTAATGTATTGTATTTCTTTCATCATTCCCTAATTACCATGATTGTAATATGCTGTGAATGTCCTCTTTATCCTAATGCATGCTGGAAGTTTTTAGTGCTCCTTTTTTGTCCTTCATGCATATTTACCTTCACTAACCTCCCCAGCATGCTATCCTGGGCCCATATACACCTAGCCTAGTCACTTAACAATGTATTTTTTCAGCTCCATAGTACTGCTTTACCCTAAACACCCCCTAAAATCTGTCCAAATGTTATTGTTGTCCTTAAACTCATTTATAACCCCCCTAAAATTTTTCCAATGGGCCATCAGAGGGGGGAGGAATCTGATAAGTGGACCTTATAGTTTTGTCTTTAAATACTCCTTAAACTAAATGTTATACTGATGTTGGCCAAGAATGTTTGTATCTAATCTGCTTGCAATGTTTATGTGCAAAAGTACATTTTTTTTTTTATGTTTTTACTCCACAGTTTCCTTCAACACCACAGGAATGGCAGACTGTGGCATCCCACTTTGCCGACCGTTGGGACTTTCCCAACTGAGGAGGGGCAATTGATGGGAAGCACATCCACATCGTCCCACCACCCCATTCGGGGTCATACTATTTTAATTATAAGGGTTTCAATAGTATCGTGTTGATGGCGGTGGTGTCAGTGACATACAAGTTTCTCTATGTGGACATGGGGAAGAATAACCGGATGTCAGATGGTGGAGTCTTTGCCCAGACGGAGTTCTACACACTCTCTTAGGTTCTCCTAAGAGGTTCTCCTAGTGCACTTGTAGTGCCACTGGTTTTTCCATTATTAAATAACACCCATTGTCACTGTAAACACCAACTTAATACAAAAACTGGTATTGAGCATTGAAAGAAGAAGCCACACATTGTTGAGTATAAAACCTTTTACTCAGTGCACATTCACATGTGCATTGTAAAACCTTTTTTGTTAAAAAAATAACATCTTTGTTTTATAAAATTTTACCTTCAAAATATTATTTTGGTACATAAACAGGCATGTTTCAAAACATAACATACACAACTCAGGAACTTACAAAGTTCAAAACATTGAAAAACTGAAGGCAATATCAGACATTATAGTGTCAAAAATGTCTTGATATTGCCTTCATCAGATGGGGTGATGTCACCCCTGTAAAAGCCAAATTTAGAAGATACACACAAATTGGGAGTAAAAATGGGGATTTCCCTCCTGATCCCATGCCTAATGTCAACATGTGCTATCTCCCATCATGGGGCATCAATGGATGTGTTTTGAGGGTGCAACCCCTTCCTCTCACCTACTAGAGTTGCGAGGAAGGGGTTGCACCCACAAAACACATACATTGATATCCCCTAATGGCAGATAGCAAATGTTGCCACAACGTGTGCATCTTCCAAATTTGGCTTTTAAAATGTATAAAAAGGTTATTTAAATTTTATTATAAAAAAATTAAAAAGTTGTAATTTTTTTTATTTAGATTCTCTCTAGTACATCAATCATGTTCTTCATTCTTTGTTCAATTTCCTTGTTTTTTTCCTTGATGAGGTCTAAATCCTGACTACAAAACATTATCTCCTGGATTAGCCTTTGTGCACTGTCAGTCGTGAAATGAGTAGATTGTTCTTCAACAACATGCACATCACCTAAAAGAAAAAAAACATACCATGTATTATAAATATGCAGGCATACATCTATTACCTGAATCTGTGGTGTCAGACACTCACCTGTTGTGGTGACAATTCCCACCACCTCTCCTTCCTCTACATCCTGAGGTTGTGTCCTCTGTTCCCCTTCTTCAGGGGGTGGGGGGGTCCTGTTGTCCTCCGACATCCCAAGTCTTTTCTTCATTTCTGAGAATCTAAGAAAATAAATACTTAGCACACAGATATTTGTGGCCAGAAATATGAATATGAAACATTGTTTGAAAGTGGGGTACAATTGTCTGTTTGGGCAGAGTTCCAAGTTGAAGACATTCATTCCCTGAACAAAGCTGCAATACATACCTTTTTTGGACAAGTTTCACACATGGAGACACCCCAAGTATCCACTGGAGTACCTGTGTGGGACACCCTAAAAAAGTTTGTTCTTGTGTCCCACACTAGTGCTCCTGAGTCCAATTGTGTAAACAGCTGCTGAGTGTCCTCTCCTTACATTACACTGAATCAAGTTTGCTATTCATTCTAGTTAAAAACACATCTAGACAACAACTTCTTTTAATACAAATTAGTATGACCAAATGTAGTTAACCCTGTATCTGCCTAAAACATTGTATTTTGTTGGTGAATGAACGATGTTTACTACAAACAATTATTGTGCCCACGAGCCTGAAAGTTGCCATTTTAAACTGTTCAACAGTAAAGAAAAGCACATCGTGCAGCATGCAAGTAATAATAATAATCGGAACACACGACAACTACTTACTTTTTAGAAGCACTTTCTTGATCCTTCTGTACTGATCCTGCTCCCTCAATTTCAGGTCTGACCAGTGTTTCCTCAATTGCTCCTTGGATCGTCGTACCCCAAAATTCCTGTACAGACTCTTCACAACTTTAGTCATGATCTTGACCTTTCTCACATTTGGGTTTAGGTACGGTCCATACTTCCCATCATAGTCGGCCCTCTTCAAGATGTCCACCATCTCTACAAAGGACATATTTGAGGCCTTAAATCAGGGGTCTCAAACTGGCGGCCCTCCAGCTGTTGCCAGACTACAAGTTCCATGAGGCATTGCAAGGCTGACAGTTACAAACTTGACTCCCACAGACAGAGGCATGATGGGACTTGTAGTTTCACAACAGCTGGAGGGCAACCAGTTTGAGACCCCTGCCTTAAATCTTCTCCTCCGGGATCAGGACATTTCAGGCTCCAGGCTTTCCTCCTCCCCGTTACTGCTATTACGCACCTGCTGTGTCTCCGCCATGTTCATCTCCCACTGCGCCGAAAGAGAAGGGGCAGGGAATATTCTAGAAAGAACGTCAGGGGCAGGCGACGTGGGCGGAGTTTCATGTATGCGCAGTGTATATAAAGCTAACATGCGCGTGTCGTACCTACGTTCTGTGTGCGTAGGAAGGAGGAACGGGAGCGCCGAACGTTCTAACGAAGGTAACATTTTAACTTGGGACATCAGTGGCCTATAATGATTCGAGACTGAGGTCTATATTCGGATAAGATTAGGAGAGTTTAGCCTGATATTAGTGTTTTTGTCTTGTATTTTGTCTTAGATAAAATGTATACACTGCGCTATACAAACTAAAAATAAATGAATTAGGAGCAGCTACATACAGGGTGACAACAACCATAAAGATACTGTGAAAAAGAAATGTAGCGCATACACTGTGAAAGGAACCCCCAATCAGGGGAAATTCTTAATAAATAGTGTTTAAATCAGCAAATTAACTCATAAGTCTCTCAACCTGGATAAATAAAGTCCAATGAGTGAATAACAAAACAATATATAAAGTGTCCCACTGGGAAAGGTGAGTGAGTATATAAAACAGCAGATGTTCAAACACAGGCAAATCTTTGGATCTCCCAGGAGAACTGCACCAAGCAGCTGCGTAAATCTTGGTAAAAATGGTGTGTAAGAAACTCTTACCAGATACATTGGACTCCCTTGTCAGCGACAGGGAATCACTAGAGCAGATTGCCTCTCAGGGCCTGGAAGCGGACATCGCGACTCTGGAAACCTTCTGGATCGAACTCTGCATGGATCTCCCGGGGCCGCCAGGTAGGTCCTCACAAAGGATAGCCCAGACACGGATCAGAAGAGACGGGACATCTCAAATGGAACTGAAGTGGAAGCTGAATTTTCTCTCAGATGGTATGTGGAGAAAAAATAAACAGGCTCCACATAGTGTAGATGAAAAAGGTGGGTTTTTTATTGCTAAAAAGCCTGGTTACAATAAAAAATGTGATCACAAAATGTAAAAACAAAATTGGGTAACAAGGAGGATGCTGAAAGCGACCGACGCGTTTCGACCAATGGGTCATCTACTGGGGCATACAGCATCCCCTCCAAGCTGCCCTATATTTATAAATAAAAACATTAATGAAAACTGGTTGTATGAAGTGGCAATCAGACACTCCAATTGGTTAGATGGGGGTCACATGATCTCACCAGGCTAAACCAGGTGAAAATCGTCCCTCCATTCCCATTGGTAGTGTGTAATTAACCCGTTCAGAAATATTAAGCAGACATCCCACAGAACTATGCATCGCTAATGGAGGCATCGCATTGACCAGAGGGCAACCATGTAGAAGGGGTGGACTAAGAACTGAAAGATCACACTCAGTTCACACATTGCTGACACTTCTAAGGTGACTTAAGGCTGCGGATGGATCTGAGCCAATCAAAGGCGGCATGTACGTGGGCGGGCGGAACTGGGGACCAATGGCTTAAGAGACAGGAAGTCTCAGTCCGGGCCGCCCGATGTCCACGAGACAAACAAAGGGAAATGACGTCAGGCTAAGCTGCGCGCCCGACGTCCTTCCCCGGTCACATGGTGTATCTACGGGAGCCTCAAAGAGACAAGGGAGCAAGAGAGACGTGCGTCAAACTGACAGCTCCCGACGTCTGCTCTAACGCTCCTCCTCCGTCACCACGGTGGTCTCATTGGATCAAAAAGGCTGGTTACATGGTCCGCACGGATAATGAGCAGCGGATAAGCAACACATACAGATTCAGATATTGGTAATGCCGCCCAGTCTAGGGCGGAACAAGAAAGGGGAAAGTGTAACTCCGAAGGGCCGCCTCATGATAGGGCAGCTCAATCTCATCAATCAGTATCTCCTAGAGGCAGACCTTATTTAAAAAATCCACATTATTAGGTATAACTGCATTCTGATTGGGAAACACTTCAGCTCCAATGAAATAAACGGAATGGAGTGGCCCCATTAAGGAAAAATTATAGTATTCTCAAGAAAAATTTAAGTAAAGTAAAACTAAGATGATAACTGCTGAAACAAACCTAAATTGTACAGTATAAACAGCAGACAAAGTACTGGTGTGCATAACGATCTAGGGTCCCCAAAAGGAGGGGAACTCTCCATGTGAGCGCACCCCTCAGAAATGCGCTAACATTTTGCAAAAATTGCATATCATAAAATATATATACAACCCCTACAACATGCATCATAAACTTCAATCGATGTATTTAATAGAAAACAGTAAAAAATGTTCAAAGAACGTGAAGAAAAACAAAACAAAAAAAGTATATATGGCCAGCATTCAAGACGAATTAATAAACGAGTTGAGGTTCCACTCCACGTTCATCCCAAACGGGAAGAAGGACCTCAACTCGTAGATCCAGTATGTCTCGAGGCGTGAAACGCCTCGTAGACGTGACTCTCCCCTCCAATGCGGAACGAACCTATCAATAACTTGGAACAAGGTTCCCGTGGGGTCCTTGTTGTGGTGTTCCAAGTAATGACGTGGCACTGTGTGCTTGTCTCTACCCTTTTTGATCGCAGCCACGTGTTCGTTGACACGAACAGAAAAAGTTCTGATCGTGCGACCCACGTACTGCTTGTGGCAGGGACAAGTTATCAGATAAACAATGTATTGTGAAGAATACGTGGTGAAATGCTTCATTTGGTAAATCCGGGAAGTGACCGTAGACCGAAAAGTAACGCTCTTGCGTCTTCCCCCAATGTTATGGAGGCATACTTTACACTTGCGGCAGGGGTAATAACCCCTGCACTCCTGAAAAAAAGACACCTTCTTTGGGGGTCTATTATGTTTGGGGCGATTTGTCCCTGAATGGATCAAGCGCCTCTAAACACCACAGAGGCTTGTTTAGGTAGGACAGGGCCCAGTAGTCTATCGTTCTGTAATATTCCCCAGTGTTTTTTAATAATAGCTTTGATCTGTTTGGATTGGATGGAATGGGTAGTGAAGAAGGCCAGCTTCTCATTAAATTCAATGTTGTCTTTGGGACGTTCCATAAGGGTGGAATTCCTTTCGGTGAGCAGTGCTCTATTAATTTCACTGTCTAAAAGGTGAGGATCGTAACCTTTATCAAGAAATCTACCTCTGAGAAACTGAAACTGTGATATGAAGTCAGAAGTTTTGGTACAGTTGCGCCTCAGTCTCAGAAACTGACTGCAGGGCACTGACCTGAGCCATTGTTCTCGATGACAACTGTCGATCGGAATGTACCCATTCCGATCGGTGGGTTTGAAATAGGTACGGAACTCGAGATGTTGGTGTACAACAGAGATTTCTAAGTCCAAAAAATGTACCTTAGTTGCACTGGCTTCATAACTCAACGATATCCCCCTATTGTTGGCATTAAGAGTATTCATAAAACACTCAAGGGATGCCAGATCTCCCTCCCACAGGAGGAGGATGTCGTCTATGTACCTGGCCCAAAGAACCAATTCGGGTCTTCGGGTGGCATAGACAACATCCTCCTCCCACTGGGCCATGAAGAGGTTAGCGAGGCTGGGGGCAAATTTAGCCCCCATAGCCACGCCCCTCTTCTGTAAAAAGAAACGATCCTGAAACCAGAAATAGTTGTGCCTGGTTGCAAATTTTAACAGCTGCATGATGAAATTGCGTTGCAATGTAGGGAGTCTACTATCTCTGGATAGGTGGTTTTCGACTGCTTCAAAACCTAGGTCATGTGGTATGCACGTATAAAGCGCTGCCACGTCAGCTGTAACTAAGAGCGTGCTCTCTTTGATTAGGACAGGCTCCAACAACTTAATTGTATCTCTAGTATCTTTTAGATACGAGGAGGTAGTTTGGACCAAGGGTTGTAGGTAGAAGTCCACGTATTTGCCAATCCTCGCCATGACCGAATCGATCCCGCTGACGATGGGTCGACCGGGAGGGTTGGTGGAGTTCTTATGGACTTTAGGGAGGTAGTATATGCAGGGATACGTGGAACTTGGGGAACCAAAAAGCATTTCTCCTTTTTGTTAAGAACTCCCAAAGAGAAACCCTCCTCAATCAATTCCACTAAGGCTCTTTTAAAGGTAACTGTGGGATCCCTAGGGATACAGTGGTAAGTGTCTGAATCACTAAGAATCCTGTTCATTTCCTTAAGGTAGTCTGCCTTATCGAGAACAACAATGCCTCCGCCCTTATCGGCCGGCGGATGACAAGGTTCTTGTTTTCACATAGTGATTTCAGACCTGTCTTAATGTCAGATTTGACATAAAGATGTTTTTTACGTTTGGCTAATTTATCCAAGTCTTCTAAGACCAAACTCTTAAAGACTTGGATAGAAGGAGCCACCGTGCCAGGGGGATTAAATAGGGATGGATTTGACAATCCCGAATGTACCACCCGGGGATGTGAAGACATTCCTTCTGTGGAGGGAAGGGTTCGATTGTGGGAAGGTGATTGTACCTGGGTAGTCGCTGTCACCATAGTCTGTTGAGTAGAGGGAGTGATTTTGGTTAAAAAATGTCTCTGAATACTGAGCTTTCGGGTAAATTTAAGTACATTGATAAATGTTGCGAATTTATTAAGAGGTGGGACACCGCTTTTCTGGAACAATATGTCAAGGAACAAATGGTCCCCAGAGGTCTGAGGTGGGATATCCATCCCCAGCAAGACGAACCAGATCTCGAATCATGGTTCAAATTCTTCAATGAGGAAGGCTTAAAACTACTAAGATTCCTACTAGACAAAAAACAGATCAAATTGTCCCTCATTGATACTGAAATCAGAGAGTTGAGGGACAAGTTGACTCCGTACAAGACATCCATAGAATACATTTCACTATCCACCAATTTGAGAAACACTTTAGAAAAAGAAGAAATAAAAAACAAAAAAAGTACAATAGAGACTACACAGACTATACCACACATTCAGTCTTCAATTGGCAGAAGAAGCTTAACACTCTTCCTGTTGCTAATGAAGAACCCCCACCCATGGAAGCCTCCACGGCAACATTAACTAATTTAGACCGAACATTTGTCTATCAACCACCTTATAAACCAGAATCTAAAGAACCTCCACCTCTCAAGAGAAGTGAAGAACAGGGACCACCCAGACCCTTTAGGGGTCCTCCCCCACCGGGAAACCGGGCAGGGAGAGGGGCCCCAAGGACAAGAGGCCGGTCTAGAGGACATCCTATGGACCCCTATTATAAGAACAACTCACGGGCCCCTCCCCCTAATTATGGTGACCCCCGAGACCCCCGAGACTACCGCACTCCACAACGGCAGAATCTTGATTATAACTATTACTCTCCGATTCGGGTTGACAACAGATTTAGCCCCCTAAGGGATAATGCCCCCTATGAAAGATATGAGGGGACATATTCTCACTACGAAAGGGAGGACGACCACTATCATCGTTCCCCTTATAAATACAATCAAAGTAGGCCAGGCCCAAACCAATCTCAGGATTTTCAGAGAGTCACAGAAAACCATCCAGGATATTCAGAAAGAAAAGAGGGACCAGAGGGGGGAGGAGGGTCCAATGCCAAAAGAAAAAGAACCTAAGGGGAACAGGCATCTTTAATTTGAGCTCAGCTGTACTAACAGAAGCTGAGAAGTCAATTCTCGATAGAGGACTCAAATTCGTACCCCCCAAACCTCTTAATAAATTCGCAACATTTATTGATGTACTTAAATTTACCCGAAAGCTCAGTATTCAGAGACATTTTTTAACCAAAATCACTCCCTCTACTCAACAGACTATGGTGACAGCGACTACCCAGGTACAGTCACCTTCCCACAATCGAACCCTTCCCTCCACAGAAGGAATGTCTTCACATCCCCGGGTGGTACATTCGGGATTGTCAAATCCATCCCTATTTAATCCCCCTGGCACGGTGGCTCCTTCTATCCAAGTCTTTAAGAGTTTGGTCTTAGAAGACTTGGATAAATTAGCCAAACGTAAAAAACATCTTTATGTCAAATCTGACATTAAGACAGGTCTGAAATCACTATGTGAAAACAAGAACCTTGTCATCCGCCCGGCCGATAAGGGCGGAGGCATTGTTGTTCTCGATAAGGCAGACTACCTTAAGGAAATGAACAGGATTCTTAGTGATTCAGACACTTACCACTGTATCCCTAGGGATCCCACAGTTACCTTTAAAAGAGCCTTAGTGGAATTGATTGAGGAGGGTTTCTCTTTGGGAGTTCTTAACAAAAAGGAGAAATGCTTTTTGGTTCCCCAAGTTCCACGTATCCCTGCCATATACTACCTCCCTAAAGTCCATAAGAACTCCACCAACCCTCCCGGTCGACCCATCGTCAGCGGGATTGATTCGGTCACAGCGAGGATTGGCAAATACGTGGACTTCTACCTACAACCCTTGGTCCAAACTACCTCCTCGTATCTAAAAGATACTAGAGATACAATTAAGTTGTTGGAGCCTGTCCTAATTAAAGAGGGCACGCTCTTAGTTACAGCTGACGTGGCAGCGCTTTATATGTGCATACCACATGACCTAGGTTTTGAAGCAATCGAAAACCACCTATCCAGAGATAGTAGACTCCCTACATTGCAACGCAATTTCATCATGCAGCTGTTAAAATTTGCAACCAGGCACAACTATTTCTGGTTTCAGGATCGTTTCTTTTTACAGAAGAGGGGCGTGGCTATGGGGGCTAAATTTGCCCCCAGCCTCGCTAACCTCTTCATGGCCCAGTGGGAGGAGGATGTTGTCTATGCCGCCCGAAGACCCGAATTGGTTCTTTGGGCCAGGTACATAGACGACATCCTCCTCCTGTGGGAGGGAGATCTGGCATCCCTTGAGTGTTTTATGAATACTCTTAATGCCAACAATAGGGGGATATCGTTGAGTTATGAAGCCAGTGCAACTAAGGTACATTTTTTGGACTTAGAAATCTCTGTTGTACACCAACATCTCGAGTTCCGTACCTATTTCAAACCCACCGATCGGAATGGGTACATTCAGATCGACAGTTGTCATCGAGGACAATGGCTCAGGTCAGTGCCCCGCAGTCAGTTTCTGAGACTGAGGGGCAACTGTACCAAAACTTCTGACTTCATATCACAGTCTCAAGTTCTCAGAGGTAGATTTCTTGATAAAGGTTACGATCCTCACCTTTTAGACAGTGAAATTAATAGAGCACTGCTCACCGAAAGGAATTCCACCCTTATGGAACGTCCCAAAGACAACATTGAATTTAATGAGAAGCTGGCCTTCTTCACTACCCATTCCATCCAATCCAAACAGATCAAAGCTATTATTAAAAAACACTGGGGAATATTACAGAACGATAGATTACTGGGCCCTGTCCTACCTAAACAAGCCTCTGTGGTGTTTAGAGGCGCTCGATCCATTCAGGGACAAATCGCCCCAAACATAATAGACCCCCCAAAAAGGTGTCTTTTTTTCAGGAGTGCAGGGGTTATTACCCCTGCCGCAAGTGTAAAGTATGCCTCCATAACATTGGGGGAAGACGCAAGAGCGTTACTTTTCGGTCTACGGTCACTTCCCGGATTTACCAAATGAAGCATTTCACCACGTGTTCTTCACAATACATTGTTTATCTGATAACTTGTCCCTGCCACAAGCAGTACGTGGGTCGCACGATCAGAACTTTTTCTGTTCGTGTCAACGAACACGTGGCTGCGATCAAAAAGGGTAGAGACAAGCACACAGTGCCACGTCATTACTTGGAACACCACAACAAGGACCCCACGGGAACCTTGTTCCAAGTTATTGATAGGTTCGTTCCGCATTGGAGGGGAGAGTCACGTCTATGAGGCGTTTCACGCCTCGAGACATACTGGATCTACGAGTTGAGGTCCTTCTTCCTGTTTGGGATGAACGTGGAGTGGGACCTCAGCTTGTTTATTAATTCGTCTTGAATGCTGGCCATATATACTTTTTTTGTTTTGTTTTTCTTCACGTTCTTTGAACATTTTTTACTGTTTTCTATTAAGTACATCGATTGAAGTTTATGATGCATGTTGTAGGGGTTGTATATATATTTTATGATATGCAATTTTTGAAAAATGTTAGCGCATTTCTGAGGGGTGCGCTCACATGGAGAGTTCCCCTCCTTTTGGGGACCCTAGATCGTTATGCACACCAGTACTTTGTCTGCTGTTTATACTGTACAATTTAGGTTTGTTTCAGCAGTTATCATCTTAGTTTTACTTTACTTAAATTTTTCTTGAGAATATTATAATTTTTCCTTAATGGGGCCACTCCATTCCGTTTATTTCATTGGAGCTGAAGTGTTTCCCATTCAGAATGCAGTTATACCTAATAATGTGGATTTTTTAAATAAGGTCTGCCTCTAGGAGATACTGATTGATGAGATTGAGCTACCCTATCATGAGGCGGCCCTTCGGAGTTACACTTTCCCCTTTCTTGTTCCGCCCTAGACTGCGCGGCATTACCAATATCTGAATCTGTATGTGTTGCTTATCCGCTACTCATTATCCGTGCAGACCATGTAACCAGCCTTTTTGATCCAATGAGACCACCGTGGTGACGGAGGAGGAGCGTTAGAGCAGATGTCGGGAGCTGTCAGTTTGACGCACGTCTCTCTTGCTCCCTTGTCTCTTTGAGGCTCCCGTAGATACACCATGTGACCGGGGAAGGACGTCGGGCGCGCAGCTTAGCCTGACGTCATTTCCCTGTGTTTGTCTCGTGGACGTCGGGCGGCCCGGACTGAGACTTCCTGTCTCTTAAGCCATTGGTCCCCAGTTCCGCCCGCCCACGTACATGCCGCTTTTGATTGGCTCAGATCCATCCGCAGCCTTAAGTCACCTTAGAAGTGTCAGCAATGTGTGAACTGAGTGTGATCTTTCAGTTCTTAGTCCACCCCTTCTACATGGTTGCCCTCTGGTCAATGTGATGCCTCCATTAGCGATGCATAGTTCTGTGGGATGTCTGCTTAATATTTCTGAATGGGTTAATTACACACTACCAATGGGAATGGAGGAACGATTTTCACCTGGTTTAGCCTGGTGAGATCATGTGACCCCCATCTAACCAGTTGGAGTGTCTGATTGCCACTTCATACAACCAGTTTTCATTAATGTTTTTACTTATAAATATAGGGCAGCTTGGAGGGGATGCTGTATGCCCCAGTAGATGACCCATTGGTCGAAACGCGTCGGGCGCTTTCAGCATCCTCCTTGTTGCCCAATTTTGTTTTTACATTTTGTGATCACATTTTTTATTGTAACTAGGCTTTTTAGCAATAAAAAACCCACCTTTTTCATCTAAACTATGTGGAGCCTGTTTATTTTTTCTCCACGTACCATCTGAGAGAAAATTCAGCTTCCACTTCAGTTCCATTTAAGATGTCCCTTCTCTTCTGATCCGTGTCTGGGCTATCCTTTGTGAGGACCTACCTGGCGGCCCCGGGAGATCCATGCAGAGTTCGATCCAGAAGGTTTCCAGAGTCGCGATGTCCGCTTCCAGGCCCTGAGAGGCAATCTGCTCTAGTGATTCCCTGTCGCTGACAAGGCAGTCCAATGTATCTGGTAAGAGTTTCTTACACACCATTTTTACCAAGATTTACGCAGCTGCTTGATGCAGTTCTCCTGGGAGATCCAAAGATTTGCCTGTGTTTGAACATCTGCTGTTTTATATACTCACTCACCTTTCCCAGTGGGACACTTATATATTGTTTTGTTATTCACTCTTTGGACTTTATTTATCCAGGTTGAGAGACTTATGAGTTAATTTGCTGATTTAAACACTATTTATTAAGAATTTCCCCTGATTGGGGGTTCCTTTCACAGTGTATGCGCTAAATTTCTTTTTCACTTGTATTTTGTCTTGCAGCAAATATGAAACAATTCAAAGACCCTGATTTCATGGGCCATTTCATTGGCAAATACAGGGATATGCGTAATTTGTGGGAGGTTAAAAACCCCTTATATAGCAATAAACAGCTAGGAAGGCATCGCTAGAGAAACAGCTGCAATTTGTGAAGACGCAGGTCCCCAACGCAGACATCAAGTTTGTGGAGAGGAAAATTGGTAGCTTGAGAAGCACATATAGGAAGGAGCTTAATAAGGTCCAGGCTTCCATGAGATCAGGAGCAGCAGCAGAGGATGTATATGTACCCAGTCTGTGGTACTACAACAGGATGCGGTTTCTGGACCAGATGGAAGTCAGGGAATCACTTTCTACACTTCCATTCAGCCCTCCCTCCACCCTTCCCTCAACCCTAGCTGAGGCTTCCAAGGACCAACCTGGGCCTTCCATCCTGGAAGAAGTGGAGGAGCCCAGCTGGAGCCAGGTATAGTATTTTTAAACATATTTATTGTCCGAAAATTATTGCTGTTAACTAGATGTTATTATTAATAACAAATTAATGATTTAACAAAAAGTGTTCTACATATCAATAGACAGTAGGGGCCAAAAATGATTGTGACAAGAATGAAAAATGCTGGGCTCAGAATGATAGTCTTTTCTATTTATTAACACTCAATTTGCAACAGTCATGAGCTGAAAATTGTGTGTGATTGATGAACCAAAAACTAAAACTATGTCCCTTTTTCATACACAGGAAGACCTCAGTCAGGACAAACCTCTGGAATGTGGCACATAGGAAGAGGCGGGGGTAAGTGTCAGCCAGGAGGTAGCCGGGCCCAGTAGGAGCCTCACCCAATCCCAGGTGCCTCCCCTCTGCCTTACAACAAAAAGGGCCAGGAAGGAGGCAGCACTGGACTTCATTAAGGAGGCTAATGCGGCCCTGAAAAGCCCCCCAATGCTGAAGAGGCCTATGGCTGCTATGTAGCTGCAAAATTGCAGCAAATGGAGGAGGGACAACGCCTCAGGTGTGAGAAAATTATTTTTGAGGCCATTCATAAGGGGTTGAGTGGCCAAATTAGTGATAGCATGCACTTAGTTGCACTCGCCCATCCTCCTCCTTCTCCTCCTCCTCCTGCCACAAGTCCACCTCCAGAGCCACAGCCTCCAAGGAAGGCTGCAGGGAAGGCTGCATAGAAGCGCGGAGGGAAAGCTGCACGGAAGACAAGAAAGTGATGGCCTGGGTTCAGTCTGGTCTGACAGAAGACGCAGCCTGTTGTAGTACCACAGCCTGGGGACATATATGTCATCTGCTGCTGTTCGTGATCTCTGGGCGTCCTGGACCAGATTGTGCTCCCTATTATATGGACTTCTCAGGCTACCAATTTTAATTTACAAAGAGTTGATGTGTGCCCTGGGGGGCCAAAGGCTTCGCAAATTCAAGCAGTTTCTCCAGCATTGCCTTCCTCTTTATTTTGTTATTATAAGCCAGAATAAATGGAGATTTTTTATATGAAAATACTTGCCTAAGTGTTTATCTTCAAATAGGACAGTTTGTGAGTAGGCAGGTACATTTCCAAAATACAATGTCAAATTAACAAGGGACACCAACACCAACCTCCTTGAGCTTTATAAAAATAGATAATAATGTTGTTGTGGAAACTTGACACACACAAAAAAAAAATTATGGAGATCACTAGAAACTAATTTAAAAATAATCCAAAAAATAGGAGATCTTGATTAAAAATAAAAAAAGATGACTATAAAAAATAATTCAAAACATTATTATGGAGATCTGGCTTTAAAAACAAAAAATATTATTCAGGAGATCACGAGAAATAATAAAGAAATAAGTTTGTGAGAACTCTGTGTGAATATCAGCAACAAAACAACTTCATTCTTCTAGCATTATAAAGAACAAAAGAATACGCTGCATTAAAAGATCCAAAAATGTACAGTGTGACGAATGTGCTAGCTCCATTACGAACGCTAGTTTTACCAGACCGAGCGCTTCCATCTCGTACTTGATTGTGAGCATGCTTGATTTTTGGTGCGTCGGAATTGCATACAGACGATCGCATTTTTGGCCTAGGAACTTTTTCCGACCGAAATATTGAGAACCTGCTCTCAATCTTTTGCTGGCTGGAATTCCGCCAGCAAAAGTCCGATGAAGCATACACACGATCGCATTTCCGACCAAAAGCTCTCACCAGAGTTTTGCTGGCGGCATTTCCGATCGTGTGTACGGGGCATTATAGTGAGTTCTTGCACACTATTTTTAGCAAGTATTAGGTAACTCTTGCAGTGATTTGTTGCCGCAGGGCGAGGAAGTGCAAAACCTATATGGACTAACAAATATATCAGAGATGACTTCACAGCACTACCCATGTAATGACAATGCAGAAGAATTGTGATGGCATTGTGATGAAGAACACTCTTCTAGCAGAACTGGAGCATGTTCTGTTGGGGAGTTGGGTCCTCTAGAAGGATGACCCCTATCCCCAACCACCAGCAGCTACTAGGCCCAGCAAATTTTCATTAGTGACTCAAAGATGCTTTACTCCTCTGGTATTGGTTGCGCATTCTGATATACACTGTTAGTTTCTCACATCACACCACACAGAGGCTGATTGTTACAATTATCTTTTTTGCTTAAAGTATAATTAAAGGCAAAACTTTTTTTCAGTTTTGGATAGAGTGGAGATGGATAAAAACACCTGTCAGTTTTTATTGCTGTCTATTCCTCCCGTTAAGAAGATACAACCCTTCCTATTTATTATGTTTTCCAATATAATTGAAAGTAAAAGTAAAAGAATATCCCAAATTTGGGTTGTCCCCTGAAAAGTAATAGAGGGGAAATCTTCCAATAGGGACACTAGTTTTGGTGACCTGGAGGGCTCCAAGGAATTCCCTTAATTTGCAGGGATTTCCTCTCATTTCATGTTTGTCTATGGGACAGAAAGTGAAGGGAAGTCTCTGCAATGGGAGCCAGATGACAAAAAAAAAAAAAACCTGGCAGGGGTTATAACTTCATTTTACTTTATCCAAAATGAAAAAAAAAGTTTTGCCTATAGTTCTACTTTAATTCAAACTAAAACAGTCCACAATAGTGGAATCAGTGCAATTCCATAAACATTTCAAATGGTTAAATAACAGTCCATGTTAACATAACAGTCCATGAAGATGGTACGCAGTCCCATATTAAGGTAGCTCTTCACGAGCGTCCAGGAAGGTGGTAGAAGGGAGAATTGTGATACTCAAAGATTATTGTGCCACATCCTGTGCTTATTTTCTAACTCACGTTCAAGGTCCACAGCCCTTGGCTTTTGACTAGGACTTTCCCCAGAGCCACCAACCAACCTATTGCTAATCTGATCCCATAATCGCTCTCCACCTACAAGAGCGGTTGTACAGTTAAGGGGACTTTACGTCTATAATTACATAGTTACATAGTAGGTGAGGTTGAAAAAAGACACAAGTCCATCAAGTTCGACCTATGTGTGTGATTATATGTCAGTATTACATTGTATATCCCTGTATGTTGTGGTCGTTCAGGTGCTTATCTAATAGTTTTTTTAAACTATCGATGCTCACCGCTGAGACCACTGCCTGTGGAAGGGAATTCCATATCCTTGCACTCTAATGCCCTGTACACACGATCGGATTTTCCGATGGAAAATGTTCGATGGGAGCCTTTTGTCGGAAATTCCAACTGTGTAGGCTCCATCGGACATTCTCCATCGGAATTTCCATCGCACAAAATTTGAGATCTGGTTCTCAAATTTTCCGACAACAAAATCCTTATGCGTAAATTCCGATAGTGTGTACACAATTCCAACGCACAAAGTGCCACGCATGCTCAGAATAAATTACGAGATGGAAGCGATCGGTCTGGTAAATCTAGCGTTCATAATGGAGATAGCACATTCGTCACGCTGCAATTTTTAAAATAGTTTAATGCAGCGCATTCTCTTCTTTATAATGCTAGAAGAATGAAGTTGTTTTGCTGCTGATATTGACACAGAGTTCTCACAAACTGATTTCTTTTTTTTTTTTTGTTTTTTTTTTTTATCAAGATCGACATATATATATTTTTTTATTTCTAGTGCTCTCCATAATATTATTTCTTGTTTTGTGTGTCAAGTTACCACAACACCATTGTTATCGTGTATTTTTTAACCTCAAGGAGGTTGGTTGGTGTCCCTTAATTTAATCCCTTAATTAGTTAAATGTACCTGCCTGCTCACAAACAAACTGTCCTTTTTGAAGTAAAACACATAGCCAAGTATTTGTGAAAAATAAATAGCCATTTATTCTGGGTCATAACAAAATAAAGAGGAAGGCAACGTTGGAGAAACTGGTGAAATTTGCGAAGCCTTTGTACCCCAGGGCACACATCAATTATTTCACAGTCAAAATTGGTGGCCTGAGGAGTCCATATAATAGTGAGCACAATCCGGTCCAGGACTACAAGAGATCAGGAACAGCAGCAGACGACATATATGTCCCCAGGCTGTGGTCATACAACAGCCTGCATCTTTTGTCAGACCAGACTGAACCCAGGCCATCACTCTCTTGTCTTCCTTACACGCTTCCTTCCAGGCTGTGGCTCTAGTGGTGGAGTTGTGGCAGGAGGTGGAGGAGGAGGACCATGGTTCAACTCACAAACGTGGCTTTGGCTTGTGAGTTCGCCCCTCAACCCCTTATTTAGGGCTTGTAAGATCACTTCCTCACATAAGAGACGTTGGCCCTCCTCCATTTCCAGCATTTTGCAGGCTGTCATGCAGGCATAGACCTCTTGAAGACTGGGGGGGTTTCTGAGGGCTGCAGTAGCCTTCATAAATAGGCCAAGTGCTGCCTCCTCCAATGGCAGCCACCTCCTGGCTGTCACTTTCCACGGCCTCCTCCTGGCTGAGACTTTCCTGTGTATGAAAAAGGGACATAGTTTTAGTTTTTGGTTCATCAATCACACACAATTTTCAGCTTATGAATGTTGCAAATTGAATGTTAATAAATAGAAAAGACTATCATTCAGACCCCAGCATTTTTCATTCTTGTCCCAATCATTTGTGGCCACTACTGTCTATTGATATGTAAAACACTTTGTGAAATCAGAAATTAGTTATCAAAACTAACATATTATTTAACATCATTAATTTGACAACCAGAAATATTTTGAAGAATGCTATACCTGACTCAAGCTGGGCTCCTCCACATGTTGCTGCCTGAAAGGCCCAGGTTGGTTGTCGGAAGCCTCAGCTGAGGGGGGAAGGAAGCCTTGAAGGAAGACTGGAGAGTGCTGGCCTGGGTTCAGTCTGGCCTGCCAGAAAATGCAGTCTGTCATAGTATCACAGCCTGGGGACATAAATGTCATCTGCTGCAGCTCCTGATCTCAGGGAATCCTGGACTTTCTTGCGCTCCCTATTATAAGTGCTCCTCATGCCACCAATTTTGGACGTTAAATACTTGATGTCTGCCGTGGGGATCACCGGCTTCACAAATTCAAGCAGCTTCTCCAGCGCTGCCTGCCTCTTTGATTATTATAAAACGGGTGGTTCACCTGCCACAGACAGGACAGCTCCCTGAACATATCAATGAAATTCCCTATCATTGAAGGGATCCATTTTCTCTGCAAGACACAACACAAGACAAACCCTAATTTCAGGCGAAACTCTCCTAATCGTGACACAATATAGGCTTCAATCCATAAGCAGTATAGGCCACTGATGCACCAAGTTAAAATTGTACCTTCATTATAACGATCGCCGCTTCCGTTACTTCATCCACCGCTCACAGATTGTACGTAGGACGCACGTGTGTTCCACTTTATATACACTGCGCATGCGTGAAACTCTGAACGCCCCTGACGTTCTTTCTAGTATATTCCCCGCCCCTTCTCTTTCGGCACAGTGGGAGAGTACATGGTGGAGAGACACCAGGGGCATGCAGAGGAGAGCAGCAACAACGAAAGGCCGGAGCCACGAATGTCCCGATCCCAGGGGGATATTGAAGGCCTCAATTATGCCCTTTATAGAGATGGTGGAGATGGTTGACATCTTCAAGAGGACCGACTATGATGGGAAGTATGGACCTTACCCAAACCCAAATGTGAGAAAGGCCAAGATCATGGCTAAAGTTATGAAGAGTCTGCACAGGAATTTTGGGGTAAGGCAATCCAAGGATCAACTGAGGAAACAATGGTCAGACCTCAAATTGAGGGAGCAGGATCAGTACAGAAGAATCAGGAAACTGCTTCTAAAAAGTAAGTATTTGTCCTGTGTTTCTATTATTATTATTACTTGCATGCTGCTCCATGTGCTTTTCTTTACTGTTGTACAGTTTAAAATGGCAACTTTTATGTTCATGGGCACAGTAATCGATCGTAGGAAACATCGTTTGTTCGCCCACTTATAAGATGTTTTTGGCAGATACTGGTTAACTACATTTGTTCAGACCTATTTGTATTAAAATAAGTTTGTTCTCTAGATGGGTTTGTAACTAGAATGAAATGTAAACTTGATTCAGTGTAAGGAGAGGACACTCAGCAGCTGTTCAACACATCTGGACACAGAAGCACTAGTGTGGGACACCGGAACAAACTTTTTAGGGTGTCCCACACAGGTGCTCCAGTGGATACTAGGGGTCTCTACATGTGTAGAGAAAAAAGGGAAGTAGTCCAGCTTTAGAAAGGAAATAAAATGTTCTTCAGCTTGGAACTCTGCCAAAACAGACAATTGGACAACACTTCCAAGCAATGTTTCATCTTCCTATTTCTGCCCTCAAATATCTGTGTGCTAAGTATACCTATTTTTCATTCACATAGGGGAGTAAAGACTCGGGACATCTGAGGACACCAGGGACCCCCCACCTCCTAAAGAAGGGCAAATCCCAAAACCACAAGCAGAGGATGAGGAGGGAGACGTTTATGAAGTGGGCGAAATTGTCACAACGGGTGACTGTCTGAGACCACAGTTTCAGGTAATAGATGGATGCCTGCATATTCATAATACATGGTGTGTTTTTTTCTTTTAGGTGATGTGGATGTTGTGGAAGAAAAATCTCATTTCACCAGTGAAAGTGCCCAGATTCTCGTCGGGGAGAGAATGGGGTGCAATCGTGATTAAAAAAATATAAAGAAAAACATCAATGATGTTCAACAAAAAATTAAGAACATCATTCATGTTTTAGGCAGAATATAAAACACACAAAAATTGTACAGCTTTTATCGTGTTTTTTTGCTTTGAAAAAAAGTTTTAAAGTATTTTAAAAGCCAAATTTTGAAGATGCACACGGGTCTGTCAACATGTGCTATCTGCCATCATGGGATATCAATGTACATGTTTTGTAGGTGCAATCCCTTCCTCGCAACTCAATTAGGTGAGAGGAAGGGGTTGCACCCCCAAAGCCCGTCCATTGATCCCACATGATGGGAGCTAGCACATGTTGACAGTAGGCATGGGATCTGGAGGGAAATCCCCATTTTGAATCCCAATTTGTGTGCATCTTCAAAATTTGACTTTTACAGGGGTGACATCACCCCATCTGATGAAGGCAATATAAAAATAAAATAAAATCAACACAATTTGGACATACTGATGTCTGATATTGCCTTCACTTTATCAAAGTTGAACTTTATAAGTTCCTAAGTTGTGTATGTTATGCTTTGAAACTTGCCTGTTTAAACAAAAAAAGGATATTTACAATGTGAAAAAAAGTTATACACCAAAGATGTTGGTTTGTTCAAAAATCCTTTTCTAACGCACATGTGAATGTGCTTTGAGTAAAATGTTTTCTACTCAACAATGTGTGGCTTCTTATTTCAATGCTCAATAGCAATTTTTGTAGTAAGTTGGTGTTTACAGTGGCAATGGGGGTTATTTACTAAAGGCAAATCCACTTTGCACTACAAGTGCAGTTTCAGTGCAGTTTCATGTGCACTTTTGCACTGCACTTGGAGTGCAAAGTGGAATTTCCTTTAGTAAATAACACCCACAGTGCTTTCTAATTTGCCACAATCACACCATATTCATGACTCCACAAAATTCATTCATGGTGCTGAAAATGATGAATATTTTTGTCAGTAATGCATTACATACATTAACAACAAAAACAAGGTGTGTGTAGCAGACCCACAACATAATAATAGTTTGCTGAAGAAGAGATTGCCACCTCATGTATCAAATAAATTACATTTGCACTATTGAAGAAAATGTCCAAAAAGAAAAGCCCATTGGAGAACCTAGGAGGCAGCTAAAAGAAACCCATGCAGTAAATCAAAGGAAATCTTCTTTCAGTTTAAATAGAAATTTGCGCTGCGCTTAATTATAGATCATTAAAAAGATAATACCCAAAATTACATAAAATAAAAAAACAAAAATATATATATATATGTTTGCATATACTACTTCCTATGTGCAATCCGCATAACACCATCTAAGATACAGCATGTATATGTTTAAACAATTTCAAGTGCAATGTGCATACATATAATTATAACAACAATTAATCATACATTATTGTGCATATAGTAAATGTATAAACCAGTGACAAGTTAAAAAACGTGCAATAACTCAAATAAAGTGCGACATGCAAAGATATATTACATTTTAAGATGAATCTACATATAAGTGCCCAGTGAACCTTGAAATCAATAAATGCAATCTCTATCAGTGAAATCCTTATAATAGTGTCCACAATATCCAAAATAATCTTTAATTGTGTATCCGTATCCAAAAAAGACTTTAAATGTTCAAATTATCCAGCGTGCTGAGTTCAAGTGTCACAAAACAGCCGTGATGTGCCTCGGTGACCCCCCAAAGTGATTGCACTCACCTTAGAGCGTGTGACACAGTGATTAGCTGTTTCAAATCACGCTGTGTAGCCACCCCCTAGGCTCTGCATAGCAAGCTAGATACGATCTCCACTCTGGGTTAGTATGGCTCCATAGACATCATACCATAAAATGAAAAGAGACTATATAGTGTAATACTGTTAAACAATATTTATTGAATAAAAAAACCACTTCCCACACAGGATATCCCCCTGATGAAGACACGTGACTCCCTGTGTCGAACGCGCGTAGGGGAGGGGCTAGGACGGAGTGAGCAGAACACAGCTGAGCTGGGAGAAGCACATACCCCCCGGCACACCGATCGGCGATTTTAAAGAGCTTTTTAATGTTTGGTGCACAGTAGCACCAAAAGAATGTGAGTACCCCTGTGTGGGAAGTGGTTTTTTATTCAATAAATATTGTTTAACAGTATTACACTATATAGTCTCTCTTCATTTTATGGTATGATGTCTATGGAGCCATACTAACCCAGAGTGGAGATCGTAACTAGCTTGCTATGCAGAGCCCAGGGGGTGGCTACACAGCGTGATTTGACACAGCTAATCACTGTGTCACACGCTCTAAGGTGAGCGCAATCACTTTGGGGGGTCACCGAGGCACATCACGGCTGTTTTGTGACACTTGAACTCAGCACGCTGGATAATTTGAACATTTAAAGTCTTTTTTGGATACGGATACACAATTAAAGATTATTTTGGATATTGTGGACACTATTATAAGGATTTCACTGATAGAGATTGCATTAATTGATTTCAAGGTTCACTGGGCACTTATATGCAGATTAATCTTAAAATTTAATATATCTTTGTATGTCGCACTTTATGTGAGTTATTGCACGTTTTTTAACTTGTCACTGGTTTATACATTTACTATATGCACAATAATGTATGATTAATTGTTGTTATAATTATATGAATGCACATTGCACTTGGAATTGTTTAAACATATACATGCTGTATCTTAGATGGTGTTATGCGGATTGCACATAGGAAGTAGTATATGCAAACATATATATATATTTTTGTTTTTTTATTTTATGTAATTTTGGGTATTATCTTTTTAATGATCTATAATTAAGCGCAGCGCAAATTTCTATTTATATTTATCTGCACGGTCATGAATACGTGAACTGCGTTTGCTGCTAGATATTTATTTTTATGTTATGTGCACACTGAGCATTGGATTATTGTGGCTCGCAAGACTTTTTTGCCTTTGCTTCTTTCAGTTTAAGTTCAAAAATTGTTAAAAAAATGTTTCTTAAACAGTTTCTGGCATATCAATGGCCCCCCTACCCACAAAGTACTCAACATACTTCTGTCTTACTTCGCGGGTGCTTTGGGGGGGCAAGCTAGGACGCCAGCTTCAAGCGCCGTCAGGGTTTCTTGTTGAAGTCCGGCCTCAGGCCCAACTGAGGCCACATAGTTCATTGAATTTCTCCTTAAATAGTTGTGGAGAATGCAGCATACAAGGATTATATGGTTTGGTAAGTCTATATTCCGTCATGTTGATTGGCGTAAGGAATTGGCAGAACCGGCTGGCCATTATCCCGAAAGAGTTCTCCACCATTATTCTGGCTCTGGCCAGACGGTAGTTATAAACCCTCTGGTCCGAGGTGAGGGTCCTCATGGCTTCAAAACGGTCGGCTGGTCAGAACAAACTAACAGAAAGCACTGAAAAACAGGAAGGCCGGAGCTAAAAATCAGATACGAGCAGACAAGAACGCACTGAACATCAAATACGTAATAGAAATACGAACTCACAAGCACAAACTGAAGAGCAGTAATGATTGGAAAAGCGGGAGGCTGAAAAGCGCGAATCGTCTGTCACCAAACTTCTACTAACAGGAGATTAGCGGAAGAAGTCCAAAGGGTGGTGCACTTGGTATTGAACTTCCTCTTTCTAGTGCCATCGTACATGTTGAACGTCATCGCATTCTTGACATTCACAAATTCCGACCAACTTTGTGTGACCGTGTGTATGCAAGACAAGTTTGAGCCAACATCCGTGGCTCAAAAAAAAACATGGATTTTGTTGTCGGAATGTGCGATCATGTGTACACGGCATTACAGTAAAGATCCTTCTACGTAGTTTAAAGTTAAACCTCTTTTCTTCTAATTTTAATGAGTGGCCACATGTCTTGTTAAACTCCCTTCTGCGAAAAAGTTTTATCCCTATTGTGGGGTCACCAGTACTGTATTTATAAATTGAAATCTTATCCCCTCTCAAGCGTCTCTTCTCCAGAGAGAATAAGTTCAGTGCTCGCAACCTTTCCTCATAACTAATATCCTCCAGACCCTTTATTAGCTTAGTTGCCCTTCTTTGTACTTGCTCCATTTCAGATACATCCTTCCTGAGGACTGGTGCCCAGAACTGGACAGCATACTCTAGGTGCGGTCAGACCAGAGTCTTGAAGAGCGGGAAAATTATCGTTTCCCTGGAGTTGATCCCCTTTTTAATGCATGCCAATATTCTGTTTGCTTTGTTAGCAGCAGCTTGGCATTGCATACCATTGCTGAGCTTATCATCTACTAGCACCTCCAGGTCCTTTTCCACCCTGTCTCAACCATGAGCAACTTGATGGAAGCAAACCAGCTCTCTCCTCTAGCATTCCATTGTGCAGCTTCTTGAAAATACAGGAGGGCTGACATGATACTCTGGCTCTACAGGGGGTACAGCAACAACCATGCTATCCAGGTCTCGACATCCTGCTTCTTTAGTGGACAAATAAATTGGGAGCACAAAGAAGAATGCGTGTACAGGCAGTTCCCAGGTTACAAACAAAATAGGTTCTATAGGTTTGTTCTTAAGTTGAATTTGTATGTAAGTTGGAATAGGCATATAGCACCCTTTACCTAGGTAGGTGCTAGAGGTATATTTTTGGTGAGTACAGGTAAATTTAGGTCGGCCTAGCTAGAAGCTAGGCCTGTTTGTTTTGATCTCTGTGGGCTGGAAGTGGCTCAGAGTAGGCTGGTGACTCACAGATAGCATCACTTCTTGGTTACCTCTCTCTGGCTTCTAGAGGATTCTAGAAGAGAGGAGGGGAAGAAAGGTGGAGCTGTCTGAGGTGTCTCAGGGAACCCCCTACCAATCCCCATTTAGGATTGTCCGGGAGTAGGCCTCCTTGATATACCCAGGGTCAGCCCAGCTGGGAAGTTGTCGGGTGGAAGAACTGAGGATGGAGTGCTAGGCTGTCAGGGCCTTTGAGAGTGTCCCCCAGTCTGGGGGGGTGACCTTGGGCCTGGGACTCGGGTGCAGGAAGGATCCCTTCAAGAACGCATGAAGGATCTGGACAGGAGGGACAGAGAGTAGTCAGCAGTAAGGACTGTGATGTCACGGGCAGTGAAGTCGGACAGCTGCAGCCAGCAGGGTTTGCAGGGCCTGAAGAGGGCTTACTGGGAGCAGTAGTCCACTATAGGACAGCTAGCACTAAAGACTTTCTTTTCTATTTTTGCTACACTAAAAGGGACCCATGGTCCTTGCCTACAAATGGCAATTTCTAGTGCCTGACTGTGTCAGTGTTGGGCCTAACCATGTGCTAGCTGTGCCTGGAGTTGTGTTATGCAGGAGAGAGAGAGAGAGAGAGAGAGAGTAACAGTCTGTAAGGAAGAGATGTGCTGGAGGAGACTGGAGCTGTAAAGTGTATATAGTTGATCATTCTACCATCCCTATACAAGTTTAAATCCCTCAATAAAAACAAGCACATTGACTGTTCATTGTCTCCAAGGTAATTGGGAAGTGAGTGCCAAGCTGGGCAGGGTGACAGGTGGACCACAACTTTCAGCAGCCGATACGGGGGTACCGCTACAGGTACAAATTTTGGATAGCATAGAGAAGGGTTAACGCCCCTGTAACATTTGTTTTGCTGTCTGTACCCATGTTCAGAAGATTTCACCTCACTTTCTGTCCCTCTGACAATTGTATTTTGAAAATTGTGGGTTGTCGTGGAAACATGGATTGGTGATAAAGCTTCAGTGGAGACACCTTTTTCCCATGGTAACTTGCAGGAGTGAGGTATCCTTCCTGTTGTCTCCCTCCGTTTGTAAGTATAAGTCATATGTAAGTCAGATGATTGTAACTCGGGGACTGCCTGTACTTGGTCATCAGTGCATTTGTTTGGAATGAAGAGGACCTACTTTAAAGGTAGACTGCTAGTGCAGCAACTGAACTGCAGGTGATCGGACCTTCCCCTACATCAGCAAACCAGTGTATAGGCCATACATTCTTCAATTTTATTATCCAATCAATGTGTGATTTAATAAAAGCGATCAAATTTGCAAACTACTGAATAGGTATAACTTTCCTCTTGATCAACTGAGACTCAATTTAGATCAGATTCAATCAAACTGAGTTGATTGCCCAGGGAGGAATATCAGTGGGGAATCCCACTGACAGCAGATGAGTAATGATTGTTAAAGGGGTTGTAAAGGTTTGTTTGTTTACAGGGATTATACATTCTGATTGGCTAGACTCCATAATGAAAGAACCTCTAAAACAAGGGCCAGCAGATCTATAATAATTTTACTAAAAGTACAAATCATTTTTAGTGATAAGCTATTCTTCACACTTTCTTTGCACTGAACAGCAAAAGAAGCAATATTTTCTAGGAAAAAAATATACCATTATGCATTGTCTGTTTTTAGTCCCTCATTTACCATATTAGAAATTTTCCCTCCCTACCGTCTCAACTCCTATTCACCTTCCAGCTGATCTCAAGCTGTCTGCTTGTTCAGTGCAGATAAGCAGGTGTTAAAGACCTGTGGCCTGAATTTTCATGTGCTAGTTAGTGTTCTCTGAAGTTTGATATCCTAGACTTTCTTTCCTCTTTAGGGAGTGTGCACCTGGAGATACCTACATCTGTTTTATTCAATCACCTGGGGCGATCCAACCTCATGGCTTGCTTCAGGAGGATGTCAGGTTCTAGATCTTTGTATCACCACTTTGATAAAGTGTATTTGTAAAAAAAGAAAAAAGTATACTTTTTCCAGTGGTAAAACATATTTCACCACAAAATATCTTCAAAGCCGTATTACCAAATGAAAGGTATAATAAAAACAGACACACCTGTAAACATTGGTTTGTCAGAAACAATGAAAATAGCATAACAAGGAAAGGCTGATATTAAAGAGTAAATCAATTTATTGTCTTGGAGTGGGTTCTGGTCCTCCTAGTTGCTACTATATTGATGAAACTATTACAGTAGTGTCTTATTTTAAATTTAAAGCCTATCTCCTTTTTTTTTAAATTAGAGCTTATGTTATGTTTAACATAACGTGTTAACATTTTTCCTTGTTAAATAATCTAAAATAAAAAGTAGTTATCTTCTTCAAAGCAAGGACAATATTATCCAATATAATATTCTGATATTCATAATCATTAAATCGTCTGTTATTGTGATTTTTTAATACTTACCCATATTCTATATCTATTTACCTTTTCCACTCATCATACACTTAACTGACTAATCTTAGCTGATTTTCTTTTTGAATATATTTTTACCTTGCCCTATGTACCATGTCTGTAGGTCTTCTGAACAGTCAGCTACAATTGATATTAATTGCAGTAGTTTCCTTGAAAATGCTTGATGTCATATTAATTCAACTAAACCATTAGAACACTAAATAATATTTTTAAGGGGCATACTTTTGCCATTGGTTTATGATAGCTGGTGTTAAAATATATATTTTTTTAGCTCATGGGGAATTACAAGAAGAAAACGGTAGAGAAACATGAAAACAGGAAAGAAGTGAGATTTGGTGAAACTAAGAAGCTTTAATTAATTTTAAATTGTGCATTTCAGTGTGTCAACAGCTCAGTTCACTGGAGTGGAAAGGGGGTTAGAACCTGGCAACAAAGTTAATCTGGGCACTCCTGAGCAAGCTCATTTCCAAATCTGACATCAGTGCAGTGGTATGTTAGAAAACAGCAGCATCAGTTCTCACTCAAAGGCTCAGTGGGTCCGGCGGACTTCTCAAATAAAAGATTTCATAGTTAGCAGCACCTCTTAACTCATTCACTGCCATCCAGAGGATATATTTCCTGTCATAAAGGAGCTACATGCATAAAGAGGAGCATTATGAAATTAAACTTTTGTTTACTTTAATACACACACATTGTCTGTCTATCTATCTATCTATCTATCTATCTATCTATCTATCTATCTATCTATCTATCTATCTATCTATCTATCTATCTATCTACAGTTGTATTCATAAGTTTACATACCCTGGCAGAATTTATGATTTCTTGGACATTTTTCAGAGAATATGAATGATAACACAAAAACATTTCTTTCACTCATGGTTAGTGTTTGGCTGAAGCCATTTATTATCAATCAACTGTGTTTACTTTTTTAAAATCATAATGACAATCATAATGACCACAGAAACTACCCAAATGACCCTGATCAAAAGTTTACATACCCTGGTAATTTTGGCCTGATAACAATCACACAAGTTGACGCAAAGGGGTTTGAATGGTTATTAAAGGTAACCACCCTCACCTGTGATGTGTTTGCTTGTAATTAGTGTGTGTGTATAAAAGGTCAATGAGTTTCTGGACTCCTGACAGACCCTTGCATCTCTCATCCAGTGCTGCACTGATGTTTCTGCATTCCGAGTCATGGAGAAAGCAAAAGAATTGTCAAAGGATCTGCGGGAAAAGGTAGTTGAACTGTATAAAACAGGAAAGAGATATTAAAAGATATCCAAGGAATTGAGAATGCCAATCAGCAGTGTTCAAACTCTAATCAAGAAGTGGAAAATGAGGGGTTCTGTTGAAACCAAACTAAGGGGTCAGGTAGACCAACTAAAATTTCAGCCACAACTGCCAGGAAAATTGTTCAGGATACAAAGAAATACAGGACTCTCTGAAAACACGTGGTGTCGCTGGGACAGGAGTGAAATGAGCAAAGCAAAATGGGTACTTGCAATTGGCAGACAGATTCAATGACAGTTCAGGTACAAGGCAGGCAAGGTTCAGAATGGTTGGGGTCAATCCATAGTCAAAAGGCAGGCTGAGTTCAAGGAATAGTCAATATCAGATCCAAGGTCATAAATAGGGGAATCCAAACAGCAGAGTAGGACAGACAGAGTACTTTTTTTTACACACTATCACAAGCATGAGATTGCAGGCTTGACTGGCTTAAATTAGGATTGGTCTGTCCAGTTATTTAGCTGTAAGTCTACCTGAGGACTGAATGCTGAGACTGCACTAAATCACTACCATGGTAATTAAAGAGGAGCTTCAGCCAGGTTCCAAAAATACAAAAACTGCAGCTGCTGACTTTTAATAAACAGATATACACCTTTCCAGGGATCCAACGTCGTCCTCACCCAGGCTGGTTCTTCTTGACCGGTCTTTGGGTCCTCATCGCTGGCATGTTTTAACTGTGGGAAGCTGGCTGTGACTCCTTGTGGCTTCACAGCCAGCTCCCCACTGCGCATGTGCAAGCCATGTGAATGGTGCTACAGTCTCATGGGATTTGTGACATGTCCCCAAAGGTTTCAGGCAGGGAGGGTGGAGCTGAACTTCCTCTCAGATCGCCTGGGCGATCCGAGTGGAAGTGGGTATGGTAGAGGAATATGGTAGAGGAGGAGGTAAGGAGGAGAAAAAGCAGCACTTCCCCTTTTGTGTGAAGTTCTGCTCTAAGAGCATGTTTTAGCCTCCAAGGAAACCAATGATTTTACCATTTTACAATTCACTAAACTAACACACCAGCAAAGGGATCCCTTTTTTTTTTTTGCAAAAAAAGTCAAATAAGATGTGACATTTTACTGTCACGTTAAAAATAATCTTTTCTTGTTTAGAGCTTTGTGAGCCTATATTCGTTATTGGAAATTATGAAAGCCATCATCCTATTTACTTATCTTTTTCCTATACCTGTATGTAATCACACTTCTATTCTGCATATTGAACTGCTGCTGTACCATATTCAATAACAGATCAGGCTTGGGCCTCATGCACACAGATGTTTTTTAGCATAAAATATGGCTAGTGTAAAAAAGAACCTGTGTTTTCCTGCATTCAAGGAGCAGCAGGTGGGGCATTTATGCCTGTACGCCCCTGTACTCATGTAAACCCAGATGCTTCTGTGCATCAGAATTTACCTAAACATGTGTTTATAATGTATTTTCCAGAAATGTATCGCATTTGGGAAATTACACTGTATGCAAATGCATCAGTAAATGCAGATGGACAGAACTATCGGCATTTACATGAGTACAGTATTTAGCCCAAAAACTGGCCTGCTGTCACCACCAGCCACTGTTTTCACAAATATATTTCATATACATGTTTTAGCCTTTGACCTTGCCTCCAACAGTGGTGGTGCTCTGTGGCCTTTGTGTCCTTTGCTGTCTCCTCTGGCGGTTGGCGGTTTTTGTCTGGCATGGGAGCTGCCATATGCTAAGGGAGATTCTTGTCTCCTGCTGTCCCCCCACCTCGTCCCATGGACTTTGTGGAGGGGCCACCGGCATATCGGCGCTATGCTCCTACACCCATTGGGTGGCTTGGTTGCGCTGTCACCCAGTGGCAGTGCAGTTTGTCATCTTGGATGGACGGGAGTCCACTGCGCATGCGTACTCCCATTGGTAGCTGACACCATGGGCGTCGACACACCAATCCATCCTCGCATGGCTTTGGGGGAGGAGCGGACCGGACCCCTTAGGGGATATAAGTCAGGGGTGAGACATGGCTGAGATTACTTCTTTCGCTCACAATACTATGCACATCACAGAGATTTCCATTGCTGTTTAGCTGTTTGCATATCAAGGTAAATACACTCTCCCCACCCTAGCACTCACCTGGTGCTTTATTTGCATTCCCTGCACTTTTTTGTTTCATTTATAACACTGCTTTTCACGCAAGCTTTTCCTTTTTTCTTTCCCAGACAAACACATTTTTTCAGGATTTACTTTCTTACCCATGGTCTCTATGTCTGCTCCTTTATTAGATCAAGTTAGTCCACATATGTTTCTGTACAAATAATTGTACAACTTTTGTCTACTCTGCTTTTTTTTAATAAAGATGGACACATATACTTATGCTAGAGTATACATGCTTTCATACAAAAATATTACTACATTATATAACTTGATGTTCATCTTACTGAATTTGGCAAATCAATGAGACATATACATCTATGTTTACAGCTGATATCTATCAAGCTACATACTGAGAAAATAGGACCATTCACCTTCACTTATACCATGTCTGCCACCTGGCATCCCCCCTGGGGGTACCCGTGTCCGTCTTCTCCCCCTCAGCTCCCGTGCCATGCTCTGGCTGCTGCCCTCCATTTGGGGGTTTAGCGATGGAAACTCTGGTTTTGTTCATTGGTAAGTATTGGGTCGTTTTGCTTTAGCCCATTCTGCCATTGTTCTTACATTTACCACCTTGACACATCTTTTTGTCTATTTAGATACATCTCATCTGCATCCACCCCTGATAAGCGAGCAATGATCTCGCAAAACGCGCGTCGGGTTTTCTGATGCGTGCATTTGTACATACTGCATTGTATAACGTTTGTATCAACTTTATTTATTCTCTTCATTATGTGCAAATTCATTGGCTGAGCTAATATACTATATTATCCGTGTATGTACATTAATTTTAATAAACATTTATACTGCTAATACTCTTGTTACTCAGTGGCTAACTGTGATCACCTCATTTAAAGTCCCAGGGCGACTCTCTCTTTTTTTGCATATGTATATAGGGATGGAGGTGTGTCACTGGTGACTGCAGACCTTTTATTTTATTTTTTTTTTGCATGAGTACAGAGGCATACAGCGATTCAGTTGTATAGCCAGCAGTATGCCCCACCTGCTGCTTCCCAAACATGGGAAAATGCTGTTTTTTAGGCTAGGCATAATTTATGACTAAAACAGTGTGGATGCATGAGGCCTTAATCATTGTACTTATCAGTCACACAGACTATGTTTAAAGATGCTGCCTACCTCCACTTCCTTTTCCCATTGTCTATACTGCAACATCCACTGCCATACTTAGATTTTTTTGTAATCTGTATAATAGTATATATTTATATACTCGCAGTAGTTCTGCTATAACTTGCACACACTGGGCTTATACAGTATTTAAATTATACTATGCAAAGATATTCATTTTAGATTAATTCTTCTTTTATACACTAGATAAAACTTCAAGCAATGCTGCCAATGGAAGTGCAAAAATGAATAAAGAACAGAGCTAGGGTGCCCTGAAATAGCTAATGAAACAGAGATCACTGGAACAAATTCATCTTTTGCATCTCTAGAGCTCTGTCAAATCTTATAAGCGACATGGTGTTAAGGCAGTCTCATAGTTAAAACCCAGATTTACATTTTTTAGGACATCCGATCATCCAAATCAGGAGATGTAGGCTCAATCGACCTTATTCTTCACAGTGTGAGACAAGTCCGTTGTGATTGATATAGAGTTTGCACTAAGCATTCTGCAGCTGTTGTTTGCCAAGCCAACTTTGTGATCCATCCCATAGTGGATTCATTAATTTGGTGGCAGTCACCATATTAATGAGGGCCCATTTGTACTTGAGCAGTGTGATCATGTACGTGAATAGCCTTATAGTCTTAAATAGGGATGAGCTTCGAGTTCGAGTCGAACTCATGTTCGACTCGAACATTGGCTGTTCGCAAGTTCACCGAACAGCGAACAATTTGGGGTGTTCGCGGCAAATTCGAATGCCGCGGAACACCCTTTAAAAGTCTATGGGAGAAATCAAAAGTGCTAATTTTAAAGGCTAATATGCAAGTTATTGTCATAAAAAGTGTTTGGGGACCTGGGTCCTGCCCCAGGGAACATGGATCAATGCAAAAAAAAGTTTTAAAAACAGCCGTTTTTTCAGGAGCAGTGATTTTAATAATGCTTAAAGTCAAACAATAAAAGTGTAATATCCCTTTAAATTTCGTACCTGGGGGGTGTCTATAGTGTGCCTGTAAAGGGGCGCATGTTTCCTGTGTTTAGAACAGTCTGACAGCAAAATGACATTTTGAAGGAAAAAACTCATTTAAAACTACCCGCGGCTATTGCATTGCCGACAATACACATAGAAGTTCATTGATAAAAACGGCATGGGAATTCCCCAAAGGGGAACCCCCGAACCAAAATAAAAAAAAAAAAATGACGTGGGGGTCCCCCTAAATTCCATACCAGGCCCTTCAGGTCTGGTATGGATATTAAGGGGAACCCCGGCCAAAATTTAAAAAAAAAAATGACGTGGGGTTCCCCCTAAATTCCATACCAGACCCTTCAGGTCTGGTATGGATTTTAAGGGGAACCCCGCGCCAAAAAAAAAAAAAAAAACGGCGTGGGGTCCCCCCAAAAATCCATACCAGACCCTTATCCGAGCACGCAACCTGGCAGGCTGCAGGAAAAGAGGGGGGGGACGAGAGTGCGGCCCCCCCTCCCTCCTGAACCGTACCAGGCCACATGCCCTCAACATTGGGAGGGTGCTTTGGGGTAGCCCCCCAAAACACCTTGTCCCCATGTTGATGAGGACAAGGGCCTCATCCCCACAACCCTGGCCGGTGGTTGTGGGGGTCTGCGGGCGGGGGGCTTATCGGAATCTGGAAGCCCCCTTTAACAAGGTGACCCCCAGATCCCGGCCCCCCCCCTGTGTGAAATACCATTTCACGAAAAAAGTGTCAAAAATGTTAAAAATGACAAGAGACAGTTTTTGACAATTCCTTTATTTAAATGCTTCTTCTATCTTCCTTCATCTTCTGGTTCTTCTGGTTCTTCTGGCTCTTCTGGCTCTTCTGGCTCTTCTGGTTCTTCCTCCGGCGTTCTCGTCCAGCATCTCCTCCGCGGCGTTTTCTATCTTCTTCTCCTCGGGCCGCTCCGCACCCATGGCATGGGGGGGAGGCTCCCGCTCTTCTCTTCTTCTCTTCTTCTTTTCTTCTCTTCTTCTCTTCTTCTCTTCTTC
Organism: Aquarana catesbeiana; assembly: GCF_042186555.1. NCBI lineage: Eukaryota > Metazoa > Chordata > Amphibia > Anura > Ranidae > Aquarana > Aquarana catesbeiana. The sequence goes on from NC_133327.1 coordinate 239,142,424, forward strand.
TCTTCTTCATTTTCTTCTCCGGGCCGCTCCGCAATCCATGCTGGCATGGAGGGAGGCTCCCGCTGTGTGACGGCGCTCCTCGTCTGACAGTTCTTAAATAACGGGGGGGCGGGGCCACCCGGTGACCCCGGCCCCCTCTGACGCACGGTGACTTGACGGGACTTCCCTGTGACGTCACGGGGAATGCCACAGGGAAGTCCCGTCAAGTCACCGTGCGTCAGAGGGGGCGGGGTCACCGGGTGGCCCCGCCCCCCCCCGTTATTTAAGAACTGTCAGACGAGGAGCGCCGTCACACAGCGGGAGCCTCCCTCCATGCCAGCATGGATTGCGGAGCGGCCCGGAGAAGAAAATGAAGAAGAAAAGAAGAGAAGAAGAGAAGAAGAGAAGAGCGGGAGCCTCCCCCCCATGCCATGGGTGCGGAGCGGCCCGAGGAGAAGAAGACAGAAGACGCCGCGGAGGAGATGCTGGACGAGAACGCCGGAGGAAGAACCAGAAGAACCAGAAGAGCCAGAAGAACCAGAAGATGAAGGAAGATAGAAGAAAGAAGAAGCATTTAAATAAAGGAATTGTCAAAAACTGTCTCTTGTCATTTTTAACATTTTTGACACTTTTTTCGTGAAATGGTAGGGGTACTTATGTACCCCCTTACCATTTCACACAGGGGGGGGGCCGGGATCTGGGGGTCACCTTGTTAAAGGGGGCTTCCAGATTCCGATAAGCCCCCCGCCCGCAGACCCCCACAACCACCGGCCAGGGTTGTGGGGATGAGGCCCTTGTCCTCATCAACATGGGGACAAGGTGTTTTGGGGGGCTACCCCAAAGCACCCTCCCAATGTTGAGGGCATGTGGCCTGGTACGGTTCAGGAGGGAGGGGGGGCCGCACTCTCGTCCCCCCCTCTTTTCCTGCGGCCTGCCAGGTTGCGTGCTCGGATAAGGGTCTGGTATGGATTTTTGGGGGGACCCCACGCCGTTTTTTTTTTTTTTTTTGGCGCGGGGTTCCCCTTAAAATCCATACCAGACCTGAAGGGTCTGGTATGGAATTTAGGGGGAACCCCAGGTCATTTTTTTTTTTTTAATTTTGGCCGGGGTTCCCCTTAATATCCATACCAGACCTGAAGGGCCTGGTATGGAATTTAGGAGGACTCCCACGTCATTTTTTTTTTTAAATTTTGGTTCGGGGTTCCCCTTTGGGGAATTCCCATGCCGTTTTTATCAATGAACTTCTATGTGTATTGTCGGCAATGCAATAGCCGCGGGTAGTTTTAAATGAGTTTTTTCCTTCAAAATGTCATTTTGCTGTCAGACTGTTCTAAACACAGGAAACATGCGCCCCTTTACAGGCATACTATAGACACCCCCCAGGTACGAAATTTAAAGGGATATTACACTTTTATTGTTTGACTTTAAGCATTATTAAAATCACTGCTCCTGAAAAAACGTTTTTAAAACTTTTTTTTGCATTGATCCATGTCCCCTGGGGCAGGACCCAGGTCCCCAAACACTTTTTATGACAATAACTTGCATATAAGCCTTTAAAATTAGCACTTTTGATTATTCATGTTCGTGTCCCATAGACTTTAACGGTGTTCACATGTTCGAACGAACTTTTTTCCTGTTCGCATGTTCTGGTGCGAACCGAACAGGGGGGTGTTCGGCTCATCCCTAGTCTTAAACTGATTGTAGAGGATTTTTTAAAAATAATAAACATGCCATACTTACCTGCTCCCCCCACACGCTCCCTTCTCACAGGCTGTGTTGGACAGCAACAGGAATCAATATCCCAAAAATGTGACGTGTTACAAAATTCAACACACTGCAATGCTTACACTTTGCCATAGCTCATTGGGGTGCCATTCAAAATGAATGGCCTTGCAATGCAGCAGTGTTATACCACACGCATTGCTGCATGCTGTGGGAACGTGGTAAATGGGCCCTAAAGGTATGAACAGGTATGTGCAGCAGGTAGGTGTTCCTGTTTTTAGACTCTGCCCCTACTGAAACCATCAGTGTAAGATAGGGATTAGAGTCACATGAGGGGAATTAGATGCCATAAGTACATGTTTACACTAATCACTTTGCTACTTTAAACTTTGCTAATAAATCCCCGTTACACATCCAGACTTTAGATTTGAAGTATAGTACCATTTCAAAGCAATTCTGTACTCTGCCAATTCAGGGCTAGGCAACAAATCCCCCATATCCCAACCCAGCATATACTTATGCCCCGTACACACGATCAGACTTTCTGACAACAAAACTGTGGAATTTTGTTTGAAGGTTGTTGGCTCCAACTTGTCTTGCATACACACAGTCACACAAATGTTGGCCAACAATTACAAACTTAGTGACGTACAAGACGTACAATGAGCCGATAAAAAGGAAGTTCAATAGTCACGCGCCACCCTTTGGGCTCCTTCTGCTAATGTTGTGTTTGGTGAGCATTGATTCCGAGCATGCGTGGACTTTTGTGCGACAGACTTGTGTACACACGATCGGAAAGTCCGACAAAAATTTGTTGGCGGAAACTTTGAGAACCTGCTAGCCAACATTTGTTGGCGGAAAGTCCGACAACAAATGTTCGATGGAGCATGCACACGGTTGGACTCACATCCAACATTTGTTGTCAGAAAATCCGATCGTGTGTACGCGGCATAAGTGTCACTAAACCCACATCATAAAAAACTATCAATAAATGGTATATTACATGCTGTTTATACTCACTCAGTCACTCTGATGCCGTGTACACACGAGCGGAATGTCCGTCAGAAAAAGTGTCGAAAATTCAGACGGACTTAGATAGAGAGCATGTTCTATATTTTTCTGACGGAACTAATTACTATCGGAAAAACCGCTCGTCTGTATGCTGTTCCGACTCACCAAAAACGACGCATGCTCTGAAGTAACTACGAGACGGAAGCGCTCGGTCTGGTGAAACTAGTGTTCGTATTGGAGATAGCACATTCCTCACGCTGCAAATTCTGTGATTTTTTAATGCAGCACATTCTTTTGTGCTTTATAATGCTAGAATAATGAAGTTGTTTTGCTGCTGATATTCACACAGAGTTTTCACAAACTTGTTTCTTTATTATTTCTCGTGATCTCATGAATGATCTTTTATTTTTTTAAAGCCATATCTCCATAATAATGTTTTGAATTATTTTTTATAATCATCTTTTTTTATTATTTTTTATTTCATCAGGATCTCCTTTTTTGGATTATTTAAAAATGATTTTCTAGTGATCTTCATAATTTTTTTTTTTGTGTGTGTCAAGTTACCACAATAACATTATTATCTTGTATTTTTTATTAACCTCAAGGAGGTTGGTGTCCCTTGTTAATGTGACATTGTATTTTTGAAATGTACCTACCTACTCACAAACAAACTGTCCAATTTTTAGAAAAACACATAGGTAAGTATTTTCTGAAAATAAAATCTCCATTTATTCTGGGTAACAAAATAACGAGGAAGGCAACACTGGAGAAACTTTTGGAATTTGCAAAGCCTTTTGGCCCCCAGGGCACACATCAAGTCTGTGGAAAATAAAATTGTTAGCTTGAGGAGTCCATATAATTTGGAGCCCAATCTGGTCCAGGACTCCCAGAGATCAGGACCAGCAGATGACATATATGTCCCCAGGCTGTGGTACTACACCGGCCTGCGTGTTCTGTCAGACCATACTGAACCCAGGCCATCACTTTCTTCTCTTCACTGCAGCCTTCCCTCCATGCTTCCCTGCACCCTTCCTTGCACCCTTCCCTGCAGCCTTCCTTGCAGGCTGTGGCTCTGGTGGTGGACTTGTGGCAGGAGGAGGAGGATGGGCGAGCTCATATACGTGGTTGTTCTCAGTCAGCTGGCCCCTCAGCCCCTTCTGAAGGGCCTCACCAAAAATTCCCTTACAGAGGAAGCATTGGCCCTCCTCCAATTTCATCAATCTAGTGGCTAGATAGCAGCCATAGGCCTCCTCAGCGTCGGGGGGGGGGGCTTCTGAGGATATGACTTGCTTCCCTAATGAGTTCCAGTGCTGCCTCCTCCTGGCTGACACTGGGCCCGCCCACTTCCTTCCTGACACTGGGCCCAGCCACCTCCTGGCTGACACTGGGCACAGCCACCTCCTGGCTGACACTTTCCCTACCCTCCTCCTGGCTGAGCTCATCCTGTGTATAAAAAAGAGACATAGTTTTAGTTTTTGCTTCATCGATCATACACAATATTTAGCTCATGACTTGCAAATTGAATGTTAATAAGTAGAAAAGATTATCATTCTGACTCCAGCATTTTTCATTCTTGTCCCAAACACTTTTGGCCACTACTATCTATTGATATGTAAATCTCTTTGTTTTAAATCATTAATTTGTTATCAATTATAACATCTAGTTAACATCATTAATATTAGGACAATAAATATGTATAAATATAATATACCTGACTCCAGCTGGGCGCATCCACTTCTTCCAGGATGGAAGGCCCAGGTTGTTCCTCTGCTGGGGTTGAGGGAAGCGTGGAGGGAAGGCTGCAGGAAAGGGTAGAAAGTGATTCCCTGGCTTCAGTCTGGTCATCCAGAAACCACAGTTTGTTGAAGTACCACAGCCTGGGTACATGCACTTGCGCTGCTGCTGCTCCTGATCTGAGTGATTTCTGGGTCTTATTATGCTCCTTTTTATACATGTTCTTTTCCAAGAACAGGATGGTTGCATCAAGGACCTGAGTTTTCACAAATTCCAGAAGTTTCTCCAGCGTTGACCTCCTAGCTTGTTTATTATAATATAAGCTGTGTTTCACCTCCCACAAATTCCTCATCTCCCTGTACCTGTCTATGAAACGGGCCATGAATTCTATGTCCTTAAAGTGATTCATATTTCCTGTAAGACAATGCACAAGACAAAAACACTAATGTCAGCCTAAACTCTCATAATCTTATCCCAATATAGGCCTCAATCTTGAAGCAGTATAGGCCACTGATGGGCCAAGTTCAAATTTTACCTTAGTTTAGGACGCTCGCCACTTCCGTTCCTCCTTCCTCCGCACACAGATCGTACGTTCCTCACATGCGTGTTAGCTTGATATACACTGCGCATGCGTGAAACTCTGCCCGCGACGCCCGCCCCTGACGTTCTTTCTAGAATATTCCCTGTCCCTTCTCGTTCGGTGCGCAGTAGGATCGACATGGCAGAGACAGAGCAGGTGTGTGATAATAGCAGTAACGAGGAGGAGGAAAGCCCGGAGACAGAAACGTCCCAATCCCGGAGGAGAAGATTTAAGGCCTCAATTATGGCCTTTGTAGAGATGGTGGACATCTTGAGGAGGACCGTTTATGATGGGAAGCATGGATCGTACCTAAACCCAAATGTGAGAAAGGCCAAGATCATGACTAAAGTTGTGAAGAGTCTGCACAGGAATTTTAGGGTACGACGATCCAAGGAGCAATTGAGGAAATGCTGGTCAGACCTAAAACTGAGGGAGCAGAATCAGTATAGAAGGATCAAGAACGTACTTCTAAAAAGTAAGTAGTTGTCGTGTGTTCCGATTATTATTACTTGCATGCTGCTCCATGTGCTTTTCTTTACTGTTGTACAGTTTAACCCCTTCCCGCCGAGCATACGCAGATGTGCATACTCGGCTTTCCGGGGTTATACCGGGATGATGCCCGCAGCTGCAGGCATCATCCCGGTACTGTTTTGTAGAGCGGGCGATCGGCTTTCCTGGTATGACAACTGATGCGGCTAAAAGCTGCTCGGCTGTTATACCAGAGGAGCGGCAATCTGAATACTTTTAAGTGCAAAGGAGGGATCCCTCCATAAAGAGTACCTGTCACCACCTATTACTGTCACAAGGGATGTTTACGTTCCTTGTGATAGCAACAAAAGTCATCAATTTTTTTTTTTTTTTTTAAACACAATTTATAAATATAAAAATAAATTAAATAAATAAGAAAAAAAAAGGTTTTTTTAAAGCGCCTCCGTCCCCACGAGCTCACGCAGCAAAGAAAGCGCATACGGAAGTTGCGCCGCATATGTAAACGGTGTTCAAATCACACATGTGAGGTATCGCCGCGATCGTCAGAGTGAGAGCAATAATTCTACCACTGGACCTCCTCTGTAACTCTAACCTGGTAACCGTAAAAAAAATTTAAAGCGTCGCCTATGGAGATTTTTAGGTACCGTAGTTTGTCGCCATTCCACGAGTGCGTGTAATTATAAAGCATGACATGTTTGGTATCTATTTACTCAGCGTAACATAATCTTTCACATTATACAAAAAATTGGGGTAACTTTACTGTTTGGTTTTTTTAAAACTCATGAAAGTGTCCCTTTTCCCAAAAAATTGCGTTTAAAACACTGCTGCACGAAAACAGTGTGATATAAAATATTGCAACAATCACCATTTTATTCTCTAGATTCTCTGCTAAAAAATATATATATATAACAAACATATATATATAACAAACATTATATATATATATATATATATATATATATATATATATATATATATATATATAATGTTTGCGGGCTCTAAGTAATTTTCTAGCAAAAAATACGGATTTTAACTTGTAAACAACAAATTTCAAAAATAGACTTAGTCATGAAAGGGTTAAAATGGTGATTTTCATATTTGTGGGCACATTAATCGGTTGTAGGAAACATTGTTCGCTCATTAAATACGATGTTTTGGGCAGATACAGGTTAAATACACATGGTCATGCCTATTTGTATAAAAATAAGTTTTGTACATTGCTGTCTAGATGTGTTTGTAACTAGAATGAAATGCAAGCTTGATTCCGTGTAATCTAAGGAGAGGACACTCAGCAGCTGTTTACACATCTGGACTCAGGAGCACTAGTGTGGGACACAAGATCAAACTTTTTAAGGTGCTCCAGTGGATACTTGGGGTGTCTCCATGTGTGAAAATTGTCACAAAAAGGTAAGTATTTCTAATACGTTTTTACTCAAATTTTAGGTGATGTGCTGGTTGTTGAAGAGCAAGCTGAACATTTCACAAGTGACAGTGCACAAAGGCTAATCAACGACATCATAGTGTGGAATGGTGAAATTGACATCATAAGGAAGAAACTCAATGTTATGGAACAACAAATGAAGAACATGATTGATGTGTTGGGGAGAATCTGAATTTCTTCCAAATGCCACCATTTTAACATTTGTTGGACTTTACAAACACTTTTTTTTGACAATTTAAAAGCCAAATTTTGAAGATGTACGCGGTGTGTCAACATGTGCTATCTGCCATCAGGGGATATCAATGTGCGCGTTTTGTGGGTGCAACCCCTTCCTCGTAACTCTAGTAGGTGAGAGGAAGGGGTTGCACTCCCAAAACACATCCACTGATCCCCCCCATGATGGGAGATAGCACATGTTGACATTAGGCATGGGATCAGGAGGGAAATACCCATTTTGACTCCCAAATTGTGGGCATCTTCAAAATTTGGCTTTTACAGGGGTGACATCACCCCATCTGATGAAGGCCATATCAAGACATTTTTAACACTATAATGTCTGATATTGCCTTCAGTTTTTCTACGTTGAACTTTGTAAGTTCCAGAGTTGTGTATGTTATGTTTAGAAACATGCATGTTTATACCAAAAAAAAAACAAAAAACAATTGTAAAAAACTTGAGAAAAAAAAATTATTTTGCATCAAAATTTTATAACGCACATGTGAATGTGCACAGAGTAAAAAGTTTGATAATCAACAATGTGTGGTTTCTTCTTTCAATGCTCAATACCAGTTTTTGAAGTAATTTTGTGTTTACAGTGACAATGGGGCTTATTTACTAAAGGAAAATCCACTTGGCACTACAAGTGCACTAGGAGAACCTAGGAGACAGCCAAAAACAAACACAAGCAATAAAAAAAATTCAAGATTTTATCAGATATTTTTTTTTATTATTAAAAAAATATTTACACATTTTCTGGCATAGCAATGGCCCCCCTACCCATAAAATAATTTACATATTTCTGCCAAACCTAACGTGCGCTTTGGGGTGCCAAGCCAGGGTGGCCAGTATCCAGGCCCGTCAGGGGATTCTTAGGAAGTCCGGCCTCAGGCCCAACTGAGGCAATACAATTTTGGGCATTTTTCCTTAAAATATTGTGCTTTATGCTGCAGGATAAGATGATATGATTGATTTTGTAGTCCACCATGTGTATTGCTGTCAGAAACAGGCGGAACTGACTGGCCATTTTCCCGAAGGCATTCTCAACGACTCTTCTGGCTCTGGCCAGCCGGTAGTTAAAAACCCCGGGGTGAGGGTCCTCTGGGGGAATGGCCTCATCAGGTGCTCGCCCAGACCGAACGCTTCATCAGCAAGAAAGATGAACGGGAGTCCTTCAACGTTGTCCGCATCAGGTGGCAATGCCAGGCCACCAGTCTGGAGACGTTGGTAAAACTCCGTCTGGGCGAAGACTCCTCCATCCGACATCCGGCCATTCCTCCCCACGTCCATATAGAGGAATTCATGTTGTGCCGACACTACCGCCATTAACACAATACTATTAAACCCCTTATAGTTATAATAGTAAGACCCCAAATGGGGTGGTGGCACGATGTGGACGTGCTTCCCATCTATAGTCCCTCCACAGTTGGGAAAGTCCCAAAGGTCGGCAAAATGGGATGCCACAGTCTGCCATTCCTGTGGCGTTGAAGGAAAACTTTGGAGTCAAAACAGAAAAAGAAATATTTTTGCACATAACATTGCAAGCAGATTAGACATAAACATTCTTGGCCAACATCAGTACAACATTTATTTTAAGGAGTATTTTAAGATAAAAATATAAGGCACACTTATCAGATCCCTCCCCCCCCCCTCTGATGGCCCATTGTAAAAATTTTATGGGGGGGGGGGGGTTCGAGCTGAATTTGGGACCCAAAAAAAAGCCTATGGCATTCTTCCTGAATTTAAGGACAACAATAACATTTGTACACATTTTAGGGGGTGTTTAGGGTAAAGCAGTACAATGGAGCTGACAAAATGACAAAATACATTGTTAAGTGACTAGGCTAGGTGTATATGGGCTCAGGATAGCATTGCGGGGGAGGTTAGTGAAGGCAAATATTCATGTAGGCCAAAAAAGGAGCATTAAAAGTTTACAGCATGCAAAGAGGACAAAGGGGACATTTACAGCATATTACAATCATGGTAATTAGGGAATGATGAAAGAAATACAATACATTAGCAGACATTAAATACATAGAATGTGATGTTAAAGGAGAAAACTTACCTTAAAATATTAATATTCTGCAGAACAGGTCTCTGGGATAATGATCTCCAGAGCCTGGGGGGAGATGCCTGTAGAGAACTTTAGGTCCTGCAGACTTCTCCCAGTCGCCAAGTACCGCAACGTGGTGACTAGCTTCTGCTCCGGAGTGATGGCTTGCCTCATGCAGGTATCCTGCCTGCTAATATAAGTGGTCAGCAAAGCCAACAGACGGTGAAAAACAGGATCCGTCATCCTGAGAAAGTTCCTGAAATCATCAGGATTATTCTCCTGGATCTCACGAAGCAAAGGCATGTGAGAGAATTGGTCACACTGGAGCAACCAATTCTTGGTCCATGAACTCCTCCCCACCCTGTTCATGGACTGGGCTTGGGTCCAAGTATGATCTCCAACACCAAGCCCCCACACAGCATTAACTCTACAACAAGTACGTACCCGCAACATGGCTTCAAAATGGTGGGCTGGTCAGAATGAACTAACAAAACGCACAGAAGAACAGCAAGACCTGTGAAGAGCGATCTGAAAATCAGAAACAAGCAGACAAGAACACACTGAAAAACAGATGCGAACTGACTACACGCACTGAAAAGCAGATACAAACCCACAAGCACAAACTGAAGAGCAGTAACGAACTGAAAAGCATGAAAGCTGAAAAGCGCAAATCATCTCTCACCAAACTTCTACTAACACGAGATAAACAGGAGATTAGCAGAAGGAGCCCAAAGGGTGGCGCACTGGCTATTGAACTTCCTTTTTCTAGTCCCATCGTACGTGTTGTACGTCACCGCGTTCCTGAAGGTCAGACTTTGTTGTGACCGTGTGCATGCAAGACAGCTTGGGCGGAATTCCGTTGTTTCCGTTCCGAGTTTATTCCGACGCAAAACTGCTCATGTATACGCAGCATAAGATTTGTTTACTGTATTCTGCAAAAAACCTGGATGATCCTGCTGCTCTCTATTTCCACTTTCTGTTCATGTCCCCAATGCAGTTGAAGATTTTGCAGTTGTGGTTGCAACTCTGCACATGCTCAGTTTTCAATGAGTTTCTGTGCTGCGCACTTCCTCCCTATCACATCTAAGCAGACCATGTTACTGTACTGAGTTACACATGTGGGTGTATACACAGTGGTAAATGACAGCCTGTAAGGAAAGGCCTGCCAATAGACAAGATGACTCCTCTGAACAGACTTCTGTGCACAAGCTAAAACGTGTTCCCTTTTGTGCTCACAAGAATTGGGCACTGGCTAATGCATAGGCATATGCGCATACTGGTGTGCACACATGCCCTTGTGCATTCTCGTGCGCGCCGGCGTACCTGTGACAGCTGTTGGTGCCAAATGAGCTGATTAAACACGGCTAGTGTTCAGGATCAGGGCTGCGTTGTCTTCAGTCTCCTGTGTCTCCTGTGTATCCTGTGTTGCTGGGATTCTGTATCCTGATTCCAGTTATTGACCCGGCTTGTTTTGACCACTCTCTGAACTCGGCTTGTCCCTTGACCTCTGCTTTTGTCTGCTTCGTTCGCTCCTGCCTGTCCCTGTAACTGATCGATCTTTCTTGCCTGTGTATGACCCAGCCTGCCTGACCCTGCTACTCTGTCTTCTGTCATCGGTACCTGTCTACCACCCTGCTGTTCCGGCTGACCTACTATCTGTTACCAGCTACCGTCTCAGCTTACCGCTGTCATGCATGCCAGCCTGCCTCAGTCTGCCTATCATCTGCCTACCAGCTCGATTGCTTACTGGAGCCTTCTGACTACTTCAGCTGCCCAGCAGCATGCCCTGCTGCTAGCAAGACTTACAGGCACTCATGCCACTTTGTACACTTGCGTCTCCTGTCTACACTAGGGGCCCTGAGTCATCATATCAGGCTCTGCTACCAGGTAGGTGATACAGCCCATTCACTCCCTCCTCCTCCATGCCCACTAATCAGCTAAACACAACGGGGGTGGGATATTACATATAGATTGATGGATGTTTCACCTCCCTTTTATTCTAAGACAAAGGCTAGAGAGAAGTGATACAGCCTGTGACTGGCAGAAATCTGCCCACGCCATGCTATTTCCACAAAATAATAAAGATTTGATTTCAAATATATATTTGTATGGCAATTTAAAACAGTTTATTGATATTATTTATTTACTTTTACTCTGTATCCCAAAGGCATTTTTTGACCATGTGGCCAGCAGCTTAGGACTAGAAGCTCATCTTGCTTATGTTTCCCTGGGTAAGAGCTGGGTCATGTGACAGCTGTATATCGATTAAGAAAAAGGTACTTAGATGTTTTTTTTTTATGTAAAATGGATACATTGCCATCATCCACATACAGAAATAGAAGGGCCAATGTAAATTAAACAGCATGTGTTTAGTATCACTTTAACAAGCCATCATTCTCATGTCAGGTGTTAAAGAAAATAGGTGGTACCTTTGGGTATGGAGGCGCATGTGACTTACTCCATGTGACAGTGTTGAGCCAATCAGCATTATCATACGCAGGGGTCCAAAGTCTTGTGTAAGCAACAATTCCAACAATATTTAGCTTACACAGGATGTCCTTTCCACACTGTGGCTGAATGGGGCAACAGGTCAGCAAAAGGTAGATATTTGCTACTTGGGAGGGCCAAATTAAAGTTAACCTGCACTTTGCCCTGAATGGGCAAAGCACAGGTTCACATTTTAGGGATACTGAGAGAATCAACGACTTGTAGCATTTAGAAAAAACATGCTATTGTCAGGTCAAGAGTATAGATGACAGCAAAACAGTCTACATATGCAGACAGTTCAATAATAGATAGCATATACCACAAGCAGGACTGTAGACAGAGAAGTCTAAATGGCACTTGTGGTGCCCCACCAGAGATGTCAGCAGGGAAGCAAGGACTGGTGCATTGATGGACCAGGTCAGAGCAGGCCAAAATCAGTAAAGAATCATGGTGGAGAGAGCAGAATGAGAACAAGCTGGGTCATACACAGAAATCCACAGAGCAAATACAAGCTGGGTCCGCTATCATAAATAATGGTGGTGTGTAAACATGTGCTTTGAACTGTCGAATTGCTGTTGTTTCTGGGCAAAAGCGTTCTTAGGTGAATTTTGCTCTGCCTTAAAATGGCCAGTCCAAGTCCTGGTACTGATAGTTGTGGGGTAGATGGTGATCACTAAGGGACTTATGTATGGGGTAACAGGACCAGGACAAGGGGAGGCAGAAGGGGCACATGAACTGAGTACAGGAGCTGTATATAGAAGAGGGGGTGCGCTGGGAGTTCCAGCTTTTCCCTTCTCCCTGCTTTTTACTGACTGCAATGTCAGGGCTTGTTTTTGCCCAGAGCGACTCCAGCACCAGTCCTGTGCTCACTGCTGTTGCTTGTTCTAAAAGCAGAAGCTGGCATCTTATGCCAGTTTCTGTTTACAAGTGACAGTGCACTCTAAGTGCAGGAGAAGCGGCTGCCAGGAGGCTGGGCTCTCATGCTGCAGAGTAGGGAGCGCTCACACAGAAGTTGACAGCCCAGCTTCCTGGAAGCTGCTCCTCCAGCACTGAGAACTAATTAATTAGCTGGGGGTGAGTGGAAGAGCTCTGTTCTGGGATTTTGGGGGAAGGGGGGAGACTTTGTAGTGGGGGGGGGGGGGGCTCTGTATTGAATGGGGATGAGTGATGAGCTCAGGTGTGTTTTTCGACACATATATCAAAGCTGATAGCCAATCACAGGCAGTGGAGGCATTCCCAGCCCCGCAGCCGCCTATGATATGGCTGTTGCCTTTAACAGTTTCTCGGCAGAATAGCTCAGGCGAGTTTGGACTTGTGTCCAAACAAACTAAGGGGGCATTTTTTCCTTCCAGTGACACCACCAGTGCAGGGACATTTGTTCCTTCTAGTAACACCACAAACTCAGGGAAATGTTTTCATTCCAGGCACGCCACCATTTTAAGGACTTTTTTCATTTCAGTTACACCCCTGATGCAGGCCATTTTTTTTTTTTATTTGCCCAATTTTTTTGCACTGAATGATTCAGTTTGCCGCAGTGTACCACAAATATTGGTACTATTTCAATGCATGTGACAAACATTACAGAAATGTTGGCGTGCACCGCTATTGGCCTCGTCCCCTTCCACACTTAACGGAGGGTAAGGGGGGGGGGTTTGGGGTGTCCGATATTAAGGGGGTTGTGGCATGGTGGGGCGCAGGGATATGGGGTACAGTTTCCATGTTCGGCCTGGGCACTGGATAACTAATTTTTACCCATCTCAACTAGTCAGTATCCTTGTATCATTTGCAACTCTGCACTTCAAAAATGAGAATGCCAATTGGTTGTTAGAAGCAATTATGCCTTTTCCTGTTAACGCACTTTGTTTTTTTAAGAAATATGTTTTATATATACTGTACATATATTTCCATACAGGAGTTTTTTTTATCAGGAAAAAATAATGAGACTGGAACTGGATAAAAGATCTCAATAAATAAACAAGCAAATTCATTTGATGATCTCCTTTGGCTAACTGGAGGCCTGCAAAATAGAAGGATTATTTAATGTTTGAAATGTAAACAGCAAAATGGAGATTCATCTAACAAAGGGCAAACTGTTCTTGGCAAAGCTGCAGGATAATGCTAACTAAACAAGCAAAGCGTAAATAAAATACTAGTTGTCTGCAGCTGACATGGCAGAGGCTGCACTTCACAATACAGTAATTTAAAGGGGAACTATTGTGAACAATTGTTAGGCAATAGGAGACTTGCACGTAGAATAAACATTGTTGGCAAAACCAATAGATCAACTAACAATGTATTATAAAAAAAAAATAAGTCACTTAAAAATTTTAGCTGTACTTGATTTGTGCAAAAGTCTTTTAATATTCACTTGTACACATGCTTCTGTTTAGTTTGTGAACTACAGATACCAGCATAATAAGCTAAATTCTACCTATAGTAGCAGAGCATGCTGAAACTAGTAGTTCTATGAGAGCTGGATTGTATAGAGGCTCTAATACCTGTATTTATTAGGGGAAAGAGCAGCAGTAATCAATATAACCCTGGATTTCTTTATAGCTAGGTAGAAGATCACATCTGATTTCTTCCCATGAGTAAGGGTCTGCGATTGGCCTTTGAACTGAACATGCCCATATCTGCACAACAATGTGATAGTTATTTTGTTACTAATTTTGGTTTACAAAACTTTTTACATTGAAAAAAAAAAATGCACATTTATATGCACATTATGAGCCCTAGGCAGGCTATTGTGCTAGGGCACATTAAAACTATTTGATTGTGCTAGGGCATATTAAAGACAATTTATGCACACTACAACACATTTTAAGATAGCCTAGTATGCCAAGGGGATCCTTTTCTATCAACAGTTATACTTTAGCTACAAAATATAAGATTGTAACCCTACATTTTGTGTTAAGAAGATAATAGATGATGTGTGTTACATTTTTATATATATATATATATATATATATATATATATATATATATATATTCTTACTAACGTACAAAAGTCTGCCAGACTGCAAATATATATTTTTTTTTTCTCTAACTACTCAATAGTAGAGTGCATCCTTAGCCTATGCAGGCAATCACTAGCAAAGCGTGTACATGTTTGTGTGTGTGTGTGTTATTGATCAAGGTATGTGACTCAAGCCGAGCATGAAAGTAGCCCATATAAGTCCTATGTGCGCAGTTTCATCTGGGAACACAACTGCTTATGCTATTCTGAATGCAAATTGTAACATACAAATGATAACAGTAGTGGTAAAATTATGCCTTGGGACTGAAGGGAAACTCAAATTTGCTTTCTGTGAAGAGAATTTGTGTTTATCAGTCGAGGTTCCTGGGGGCTTTGTTTTCAAGCCTTGATGTGTGACCACTATCCACAGGCTGCCCTTCACCCCTGGCCTTCTATTGCCAGAATTTTGCCCACCCATATTGACACCACAGGGGGAAGGGTTTCAGAGGAGGGAGAATCAAAAGCTGAGGGAAGAAACAAAAAGTGCTTTTCAGGGTCTGGTGTGTGGGAATCAGATGAGAGGCCTAGCTCGAATCTGGTCTCCAAGCAACCATGAGTGATATGCTGAGGGAATATCATTAAAACTGAAAACTAAGCTCCTTCTCTGAATTCGTAAACCTGACCGCAGGACTATGACGCACCAGAACTTCCTTACACCTCAGACTCTCAGTTTGTGCTTGTAGGAGGAGGAAAGCAGCTGATTTGTTGAGTTTTTCTTGGTTAAGGACAAAGGCTGTCCAGACATGAAGTTGGTGGTGAAATATGGTAACTGCCACTTCTGCAGCTGGCTTGCTGACACAAGATTAATAAATTGCTGTTTCCCGGCCAACCAGAACCTAGTGGGAACTATCCAGTATTTTTCATTGAATTATGGGTAGCTGCCCCACTGCAAGCTGGCCTACTTTTACAGCTCTGCTTTTACTGATCTCCTAAAGTGCAGTAAACATCTGTGACTGGGGTGAGGTCATTATTTGGGGTGTGAAGGCAGCAGGGCCTGAGAATCTTCCAACCCTCGGCCTAAAGATAATGTACTACTTTTTTTGTCTTGCATTAAAAAAGAGGCCAGTGACATCGGAAGTCCCGCTTCTTAAAAATTATGTCCTGAAATAATCAGGCAGACAATAGCTGCATTAAGCTTGATGAAATTGCAGGGACATTGACGGTGATTTATATTTTCATTTTGACGTGTGATGTCTGCAGGACTCCATATGTGGGGAAGCTAAATTATTTGTTTATCTCTCTGTCTATCAACTCATGTGATGTTTTTTTAAATCTGCATTTTAAGGGAGTTTTTATTTAAGTGCTTACTAGTATGTTATTTTTTTAATTTTTTTTTTTTACTTTGAAAACAAGAACTGTTTGACATATTTTGTTAGTAAATTCTATAGGAAAAAAAAGAAAAAAAAAAGAGCTTCTTCGCAAAGGAGCATGATAAAACTTTTTATGTGAAGCCATTGCAAATAGAAATAACTGCAAAAAGCAGTAACCCGCAGAAATCATCTCTTAACCTGTTTAACTCCAGGAAACTGGAATCTGATTTCATTGGGTTGTTGTGAGTAACTGCACTCTGCTGCATAGAATTTATACTGTTTGTAGTGCTTTATTGAATAAACCTATTTATGTATAGTATATAAGGTAACACTACTTCTTGTCTACATAATAGTGGAATCCAAAGAAGGTCATGCATACTGAAATCAGCCAGGGTCCTCTATGCAGCTTGGTTGATATTGTGATAGTGTTTACAGAAGGTTAACCCTTTCTTTTTTTTTCTTATTAGGAAATAGGCCATTGACCATAAACATCACAGAGATTACCACCCGTAGAATTATAGACAAAGGTAGATTCCTCATTTAGAACACTGCAGTTGATTTACTAAAGATGCAGACACTTTACTTATTAAAGTGAAAATTCACATTGCAAAGCGAATTATCAGTGAGCTTAGTGAATAAGTTGAGGCTGTGTTCACTTCAATTCTATTTTTTGTTTTGCTTACACGTGATTAGGTATTCAAAGCACTGGTGCAACTACCACAATAGCAGTCTGTACAGTGGCTAAGGGGCTTCAGAGGGTGGTGGACTACAGAAAGCCCCACTTTGTGTGTTCAAGGATCCAGGACACTGTGCAGAATAGCAACAGGCACTGCTTCTTTAGGCATCACTGGGAGGCATTGTAGATCAATACCTGACCTGATGCAACATAGCTACAGACCTTCCAACAGCACAGGTGCCCACCAGGAGTGCAGTCCCGCTCGTCCTCTCCTAGTCATTGACCTGCCACACGAATGGAGAGAAGATGAAGGGAACGTTTAACTTGTACTTCTTGTGGGGCACCTGTAATGATAATGATAGCAGATCTGAACAGTAAGTGTATGTGTATGGGGGGGGGGGGGGAGCGTTAAGTGATAACTGTAAGAATGGTCCCCTGCAAGTTCAGCTGTCCCTAATTCCCCTACAGCCCCCCTACAATGTAATGCCCCCACCTCTCCATAGTATCTCCCAGCCCTCTCTAGAACCCACCCTTCTACCCCCTGCAAGCCACAGCACCCCCATCTTCTCACTGTGCCTGACCACAGAGCCCCTCAGCCCCAACAACGCCCCTTTTGCCTTCTGCTGAACAGCCAGCCCCCCATAGTTCCCCCAAGCCTGCCCCATGGCTTCCTTCCACCCACAGCCCCCACAGCGCCCCTTAGCCCACTGCAGAGCCCCAGCCCCCTGCAGAAATGCCAATAGCACCTCCTGCCCCCATACAGTCCACCCCACGGCCCCCTGCAGAGTCCCTATCATTTTTCCTCCCACTGACACTAAGGTCTGGGCATGCAAACAAAATTTTTGTTATGGAGACCTATGATTATTAATCCCTGATTCAATGTGAGTACTACTTTGCCTTATTTATTTGTATTTATTTATTACAGGTACTTATATTGCGCTGTCAATTTATGCAGTGCTTTACATATATATTATACATTCACATTAGTCCCTGCCCTCAAAGAGCTTACAATCTATGGGGCCCTAACTCATATTCAGAGTCTGTGGGGAAGGTGAGCAGCACAGCACAAGACTGGAATCAGGAATCAGGAGCCTGGGAGGGAGAAGACATCCACTGTTACCCTGACCTGAGCAGCAGCGGGTGCAGCACCCTAGTGCCTCCCAGAGCTTGCACTACTTCTCACAGTGCACCACAATGCATATACCATACATTGCACCACTGTGTTAAAAAAGAGTCATGGTACATTTTCTTTATCTATTGCTGTGCGTTGGCGGTCTTTAATAATGAATGAGCTACCTTAATGCAGTGAACAAACATTAATGGCAGCAGATAAAAAAGTGTACAGGACCCTCTTTTAGCAATATATCTCACTACAATGCACTATATAGGCATTGTGGTATGCTTCTGTGCATAATGTTACTCACAATGCCATTCACAATAAATGGTGTCACAATGCTCCACCTATGTGATGCAATAAACACGCATTAAAACAATTGTTTTAACATGCTTCACTGCAAAGCACTTCAGTATACGTCAACACATGGCTGTATGTGCGTTCAGTGCCAAGCATTGTCAATGGCATCCAAACACTTTGTACAGTAGAGACCAATGCACATAACATGCAATGTGCTGCACTTGGATGCATCAGAAAAAATGGTCATGGCCATTAATTAGTCTGTACTGGACATTGGACAGGAGGCCTTAACACAGTGCATGTTAATGTGCCTCGCGACAGGTTCTAATGGACTGTATTGGCTCTTATAAATGTTAATAGGGCCCTTAGTTAGTTGCTGACAAGCTGTGAGCTTCCAGAATTCACTGCAACATTTCTCCTGACTGAGTTGATGTAGAGAAAGCGTGTCTGCGGTAAAGAAACCATTCTCATTTCCATAAGGAAAAAAAAAATCACTGAACAACTATAGAGGTTTTCTGTTGCATGGAAAAATGATAACAGTTCTTCTATTAAAGAGCATGTATTGGTAAATGCGAAGTTATAAATACAGTAACCTAGAGAAACAAATTATAACGGTGTACTGTCTGACATCAGCAAAGTGAAATCTAATTGGTTAATATGGGTTGCTGCATTTCAGAATAGGAAATCATTATTTAATAGTAATGTATTCTTACTGGTGTTTGCTACTGCTTAGGTATTAATCCCGACATGGCACGACTATTGCAAGCGATGCTAGAATTAGTTGTGTCTCTTGTGAATGTGTGGCTTTGTTTGGTACCTTTTTAAGTGTATCCTGGAAAGCTTAATATCCCATAAAAAACATGTACATTGACACACTGACATAATTATAATATTTAGAATTTGACATAATTATAGTATTTTTTTTAAATTAACCTTTATTAAAGGATAAATGTGCTTTTAAAATGAATTATCTTTTTAAAGGGTATCTATAACAATTTTTTTATATTTTGTAAACGACATGTGTAAAAAGCATGTCTATACAATTTACATGGTATGTGACAGGCTTACTAAAGCCCACTTATTTGCAAGGATTTTACTGTACCTACCAATGAAGTAAGGGCAATGTACCCAGTACAACCTACCAATGAAGTAAGGGCAATGTACCCAGTACAAACTACCAATGAAGTAAGAGCAATGTACCCAGTACAAACTACCAATGAAGTAAGGGCAATGTACCCAGTACAAACTACCAATGAAGTAAGGGCAATGTACCCAGTACAAACTACCAATGAAGTAAGGGCAATGTACCCAGTACAAACTACCAATGAAGTAAGGGCAATGTACCCAGTACAAACTACCAATGAAGTAAGGGCAATGTACCCAGTACAAACTATCTGGGGCTAGTCCCAGGAACAAGTCGATGTTCAATCAAAAGACTAATATGCAGTGCAAGGGCAATACTTTATTGGATATAACTTACAATATCAGGGAGAATGCACAGAAACTGAACAATGAAGCCTAGTACACACGTTGAAATTATCGAACCAATGATCGGCCATTTTTTTTGGGATGCTAGTCTCCATATTGAAAATGAATAGGTTACTAAGGTATGAAAATTCTCATACGACAGAATAAAAATTTGAAAATGATATAATGTATTTGTATTGTATTTTGGACTAAAACTGTACTGATTAAACCAAAATTGTACAATCTGGTATTGTACAATAAATTTTTCCGTGTTTGTCCCTTTGGAAAATTTTGGATGAGAACTATGTACTAACAAACAGATTATTATACGATCATTTTGAAAGCGGTATTTTTTGTACAATTTTCTGATCGTGTATACGGGGCTTGAAACCATAATGTGAGTTGCCTGCTTAAAGCTGAACATACAAATTCTGATTGTATAATCTTCCAAGAACAATGTAGTGCAAAATCTTGACTGATTAGATACAGATTAAAATGATTGTTTAAATAGGTTTTACTATGATATGGCTTTCAGTCAATCCTAAAGAGATTGCACAGGAGTTGAAGCAGATTGTAACATCTATGGCAATCTTAACTTGACACTAAACTTTGGTTAAAAAAAATAAATAAATAAATAATAATAATAAAACATTCTATTCAAGTGTTTATTCTTAAAAGTACATTGTATTGCTCTCAGCTTCCTCCAAATCTTCCTCCATACTGAAGTAAGGGGGGGAAAGAGAGGTTCAGGAGCTCATGGAAATATTACAAGGAGGCAGAAAAATACAGTAAAACAATTGTATGCAAAAAAAAATACAGATCCATTAAAGGAGTTGTAAAAGCAGAAGCTGTTTTTATCTTAATGCCTTCTGTGTGTAGCAGCCCCCCTAACACTTACCTGAGGTCCCTCTCTGTCCAGAGATGTCCACGAGTGTCTCAGCCATCTGAGATTCTCCCTCCTGATTGGCTGAGCCATTGGCTGTCACTGCTGTCAATCAAATTCAGCTAGCCATTGAGGGGAGAGAGAGGACGGGGCCATGCCAGGGTTCCTTGTCTGAATAGACACAGGGAGCTGTGACTCCCCTCGGGTGCCTCCATAGCAAGCTGCTTGCTGTGGGGGCACTGAGCAGGAGGGAGGGGCCAGGAGAGCTAAATAGGGACCCGAGAAGAGGAGGATCCAGACTGCTCTGTGCAAATCCACTGCAACAGAGCAGGTAAGTATAACATGTTTGTTATTTTTATAGGGAAAATAATTAGACTTTACAATCACTTTAAGTAGTGGATGTGTATAGATTGTTTTTGGAGAGTAAGGATATCATTTAGTGTCACTTCAGGTATCACTGAGCAGTACTGTGTGAACTGATGGCATCTCTAGAATGTAAGAAAATATCCACAGTTCGATTTTTAATAAAAATTCAAGTCAGCATCAACATTTTAATTAAACCATTGCAGCTTATTGCAGCCATAAATAAATACAGTACATACCAATGTGTGTTATACTGTATGTTGAGACACTGTGGGTGAAAAGCCCTTTATAATCTTGATTCATAGCTCACGCAGGGAAATGGACTTCACTTGATTATAATTGATTGACCCTGTCACATGGAGTCAGTTACATGCTCCTCCACATTCGGATGTACCAGGTATTTCCTTTGGCTTCCAAGGCTGAACAAAGTGACGGGAGTGAAGGAAAGGTAAATGTATGCTGCTGGGGATGGAGTTGTCCTACTGAGGTCAAAGCATTAGGTTTTCTTTAAACAATAAATAAGTGACATTGTTTCTAAAACATTACAGGAGAAATGCCAAACACTGAGCTAGTGTTTGGGTGGGGCCTCTTTGCCCTGCACGTGCGGGGATACCTCTTCTCGTGCCCTCTCTCACCAATACCTGGGACCAGGTGGGGCCAGGTTCATGAGAAAGTCAACATTAAGGCGAAACCCCGGCTTAGAGATGAGCCATAAACTTTGTGCAGCTGTGTAGCAACATACTGATCCCTTCTGTATAACAGTTGTCCCATATCACTGCACAACTTATCTTCCAGAATGTAGCATGTAGCACCGCTGAGCTTTCCTCTGCCACCTCACTCCCAGTGACAGAATGGGGTCACGCTGTGCGCGGACCTCTTGTGTGCACTTAAAGTGGACCTTCAGTCATTTTTTCAACTTTCCATCTATTAAATCTTCTGCCCTTGCTGTTTTAACTTTGGATAGTAAAAGTTTTTTTTTTTCTGCCAGTAAATGCCTTATACAGCCCACTTCCTGTTTCTTGTCTGGTAAAAAGCCTAGGCTTATGACCTCATGCACAGCTCTCTCTCACTTTCGTGAGAGTTTGCCAGGAAGGGAGGGGAGATGAGTCATAAGAGGGCCAATGAGAGTTGCAGAGCTGGAGATGTGCCTCTGTGTGTCTGTGTAAATCCAGGAAGTGAACAGGCAGCAGCTTCAGCCGCCCACAGTTAAAATGGTTACAGCCAGACTCAATGGATGTAGATTTCTGCAGCATATTTGGCAAGTACAGAATCACAGTATATATAAAATAATATGCAAAGTGGTTGGAGGGAAGCTTCAGAATGGCAAAGATATTTTTATTACAAATTATGTGAGTAGACGGCAGTTCCTCTTTAATTAACTCCTTCAGCTCTCCTGTACCATGCTGCAAGGTTCATGGGGTCTCCATACTACAGGTTTGGTCCCGGTTGCTATTGGGGAACCAACCGCACGCTACCGGAGGACCTGTCACCCATGCCGGGCTGCTATTACATTCCCACCAGTTCATGGTTACCCATAGCAACTAAGCACTTCTTGCCAATTCCTGTGCTGAGTTAACCCTACATGCTGACCTTCAGTTCCTCTTGTGTGCTTTACAGCCCCTTTGATATGCCATATACCTTCTTGCACCCCTTTGAATAACTTCAGACCAGGCTTAGGACAGTTAAAATACTTTACTGAAACTATTGTAGAATTACAGTCTCATAGTGCAAAACACTGTTCCTCCCTAACTAACTAGTCTTAGGTTGCCCAGGCATACCTTTCCAGGTAGTTATCCATAGTGGTGGAGACCTGTAGAAGTAGTTTCCTGTGCCCTGTGGGTTGCTGTTGGTTACATCATAGGCAGACTTCTCTCCACTTCCCCATGTAGTCCCTTTCCAACTGATCCACTGCATCTCCCTTACCATACTGGGTTTTTCCCAGGCTGCATTCTTTTCCCAGGGCAACATCAGGTCCCGAGGCACTTCACGATCTGGAAAGACCTCAAGTAAGAAGGCACAACACCTTCCACAATGTGCCCATGGGGCAATGACTGTTGTCAGCATGTTGCAGTGCAGGTGGTTGGGCAACAGTGTCTCCCTTGCACCATAGCAGCACAGGGCAAAAATCTTTCATGCCATCATCCGCAGGACTGTATCCAAAGCCTTTTCCCTACTTACAGATCATGCTCTCCGGTTACTGCGTTCTCTCCACTCCCTCTTTAACTCTGCCTTCCAGATAAGACCCAAGTAGCAAGGCCAACACATCTTCCACAGGCAGTGATATACCCTATTCTGCTGACTAATGCCAAGTGTAAGTATGGCTATGATTTGTCACCAGGAATGATTATGCTGGCCAAGGGCATATCCCACTATCTTCCTGCAACAGGAACAAGATGGGGTACTAAACATCTTTATTATGGAGGAACTCCACCATATTGGCAGGTCACGTACTCCCAGCCTCAGGTCCACCTAGTGAAATAAATGATTCTCCATGAGATCAGCCACTCCAAACATTTTACTCTGAACATGAATAGAGTGCAACGTTTTTTCCCGTACACTGATATAACAAATCCTTCTTCCCATGAGACATCTCCAACAGAGTTTGTTGCAAATTCAGATTTAACAAGGGGATGCCAACCAGCTCTTCTACTATCCCTCTGCTGTAGGTTCCCTGTAATGGCTTTCTCCTCTTGCTTTTTCCAGATCTACCCTGAAGGGTGCACTCCAACACTAGTCTGTAACCTACATGATGGCTTTCTGCAAGTTAACATTTCCCATCAACCTTTGCCCCAACCTGCCACGCTCCTGATTTAAAAGGAAACAAGGCAGCCAAAACTACTTGACACACCTAGGGGCGAGATTTCCCTGAAGGCCTGATTTACACCTATGCATTTTTAGTGCTTTTTGCATTTTGCAGATTTGCATTACAGTCCATTTAACATGGTTTCCTATGGAACACGTTTTGTAGTGCAAATCTGAAAAATGCAAAAGCACTAAAAATGCATAGGTGTGAATTAGGCCTAAAGGAGGACTAACCCCTGCCTACACCTGTAAAGTAGTTTAGAAATGCCAAGAATCACCTAGTGTTAGGCCTGTTTCACACAGGCTTCCGCTTGTATAAGAGCAGTGTGAACAGCAAGCTTTTATTAAAGTTTCAGCAAGCTTTTGCAAAGCTTCGGCAAACTTCTAGCAGCATTCTTTAAGCCTTCAAGCTCATTTCAGCTCCTGTTTGGAAATGTTATACACAGATCTGAATGGAAGTGCTGATTGTCCCTTTAAACAAGCTGCTAGTAGGCTTCAGCAGGCTTTCAACAAGTTTCAAGTAGTGCTGAAGTCTGCTAGCAGCTTGTTTAAGCCCTGGTTCACATTGGAGTGATTTGGCAAGCGATTTAACATGTCAAATCGCATGTCAAATCAGCAGCAATTGCCTGCAATAGCACCGTCCGAATCGGTGCGATGCCACATTTGCAGCGCCGCACCAATTCTCAAAAGTAGCTTCTGTACTACTTTTGGCGACTTTGGGGTGTGATTTCCATTGACATCTGTGCAGCAACCCGCACAGATGTCTCTGAAATTCAACTGAACTTGCACGATTTAATTCCTGCTGTCAGTGTGAACCTGGGCTAAAGTGACAATCAGCACTCTAACTCAGATCTGTGTTCAACATTTTACAAACTGGAGCTGAAGGTCACTTTAAAAGCTTCAACAAAGCTTGCTGAAAGCTCTGAAAATTCTTTGTAAAAGTTTGCTGTTCATACTGCTCTTATACATGCTGAAGCCCATATGAAACTGGCTTTAGACCCAGGTCTCCATTTCATACCATCTTTTAAACACAATCAAATATAAATCATCATTTATAACATAATGATCACTCACAGCTAGATGCAAATCACAGTAGTGCTAATGGTTGTCAGAACCATATAAAATTATCTTTATACACTTCATATACAGTGTTATCATGTAAAACTATATGATATAAATCATATTTAAAAAGGTCACGATTCATTTATGTTTTGCTAAGCACAATGACTAAAGTGTAATGCCGTGTACACACGGGCGGACTTTTGGCGGACTTCCGACGGACTTTCGAACAAACGGACTTACCTACAGATGATCACACCATAGTCTGGTGGATTTGTACATGATGACGTACGACCGGACTAAAAGAAGGAAGTTGATAGCCAGTAGCCAATACTGTACCTGCCCTAGCGTCGGTTTTCGTCCGTCGGACTAGCATACAGATGAGTGGATTTTTCGACCGGACTCGAGTCCATCTTAAAGATTTGAAACATGTTCCAAATCTAAAGTCCGTTTGATTTTTGACCGCTGCAGGTCCGATGAAGCCCACACACGGTCAGATTGTCCAACGGATTCGTCTCGCCGGACCAGTATGGTCGAAAAGTCCGCCCGTGTGTACACGGCATTAGTGCTGTAGTGCTCTGAATCAATTAATTTATCAATCAGCCGTTTTTATATGCTTTAAAATTTTGAAAAATAGTTTTATGTACATGAATACACAAAAGGCGTAACAAATGTTCATGCATATGCAATTCAACCATGGATCAAGTAAAAATTGGAAAGTCTGAGATGGAACAAGAAGGGATAAAAAAGGCTAGAAACATTTCGCTCAGCCTGAAGATCTGGTAGGTTAGTGAAATGAATCTGACAGTAATGGCAAGTCAGCGCAACGCTTTGAGCAGTAAGGTCTGATTCACACCTATGCAGGTTGTAGTTTGCATATTGCAGGTACATTTTGCATTTTCAATACACGCTTTTGATTCATTATAGTCTATGGAAAAAACAGAAAAAAGTCCCTGGTCCTTTCCATAAAATGCACAGATGCGAACAACCTAGGAAACCATGTTAAATGGACTGTAGTGTGTTTCTGCAAAACTGAAAATGCACTAAAAAATGCATGTGAACCTAGGCTTACAGCTTCATCGGGAAATCTTTTCCTGCTGACATCACATTATGTTCCATTACACTCAGGTGCAGAACCATAGAACAAGGCTGTGCTCTTGGCAGGATCTGGTAAAGCTGCAATGGCAGGGGCTTCACTCTCCTACCATGCATTGACACTAATTTCCCATTCTCGTTGTAATGCATATTATTTCAAAATTGTTGTCCTGGTAAGCAAAAAAGTAACACATTGAAACAAGTATGAGGGGATGAGAGACTCAGCACACCACTAGCTCAACAGGTGAAAAGAAATGTGAACAGCCTCAGCTTTTAGCTCCTCCTGAGCCCAATCTCTAATTGAAGCAAGTGCCTGTCCTCTGCAACCACATGTAATACATGTTGTGGCACGGTGGTGCTGTATTTACAGCGTTAAAACAGAACTGTCAAACACCTCTGAAAATGGATCCACCATGGATTGCTTTTCAGAGGTGCAGCAATATTAGCTGCACATCTAAATGTAGCCTTATTGTTAGGACATTTCTTCATGTTACCACTAACTCCTTTCAATGTTTCTATACAGCAGCCTCTTATGCCGTGTATACATGAGCGGAATGTCTGTCAGAAAAAGTCCAATGGGAGCTTTTCATTGTATATTCCGATCGTGTGTATGCCCCATCGGACTTTTTCCGTCGAAAATTCAGACGGATTTAGAACATGTTCTAAATTTTTCAGACGGAACCAATTTCTATCGGGAAAACCGATCGTCTGTATGCTTTTCCGACGTACCAAAAACGACGCATGCTCTGAAGCAAGTACGAGACGAAAGCTATTGGCTACTGGCTATTGAACTTCCGTTTTCTAGTCCCGCTGTATGTGTTGTACGTCAACGCGTTCTGAACGGTCGGAATTTGGTGTGACCGTGTGTATGCAAGACAGCTTGAGCAGAATTCCGTCAGAACTCCGTCAGAAAAACCTTCTGAATTTATTCTGACGGGAAAACCAGTCGTGTGTATAGGGCAATAGAGTTCCTGGTGTTCGGTTTCAATGACCAGGAAAAAGGTCTTGGGGAGATTCAAATCTAAGAAACAAATTTAAGCTTATATTGCTCCCACATTTTGTGAGTCGAATATCTTTGGAGCCGAGACAACACACACCCCCTACCAGGAAGCACATATGAATTAGGCGCCCTACCAACTGTGGTTATTTCCACTGGCTCTTGGGCACATTGGAGCTCCTCCGTTAACCATTATCAGGGCACAAACAGGTTAGGAACCCTTCTGTACATTGAGCACTTCTCACTCTCTCGTGGCAATACTGTATTCCAAAGCGCTCCAGGTGAATCACTAGGTGCTGACATTTCTTCATGTTGCCACTGACTCCTTTCAATTAGAGTTGATAAGTACAGTAAATGCTGTCTGCTAACTCTTGTAGCAGCTGCTTTTCCAAACCTCTGGAAAGCGATTCGCAGTGGATCACTTTTTTGGGGCACTTGACAGGCAATGAGGGGCAATATATTGCCGCCTCGCGGCCTTTTTTAACACTGTAAATGCCTCACCACTACTCCACCGCTGCATGCATTAGGCATTAATGGGTCATGTTCAGCGATGTACTGCCAACCAAACATGATGGGGGTATCATTTATACTTTGTCACAGCCATGGTATGTGTACAGCTCCATCTGGCTGCCTTTGCAGGTGAACATTTTTTTTATCTCAACTGCCTGTTTTTACAGCCCATCAACTGCCAGCATAAATAAGTTCTGAAGAAGACCGGTGACCCAAGCTGGCGAGCCTATTGCTGGTTGACCAGTCTCCTCAACACCCCCTTAGCTACAGGCTATAACAATGTGCATCGACAAGTTATGTTATGACTTGTATGATCTATTTGGAAGATGGAATTCACTTGACTACTAACACTTGTTTATATACAGAATATCCCTAGTTTTGAAAGTCTTCTGAAGAAGCAACACATTACAAAACGCATTGGAACCAGTGGGATCTCCTTTCTCATTTCCTGTAAACACATTGAGGACTATTGTATTTAATCTATATGTTATTATTTCATTTTAATGTTTTGTACTTAATAAAATGTTATGCTTTTTAACAGTGGTGACCATAACTTTATTCCTGAGAGTTGGGCACCAATAAAATCCTATCTTTTTCCTTTTTTCTTTTGTGCTGATACTTAATTTTTTTAGGATGTGGTGTATGTCATACCAAATTGCATCATGTTTGAAACTGAAAGTGCATCAACATGTGTTTTATGCCCATAGCACTGTATTGCATTTTTAATGATTTGCATTGACTTTATTGGCCAAAGGCAGGCCAATGCACCCAAATGCATCATGCAGAGAATTTATTTTCAACAAAAAAAGATACAAAACAAAGGTGTAAATGGGTCCTATTGAAAACAGCGGATTTTCTCAATTCATCCTGATAAAAAAAGCGGTAATGTATAGTTTTAGGCTGTGGTTTTCAGTACATGATTGTGACTCACAGGTGGTCCATGCACACTAAGCCTGGGTTCAAACTATTGCCCGTGCAACAGTATATTTTGCCCGCTTTATGGAAAAATGGGCTGTCCAAAGAAATGCATGCAAGTTCTTTATTTTTAAATACATTGCACCAAATACCAATACCAATGGTACTTTACTATGCTTTCTGGCATGCTTCAACGCACGCATTATTAAAGCAGAGTTCTACCCAAAAGTGGAAGCTCCGCTTATCTGCCTCCCCCCCCCCCCGGTGCTACATTTGGCACCTTTCGGAGGGGAGGGGGGAGCGGGTATCTGTTTTTTTACAGGTACCCGTCCCTACTCCTGAGAGATCTCACCGCAGCTTTTGGGGGCAGAACTCTGCTTTTAATGTGCATAGTCTCTGGAAGGACATGCATCTTTGTACACTGTGGGAACATGTGTGATTATGTGTACATTTCTCCAGTACACAGATAAAAACTGGGGCATCAGGCACAGTCACATGGGTGGCAGTAAAAGCAAGTGGTTACGCTGCAATTTTACCCCCTCTTCCCCCAACTACCCACCTTAACAAAGCAATACAGCCACTCAGGGCCGTACCCATGCTTAATAATGATGCTTTGTTCATAGCCGCAGCAAAAGTTCAATGAAATGTGATAATCAACAAGCTGTACCGTCACCAAACACCCATTCAAGCGAATGAAGCAACATGGCAAGTACCCTACAACCATGTGCAATGCACGCATTGTGGCACAGTGGTTCAGCATTTTGTAAGTTAAAGCAGGCGGGGAGGAGGCAATATATCACCTTCTTACCTTCTGTCAAATACCCTCTGAAAAGCGATCAACCGTGGATCAATTTTCAGAGGGGCAGCAGTATAACTGCACATGTGAATGAGCCCTTATGCCATGTACACCCGACAGAAAAAGTCAGACGGGAGCTTTTCATCGTATATTCCAATCCTGTGTATGCCCCATTGGTCTTTTTACATCGAAAATTCTGACGGACCTAGAAAGAGAACATGTTCTAAATTTTTTCGACGGGACCATTTCCAGAACCAAATCTGGAAAAATGCTCGTCTGTATGCTGTTCCGACGTACCAAAAACGACGCATACTCTGAAGCAAGTACGAGGCAGAAGCTATTGGCTACTGGCTATTGAACTTCCATTCTCTAGTCCCGTCGTACGTGTTGTACATCACCGCGTTTTGGACGGTTGGAATTTGGTGTGACCGTGTGTATGCAAGACCGCTTGAGCGGAATTCCTTCGGAACTCCGTCGGAAAAACCTTCAGAGTTTATTCCGACGGGAAAACCGGTCGTGTGTACAGGGCATTGGAATCATTGCTCTAGACTGACTAAAACAAGCTAAAATTTCAAAGGTAAACAGTTATATTTATTTTCTTCTATGTACAAATCATTTTATATCCACTAGAAATAGCAGAAATAAAAAGCGATGGAATTTGTGGGAAAACAAATAGCTGTTTATAAACAGCTCGATGGTATGCGTGTGTCAGGTACACAATAGATCTTGGAGTGTTTGCTAACAATGACCAAAGCCTAAAGAATGTGGCCAGCTCTGGCTCTTGCAGAGTGGTATTTCTGGAGTCTATAAAAGCTGACACCGTATGTATAATACCATTTTATTAACGTGCTGTAGTCCTGTACTATGCTATTGTTACATAAACAAAGGAATTTGTATTTAGCGCACTGAGACTGTTGCTATTGTGTTTACATTTTGCACTTCGTAAAAAATGGAATCTTGCTTCCTTTTGTAATTCACTAAACTCTCATAGAGGTGTAATTCTTCTGTCTCTGTTATTATATACATTTTATGATTTATGATGTCACGTTTGTTTAGATTTAGATAGCAATGTGAGAATGTATGACTTGTATAGAGATGACGGGTTCACTAATGCCTTCTGGGCATGACATGGTAGTGCCCTCTAGTGTAACATTTCCAGCATCAGTGACACACAATCACAACTATCTGAGGTCCATCTACAAAGGTGACAACTATTCAATGTGGGAACAGGAAAGTTTCCCATGTAGTGATTAACTTTCTTTTTAGTACAAGATAATGTTTTTTTTTGTTTTTTTTGACATATTTACTTTTTGTCATGCAAACATTTTAGTGGTTGTAGTTTATAATAACTGGGGTAATAAGAACTACGAATGCATAGACATAGTGGTAACAATTGAGAAATTATAGGGAAACTGAACTTGCCACCGGCTTTATCTGTCCCCTATGGGATCTTCCTGATGGACTTATGTCTAGGACCATCTTAATAACTTCATGGGCCCCTGGGCAAAGTAATGCACTAGGGCCCCTACCAGGGAGAAGGTCACCTGCAGTGCACTATGCGCATGGTGGCAAGGAGTGGGTGTGGCTAAATAATGCTACATTTTGGGCGTGACTTTTTAGTCTGATCAGAAACAACCCCCTATACACATTGCACCCCCCATATACACTGACCCCCTGTGTACACTGACTCTTTTTCCCTGTACACACTGCTCCCACTCCTTTTTGAAACTATCCCCATACCTGTACACATTGCACCCCCCCCCCCCCATGGCCATATATGCCTCTCCCAGCCATTTAGTGGCCTGCATTTATGTATGACTGTACACAGTACGGGGAGGGGAGGGGGGGGCAGGAAGGCACAGTACACGGGGGTTGGAGGACACAGTAGAGGGGAGGTCAGGAGGGTACAGAATAAGGTGTAGTAATGTATAGTGGTAGGTTTGGATAGTATACAGCAGTACAGTGGTAGGTTTGGATAGTATATGGCCGTACAGAGGTTGGTTTGGATAGTATACGGCAGTACAGAGGTACGTTTGGATAGTATATGGCTGTACAGAGGTAGGTTTGGATTGTATATGGCCATACAGAGGTAGGTTTGGATAGTATACGGCAAATACAGAGGTAGGTTTGGATAGTATACGGCCGTACAGAGGTAGGTTTAGATAGTATAGGGCAGTACAGAGGTAGGTTTGGATAGTATACGGTCATACAGAGGTAGGTTTGGATAGTATACGGCAGTACAGTGGTAGGTTTGGATAGTATACGGCAGTACAGTGGTAGGTTTGGATAGTATACTGCAGTACAGTGGTAGTTTTGGATAGTATACTGCAGTACAGTGGTAGTTTTGGATAGTATACGGCAGTACAGTGGTAGGTTTGGCTAGTCTATGGCCGTACAGAGGTAGGTTTGGATAGTATACGGCAGTACAGAGGTAGGTTTGGATAGTATACGGCAGTACAGAGGTAGGTTTGGATAGTATACGGCAGTACAGTGGTAGGTTTGGATAGTATACGGCAGTACAGTGGTAGGTTTAGATAGTATACGGCAGTACAGTGGTAGGTTTGGATAGTATACAGCAGTACAGTGGTAGGTTTGGCTAGTATATGGCCGTACAGAGGTAGGTTTGGATAGTATACGGCAGTACAGAGGTAGGTTTGGATAGTATACGGCAGTACAGAGGTAGGTTTGGATAGTATACGGCAGTACAGAGGTAGGTTTGGATAGTATACGGCAGTACAGAGGTAGGTTTGGATAGTATATGGCAGTACAGAGGTAGGTTTGGATAGCATACAGCAGTACAGAGGTAGGTTTGGATAGTATACGGCAGTACAAAGGTAGGTTTGGATAGTATACGGCCGTACAGAGGTAGGTTTGGATAGTATACTATATGTGTAAAAGAGTGCAGCGCTAATGTGATATTAATGGAATAAACCACAATAGCATATATATAAATGCTCAATACAGTGACCTCATATGTATAAAAGTACACAAGTGTGAAAAAAATATACATCTATGCTCTATATCGGAAGGATCAGGCAATCCCCATATAGTTAGATTGACAATCGTGAAATAACTGGCACAATTGTGAAAAACAATCATGTGAAGCAAAAATAGAATAATTATACATTCATAAGTGAATATCAAAGTCCATAAACAAGTGAATATAGTGACATGGTGACTTGAAATAATGCTTTGTGCAGACAATTTGCCAGTAGATGATCCACCACCAATAAGGCTTACCAGAAAAATTGAACCCAAATAGGCATATGCCTAATGAGTCAGTAAAGCTTGTGGTGTAATACACCCAGGGGAACCATTCATTGGCCCACACAGCATCCAGTTGGGGATATAGACTCCTACAGTCCTTCACAGCACTGCTTCCAATGGGTACCCACAAGAGGGGTGATGACCAGAGGATGGATCAGAAAGTTTCTCCCAAATGGATGTATTTTATAAGGAGAAGAAGAAATAGGCCACATAGTGTGATTCCATTTCAATATAAAGACATTTATTGTATATAAAAAGAGAACACTTACATTTGTGAAGATAAAAAGCACTTTGTAATAAAAAGTATGGAATGTGGCACAGTGGCATCAGCAGAGCCCATCCCGACGCGTTTAATCTAATAAGACATCATCTGGACCCCTTATCTGGTCACTGTATTGAGTATTTATGTATATGCTATTGTGGTTTATCCTATTAATATCACATTAGCGCTGCACTCTTTTACACATATAGTTTTTGCACTTTGCAAATTGATCTTTTGCTGTGCTGGCTGCTATTATACAATTTAAAGAGACAGCGCGGTTCACCTGTTTTATAAATTTACACTTGGATAGTATACGGCAGTACAGAGGTAGGTTTGGATAGTATACTGCAGTACAGAGGTAGGTTTGGATAGTATATGGCTGTACAGAGGTAGGTTTGGATAGTATAAGCAATACAGAGGTACAGTGGGGACGGAAAGTATTCAGACCCCCTTAAATTTTTCACTCTTTGTTATATTGCAGCCATTTGCTAAAATCATTTAAATTCATTTTTTTTCACATTAATGTACACACAGCACCCCATATTGACAGAAAAATACAGAATTGTTGACATTTTTGCAGGTTTATTAAAAAAGAAAAACTGAAATATCACATGGTCCTAAGTATTCAGACTCTTTGCTCAGTATTTTGTAGAAGCACCCTTTTGATCTAATACAGCCATGAGTCTTTTTGGGAAAGATGCAACAAGTTCTTCACACCTGGATTTGGGGATCCTCTGCCATTCCTCCTTGCAGATCCTCTCCAGTTCTGTCAGGTTGGATGGTAAACATTGGTGGACAGTCATTTTTAGGTCTCTCCAGAGATGCTCAATTGGGTTTAAGTCAGGGCTCTGGCTGGGCCATTCAAGAACAGTCATGGAGTTGTTGTGAAGCCACTCCTTCGTTATTTTAGCTTTGTGCTTAGGGTCATTGTCTTGTTGGAAGGTAAACCTTCGGCCCACTTAAACAGAAGAAACAGACAGCGCAAAACCTAATTACTAAAACTCAGCAGCTGGACACTGTAGGCCAATATACAAAACCTAAAAAGACATGCACAAAATATAGCAGTGCAGCGCTCAATACAGGTCAGATGTATACACATAAAATGTACATTAACCACTTAAGGACCGCCTCACGCCGATGTACGTCGGCAAGGCGGCACGGGCAGGCAAAATCACGTACATCTACGTGATCTGCCTCCCGCGGGTGGGGGGTCCAATCGGACCCCCCCCGGTGCCCGAGGCGGTCCTCTTTTGTCCCCCAGCGATCGGAGGTGAGGGGGAGGCCATCCGTTCGTGGCCCCCCCCCTCGCGATCGCCGCCGGCCAATGAGAATCTTCCTTTGCTGCTGTATGCTAAACAGCAGCAAAGGAAATTATGTCATCTCTCCTCGGCTCGGTATTTTCTGTTCCGGCGCCGAGGAGAGAAGACATCTATGTGAGTGCACAAACACTACACACACAGTAGAACATGCCAGGCACACAATACACCCCCGATCCCCCCCCGATCGCCCCCCGATCACCCCCCAATCACCCCTCCCCCCTCCCTGTCACACTGACACCAAGCAGGTTTTTTTTTTTTTTTTTTTCTGATTACTGCATGGTGTCAGTTTGTGACAGTTACTGTGGTGGGACAGTTACTGTTAGCCCCCTTTAGGTCTAGGGTACCCCCCTAACCCCCCCTAATAAAGTTTTAACCCCTTGATCACCCCCCGTCACCAGTGTCACTAAGCGATCATTTTTCTGATCGCTGTATTAGTGTTGCTGGTGACGCTAGTTAGGGAGGTAAATATTTAGGTTCGCCGTCAGCGATTTATAGCGACAGGGACCCCCATATACTACCTAATAAATGTTTTAACCCTTGATTGCCCCCTAGTTAACCCTTTCACCACTGATCACCGTATAACCGTTACCGGTGACGCTGGGTAGTTCGTTTATTTTTTATAGTGTCAGGGCACCGGCCGTTTATTACCGAATAAAGGTTTAGCCCCCTGATCGCCCAGCGGTGATATGCGTCGCCCCAGGCAGCGTCAGATTAGTGCCAGTACCGCTAACACCCACGCACGCAGCATACGCCTCCCTTAGTGATATAGTATCTGAACGCATCAATATCTGATCCGATCAGATCTATACTAGC
Source organism: Aquarana catesbeiana (assembly GCF_042186555.1). NCBI lineage: Eukaryota > Metazoa > Chordata > Amphibia > Anura > Ranidae > Aquarana > Aquarana catesbeiana. Next base: position 239,177,100 of record NC_133327.1, read on the forward strand.
GTCCCCAGCAGTTTAGGATCCCCAAAAACGCAGTGTTAGCGGGATCAGCCCAGATACCTGATAGCACCTGCGTTTTGCCCCCCCGCCCGGCCCGGCCCAGCCCACCCAAGTGCAGTATCGATCGATCACTGTCACTTACAAAACGCATAACTGCAGCGTTCGCAGAGTCAGGCCTGATCCCTGCGATCGCTAACAGTTTTTTTGGTAGCGTTTTGGTGAACTGGCAAGCGCCAGCGGCCTAGTACACCCCGGTTGTATTCAAACCAGCACTGCAGTAACACTTGGTGACGTAGCGAGTCCCATAAGTGCAGTTCAAGCTGGTGAGATGGCAAGCACAAGTAGTGTCCCGCTGCCACCAAGAAGACAAACACAGGCCCGTCGTGCCCATAGTGCCCTTCCTGCAGCATTCGCCAATCCTAATAATTGGGAACCCACCGCTTCTGCAGCGCCCGTACTTCCCCCATTCACATCCCCAACCAAATGCAGTCGGCTGCATGAGAGGCATTTTCTTTATGTCCTCCCGAGTACCCCTACCCAACGAACCCCTCCAAAAAAGATGTCGTGTCTGCAACAAGCGCGGATATAGACGTGACACCCGCTATTATTGTCCCTCCTGTCCTGACAATCCTGGTCTTTGCATTGGTGAATGTTTTGAACGCTACCATACACTAGTTGAGTATTAGCGTAGGGTACAGCATTGCACAGACTAGGCACACTTTCACAGGGTCTCCCAAGATGCCATCGCATTTTGAGAGACCCGAACCTGGAACCGGTTACAGTTATAAAAGTTAGTTACAAAAAAAGTGTAAAATATATATATATATATATATATATATATATATATATATATATATATATATATATATATATATATATATATATATATATATATATATATATATATATAATTAAAAAAAATAGTTGTTGTTTTATTGTTCTCTCTCTCTCTATTCTCTCTCTCTATTGTTCTGCTCTTTTTTACTGTATTCTATTCTGCAATGTTTTATTGTTATTATGTTTTATCATGTTTGTTTTTCAGGTATGCAATTTTTTATACTTTACCGTTTACTGTGTTTTATTGTTAACCATTTTTTTGTCTTCAGGTACGCCATTCACGAATTTGAGTGGTTATACCAGAATGATGCCTGCAGGTTTAGGTATCATCTTGGTATCATTCTTTTCAGCCAGCGGTCGGCTTTCATGTAAAAGCAATCCTAGCAGCTAATTAGCCTCTAGACTGCTTTTACAAGCCGTGGGAGGGAATGCCCCCCCCACCGTCTTCCGTGTTTTTCTCTGGCTCTCCTGTCTCAACAGGGAACCTGAGAATGCAGCCGGTGATTCAGCCAGCTGACCATAGAGCTGATCAGAGACCAGAGTGGCTCCAAACATCTCTATGGCCTAAGAAACCGGAAGCTACGAGCATTTCATGACTTAGATTTCGCCGGATGTAAACAGCGCCATTGGGAAATTGGGAAAGCATTTTATCAGACCGATCTTGGTGTGGTCAGATGCTTTGAGGGCAGAGGAGAGATCTAGGGTCTAATAGACCCCAATTTTTTCAAAAAAGAGTACCTGTCATTACCTATTGCTATCATAGGGGATATTTACATTCCCTGAGATGACAATAAAAATGATTAAAAAAAAAAATGAAAGGAACAGTTTAAAAATAAGATAAAAAAGCAAAAAAATAATAAAGAAAAAAAAAAAAAGCACCCCTGTCGCCCCCTGCTCTCGCGCTAAGGCGAACGCAAGTGGCGGTCTGTCGTCAAACGTAAACAGCAATTGCACCATGCATGTGAGGTATCACCGCGAAGGTCAGATCGAGGGCAGTAATTTTAGCAGTAGACCTCCTCTGTAAATCTAAAGTGGTAACCTGTAAAGGCTTTTAAAGGCTTTTAAAAATGTATTTATTTTGTTGCCACTGCACGTTTGTCATGTTTGTTTGGTATCCATGTACTCGGCCTAAGATCATCTTTTTTATTACGTCAAACATTTGGGCAATATAGTGTGTTTTAGTGCATTCAAATTTAAAAAAGTGTGTTTTTTCCCCAAAAAATGCGTTTGAAAAATCGCTGCGCAAATACTGTGTGAAAAAAAAAAAATGAAACACCCACCATTTTAATCTGCAGGGCATTTGCTTTAAAAAAATATATAATGTTTGGGGGTTCAAAGTAATTTTCTTGCAAAAAAAAATAATTTTTTCATGTAAACAAAAAGTGTCAGAAAGGGCTTTGTCTTCAAGTGGTCAGAAGAGTGGGTGATGTGTGACATAAGCTTATAAATGTTGTGCATAAAATGCCAGGACAGTTCAAACCCCCCCCCAAATGACCCCATTTTGGAAAGTAGACACCCCAAGCTATTTGCTGAGAGTCATGTCGAGTCCATGGAATATTTTATATTATGACACAAGTTGCGGGAAAGAGACAAATTTTTTTTTTTTTTTTGCACAAAGTTGTCACTAAATGATATATTGCTCAAACATGCCATGGGAATATGTGAAATTACACCCCAAAATGTATTCTGCTGCTTCTCCTGAGTATGGGGATACCACATGTGTGAGACTTTTTGGGAGCCTAGCCGCGTACGGGACCCCGAAAACCAAGCACCGCCTTCAGGCTTTCTAAGGGCGTAAATTTTTGATTTCACTCTTCACTGCCTATCACAGTTTCGGAGGCCATGGAATGCCCACGTGGCACAAAACCCCCCCAAATGACCCCATTTTGGAAAGTAGACACCCCAAGCTATTTGCTGAGAGGTATAGTGAGTATTTTGCAGACCTCACTTTTTGTCACAAAGTTTTGAAAATTGAAAAAAGAAAAAAAAAATGTTTTTTCTTGCCTTTCTTCATTTTCAAAAACAAATGAGAGCTGCAAAATACTCACCATGCCCCTCAGCAAATAGCTTGGGGTGTCTACTTTCCAAAATGGGGTCATTTGGGGGGGGGGGTTTGTGCCACCTGGGCATTCCATGGCCTCCGAAACTGTGATAGGCAGTGAAGAGTGAAATAAAAAATTTACACCCTTAGAAATCCTGAAGGCGGTGATTGGTTTTCGGGGCCCCGTACGCGGCTAGGATCCCAAAAAGTCCCACGCATGTGGTATCCCCATACTCAGGAGAAGCAGCTAAACGTATTTTGGGGTGCAATTCCACATAGCCCATGGCCTATGTGAGCAATATATCATTTAGTGACAACTTTGTGCAAAAAAAAAAAAATGTGTCACTTTCCCGCAACTTGTGTCAAAATATAAAATATTCCATGGACTCAACATGCCTCTCAGCAAATAGCTTGGGGTGTCTACTTTCCAAAATGGGGTCATTTGGGGGGGGTTGTGCCATCTGGGCATTTTATGGCCTTCAAAACTGTGATAGGTAGTGAGGAGTGAAATCAAAAATTTACGCCCTTAGAAATCCTGAAGGCGGTGATTGGTTTTCGTGGGCCCCGTACGCGGCTAGGCTCCCAAAAAGTCCCACACATGTGGTATCCCCGTACTCAGGAGAAGCAGCTGAATGTATTTTGGGGTGCAATTCCACATAGGCCCATGGCCTGTGTGAGCAATATATCATTTAGTGACAACTTTTTGTAAATTTTTTTTTTTTTTTTGTCATTATTCAATCACTTGGGACAAAAAAAATAAATATTCAATGGGTTCAACATGCCTCTCAGCAATTTCCTTGGGGTGTCTACTTTCCAAAATGGGGTCATTTGGGGGGGGGGGGTTTGTACTGCCCTGCCTTTTTAGTACCTCAAGAAATGACATAGGCAGTCATAAACTAAAAGCTGTGTAAATTCCAGAAAATGTACCCTAGTTTGTAGACGCTATAACTTTTGCGCAAACCAATAAATATACGCTTATTGACATTTTTTTTACCAAAGACATGTGGCCGAATACATTTTGGCCTAAATGTATGACTAAAATTGAGTTTATTGGATTTTTTTTATAACAAAAAGTAGAAAATATCATTTTTTTTTCAAAATTTTCGGTCTTTTTCCGTTTATAGCGCAAAAAATAAAAACCGCAGAGGTGATCAAATACCATCAAAAGAAAGCTCTATTTGTGGGAAGAAAAGGACGCAAATTTCGTTTGGGTACAGTATTGCATGACCGCGCAATTAGCAGTTAAAGCGACGCAGTGCCAAATTGGAAAAAGACCTCTGGTCCTTAGGCCGCATAATGGTCCAGGGCTGAAGCGGTTAAACGTACATAAATAAAACGCATGAGGCAAAGTCCCAAAAAGTATATCTTAGTCCGAGGAGATCAAAAGCTGCCCACTTGCAGAAGGGGGATCCCTCAGTTGGCAAGGAAAGGGTGCAGTGATAGGATAAGATTGTATTCGTTGTATCACCACCAATGTGAACCTCCACCAAGGGTCTAGGCTGCTCACCTTATTGAGTGGACCTTCTGTGTTAACAGCAAGGTCACTCTTGCATTCCCTTCCACAGGGTAGATTATGGAGATAGGGGTCCACAGGCAGTATCCCAAATTCAGTCTCATTGGTTGATATATATCATGTTAAAAACAAAAATAACAGGACATAGTGCTCTCCATACGAAAAGGTATAAAATGTATACCTTCCTCAGTGGATTCGCTGAGGAAGTCCACACGGACGATACGCGTGCGAGGGGCTCCGTGATGTCAGTCCAGCCACCCATCTGGTTCATTTTATGCTGTATACTCCTGCACTGGGAAACAGTGCTTGCTTTGTGAGTAATATTTTTCTTATTTAATACATTTTATACCTTTTCGTATGGAGAGCACTATGTCCTGTTATTTTTGTTTTTAACATGATATATATCAACCGATGAGACTGAATTTGGGATACTGCCTGTGGACCCCTATCTCCATAATCTACCCTGTGGAAGGGAATGCATGAGTTAACGCAGAAGGTCCACTCAATAAGATGAGCAGCCTAGACCCTTGGTGGAGGTTCACATTGGTGGTAAACCTTCGGCCCAGCCTGAGGTCCTGAGCACTCTGGAGAAGGTTTTCGTCCAGTATATCCCTGTACTTGGCCGCATTCATCTTTCCCTCGATTGCAACCAGTCATCCTTTCCCTGCAGCTGAAAAACACCCCCACAGCATGATGCTGCCACCACCATGCTTCACTGTTGGGACTGTATTGGACAGGTGATGAGCAGTGCCTGGTTTTCTCCACACATACCGCTTAGAATTAAGGCCAAAAAGTTCTATCTTGGTCTCATCAGAAAAGAGAATCTTATTTCTCACCATCTTGGAGTCATTCAGGTTTTTTTTAGCAAACTCCATGGGGGCTTTCATGTGTCTTGCACTGAGGAGAGGCTTCCGTCGGGCCACTCTGCCATAAAGCCCCAGGGAGGGGGAGAGAAAGAGAAGGGGAAAGGGGGGTAACGAGCAGGTGGAAGGTACTGCGGTGAAGAACAAGGGGGGAATGCTGCTGAGGAGAGGGGGTGAAACTACCCTTTCCAGCTTCTAGTGTTCAGGATGGTTTACTGTCTACAACTTTCTCCCATCTCCCGACTGCATCTCTGGAGCTCAGCCATAGTGATCTTTGGGTTCTTCTTTACCTCTCTCACCAAGGCTCTTCTCCCCCGATAGCTCAGTTTGGCCGGATGGCCAGCTCTAAGAAGGGTTCTGGTTGTCCCAAACGTCTTCAATTTAAGGATTATGGAGGCCACTGTGCTCTTAGGAACCTTAAGTGCAGCAGAAATTTTTTTGTAACCTTGGCCAGATCCGTGCCTTGCCACAATTCTGTCTCTGAGCTCTTCAGGCAGTTCCTTTGACCTCATGATTCTCATTTGCTCTGACATGCACTGTGAATTGTAAGGTCTTTTATAGACAGATGTGTGGCTTTCCTAATCAAGTCCAATCAGTATAATCAAACACAGCTGGACTCAAATGAAGGCGTGGAACCATCTAAAGGATGATCAGAAGAAATGGACAGCACCTGAGTTAAATATATGAGTGTCACAGCAAAGGGTCTGAATACTTAGGACCATGTGATATTTCAGTTTTTGTTTTTTAATAAATCTGCAAAAATGTCAACAATTCTGTGTTTTTCTTTCAATATGGGGTGCTGTGTGTACATTAATGAGGAAAAAAATGAACTTAAATGATTTTAGCAAATGGCTGCAATATACCAAAGAGTGAAAATTTTAAGGGGGTCTGAATACTTTCCATCCCCACTGTAGGTTTAGATAGTATATGGCAATACAGAGGTAGGTTTGGATAGTATACGGCCCTACAGAGCTAGGTTTGGGTAGTATGGGGAGGTATAGTGGTAGGTCTAGATAGTATAGTGTGAAATATTGGAAGGTTAGTGCAGTGACATGTGCTCAGTCACTTACAGCATTGCTGGATGCAAACACTCCCGGGCTGCTGTGCTCCTCGGCTTGAGTGAACGAGTCTGTAGGAGGAGTGGAGGAGGCAGCCACACCCCTGGCTCCGTCCACAAACTTCCGCTGCCTGGGGAGATATTGAAGATCTCCAAGGAACAGCCTAACATGATTAAATGGCAGGGGAGTGTTATAGGCAGCCTCCCCCGCACCGCTAATGCTCCTGCTGACCCGATCGACTTGAAAAAGCAGTACATGTTTACAAATTAAGCTGGAAGGGGCAGCTGGGGCAGCTGGGGGCCCCTGGGCAGTGCCCAGGTGTGCCCGCTCATTAAGACGGCCCTGCTTATGTCTTTATACTTTTCCTGCTTAGAGCCTCACTCCCCAAGCTACAGCTCCATAGCATATTGCGCAGGGCTTTTATAATACAAAGGTAAAAATTACTGACTCCAAACAAGCAGAAGTACGGAGAAAGGATACAGGAGGAGATTGCAGTTAGGAGGTTAGTAGGGACAAGTAGGGATGAAGTTTGGGTTCAAAACTGTCAGATCTCACAGTACAAAAAGGCCATAACCCTTAAACACTGGTCAGATGTTTTCCTGAAAGCCAGTAATTTGAAAGAATGGACAAACCAACCCCTTGACTGTAAGGGTAGCCTCCCAGAAGTCATAATAATGTCTATGCTAGTTAAGAAAAGCTAATGTGTAGGGAGAGATACTTTGATATAAAGTGCTATGTAGTTCTGTGATATACAGTGCCTTACAATACTATATTGTGCTATACCAGGTTATGCAATACAAATACTGTGTTATTCTATACTATCATAGGTGTGCACAGGGGGTGTGCCTGGGCACAAATCACTACGTGTGGTGCCGTTTCCCCCTTCTGCCTGGGCTTCCCCTGTGCTGGCCCCCCTGCCCTGCAGTGCTGCTAGATTCCCTCCTCTCCTCTCTCACCAGCTGCTGTGGGGATTTTTCAGGATGGAGAGTGCGGGAAGGGGCCAATAAATGTGTCATTTACCAGTGCCTTCCTTTTCTAAAGGAACACAGTAAACACGCTCACTCACTGTGTTTATTCATAATTGAAGCATAGTAAACCTAGGTTACCATGCTTCTGTTTGTGAATGAACAGGAAGCCACTCAGCACAGAGCACTTCCCATTCATTTACTGTCCAGTGCAGCTAAGGCTGCAGAGAAAGGAATTAAAAGTGAAGTATGTTTTTTTTTGCTGTTTTATACTTACCAAGGTGGATGCAGCATCGGTCTGAGAACCGAGCGATCGAACACCGCCGATGGTTCGGTTCTCACAACTCCCAAAGCAGAGAGCTGCTGACTGTCAATCAGCAGCTCCAAGCTCTGCCCCCCTCCTTGCTCATTGGAGCGCTGAGCTGTGGAGGGGCGGGGAGCAGCCATCTCAGGCTCTCATCGGCTCGCTGAGAGGCTGAGACGGGCATCAGTCCAGGCACCTGGAGGATCCAGACTTCCATAGTCGGGATGACACGGTGCCTGGACTGATTTCTGTGACACCAGCGGAGAGCAAAATTCAGTCCGCTCTCTGCTGAAAACAGGTCACAAGGGTGCAAAACAAATTGCACTCCTGTGACCCATAGGAGAAGCCCAGCCAAATGAACTCAGGCTGGCATTCTCCTTTAATGACTGATCTTTGGGGTGAACACCCTGATGCAATAGGCTGTGCATACCTATGTGTACTATACTGTGCTATATAGTGCTCTACTGGGCTATACAAGGCTTTACAATGCTATACTGGACTATACAGTGATATAAAATGCTACACTGTGCTATCCCGTACTATACTGTGCTGTACTGGGCAAATACTGTTCTAGACAGTGCCATACTTTAGATTGCACTGTGGTGAGCTACATACCTTTGTGTACCCCTCTCTATTCACAGTTCCATTGACAATTTGTTTGGGGAGGGGGATATTCTTATTGATCTTGTCTTGCTAAGGCCATTTTAATTTTGGGGTGTATAGCATACACTTCTTGCTTAACAGTTGCTGGAGCCGTCCTTTGTACGCACCACACTGCTGCATTGCTGTGCAGTAAGTAGAATGCACCAAATATTTACCCCCTAATAGTTCTAGTTTCAGTGAAAGCTAGGCATTCCAATCACCTCCCAAATTAATAATACAATGAGAGGCAGGTCTAAAATGAGAGCAAAGGCACTATGCGTGGTGGTAGTACAATGCGAGCAGGTCCTGCAGGACATAGTGGCGAGAGAGCCACAGAAACACTATTGGCAATAATCCCACACAACAGTTTGAATATCAACATTTGTCCCCTATAAATGTCATTGGGATTCAGAGATTAGGTTCTTTAAGTTTTGATCTTCTGAATTTTGAAGATGTTTCCCAAAATAGGTGCAAATTGAACCAGGCAAATTTATACCTCCCTAAAGACAAGAATCACAATAGGTAAGGATGAGAACAGTGGCTGCAGACAATTAGAGCTGGGTACTAAGCAGTGGATAATGGGGGTAGAGGCGAAAATAAGTCATGGGGGAAAATATGAATTTTAACCTCTCTTTATCACTGTGAATGTATACCCCTTTTTAATGCAAAATAGCCACTTGCCAACCACCTAACTGGGAAAATACGTAATTACTTCGATGTTTAGTACCGGGATTATGGCTGCAGCTAGATGCCATAATCCCAGTATAATTTTTTCCCTCAGGAGCTGGTCTTTCTCATAAAAGTAGTCCGAGCAGCGGATTCGCCGTTGGCCCACTTTTAAAAGCCTACCGCCCCCAACGCTTTCTGGTGGTTTTCGGGCTTACCTGGTAGACCAAGAAGCCCAAAAACTGATCTTGCGCTTCCGGTTTTGGTCACATGTAAACAAGGCCTTTTTTATTTTTTAAGCAAAAGATCCAAAAAATATATATGTTTTGAATCTTTTGCTCTTAAGGGTAGAGAAGAGATTTGGGATCTTTTGGACCCCAGATCTCTCCATAAAAAGAGTTGTAATTGGTCCAATTACAACCTGGTCTGTAGATTATATGTTAATGTTCATGTCTTGGATCAGCAAGCTTGCAGCATAAAGCATAGTATAGTTGTAGTACAATGTGGGGCTTTTAGCACATTACAATCCACTGCCCAGTCCTTCACCTCCATGGACCTGCTTTGATAGTGGGTCTGAATCAAACAGCCAAAGCACATTTTTACAGTATTTATTAAGTCCACACCTTCCTTGCACAGATGCATACAACCCTGTACATGCAACTAGTTCACTAACAATTGCGGTTTGCTTAGCAGTAAGTTCCAGCATCCGACCATGCCCCAGCTAAGTAAGGAGTACCTAAAATAAAATGCTTTTGGGACTGTTTTTTTGCAATTAATGCAGGAACAATACTGCATGAAGTGCACACTAAGGCCTGAACCTACTCATGTATATGCATGATAAATATTCTGCAGCCTTTGTACTCACAAAATGAGATTCACAGTGGCACAATTGAGTCTTAGGTTGGCCATAGATGGATCAAAATATCAGAGTTCAGCAGGGACTTTCGATCCATGTATTGGCACCCTGGTTGTACGCAAGACGATCAGTTGATCAACTTGTATACAACCAGCCTGTCAGGTTCTTCCTGAACAATTGTTGTTGCTGACTATAGCAGGCAACATTAATTATTGTGTTCTGCCAGCAGAGAAGGCTCACCACTGGCAGAACACAATAGGGTTGCGGGAGTGATTGTCCCTTCAACAGTGACTGTGTTTATGGGTGAATAGAGTGCTTTTCTTTCCTTCCACCTGAAGTGGAAAAAAAATGTATAATCTATGGCCTGCCCTACAGATACTCGTCAGCAGAAAGGATAATTTTTTTTCATTCTACATGCCCTACTCTGCACAGAATATAAAAAGATAGCTAACACTTTGGGGGAGATTTACTAACCCCCCCCCCCCCAAAAAAAAAGCATTGGTAGTTAGTGACATCTCCCCTCCATCCTGAAAAACTTTGGTTTTGACTGGCATTTCTCCCCCCTAAAAAGCATTATTGGTCAGTGGTTTTGCCCTCCTCTTGAAAAGTATTGGTGGTCAGTGATGCTTTCCTCTTCACTCCGCACCCCACCCGAAAAGCATTGGTGGATAGTGGCATTTTAATTAAAAAGCATTGGTGGTCAGTGGCATTTCCCCCCTGTATGGAAAAACATTGGTGGTCAGTGGTATTTCTAATCTCTCTCTAAGAAAAATCATTTGTAGTCAGTAGTATTCCCCCTACACCCAAAAATATTGGTGGTCAGTGATAGTTCTTTCCCCTTCTCCTCATCCTGAAAAGCTTTGGCTGTCAGTTGTATTTCTCCTTCCTACTCTTGAAAAGCATTGCAGTTCAGTGCGAGATGCAGAGCATATTAACCTGTTTCCTGGTCTTTATCCCACTCTGCTGGCTGTGCGTTGAGGTTCCCACTAGAACTATGCCCATACTATTGAGCAGGAGATTACTCTGGCCACCAGTATGAACAACAGAGTAAAGCAAAGTGCTGGAACAAGCATTATGACACTGGCTTTGGGGCACAACCCAGATCCATGGGACGCTGCAGATTCCAGGATGGTTGGGGAGTATGGATTTACCATTGGTTATTATTTATCATAGATTCCCCCACCAGCCATAAGATCACCAGTCATCGAGAGGCAGCTCTAACACAAGACACAAAGCCCTGCTCCTTCACAAAGATGGTCACCTCCACACAGCAATAAGCAGAAAAAGCAGAACAAGGCATAGTGGGGTTGATTTACTAAATGGAAAAAGACTGTGCACTTTGCAGTTGCTCCATAGCTTAGTAAATGAGCAGAAACTCTGCTGACTTCCATCATCCAATCATGTGCAAGCAAAATTGCTGTTCTTTTTTCCTTGCACATGATTGGGTACTCTGTGCAAAGTGAAGCCTTACCTCATTTACTAAGCTCTAGAGCAACTGCACTTGCAGAGGGCAAACTGCACTTTGTAAAGTGCACAGTCTATTTGCCTTTAGTAAATCAACCCCAGTAAGTCAGTGATGGGAATAAGCTCATCAGCAAGCAGAACACATGAAACACTGCATACTAGCTAGTGCTCAGCTTCTACTGTACAGGTCCTCTTTAGGAAAAGTATATAAGAATGAAGAGCTATAACAAAGTTTATTCAATTAATTTATTTGTTGGAATCTCCCAGATTAAACCATTCATACAACATAACTTTTAATTATTTTGAGGAACAATGCTTGACTTATTCAGGATAGCACTGCAAAACATAACACTCAACACACAATCAGATTTTGATTTATTAAAGTCATAGCAGTGAAAGATGAATTGTGATTGGCTACTATGGGTAGCTATACTTTGTTTGTCGCACTTTGCACACTGAATAACCCCATGCGTACTCATGTACTTGACTACATATTAAAGGAAGGCAACTTAGGCACATGATCGGCTAGTTGTGAGGCTCTTGCCTTAGTCTGTTAAATGCATAGAGTAGGGTTTATCATAAGGAGAGTCAGAAAAAAAAAGAATGCCTGGGTGTATTGCTAGCTGTTTCTGTTAGGGCTCATTCACACCACTGCGACAATGCATGGTATGCTGTTGTGCTGTTCATTGTGAATGGCAATCCAACAAAACCGTGCTGCAGCATACCACTATTATGTGTTAGCAAGAATCTAACAGGTCCGACTTTTGTCCAATGTGGTGCTTCAGACTGCCTATTTAAATAAACACATGGCCTTAACGCAAAGCACACTAACATGCATTAAAATGTACCACAACGGGATACCCTGGTGTGAATCAGCCTTTAATCACATCTACGTTGTATGTGTGATTTAGTAAACAACACAGATGGACAACTATCCTCCTGCGGGTTATTATATTTTGACAGCTGGCGCCACTTGCTGTCAGATTACCTGAACAGTGCTTGCATCAGATTGGATGCAGGCACTGTTCAGCTGAAACATTTCCCATACCTCGCAAGTTTGTAATATGGGAAAGAGGAACACATTACAGTACAAAGTATATAGGCAAGTGATACACCCCTGACATGCCTCCACTAACACAGGCTATAAAGATTAATGCACAAATATTTTTTGATTTAACCCATCACTACTTTTCCTTACTTAGCTTTTCAAAACAACTGATTTGATATAAAGGTGAAGCTGGCCATACACTGATCAAAATTCAACTGGTTCAGAGGGGACCAAACATACACTATATTACCAAAAGTATTGGGATACCTTCCTTTACACTCACATGAACTTTAATGACATCCGAGTCTTAGTCTGTAGGGTTCAATATTGAGTTGGCCCACCCTTGAAAGCTAAAAAAGGTTCAACTCTTCTGAGAATGCTGTCCACAAGGTTTAGGAGTGTGTCTATGGGAATGTTTGACTATTCTTTCAGAAGCGCATTTGTGAGGTCAGGCACTGATGTTGGATGAGAAGGCCTGGCTCGCAGTCTCCTTTCTAATTCATCCCAAAGGTGTTGAAGTCAGGACTCTGTGCAGCCAGTCAAGTTCCTCCACCCCAAGCTCACTCATCCATGTTTTTATGGACCTTGATTTGTACTCTCAAACAAAAGAACTCACTGCTCCAGGTGAGACAGGAAGCCTAATGATATCATGGGTGCCTGCCTCGGCTTGCCTCCGCATACGATCAACACTGAAGAAATGGCTTCACTCCAAGATCCATCAAAATTCTTATTTAATGAACAAATATCCCAACGAACATGCCAAGTGTTACAGACAGTTCAAATGGTAGACGCATTTCACACACTAACAGGTGCGTTTATTCATTACCAAATGATGGATGAGAAGGCCTGGCTCGCAGTCTCTGTTCTAATTCATTCCAAAGGTGTTGAGGTCAGGACTCTGTGCAGCCATTTAAGTTCCTCCACCCCAAACTCACTCATCCATGTCTTTATGGACCTGGATTTGTACACTGGTGCAAATCATTTGGTGGAGGGGAGATTATGGTGTGGGGCTGTCTTTCAGGGGTTGGGATTGGCCCCTTTATTCCAGTGAAGGGAACTCTTATGCCGTGTACACACGAGCGGACTTTCGGGCAGAAAAGGTCCGACGGAACGAATCCATCTGACATTCTGACCATTTGTGGGCTTCATTGGACCTTTTCTGTCAAAAAATCTGATGGACCTTAGAAATAAAACACGTTTCAAATCTTTCTGACGGACTCGATACCTATCGAAAAAAAAACGTTCGTCTGTATGCTAGTCCGACGGACCAAAAACAACGCAAGGGCAGCTATTGGCTACAAGCTATTGAACTTCCTTTTCTAGTCCGGTCGTACATCATCACATTCGAAACGATCAGACTTTGGTGGGATCGTGTGTAGGAAAGTCCGTTTCATCTGAATTTCGGCGGAACTCCGTTGAAAAGTCCTTCAGTGTTCAGTCCGACAAGAAGTCAGCTTGTGTGTACGCGGCATTAAGGTGTCAGCATACCAAGACATTTTGGACAATATCATGCTCCAACTTTGTGGGAACAGTTTGGGGATGGCCCCTCCCTGTTCCAACATGACTGTGCACCAGTGCACATATAAGGTCCATAAAGACATGGATGAGCGAGCGAGTTTGGGGTGGAGGAACTTGACTGGCCTGCACAGAGTCCTGACCTCAACCCGATACAACACCTTTGGGATGAATTAGAGTAGAGACTGCGAGCCAGGCCTTCTCGTCCAACATCAATGCCTGACCTCACAAATGCATTTCTGGAAGAATGGTGAAACATTCCCATAGACACCCTCCTAAACCTTGTGGACAGCCTTCCCAGAAGAGTTAAAGCTGTTATAGCTGCCAAGGGTGGGCCAACTCAATATTGAACCTTACGGACTAAGACTGGGATGTCATTAAAGTTCATGTGCGTGTAAAGGCAGGCGTCCCAATACTTTTGGTAATATAGTGTACTTTGCTCAGTGTATGGCAATCCCCACTCATCAGAATCGCTCTGATCCATCCCAGAAGCATTGCAATAGAAGTGGGAGAAGAGCGGGAATATCACATCTCATACCGCTGCATTGGCTGCATAGGCAATGACAGCTCATCACCCATGGAGGTAAGTACAGCGAGGACCCAGGGGGTGGAGAGCGTGTACAGTGTTGGTTCAACTTTTCATTCTTTTCGAAAATGTGAATCTTATACTTTAACTCAACAGTCCTGAAATTTACTATGTAAGGACCTATAAATATATTTAGTATTTTATTTATAAAGTGGATTATTCTCCTTCTGGTATTGTGTCACTGGTAAAACATATTAAACACTCGTGTTATGTTTATGTTTTTAAGGATTAGATATCAGAAGGCAGTACTGGGAAGCCCCCTGTCCTGCTGGTCAAGGATCACACAGCTTTGTTTGCATGTATTTGTTTAACTCCATCCTGTGTTGACAAAATTTCCAATGACAACAAACAGAGCAGGTGTTGGGATCTTGATTTGACCTATGACTGCATACGTACTAATAAAGTTTTAATTGTTGGTGCGGTGAAAAAAAAACAAGAAGTAAAAATGTGTCATATTCTCATCTTTGTAGTTAAAAGTTACAGACGTCGGCTTCCATTTAAAATAACCATTTCTTTGAAAAGCTGCTGGAAACCTAATCTGCAGGGAAACAGTTACCTGCCTTGCCAGCTTGGGCCTTGTAGCAGTTGACATCATCTTTTGGCCTGGTTACAGAAGCCTATTCACATAGTTGTTAGAAGCAGGCTTAGCCTGCAAGGCAGAATCAGCTATAGAAGAAAATTAGTGCATTTACCTGTCAGCATCAAGCTAGATTTTCAATCCAGTTCACTAGTCACAGGGACTAGGTTTTCGTCCTGTGGGAGATGAAACTGATACCATGTTAGTGGTGGAGGTGTCAGCTAAAATACTTCATTAGCATGAGAATGTCAAAATCAGAAGCTGAATTTGTGTTTTATAAGTACTGATAAACTTTATAGCATTAATAAACAACCTGTATCTTTTACTAGGGATTAGTGATGGAAAAACTAGAAAAACATTTTACTGAATGAGTAGAATATGCCTGAAACAAATCACTAATCATTTTATTGGAGCTTACACGAACCCATTATATATAGATCTATATATATATTCACCGGTATATATATAGATATCTATATATAGATATATATAGATCTATAAATATATAGATATATATCTATAGATCTAGATATATAGACCTATAGATATAGATCTATATATATATATAGATCCATATATTTAGATCTATAGATAGATGGATAGATAAATAGATAGATAGATAGATAGATAGATAGATAGATAGATAGATAGATAGATAGATAGAGGGGGGCAGCAGGGCTGTGTGTGTGAATAGACGCAGACAACGAGAACCAGGAGCAAGCCCACACGAGTGCCCCCATAGAAAGCGTCTGGCTATGGGGGCACTCGGCGAGGGGAGGAGAATAGATCACTAGTAAGGGACCCGAGAAAAGGGGGGTTGGGCTGCTCTGTGCAAAATTTTTGCACAGAGCAAGTAAGTATAACATGTTTAAACGTGGCATTGAAAATAAGTTCTTTTTTAAATATCTCTTACTGCGGCATGCCATTCGGGGGCAGTTTGGGTTACTGACCATTGAGCTCACGGAATCTTCAATTGAAGAGCTCTTGTCGTTTCCGGAAATCTCCAAACTGGTGACAACCTTTTATGGTCGCCTCCAGTTAATGGGGGCTGATCCTTTCCAGAACTCTCATCGCAAATGGCTGTTGCTGATGCCGGAGCTTTCTGAGGAGGATTGGGAAGAGGCTACTGAGATATGCTTTCAGGATATAATCAACACTGCTGACCAGTTGATCCAATTTAAGTTTGTACATCAATTACACTACACCCCAGCCAAGCTGGTTCGGGTGGGATTGGGTCAGGATATTGTTTGTTCTAGATGTGACTTGATTGGTGCAAATGTTTTTCAAATGTTTTGGAACTGTCCTGGACTCTCATCCTACATGAAGGATCTATTTGCCTTTTTTGAACACAAGCTTCATCTGCCGATACCTCACACCCCTTAAGTCCTTAAGTTGGACTTTTAGGGGTTCTCAATGATTATGTTCCTTGTACACATGCTAAGACTCTGTTACATATACTGTTATTTTTATGCACGTAAAACTATTTTATTGCATTGGAAGGATGCTGGCCCCCTTTCGGCCCATGCTTTCTTTCGTTTTGTTCATGGGGTTCTACCCAAATTTAAGTTGATATAAGATGACATGCCCTAAGAAATTCACCAAAATATGGAAACTATGGTTGGATGTCTCTGAGGTTTTCTGGGGGGATGTCCTATCATCGCAGCTTACTCAATAAGCTTCTTCCCACCAATATAACTTTAAATTATAAATTAATTAATTCTGGTCTGATGGACGGCAGCATATTGGCCAGGTATTGACTCATGCAGAACTCTCCGCCAAATAGGGGGTCTCTGGGAATGTGATGCTGATAGGGGGTCGTATGCAGTGCTTGTATGAATGTGTATGTGTGAATGTTGGTTGGGGTTTTCTTTGTTTTCGGCACGGTGTATCCATTTATTGAATATCAGCATGTAGTGGGTGGGGCCTGCTGGGTCCCTCCCACAGCACTGTTCTCTACACAGGGTACATACTGCACAGTGATGATGTCATTGCTATTTTATTATAGTAATAATTGGGTTTGCAAAGGCATTTGGTGCACACAATGGGATTGATTTACTAAAACTGGAGAGTGCAAAATTTAGTGCAGCTGTGCATAGTAGCCCATCAGCTTCTAACTTCAGCTTGTGCAATTAGGCTTTGACAAAATAAACTAGAAGTTGATTGGTTTCTATTTAGAGCTGTACCAGATTTTGAACACTCCAGTTTTAGTAAATCAACCCCATTGTGTGACTATTAGGGAATAATTTTTGTGCCCAGAGTTCAGCTTTGTAAACCAGCCATCAGAACAATGAGATGACCAAGGAGATAAATATTTCTGTTGTCAGCTTGGTGAAGAACAGTTGGGAAAAATAACTTACCTACTGCCTTCTCTCCCAAAACTCCCAATTAAGTTAAGAAGTAATAAACAGAAATGTTCATCGATGCCACCGAAACAAACACCCTATATTATATTATTGCTGCAAACATTTTTCTATTGTACAATGTTTTTTTTTTTTTAAGGCACCCATTTGTAGTGGGTCAAATATGTGACAGTTTGTCTATTATGGCTAGTTAAAAATGAATGTTAGATGGCTGTGGTTTAGAGGAGCACTAGAAATACACAGTACTCTCCACTCAGTGTTCTCCTATCATACTAACTCTATAATGGAAGATATGTAGGAAAAGAGATTATTAACCAATATAACTAATTTTTTAAGCAATTAAGTTAATTCACATTACATAAGTGCATTCTAATATTTATATTGACTCTTTTCCTCTTCATTACTGTGGACACACCATAAGAGAAAAGTGCTTTTCATAGAAAACAATTTTAATTTCATCAAGTCTTATAATGTAACCATCAAAGGGAGTTGCAGCTCTCCATTTTAATAAAATACTGGTGTTGGCTAGTCATTATTATATCCATTATTATTATGGTAGTATCAGGGGGCAGATTTTTATGATACATTAGGACTAGAAACAAATATGATTAATAGTTAAACATATGTCTTTTTAATGAAACCCGAGTTCTCAGCTTTAAATGTGTCCCCTTACCTCTCTCCCTCTCACGTATCTCCCCCCCTCCCCGCCACCAACTCGACCCAGACCGCATTAACGTCGCAGAGCAGAGGGAACAGTTCTCGTCTGTCCGTCACCAGGGAGGCAGACGGGACAGGGGAACAACAAGTCATTTGTACCTGGTGAGGAGGACACTCCTGGGAAACAAATAGATGAGCTAGCCCATGAATCCTAGCCATTCTCCGAGGTAAACAGAACTGCATGAGAAACACAGCAATTATCAGCAGCAGCATCATGCTTAACTCTCTCACTGCTCTATGGCGGCCAGAAGACATGAAACTGTAGATTATCCCAATATCTGCTTTAAGACAAAGAGACAGAAAATAATGTTGTCTCTTTCACTTGGGCAGATATAGAACTAGCTGCTGGTATCATCAGGTCCATATCTCGATCATGTCTGCTCTACCAGGCATGTATAACCCTCATCATCTTTCTCTGTCTGATACCACTCTTTCAAATAAATTACCATATACCTTTAAGAAATAAAATGCCCTCCCCCTTAAGATTTAAAATAATAAAATTTAGTAGTAAATCATAAACTTAGCATGGAGCTGCTTAGACCAGTTAGATTGCACCAAAAGAGTAAAGCTGACATGTTAATTCGTCTGATTGAATATTCCGAAGAATGTCCATTATGCTCTCCACAATTATGGGGACATGGTTATGTGCATGCTTCACTATAATATGGATGGATTTATGAGAAGCTGGTCAAAATTAATACAGGGTATGAAAATATTCTGAAGGGTCCAGACCAAAAGAAAGGGCCAGCAAGGGTCCACAGTTCCTTCTACCGCAATACGCTAAATAATGAATTTAATTTGCATAGTTATTTAGTTAATTAGGTTATAAAAAAAATATATCCTTCAAAAGACAACCTTTGCACCTCCTGCAGGGGAGGTCCACAGGAAAGTAACACTAAAATCATTGGGCACCTGTTGCCACCTTTACTTCAAACAAAAGAAAAAAGAAAAAAATTCTAAATATCCTTTCATAATTAAATCTGTGGATGTTATTAAATTAAAAACAAGAAAACCATCCGGTCCTTTCAAAAATCTTATTACTGATTTTGTACTTATAAAGTTATGTGGTAAGGAATTCCAGAGCTTAAAGCTGCACTCCAGGAAAGCTACAAATTCTCCCTTGCGTAAGGCTGGGTCTGTACTGCAAGGGTTAATTGCTTGTTTGTGTCTAGGAGATTTGCAAAGATAGATTTACTTACCCTTTCCTCAGCTCCTACAGGCTCCTCAGGGCTGCTAAACAGTGTTAATTTCCTAGATTAAAACATTTTCGACGACTAAATTAATACTATTTTAGTCTACTAAAATACGACTAAAACAATTGAGATGACTAAAATGCGACTAAAACTAAAATGGCATTTTAGTCAAATGACTAAAACTAAATTGAAATTTGACGTGAAAATTAACACCTGTCTGTGCACGTTCAAACCTAAATACCATAAATAATAACATATTGGATTTTTCCACTCCAGCAGTATATAATGAGTTTTGAAATTGTAGAGAAATGGTTAAATAATGCATTACAATTTAACTGCTCCCATTAGATTAGATTAAATAAGACTAAAACTAAAACAATTGCAGAAGACTAAAATGGGACTAAAACTAAAATGTCATTTTAGTCAAAAGACTTAAGCCTCGTACACACGATCGGATTTTCTGCAGACAAAACCTTGGACTTTTGTCTAAAGGCGTGTGCCTTGATTTTGTCTTGCATACAAAGGGCAAGGAATTGTCAGCCAACAAACACGAACATAGTGATATAATATGTGGTTTTTCAGCTTTTTAGTGCCACCCTTTGGGCTCCTTCTGCTAATTTCGTGTTAATAGAAGTTTGGTGAGTGTTCATTCGCGCTTTTCATTTTGCGATTTTCAGTTTGCGCTTTTCATTTCATGCTTTTCAGTTAGTTTCTGGATGGCCGTTCATCAACCAGACATGTTGCGGAATTGGAGGACATAACGTGTTATTTATTATTGGCCTTGGAGTTATTGCTTTGACCCAAGTCCAGTCCAGGAACAAGAGGGGTTCTTGGACCAAAAATTGGTTGCTTTATTAATCGTGACCAATTATGTCATATGCCTTTGCTGCGGGAGCTCCAGGAGAATAATCCGGATGATTTTCAGAATTATCTCCGGATGACGGACCCCTGCTTTCACCAACTCTTGGCATTGCTGACCCCCTATATTAAGAAGCAGGACACATGCATGAGGCTTTTATTTAATTTTTTGGTTGAATAATAATGATATGATTTGTTATATTTTTGGATGCATAGAATGCACTTTTTGGTTAAGTTCTATTGGCAGATAGAATGTCTAATTTTATTTGTTTTATTTTTTTAATGCACAATAAAAAATTGTGTAGAATAATACTTGGCTATGTGTTTTATTTCAAATGACAGTTTGGGAGTAGGCAGTTACATTTTAAAAAATACAATGTAAAATTGACAAGGAACACCAACATAGCTGTCTTTGATCTTAAAAACTACGGGATAATGGTGTTGTGGTAATTTGCACCAAAAAAAAAAGAAACATAATAATATTATTCTTGATATCACTAGAAAAAAAAGAATTTGAAAATGTGTTTGCAATAACTCCATCAGTATCACCAGCAAATCAGCTTCATTATTATCCCATTAAAGAAGAAAAGAATGTGCGCTGCATTTCGGGATTTAATAATTTGCCACGTCACGAATGTTAATTCTCCATTATAAACGCTAGTTTACAAGACCGACCGCTTCTGGCTCGTCCTTGCTTCAGAGCATGCATGTTTGTTCTTTGGACTTTTGTCCGACGGACTTGTGTACACACGCTCGGAAAATCCGACAACAGACATTTGTCCGCGGAAAATTTTAAAGCCTGCCAATCCAACATTTGTCCACAGAAAATCCAACAATTGTCCGATGGAGCGTGCAAACGGTTGGATTTTCCGCCAACAGCCTGTCATCACACATTTCCCGTCAGAAAATCCGATCGTGTGTACGAGGCTTAAGACTAAAACTAAATTGAAATTTGCTGCCAAAATTAACACTGCTGCTAGACCATTCCCTGAGGCCTAAGATCCTCTGACATCATCAAGATAGATGCAGGATCTATACCCCTGCACGGACATGATAACGCCTTCGCAGCATGGGGAGCGTCTTCTACTGGGGGAACAGGGCTGAGGGAACGGGGGATCATGTAAGTAAAATTGTTTTACTGTTCCATTGACTAAATAAGCAATTAACCCTTGCAGTGCAGAAGCAGCCCCGCTGCAATGGGGTGTAGGTTTCCTGGAGTTGTGCTTTAAAGAATCCCTTGCTAAACTGGCAAAATCTTTTTTTCATATGCAAATAAAGTGCCCTCATCCATGCAAAGTCATTAGGACAAAAATGGTCTTTTCCACATTGAGCTTGATCACACCCCTCACACCTCCCAAGCCTTTCTTTTGGTCAATGAGGCTGCTCATCACTGGTGACTAATAGACGACTGGGGAAGCAAGGAGGGGTGGGGTTGGGCTCAGCCTTTTTCTTAAAATTAGAAATTGGAATATAGCTTTGGCTGTCTAAATCTATGGATTTACAGATCACTTTAAGATGAGGCTTTGATAGAAGGTAATCATTGCAGAACGATTTTGTGCATCAAATTATCAGTTTGAAAGGCTCACATTTGCAAGAGATTTGCTGAAACATATTTAGAAGTTAACCTGTAAAATGTCTTTCATATTCATTAATTCATTTCAATATTGTAAAAGTAAATTCCTCAGTATTGTAGAATGTAGTGTCCTAAGCTTTTTTCAAGGGGTATTTTTTAATGATTTATATGCGGCAAAAGAATAACATCAAATATATTTTTTCCCTTTTTTACAACCCGACTGTTTTCTTTTAGATTCTGATTGGCTTTAAGTGACGCTACTAAGTTTACTGTAAAAATCTTAATAGATGGCACCTATTAAATTTGTTTACTCTCTGTTTACCCTTTAATTAATTCCCAAAAGTTTTATTATAGAGAAAATACCCGTTAATCCTGCCAATTACTTCTTTTATTAGGTTTATGGTGGCAGCGGTTTGCAGGCTGATCCGCCCTCTGCAGTGTTGCCATCGTGGTATAAACTCTCCCATTCTTTGCTCTATTTTGTCCCTTTTTTTGGTCTCTTTTTTTGTGCCCACATCACAGGCAGCAACACCAGCAATGGGCTTGTTCAGTGTACATGACTGACAGCTTTTCCTCCGCTTAACTGCTCTGCTCTGCACAGTTGAGGAAGAGGGCGGTAATGTGGTCATGTGACTTGCAGAATTGAAATTCACAAAAGCAGTGGTTTTCCCTGTGGAACGCATGGCACGAGAGGAGGAGCACTCTGCACTGTCTGGACTCGAGGAGTGAGGTAGGTGATGATCTTTCTGCTCCCCCTGCACCCACACACTTTCTCCTCCCTGCAAGCTCTCCTCTCAGTCCAGTTTATCTGCTTTTCTCCACCAATGACAACTCCAGCTCACTACTCCTCTCCCTGCGATCGTGACTGTGATTTATACCCCCAGCTCTGATTCCCTCTCTCCTCCCCCCCATGGCATATCCATCCTAATACATATCTCCTCTTCCCTGTCATCAGTCACTCATCTCTCTCATCTGTCTGTTCATTCTATCTATCTATCTATCTATCTATCTATCTATCTATCTATCTATCTATCTATCTATCTATCTATCTATCTATCTATCTATCTATCTATCTATCTATCTATCTATCTATCCCACCATCTCTCTTTCTCCCCCTCCCACCCAGTATCTATCTATCTGTCTGTCTATCTATTTATCTATCTGTAGGCCCTATTGCGGGTGAGTGATGGGGGAGGTGTATGGGGTTGGTTGGGGCTTTGTTTGCGGCCCCCCCCCAAAAAAATGGAGCACCAGCCACCACTGCACAAAAGGCATTTTGGTTTCAGCATTTGATATTAGATTTTTCATGTTGTGCCCAACCTAACGACTTAAAAAGAGAATCTTTGAATTCCCCTTCTAACTCCAGATTCCCAATATGTAAATCATTTTAAATAATTGCACGTGCCTTTTTAAGGTCAAGTTGCCATTTTATTAAAAATCTTTTTGTGATATATCTCTATCTCACTGGATTTTAATATATGTACAGTACATGATTGTGTGATTAGCAAAAATAACAACATAACCTTTTAGTATTTTAGTCAATTTACTCACCAAGGACAGATAGAGGTGCAGGCCCTTTTAACTTCATTTACTGCAACTCCCTGAATTCCTGGACATGCCCAAGGTAGAGATGAGATGATATAAAGGTTTGGCCCAAACACAGGTTCAAATGCTAAAGCTTATCCGGCGATCATCACATATAGTTGCCTTTTCTATCTGTACTATATTATGCCCTGTACACACGGTCGAACATTGATCGGACATTTCAACAACAAAATCCATGGATTTTTTCCAACGGATGTTGGCTCAAAGTTGTCGGAAAATCCGATTGTTCTGAACGCAGTGACATAAAACACGTACATCGGGACTATAAACGGGGCAGTAGCCAATAGCTTTTGTCTCTTAATTTATTCTGAGCATGCGTGGCACTTTGTGCGTCGGATTTGTGTACACATGATCGGAATTTCTGACAACGGATTTTGTTGTCGGAAAATTTTATAGCAAGCTCTCAAACTTTGTGTGTCGGAAATTCCGATGGAAAATGTGTGTTTGGGCCCACACACGGTCGGAATTTCCGACAACAAGGTCCTATCACACATTTTCCATCGGAAAATCCTATCGTGTGTACAGGGCATTGTACTACTATATAAGACAGCATTCTTCTTCTACTTTCAATTGTTAAGAAGGAAGTAGGTGCTAGCATCCACTCTGTCCTTAACAGCCAGATACATCACACGGTCCCATTCATTTGCTGGCCGGGAATCCCTGGCTATGTAAACAAAGTGGCAGACATAGTGGCTGATGTTATTGCCCATTTTTTATTATTGACATCAGCAGGTGTACCTTGCCCCTTTGTTTACAATAAGCTGTGGGGACCAGAGCTGTCATTCTTAACAAGTGTGGTAAAAGGATCAGATGTGGCAATAAGTGTTTAATAAGACAATATGATTGACTGTGGATGTATGTTGTGGGAAATTTTCGTGTTTTTTTTTCTCATGTTTTGATCAAAAAATTGTGGCTTCTCTATTTACTATTTACATTGTTTTTTTTTTTTAATGAGTAGGGGTACAATGTATCAGTATCTGGATGCCCTCTTATTTTAAAAAATGCTTCCAAATCCTGGAAATCCCCCCTCCTGCAGAATCCCACAACCACCAGGCCAGGGTTGTGGGGAAGAGACCCTTGTCCAAATCAGCATGGGGATAAAGTTCTTTCCTGGGGTAGTCTCTGGCAAGGTACCCCCATGTTGAGGGCATGTGGCCTGGTATGGATATGGGGGGGAGTGCATGCTTATCCCCCGATTTCTTGGCCTGCATGCTTGGATAAGAATCTGGTATAGATTTTTGAGGGGGCCCCTCACTTTTTATTCTTTTTTTTTGCATGTGGTTTCCCCTACCAATGCATACCAAACTCTGTACCATGGTCTGGTATAAAATTTGGGCGTAGAATCACTTGTGTGGGATCCCGCTTGACATCCATACCAGACTCTCATGAAAGATAAGGGTCTGGTATGTATTTTTGGAGGGAACCCCACATTTACCACTTGCCCACCATGCTATTACCAAATGACAGCTACAGCACGGCTGTCCAGTTCTGGAGGGGCGTCTCTGTGAGCACTGTGTCCTTCAGTGCCACCTATCAGTGCCCTTCAGTGCTGCCTTTTAGTGCCCATCAGTGCCGCAAATCAATGCCCATCAGTGCCACCTATCAGTGCCTATCAGTGTAGCCTATCAGTGCCCATCAGGACTGCCAATTAGTGTCCATCAGTGCAGCCTCATCGGCACACAAAATTTTTTTTTTTTTTTGTTTGTTTAGCAAAAAATAAAAAACCCCAGTGGTGATTAAATACCACCAAAAGAAAGCTTATTTGTGTGAAAAAAATTTCATATGGGTAAAGTGCTGCATGACTGCGCAATTCAAAATGAGACAGCATTGAAACCTGGAATTTGGCCTGGGCAGAAAGGGGGTAAAAGTGCCTAGTAGACAAGTGGTTAAACCTGCATCTTCATACCGAACAGAAAGAAAAAACTTTTTTTTGTTTTGCTCCATGATCCCCAGGGCAGTACTGCCTTCTCAACAACTTAAAGAGGTAACATCAGGTGAGGAAGAGATAGCTAGGCAGTGGTCTACAGCCAGGTGATAGGCTCTCCACTGTCAGACCTGGTATTCAAGCAGCCAGAAAGGGGCCCCATAGCGATCAGCTGAGCTGCTGGGGAAGGAAACTGAGAAACCTATCTTCCGTGGATGTGTTGAGGAACCCAGGGAGTTGTTTGTGTAGCTTTCATAGTCTGATTTGTATTATTCTGCAGTGTATGCATGTTCTATGCCAGGGGTCTCAAACTGGCAGCCCTCCAGCTGTTGCGAAACTACAAGTCCCATGAGGCAGTGCAAGGCTGACAGTTACAAGCATGACTCCCACAGACAAAGGCATGATGGGACTTGTAGTTTTGCCACAGCTGGAGGGCCGCCAGTTTGAGACCCCAGTTCTATGCCATCATGAGCCTGTTTTACATTATCAATTCTAACTTTGCACCTCTTTAGTAAAAGTTACACTTAGTCATTGTCTGATTATTCTGCAGATGTCCTATTCTGTTAAGCTTTATCTACAAGATCAATAATACATATTAAAGAACTTGGGCCAATAGCAATTCTTGTGGTACCTACTACCTTGAGCCTTTGTCTTTGCTTAAAAATAGTCACAATTTGGTTACCAGTACATTGTGGAAGCATTTAGAATATTTGTGGCTTTCATTTTATAGGTCTTATTGCTGAACACTATTTCAGATAATGGTAATCTGGTAATTCTAATGAAAACCTTAAAATCGTTAAAAAAGAACTTAATAAAATTGCTTTTCAGGTCAAATTGAGAAGTCTTCAAAGCCACAAATTGCTCAAACTTTGGTAAGAAAGGATTATCAAAAACTATATAAACTAATTTCTCCCCACCTACGTTCTGGAGAGCTTAAAAAGCGTGTTTTGGTATGACATATGGTATGTTACACCTATTGTACAAAATCTGGCACAACTTGAATAGTTTACTTGGTGACTATAATTATTGAACAGTGTCAATAATGATATTTTATCACAGCTTAAAAAGATGCAGTATGAGTCGCTTAAAGTGTAGCATTCAGGTACTGACCTCAAGGTTTCTTATCAATGCATGCTTTTTAGGCTAATCTCATTCATATCAAGCAGCAGTTGTATCTCTATTGGTACTCTGCAACTTCAGTAGATATCCCACCTGGCCAATGCCAGGTAAGAATTACACAGCCAGGCTGTATTTTCATGGTTCATTGCCATTGTAAGCTGAAGCTCTCCTACTCTTCACCCACCTTTTTTAATTTCTGAACTCAGGCAACTAGAGCAAGCAAAAAAATAAAATTATAAACATTGCACAGATGTGCCTTGATGGAACATGTCCTGAAATAAGATAAAGTTTTAAACTAAGCATAATAAATGAAAATCATCAAATGTTCTGGACTGCATTTTTCTGTGCAATAATAATTCATTTTATTGCCCCTGACAAGTTTAATACATTTTCTACAACCCATTACAAGGACAAGCGTGTTAGGAATGATAATAACTTTCATAAAGCAGCAGTCAAACTTAAGTTGGGTATGCACAAATTGAAATAAAAAGGAACTGGATGAACTTCAAGCTGTGTATACCCCACTCTAATAAAAAAAAGGCTGACTGTTATGCCCTGTACACACGATAGGATTTTCCGATGGAAAATGTGTGATAGGACCTTGTTGTCAGAAATTCCGACCGTGTGTAGGCTCCATCACACATTTTCCATAGGAATTTTCGACACACAAAGTTTGAGAGCTTGCTATAAAATTTTCCGACAACAAAATCCGATCGGTTAAATTCCAATCGTGTGTACACAAAGTGCCACACATGCTCAGAATAAATTAAGAGAGGAAAGCTATTGGCTACTGCCCCGTTTATAGTCCCGACGTACGTGTTTTACATCACTGCGTTTAGAACGATCGGATTTTCCAACAACTTTGTGTGACCGTGTGTATTCAAGACAAGTTTGAGCCAACATCCATCGGAAAAAATCTATGCATTTTGTTGCTGGAATGTCCGATTAATGTCCGACTGTGTGTACAGGGCATTAGACTGGCTTCTGTTGCATTCGATTAGCCATTGCAGCCAATGGCTGCAGTGCTGATTAGTGTATTCTGACAAGGGAGGCGTCCCCTCTGTCAGAATACAATAGTTGATTGAACAAAAAAAAAAATAACTGTCTGTACCCAGCTTTACAGTCGAAATACATAAATGCAAACCCGCCAAATGATTGTAATCTATTCAGTTCCTCTCCAGGCAGACTACACAATGGCCTCTCAGGAGATATTGCAGTTGAACAATACAGTTCGTGACTGGACATTGAAAAAGCAGAAGTAGAATGAGATCATAAATCCACTCTCTCCTTTCAGAACGCTAGCAGTGTTAGATTGTCAGCTCTGTGAGATGTATTAGAACTGGTTTGGCTTACAGTCCTTTCCCTTCTAACTTCAGGGGACATATTTAAATGTGATAGTCATTTAAAACACATGTACCTAGAAGATTCACCTGCAAAGAATGTTTGGTGAATGTCAGATTCAGTGTTGCTGCTTTGCAGAGGATTATTATATTTCAATTTTTTTTTAGTAGAATCTATAACTAGATTTAATAGTAGCTTTTAATATCTGCCTAGAGATTGGCTTTGAAGGAAAATCTGTTATTGGTAGTTTTTTTGAATAGAGAACAATTAATTATGAATCTTAAACAATCACAATCCGTATAATCAACTGTAGAAATTATTTAGTATGCTGGATTTTTGCCATCTGAGAATTAATTTGTTTATAGAAGTACGGATTAGATAAGAAAAGGGAACAATCCTGTCACTGCTCAAGCATTCCATTGTGTAAAAATATATTGTCTGAGTCAGAAACAGAAAACACGAATGCCAAGGGTGACTGGTATCATTTGAAGAGTGAATAATTATTAAATCATTTGGCACTGATAAATTTCTGTTTGTGCATTGCCAGGCTAAAAGGTCTTATTGGCAAAGACAGGTCCTTTTAGATTCTGTCTTCTAATAAACAGCCCACAAATGACCATCTTTGACTTTCAAGGCTAACATACTCTAGATCCACTCATGTATTAAACAGTTATGATGTGTGGTTGTATGGAGATCATTTTGCTGTTCCCATTTGACTTTGTGAATACTGTGATCAATGATCGATCATTCCATTTTTCCTTAGAGCACTTTCTTTACTGACATGTCACTAAATTACTTTTATGAAAGTAACAATGACCTTGATGGGTTATACCTGATCTCTAGACAAACAGCTAAAAACACAGAATAAAATACATATACAGTGCCTTCAAAAAGTATTCACACCCCTTGAAATTTTCCACATTTTGTCATGTTACAACCAAAAACGTAAATGTATTTTATTGGGATTTTATGTGATAGACCAACACAAAGTGGCACATAATTGTGAAGTGGAAGGAAAATGATAAATGGTTTTCAATTTTTTTTTACAAATAAATATCTGAAAAGGAGGGGTGTGCATTTGTATTCAGCCCACTTTACTCTGATACCCCTAACTATAATCTAGTGGAACCAATTGCCTTCAGAAGTCACCTAATTAGTAAACAGAGTCCACCTGGGGGGTAATTTAATCTCTGATCAGATGGGCACATGAAATATAACGGTTTCAAAAATCGTTAAAAGCAGGTAGAGCTGGAGGAATTTACATGTAACTATAAAGGGGACCCTAGCATAAAACATAAATGTCAAGCTGTGCTAGAGAATAAGATTCATACAGTATCGGGATGCAGAGTGTTCCGATGGCCAGTTGGATTAGAATACATTAGAATACATCATAAAATTAAAATAAAGGTGGATGCGGATATATATTATATTCAAAAAGTAATACCCACAACTAGACCTAATATCCAAAAAAGGAAGAACAAGAGGGAAGGGATTAAACAGACGGGGAGGGAGGAGAATGAAATAGAAGGTGTCCCTAGTGTGGGAAGAGAATAAAGTCAAAGAAAAGGGGAAAGAAAGGATAAACAGATAGTAGACAGCTGGTACCTCTCACCCAGGTGAGTAGAACTAAATCCAAGAGGTCAGCCAGATTGCAAAACCTCCCAGAGATATGTGTCAGTATACACAAAGTGGTGCCAGGGTCTCCAGGTCTCACAAAAGGTCTCCTCCCGGTTGTGTAAGGTGGCGGTGAGATCTTCCATATCTCTCAGTTCCTTAACTTTAGAAAACCACAGGGCTTTGGATTTCGGGGTCTCCAATCTCCAACAGAGGGGAATGAACACCTTAGCCGCATTCAATACCTGGATTGTAAGGGAGGCCTTGTATTTCTTAATCAGTCGCGGTGAAAGATGGAGCAAACAAGCTGCAGGAATCCCCTCCAAGTCGACCTTTGTCAGATGCTTGATCGTGCCAGTCACCTCCCGCCAGGTGTGAGCCTAGGACAGTCCCAAAAGATATTGAACATTGTACCCTCAGCATTGCAACACCACCAACACAGACTAGGAACTTGAGGGAAGAAACTGTGCAGAATGGTAGGTACTCTGTACCACCGAGTCAGAATTTTGTTACAGGTCTCTTGGACTCTGGTAGCTATGGAGGACTTCTGTGCAAAATGAAGGATCTTCTCCTTCTCGGAGTCGGTGAATTGGGTATCCAGGTCCAATTCCCACCTGGACAAAAATAGGGGGACAAAGCCTTCCACCGGTCGAATCAAGGGTGTAGATTGTTGAGAGACTATGGCAATTGTGGAGAAGTTTAAAGCAGGGTTAGGTTATAAAAAAAATATCCCAAATACCGTTTGAACATCTCACATAACACTGTTTAATCCATCATCCGAAAATGGAAAGAGTATGGCACAACTGAAAACCTACCAAGTCATGACTGTCCACCTAAACTGACAGGTTGGTCAAGGAGAGCATTAATCAGAGATGCAGCCAAGAGGCCCATAGTAACTCTGGAGGAGCTGCAGAGATCCACAGCTCAGGTGGGAGAATCTGTCCACAGGACATCTATTAGTCATGCACTCCACAAATCTGGCCTTTATGGAAGAGTGGCAAGAAGAAAGCCATTGTTGAAAGAAAGCCATAGGAAGTCCCGTTTGCAGTTTGCGAGAAGCCATGTGGGGGACACAGCAAACATGTGGAAAAGATGCTCAATTGCAAGTTCAATGCAAAATTGAACTTTTTGGTCTAAAAGAAAAATGCTATGTGTCAGAAAACTAATACTACACATCACCCTGAACACACCATCCCCACCATGAGACATGGTGGTGGCAGCATCATGTTGTGGGATGCTTTTCTTCAGCAGGGACAGGGAAGCTGGTCAGAGTTGATGGGAAGATGTATGGAGCCAAATACAGGGCGATCTTATAAAAAGACCTGTTAGAGTCTGCAAAAGACTTGAGACTGGGACAGAGGTTCACCTTGCAACAGGACAATGACCCTAAACATACAACCAGAGCTACAATGGAATGGTTTAGACTTTAGATTAAAAGCATATTCATGTGTTAGAATGGCCCAGTCAAAATCCAGACCTAAATCCAATTAAGAATCTATGACAAGACTTGAAAATTGCTGTTCACAGATGCTCTTCATCCAATCTTGAGCTATTTTGCAAAGAAGAATGGGCAAAAATATCACTCTCTAGATACCCAAAAAGACTTGCAGCTGTAATTGCAGCGAAAGGTGGTTCTACAAAGTATTCACTCGGGGGGGGGGGGGGGGGGGGGCTGAATACAAATGCAATCCACACTTTTCAGATATGTATTTGTTAAAAAAAATTGAAAACCATTTATCATTTTCCTTCCACTTCACAATTATGTGCAACTTTGTCTTGGTGTATCAGATAAAATCCCAATAAAATACATTTACATTTTGGTTGTAACATGAAAAAATGTGGAAAATGTCAAGGGGTATGAATACTTTTTCAAGGCACTGTACATTATCTGCCATACAATTTCTATTTCTGGCAGATAAGGTTCTGAGATTTACACAGACTGCACAGTTAGGTGGATGGCACCATTTACCAGACAGTGAAAGAGCAGCAGCAGAGTCATGGGGCCATCCTTCTGCTCATTCTCGTTCATTCTCATGCTCGTTCTCTCTTCCTAACAACAAATTCCTTGTCAGCACATTTGAGTGCAGCACATCATTTGAATGCAGCTCACAGTCTTGCCTCATCTTCTCTCTTTCTAAATGTTTCTGTAGAGGGAAATTGCACTTAAACTGGCTAAAGTTGGATCAAAATTAAGCTGGTTCATCAGAGTGTGGCCAAATTTTGATCCATGTGTGGCCACTTACGCTTAACAGAAGTAGATCTAATGATTAACTTTGTTGAATAGGCTTGTTGGAAAAAATGTTTTCAACCAGGAGCTGCTACCCATTGGAGTCCCCATTGTCAGAATACAATGTCTTAGCAGGGAGGATTCTAAATGGCTAAATGAAAAGAAATGATCCAGCTATGACCATGATTGGATTTTCCAACAGGAATTGTGTGTTGACAGACTGTTGGCCTAAAATCCGACCGTTTGTACGCTCCATTGGACAATTGTTGTCGGATTTTCCGCTGACAAATGTTGGTCAACAAACACGAACGTAGTAACGTACTAGACGTACTACGAGCCAATAAAGAGGAAGTTCAGTTGTCAGGCACCACCCTTTCGGCTCCTTCTGCTAATTTCACTTTAGTAGAAGTTTGTTGAGTGTTGATTCGCGCTTTTCATTTTGAGCTTTTCATTTTGTGCTTTTCAATTCGTTTCTGAACGGCTGTTCATCAACCAGACATGTTGCAGAATCGGAGGAGATAACGTGTTATTTATTATTGGCCTTGGAGTTATTGCTTTGACCCAAGTCCAGTCCAGGAAAAGGAGGAGGAGGATTTCTTGGACCAAAAATTGGTTGCTTTATTATTCATGACCAATTATGTCATATACCTTTGCTGCAGGAGCTCCAGGAGAATAATCCGGATGATTTTCGGAATTATCTCCGGAAGATGGACCCCTGCTTTCACCAACTATTGGCATTGTTGACCCCCTATAGTAAGATGCAGGACACATGCATGAGGCTTTTATTTTTTGATTGATTAATGATTTGATTTGTTATATTTTCTATATTTTTGGATGCATAGAATGCACTTTTTTTTAAGTTCTATTGGCAGATAGCATGTCTAATTTTATTTGTTTTCTTTTTTTAATGCACAATAAAAAAATTGTGGAGAATAATACTTGGCTATGTGTTTTACTTCAAATGACAGTTTGGGAGTAGGCAGTTACATTTAAAAAAATACAATGTAAAATTAACAAGGGACAACAACATTGTATCTTTGATCTTAAAAACTACTGGATAATGGTATTGTGGTAAGGCCCCTTTCACATTGGGGCGGTTTGCAGGCGCTATTGCGCTAAAAACGAGGGCTTTCACGCTGGAGCGGTGCGCTAGCAGGATGGGAAAAAAATTCCTGCTAGCAGCATCTTCGGAGCGGTGAAGGAGCGATGTATAAAATGCTCCTTCACCGCTCCTGCCCATTAAAATCAATGGGACATAGCGGCTATACCTCTGCAGTGGCGCTTTGCGGTGGTTTTTAACCCTTTCTCAGTAACAATAGCGGCGCTTTACCGCCGAAGCTACCTCCACCCCAGTGTGAAAGGGGCCTAACTTGCCCAAAAAAAAAAGGCATAATAATATTATTCTTGATATCACTAGAAAATAAAAGCCTTTTAAAATACGTTTGGCAGAACTCCATCAGAATCCCCTGGCAAAGCAGCGTCATTATTATCCCATTAAAGAAGAAGAGAATGTGCGCTACATTTTGAGATTTCATAATTCTCGAAATGTAGAAGTCTGACAGACTTGTGTATACACGATCGGAAAATCCGACAACAGACATTTGTCCGGGGAAATTTATAAGCTACCATCCAACATTTGTCAGCAGAAAATCTGACAACAATTGTCCGATGGAGCGTACAAACAGTTGGATTTTTCGCCAACAGTCTGTCATCACACAATTCCCGGCGGAAAATCCGATCTTGTGTATGAGGCTTAATGCATTTTCCACGGACAACGGTCTGTTGTCAGATTTTACGATCGTGTGTACACAAGTCCGTCAGACAAAAGTCCAAAGTACAAACACGCATGCTCGGAATCAATGCTCACCAAACACAACATTAGCAGAAGGTGCCCAAAGGGTGGCACTAAAGAGCTGAAAAGCCACGCAGTACGTCATTACGTTCGTGTTTGTTGGCTGACAATTTTGTGCTGTTTGTATGCAAGACAAGTTCATGGCCAACGCCCTTCGGACAAAAGTCTGACGTTTTGTCTGCGGAAAATCCGATTGTGTGTATAAGGCTTTAGTCTTACTTACACTAATCACAGAAACACAATGCTTTACCAATGAATACATAGTTACTATAATTCATGGATTTCATATATGTCTGGAGTTCAGCTTTAAAGCTGAAGTTTAGGTATAGAATTTTTTTTTCATAATTATATCGGTCCAGTGTGGACCAATTTATGTAGGTATGTGCCATATCTGTGGGATCCAAGTAGACAACATTACTACAGTGACCTTCAATAACTTCCCTGTTCTGTGTCCAGCGGATGCCTTGCATTGTGAACACAGGAGGTTGCTCACTCAGCACAAGTGCCAATCAGGGAACACTTTGCATTTTCTTGGCAAATGCAAAGAATTTTTTGATTGGACGAGGTGGAGAGGCGGAAGGGTGAAGTCACAATGCAAACTGTTCTCTGAATGACACAAATGCCAAGCGGGCGACCTCAGACCCGGAAGTTCGCCGCAATCACTGTAATAGCGATGCCTACTACACAAATTTCCAGCTTCCACAAGGATCTCACAGGTATGGCAAGAACTTCCTTTGGTCCAAACTGAGCCAATGTAACCATGTAAAAAAATGCCCTACCTAAACTTTAGCTTCGAAGGAGAAATTTGGGGTTGTTAAAAAAACTCTCCTTCATGCAGCAGCATCCATCTGATGCTACAGCTGTCCCTTGCTGGTTCTAAGCCCAGATAACTGAGTGATTGCCTGACCGCTGACCACTCAGTTCTTGGTCAGCTCTGTGTAAAGTGCAGTGACTGTTGGTGACTGCTTACCACTCTACTCCTTTGGGTGGGGAGGGAGTGGGAGCGTCTGGTCTAAAAGGTTGAGACAGCTGCTGATCAGGCTTCTGGGTGGATGCCGATAATATAGTTGAGATTCTTCTAGAACCTTGAGTGGCTCTACGACATCAGCTGACAACAGGCTTTAGCCCGCTGTCGGCTGATTCTTGGTTACAAGGAGAGCACAAGTAAGTGCATTCCTGTGACCCACAACAGAAGTGTGGAAAAAAAAGCGTTGTACTCTTTTAAATGTTTGTGGCTATTTTGCAGTTGTGAACATGGCCTATTGATCAATATTATAATGGTCTGTGAACAACCTAAATTATCATTTGGTTATATTACCCAAATTCTTTTAAATTAAAGTGAAACTGTGAGAAATATGAAGCTGCCAGTGCTGAATTGACTATAAAGATACAGTTTCCAGGGTTGTATCCTGCTTTTTTAACCCTGGTAAATCACTAACCTGGAAAAAGCATGTAGAACGGGAGGAAAGAGTTCAGTGGCAGCATGCTTATTCAAGGTTAGGTGGTAAAACCAGGACTGCTAAGGATCCTGCAACTTTATGGGTACACTGTTGTAGCTTGAGTCCAAGCAGATGAAAAGAAAAGGAAAACCATTATGAGGATAGAACTAACACTTCTAAACAGCTGGGAACCACAAACAAGCAATGGACAGCAAACACAGGAAATATCTCATGCCAGGCAAGACATGTGAGCAAATATGACAGTGCAGATTCCAAGAGAGGAGCATCACAAGAATCTTGTCAGAAGTCTGTGTTTACCAAAGGCTCACCTTAGCATAGCCTTATATTGCTCCCGTGAGAACAGAAAACTACAGGCACAACAAAAAGACAACACAGTGTTGTGGGATATTATCATGCTGCCCAGTATATGAAAGTGATCATACCACAAGAAGCTGAAAGCAATACATAGTTTTGGTCTTTTCATAAGCAACAATAGAAGAAGTTCAAGGACCAACAAGAGTAAAATAAAAGAAAAATATAGTTATTTTTGTGATGGGAAAATAAATAAAAGTTCTCTACTCCTTTAAAGCAAAGGGTGTGTTGGGATTACTAGACAAGACTATTAAGACGTACACGGTCTCTATCTTTATTTTCTATGTATTGCCATTTCAGATGTTTATGGTTTGATAAATACACCCTTAGAGCTTAGGTTTTTGTTAGGTGCTTTTCTACATACCTCTGTTCATTGTATACAAACCACATTTGGATTTTGGGTGTAGTTTCCCATATAGGGGCACATGTCCTAATAGGCGGGTAAGCTAGCTATTTAGGTTGTTTAGAAGCTTCTGGGGGGGAACGGGATTGAGGATTTTCTTTTCCTTGAAATCTTGAAAGATTCCAGAAAAGTTGCCATTTTTCATCTATGGGTAAGGCAAATTTAGAACATTTTTTTTTGCTTTTTTCTTTAAGGTGCAATAGGCTTAAATGGCTCCTGAGGTTTATTATAGTTGCTTTCAATTAGTCGGCCAATCACTAGCTTTATTATTTTACCCTGGTGGTAGAGTTATGCCGCGTACACACGGTCGGACTTTCCAGCTACAAAAGTCCGTCAGCCCGTCCGACAGACTTTCGACAGACTTTCGACGGACTTTTGGCGGACTTTCAACAGACTTTCTAACGACCGGACTTGCCTACACACGATCACACCAAAGTCCGATGGATTCGTATGTGATGACGTACACCGGACTAAAATAAGGAATTTGATAGCCAGTAGCCAATAGCTGCCCTAGCGTGTGTTTTTGTCCGTCGAACTAGCATACAGACGAGTGGATTTCTGGGTCCGGCGGAGTTATGACGTAAGGATTTGAAGCATGTTCCAAATCCGTCAGATTTGCGACTGGAAAAGTCAGCTGAAGGTCCGGTGAAGCCCACACACGATCGGATTGTCCGCCGGATTTGGTCCGTCTGCGTCCGTCGGACAAGTCCGGACGGAAAGTCCGACCGTGTGTACGCGGCATTAGAATTTTTGCAATGGTCATTGCCAGAGTGTGAACACACAGATGGCTTCACTTATGGGCACTAGCAGCTAACAGTCTTAAGCAGGGTAGCAGTGGTTAGGCTTAGTACTGATAAAGGTCAGGTGAAGAGTTGTATTCTGCTGGGCAAAATTGATATCCGGTAATGAGACAGAAGCATAGCTAAAAGTGTAGCAAGAGTTAAAAGTAAATGGAAGAGCACCCACTTTTTCAGGAAAAAAACAGCGGGGGTCAGGGAGTGCAGGCTGAGTTTAAACCAGGTCAGGAAATGCATTAAAAAACTAGAGGGAGCAGAGGCAGAACTGTCAACAGGAATAACCAGTGAGGAATGATCCACAGCCAATTTTTTGAACTCCAGCTACTTCTCAGATAGGCTACCAGAACAAGGATAACTGTAGACTACTCAGCTATATTAACACAAATAGGTAAATTCTTGACAATGTTATACAACATTTACTGAGTCTATAGTTTTCTCCTGCATATCCACTAGAAGACCAGGCTTTTCTGGCACTTTTTGTTTACAAGTTTAAATCAGTATATTTTGCTAGAAAAATACTTATATCCCCCAAACATTATATATTTTTTTTAGCAGAGACCCCGGAGAATACAATTGCGATCATTGCAATTTTTTTATATCACATGGTATTTGCTCAGCAATTTTTCAAACGCAATTAATAAAAAAAATCACTTTAACTGCTTCCAGACTGCCTACCGCACATTTACTGTGGCAGGGCGGCCTGGCTGTGCGAAGCAATATACCTGTACGTTGTTTCTGCCTTGGGGTCTGGGGCAAAATGGCCTAAATTGATGAAGAAATTCGATTTTTTACATTTTTTTATTGGATGTGTTTTATAGCAGAAAGTAAAAAATATTGGGTTTTTTTCAAAACTGTCAGTCTTTTTTGTAAATAGTGCAAAAAATAAAAACCGCAGAGGTGATCAAATACCACCAAAAGAAAGCTCTATTTGTGGAAAAAAAGGACATAAATTTTGTTTGGGTACAGAATCCCACGACCGCGCAGTTGTCAATAACGCAGTGCCGTATCGTAAAAAAAGGCCTGGTCGTTAACCACTTCGGCCCCGGAAGATTTGGCTGCTGAATGACCGGGCCATTTTTTGCAATTCGGCACTGCAACACTTTAACTGACAATTGCGCGGTCGTGCGATGCTGCACCCAAACAAAATTGATGTCCTTTTTTCCCACAAATAGAGCTTTCTTTTGGTGCTATTTGATCACCTCTGCAGTTTTTATTTTTTTGCGCTATAGACAAAAAAAGAGTGACAATTTTGAAAAAACACAATATTTTGTACTTTTTGCTATAATAAATATCCCCATTTTTTAAAAAAAGCGATTTTTTTCTCAGTTTAGACCGATATGTATTCTTGTACATATTTTTGGTACACAAAAAATCACAATAAGCGTATATTGTTTGGTTTGCGCAAAAGTTATAGCGTCTACAAAATAGGGGATAGATTTATAGCACTTTTATTATTTTTTTTTTTTATTAGTAATGGCGACGATCTGTGATTTTTATCGGGACTGCGAAATTAGGCGGACACTTTTGACACATTTTTGGGACCATTGGCATTTACACAGCGATCAGTGCTATAAAAATGCACTGATTGCTGTAAAAATGTCACTGGCAAGGAAGGGTTGCAATGTCACAATACCGCTAAAAATCACAGATCACCGCCAATATTAGTAAAAAAAAATAATAATAAAAATGCCATAAATCTTTCCCATAATTTGTAGACGCTATAACTTTTGCGCAAACCATGGGGTTGGGATGTTTGCAAAAGATCTCACAAAAGGCTCCTGGGATGACTAAATCACACATCCCACAAGGTAGTTTGTGAGATGCTATGCCTGCACACACAGGCAGAGAACTGTCAGAGACCCGCAGCTGGCTTGCTCATGTGGGGGGGCAGCAACATCCGAGCCTAGTCTGGGACTTAGCAAGTAAGAAAAAAAGGTTTTAACTTTTGTGTAAGTGGGAGTGGAGATTTAATCTCCAAATACGGAAAGGCTTCTTCCCAGTAAGAGCTGTGAAAATGTGCAATAGACTCACTCCAGAGACGGTTCTGGCCAGCTCAGTGGATTGCACATAATAGATGTGCATAATATAACTGGATACTAACATTTATAGGTAAAGTTGATCCAGGGAATATCCGATTGCCTCTCGGGGGATCAGGAAGGATTTTTTTCCCCTGCTGTAGCAAACTGAATCATGCTTTGCTGGGGTTTTTCGCCTTCCTCTGGATCAACTGTGGGTATAGGAATGTGTATATGGTACTGTTTGTTTTTTTTTTTTTTATTGGTTGAACTAGATGGACTTGTGTCTTTTTTCAACCTGACTAGACTAGCTATGTGTTCTGTGGTCAACAGGGAAATCTGGAAACTGAAAGCAGCAGAGGCACAGAGCAAAGACAATGATCAGTTCATAAGATTTCTGGCAGAATCAATGATCATTTTGTGCAAACAAGATTTAACAAAATGCTTTCAATAGAACAGTATATTTTATTTATAAATGGAGCAAATAAAAAAAGTTATTTATTATGGTTTTTCATACACCTTAAACTCTAAATATAGGTCATGAAAATCTACCTAAAATGCCTGTATCACTTGCTGCCCAGTCTGGAATGTGACAGAGTTTACAGTAGAGTAGCTCCCTACAGACGCTAGTGATCTTTTCATTTCTGGAAAAGCAAGGATGCCTGCAACTGTTATGTTATACTTACCTTTGTACTTGATGAAAAAATTATTCTAAAGATTGCAGCAGCAAATTTGAGTGCATAAACCATATGCCTCACCTGGTGCCCCTCCAGAGTGGAATTGGAACGCTATTAACTGAGCAAGTTGGAGGTCAGCACCTGCATACCATTTAGAGCCCAGGAGTGGCTCCAAAGCGTGATTTGACATAGTTTGGTTACTGTGTCACATGCTCTGAGGTGAGCGCATATGCTTTTGGGGGTCACCGGAGAGCACTGGAGCATGATTTTTTTCACACTCCTTGGATGAGCATGATGGATGTCACTGTTGATGGACACTGTATTTGTGCACTTTGCATTCATCATTTATGAACTTTATTAATCACTTTATGGAAAGAGTGAGCACTCTTTTAAACTTGAGTTTGCACTTGGATTTCTAACATTATATATGCACGTGGCATTTTATCACTAATCAATTTATCACAGATTGATATTTACAAATTATTGTTTTAGATATGTTGGTATTTATTTTTTATTTTTTATTTTCCACACACTGATTTTTACTTTTATTATTATAATTTCTCTAGCGCAAACGCATTTATTTCATTTTTATTTCTGATTAGAGCATTTAGAGATTCAGTTTATCAATTTTTAAATATTGTTTTATTAAAAAGAAGTGAAAGATAGTGCAGGAAAATTTATAGGAAACATTACAAAACAGACATGCGCACAGAAAAATCTATGGGATTCTATGTAAAATACTTAAGCAAGGTTCACTGGTCCTCATAAATGACTCTCAGCATTCCTTCAAATAGTGAATTGTATAAAGAGCCTCAGTCACCAATTGCAGCAGCTTTTTGTTGGCACTCTAGAAGATGTCACTGAGTTAACTCAATGCAATCAAAGGGCCTGGGTATATTTTGTAATGCTCTAGCACATATACCCCTAATGCCAACTATTCCAAATACATATATTTCTACCTGACAAGGTTTTACAATCCAACAGCAAACATGAATGAAATTAGGATTTGTTAGTGTCCAACTATGATATTAAAAATATATAAATCCTGCTTAGGATATCTGATGTGTTTAATCCTCCCTGTCTAACTAATGGGCATGTTTTCATACATTACATTAATGTAACCACTTTTTATGAAGGTAACTCTACCTTACCTTCAGGAGTTATGTAATATGAAAAGAGAGGGGCGCTATGTTGAATACAACTTCCCATTCTCCCAGCACAGTTTGAGGTTCATCAGACTTCACTATTGTCACGCTACCCCCTTCAGAATACAGTAAATGATGTGTTACCTTTTCCTGAATAAATCATTGTATTGTAGTACAATAAAAATGACATATTTTATACTATATACACAGTTCTGAATACATTTTTTAAGTCCTACCAAAATGAATGAAAACACTGGCTGTAGAGAAATGAAACACAGGTATTTATCTCAATATGCTTATCGCATCTGATTTGTACATTAAAAAGCCTATGAAGCATGAATTCCATGTGGCTGTAAAATTATATGTGTAGTCTAGCGTGACCTAACAGAAATAAAGCAAAGTGCATGCACAGTAATATACATATAACAGTTATTTAGAACTGCTCAGGGAGATCAGAAAAAAATACAGTGCCAATACAATGAACTAAAATATATGTATTTTGATTTCTGCTGCAGTGTTGTGAACCCTTTACTGTTTAAATACAGAGCAGACCAGACATTTAGAGTTTTGTAATTAAAACCTGACATAATCTTACAACGGCATACAAATGTAACTCTACATAACAGGACTGTTAAAATTAGCATTTTCAATGTGAAAGCTGTATTTATGAAAGTAAATGGCTATTATGTAATGCATAGGTATTTGTTTACATTTCAAGGTGAGTGCGTGCATGTACTGTCTGATATATCCTAACTGTGGTTTATCATATCTCTTTATCCTTGAATATTTACAAAAATACATACATTACTTTTCAAAATTTAGATTACTGAGTAATTGATCAAGATCATATCAAATATGTGTGTGTTTGTAAGTCCGAGCACGCGAATGATAAGCCCAGTGTTTTAAATACCAAAGAAAATGTACACATTCTGGACTTGTTCCATAATAATACTGGAACTTAGAAATACTGTACATGTATGCTTTGGAAAAATGCCAGCAGGAATCATATTGCTGGCCATTGACTAATGTGAGACAAGTTCAATCAAACTGTCCATAACAGTCCTGTAAGAGATGACTTTCTTCTTATATTCTTAAAATATATTCTATATAATTGATTTACTACGGGAATGTGTTTCAGACATGGCTGGTTGTGCCTACGATAAGAAAGGTTAAACTATTTGCCTCAGATGGCCACGAATGAGGCATCATTGTTGGCGTAGTGGAAAGACTTCACTTGTGGCCAGTGTAAAAAGCTGCACAGGGGAGCCCTTTGCATTCTGCCAACTGATTGGTGAATGACATAAAGCTTTATTGGAAGCCTTCTTACCAGGGAAACTGCTGATCATTTAGTAAAAATAAAAATGACAATACAATTATTTTCCTGGGAAGCATGACAGTGTCTGGCAACATGGCAATCTCTCTATTACTGTAGAGCAGTGGTTCTCAACCTCGGTCCTCAAGTAACCCCAATGGGCCATGTATTGGGAACTTAACCATGTCATTGATATTGATTTAAAGCAGCTGTGGATAGTAAAGTAGAACCTGAAAACATGGCTGTTGGCGGTACTTGAGGACTGAGGTTGAGAACCACTGCTGTAGAGCACTCAACTTTACAATGCAGAAGTCTCCAAAAATTTGCAGCTTTGGAGTTCATAAAATTATGAAGATCTCCTAATGCTTTCTGTTCTAACACGCAGCTCTCATAGCATTCTTTCAGGTTTTAGCCATGTCTCAGGTGATGTCACCTATCATGGCACCCTTTTCTGATAGAAAGCAGTTCTCATAGCATTCTTTTAGGAAATATACAGATTCCATAGCACTTTCTGATGGGAATATGTATGGGGATAAAATTACATCCAATACTGGTTTTGATTAGTCCTTTTAAATGCCATTTTCTGCCATAGTATTAACATGTTGCAGCATGGTTGTTACTAAACCTAGGACCCTGCATTCACTATATCTGGTCTCCCACAGTTAACAGAACATGGCAATGCAATAGTAAATATAAACTGCTAAACACCTTTTCTCATCAGCAGTATATAGCCTTGTGACTTCTTCGGTGTCTGGTTAAAGCTTGTAAGAGGAGTTTTCATCCTGCACTGACTGTCCTTTAAGGCTGAAGGACCTCTGACCCTCTGCCTGGACAGTGCTGATTGGCCCTGTGCTGATCCAGGGGCGGATCCAGAGTCTAGTCTCGGGAGGGGCACTGCCAGAAAATATATTTTTTTGGGGTACATCTATCGGGGAAATGGCTGGTGTTGGCGCTTCAATCATCACGGCACCATGGTTGTTATGGTGTCAGGATGATTGAAGCGCATTATTACTATTATTACATTGTTATAAAAAATTAAATAACTCACCATAATGCAGAATCAGTGGGAGCCCCGAGTGTGTCACTTGCCACGTCACCTGTCACCAGATGCAGATTGTCACTTGCCACGTTGCCTGCCACATGTTGCGGATTGTCACTTGCCACGTTGCCTGTCACCAGATGCAGATTGTCACTTGCCACGTCGCCTGTCACCAGATGAAGATTGTCACTTGCCACGTCGCCTGCCACGTTGCGGATTGTCACTTGCCAGGTTGCCTGCCACATGTTGCGGATTGTCACTTGCCACGTCACCTGTCACTAGATGCAGATTGTCACTTGCCACGTCGCCTGTCACCAGATGGAGATTGTCACTTGCCACGTCGCCTGCCACATGTTGCGGATTGTCACTTGCCACGTCGCCTGTCACCAGATGAAGATTGTCACTTGCCACCTGTTAAGGTGGTCTCTTGTGTCCGTGAGACAGGCAGCAGAGAGATGATGTAATCTCTCTGCTGCCGCAGCTGCCTGCATGGTGGAGGGGAACTGCAGGGATGCAGGGCGGGCGCCGGGCAGTGAGAGATGATGTCATCTCTCTGCTCCCCCGCCCGCCGGCTCCCTGATTGGCCAGCAGCCCGCCCTCTCTCACTATGGAGCCGCCCGGCGGCTCTCTCACCCACGGAGCCACTCAGCGGCTCTCTCACTGACTCACGGAGCCGCCCGGTGGCTCTCTCACTGACTCACGGAGCCGCCCGGCGGCTCTCTCACTCACGGAGCCGCCCGGCGGCTCTCTCACTCACGGAGCCGCCCGGCGGCTCTCTCACTCACGGAGCCGCCCAGCGGCTCTCTAACTTACGGAGCCACCCGCCGGCGGGCTCTGTCACAGACTGTCACCCGCATTTCTCGGAGGGGGCAGTTGCCCCGTTGCCCCCCCCTGGATCCGCCCCTGTGCTGATCACGTGCACCCTCCCAAGAAAAAAAAAAAAAAAAAACTCTCTAGCAGTACACACCAACTGAGCATGTTTTGGCTTGTCCCCTATCCTCTGTTCTATCAAGAGATGGATTGGGGACAGTGGAAGAAGGGGAGGATCAGAGAAGACAGGATACACCAGCCTTTTTAAACAATGCAGAGGATTACCCCTTAGGATCCACAGTTTGCATAACAAGCATGCTTTGTGGGTTTAGTAACTCTTTAAGATTTGGCTTTGGATTTGGACTTGAATGTAAAATAATTTTTTGGTTCATTCTTCAGTACATTCATGTTTAATGTTGTAGCTAAAAACCTCTGGGTATGATTAAATAAAGAAAACTAGGATTCTGTTGCCTGTTTCTCTTATTAACC
Organism: Aquarana catesbeiana; assembly: GCF_042186555.1. Classification (NCBI taxonomy): domain Eukaryota; kingdom Metazoa; phylum Chordata; class Amphibia; order Anura; family Ranidae; genus Aquarana; species Aquarana catesbeiana. The sequence continues at coordinate 239,220,913 of NC_133327.1, forward strand.
CCTTCACTTCGACAGAACACATATATGTGGCCTCACTGGACTGGGCTTTTTATATAGCTCACTTGACTGTACTTTTTATGCGACCTCACTGGACTGGGCTTTTTGCCATGGGGCCGCATATATGCATATCTATCTTTGTGCTGGGAGCGCAGCGCACAGTGCGCTCCTACCACAGAGACCGGGGTTTCACCAAGAGCTCCGGGTCCCGATCATAAGTACTCCCGATTCTGAGTCACATGATCTCTGTGGTAGCCTCTGATTGGTTACCACAGTGATCAGTCACCGTGAAGCCTACCCCTGTGTTTCTCTCTCTGTGAATGGAGAGGAAAGATACATGATATCTTTCTCTCTCCTCATAGAGACAAAAAATGTGTAAAAAAAGATAAATAAATAAATATTAATAAAAAAATAAAAATAAAGAAAAAATCCCTAAATCAAGGTTTAATCTAGGTCAGTGCCAGGGTTCGTGTTTAGGTCAAGGTCAGGGTGAATATGTTTTAGGTAGTACAAAAAAAAAAAAAGCAAAATGCGCACCATTGTTTCTGGGCTGCACTGCGGTACATACAACAAATAACACACACATATGTGGTACTGCTGCAATCATCAGGAGCAGCAGAATGTATTTTGGGTTGTTCTTTGGTGGTAGGTTATGGTACTAACAAGAAATATGCAGCTAAATTTTAAAAAATGAATTTTTTTTTTACTATTTTGGGCCAGTTTTGCGTTGAAAAATAAAAAAATCAGGAGATATCCATTACTATTTACCATCAAATGAAAGCCCAATATGTCCTGAAAAAAACAAGGTATAATCCACCTGCACGCACACAGTAGTTTTAGATGATATATATGGTTTACTAACACATGTCAAAGTTGCAAAATTGTGCTTAGACCTTAATATTTATTTTACTGGTGTAAAGAGGTTAACATTCACCATGTTATCAATGGGATATATTTACTAAAAGAGTAGAGACTATTAAATCCCCAATTACAAGTAAGGGAGATAAAAAAAAAATGTGGGGCTAGCAATACATGGCAGGCACTGAACCCCAATGAAGTGGATTTTGTGAGCTTACTGAACATCGCCCGATCATTTTACCATGTATAGTAAGATTTTTAGTAAATAGTGTAACCAGCGCGCATCATATCTTAGTGTGTATTAAATATAAGTGATCCCGATAGTTATGACTACTATTGGTATACCACACTTAAAGCCATTTCAATCCGGCCAAAAACTCATGAAAAACGTTATTACTATAGACATATATTTTAAAAAAATCGTGAAATTGACTTATTTTTCTATATTAGGAACATTTAAATCCTATACTCACACCACGTGTTCAACAGTGAAACAAAACATGTGTTATTAATTACAATGTTACTTATGAAAATCAATCCGCAACAATGTAGTGAGCACCCTGAAACATATGTTGCTAGTAACAATGTTACTTGTGACTATCAATTCGCAACAATGTGGTGAACACCATACATATCCAAATTAGTGCTAAAAATGTTTATCAGTGGGACACTTATTCCCCTTGAACATCTTAGATGTAGAAACAATGATCAGTCCTTGATGGAAATATGCTAGGTTGATATTAGCACCAATCTTCTTTATAGAAAGAGACACACCGATATTCCTCCTTTTCACAAATATGGTAAAAAAGGCCGCTTACCGGATCAGATGGATCTCAGGTTAGTGAGATCAGATGAGCATGTTGCATTAGCCTGTCAGCCTTAGATTATCACCTGGGCGTTTTCCTGGGAGATTTCCTCAGCCACTGTGCTCCAATTCACAGGCAGATCTGGGCGTTTTCCTGGGAGATTTCCTCAGCCACTGCGCTCCAATACACAGGCAGATCTATCCTCACTGATACAATGTATCCGGTTTCAAAATATTAGTTCATCCATACAGAAGATACACCTCAGTGGGAATAAAACGAAAAGGGCTCCATAGTGCAAATGTGTTTTATAGATTTATTCAAAATCTCTTTCACAGTCACTTTAAAACAATTCTTTCCACTGCAAATGTTCACAGCAACACTCCACTGCACATCAGGAACTACAAATCAAAAAACTCCCAAGTATACACCAAATGGAACTCAGATAAAAAAATGGGAACCAGATAAAAATTAGCTAAAAATCAGCATACATGCAGAGCGGGAGCAAACCGGCTGACTGCATGGAGAAAGACCAGACAAACGTGATGGCGTCACAGCCTCTAGCTCCACCCGACGCGTTTCCCCTAAACAGGCTTCCACTGGGAACGGAGACATCAGACACTATTTACTATTTATTTTTTGGGTCTTTTGTATTTATGGACTAACATGAGCAGCAGCACAATTTTTTTATTTTTTGTATGGTTAGCGCTAAATTTCGTTTCTTTATATATAGTAAGATTTTTGCATACTCACAAAAGCTATTGATAGTGGAAGCACAAATTTGCCAAACCTTTTTCTCTATGAAGCCCTGTAAGCCTGTCAGGGACCTGTTAGGGAAACTAAGCCAATGGAAACATAGGGCAAATAATTAAAGATAGTTCATATTTTTGAAATGTAAAAAAAATGGCTATTTCTTCATTATAATAATACATAAAACAAGCTAATTGTTTTGCATTAAATTCACATGAATGTTTTTTATCACTTATAATTAAATGAGAGATAGAATGCCTTTGTGCAAGCACAAGGGTTAACATTAGCCCCAAGCATTTTGGTACCGTGTTTGATGTGGGTCTTAGAGAGCCAGCAATACCCTTACACACTATCTTTGGTTAGAAGTGATATCAACTTCAAAACATGTAACCGACACCACTGAAAACATGATGGTAGCAAGACAACCGAGACACCAGCTATGAAGGCTCAGCTGTCTGAACATAGATTTCACGAGGCTAAACTTCTATCCTTTGCCACAATATTTTTACATATAATCCTGTGCTATGCACACCTGAGTCTCCACAGAGATCGTGACACAAGCAGTCAAACAATGACATCAAGATGGCACTGGGCCAATGCAAGAGGGTAAATATGAGTCATGAAACTTTTAACAAATATGAATATAATAAGTGCTCATGACCTTTCAAAAAAGAGATAAATATATGTATAAAGCTTGTTTCAGGGTCTTTCCTTTTTCTGCAAGGCACTAAGCAAAGAATTAGAGCCATCTTCATCCTTCAGACATAACAAAAATAAAAAATTAGGAAGTTGTACACAACACAAGTGATGTCCCACACTTGTTAGGACTAAGATGATGTAAACAGGAACGTGTCATCTGAAGCAAAATAACAAATTGTAAGAGCCCCACTAGGACAACTGTTTGTGCTACCCTACTCCTACTCCAATCAACCAGATATCTTTAATATCACACAAGATTACAAGTCATAGTTACTTATGGATTTCCCTGTCAAGCAGGACAATTGGAACCTTTTATTACCGGTATAAATGGAAATGTGTACAATAACTGGCAGCTATATGTTATTTAGGTACTGCTGCCCCTGGACTGGTTGAGCATAAGTGTTCTTGGCATTGACAAAGAAAGTGGATAGAAGCCAGGCAACCTCAATGTATATTTCATTCCAAAAGAAAGCAAAATGATCACCTGGAAAAAAAAAAGAAAAATGGAAAATTAGTTTTACACCCTTCATGACCAGGCCATTTTTCGCTATTCAGCACTGTGCTACATTAACTGGCAATTGAATAGTCAAAAGTTTTCATATGTTATTAAAAAAAGATTAGATCACTTGTATGTTATTTTTATATATTTTTTTAAAAAATGGATTTTCCTTTCTTTATACCATAGTGACACTGTACTACTCTGGGGGAGTGATCAGGGATTTTTTTTTTAGGCTTTGATTGCTGTTACAGTGATGATCACTGTAACAGCAATGTTTTGAACTGTCATGAATAGGTTACATTAATAACAGCTGTTATGTTCTATTGTGTGTTGTGATTGGCTCACAGCTATCACATGGAACAGGGTGATGTGATTGGCCCAGGTTCCATGTGATAGATGTGGGTCAATCACAGCATCATTAAAGGAATCACAGATGAATTTCATTCATAACAGCTTTGGTCATAGTCCCTCAGCCCTCACAGCAGGCGGGTCCCGGGAGCCACAATCTGCTGGACACAGCTCTTGCACTGTGGCCTGGCGGCAAGCTGGTAGACAGTATAAACAATATGTAAATATTGACAATACCCATAACAAGTAATCTGCCTGGCTTCACAACTAAAGTCAAAACAGTGTGACAAAGTAGGAGCATGACTAGAATAATGAAAGACTTGGGGCATCCTGGGATAGGAAAATAAGTTCTGTGCCACACATAGCACGCTGCGGTGAACAATGAGCTTGGACAGATTTTGCCTAACAGTGTGGGGGGGGGTGGCTTAAAAGGGGAGGGGGTGATAAAATATCTATGCCTAGTCGCTGTATATGCTGCACACATATACCACAGTCCTTGTACCCACAAAATACTCATGCTTACTATGTCACAAGTGACAGTCTCACAGAAACCTCAGGACAAAGGATAATGTTGAAGAAATTAAATGTTTCCATTGTATATGCTTTTATGCACACAGAAAGATACTTTGTCTGTCTGAGTCTACCTTAAAAAAGTACTTAATTAAAACCAGTAACTGTTGGGACAATGAACACTTTGGTCAGGACCATGTGGTGTACAACATAATGTATAAAGTGCAGGGGTCAGTGACACACAAAACAACATAAAAAGTGCAGCAGTCAGTACAAGCCACCCCATTCACATGTCAGGACAAACCACCCATTTTACATCAGGGTCCACAGAATTACCGCTCTTTACCTCAGGATCCCCAGAGTCAAGCCCCTTTTCATTAGGGTCTCAAGAGCCTCTTTCCCCTTACATCGGGATCCCCAGAGCAACTCTCTTACAAGGAGCCACCCCTTTTACATCAGGATCCCCAGAGCAATCCTCTTACAATGGGCCACCCCCCTTGCATCAGGGTCCCCAGAGCTGCCCCCTTACAACAGAGTCCCCAGAGCCCCCCCTTATATCACGGTCCTCAGAATCACATCCCTTACATTAGAATACCCAGAGTCCCCTCCTTATATCAGGATCTCAGAGCCACTACCCTAAACATTAAATCAGGGTGTCTAGAGTTTACTTACCCCCTTACGTCGGAGTCCACTCCTTATTGTTCTCAGTGCAACCCACAACTTCAGGTGGGCACTGACAGCAGATCTAAAGGAGGAAGTTCCATCCTCCACTGAATGCTTGGGCCTGGGAACAGAGCAAGCAGGTAGTTGATGGCTAGAATGCCAGACGGTCCTAGCAACGCACAAACGAGGCTGACAATGGAGAGCAGTGGTAGTGGGTGGAACCTGTGTTGCAGAGTGGAAGCACAGGATCCATCCACTGTGCTGTAAGCCGGCCACTGTATTTTCACTGACAGCTCTCCTGTCCATGCATTGTTACTGGCAGGAGAAATCAGGGTTTTTGGTGGGGTTTTTTTTACAAACTGTCCATGAAAATACAGACAGTTGGCAACCCCAATAGTGAAAATAAGAGGTTCAGAATGCAGTAATCCGGTTTCTGATTGTTTTAGATCAGACATTGCTAAAAAATGACAGGATTTGTTGCTATCAACTACTGAAAATTGCATGTTGCCCTTGGTCTTACTAAATAATTAAATAAGTCTATATGTATTGTCAGACATTTTAGGAGACCTTGTAGAGGAGGAGCCTTTCTAGCTTGACCAAAAGATCATCAATTTATAATACAACTGAATGCATTTGTCACAACTGTTTTAAAAAGTAAAAGTAATAATATTTTTGTAAAAACATTTGACCAGTCTTATCAAGTTGGTAAGAGGAACAGTAGAAAGGTGAATGTTGTCACTTAGACTTTCTTCAGCCTAGCCCTATACATATGTGAAGTACTGGGGGATTATACTGTGTGGACAATTTCAGCAATGAGAGCAAATAATAACTCCAAAGCAAGAACTCTGCATAATATAAAGGATTGTAATATGTTTATTGGTGCACCTATTAGCTTTTCACATGCACATTTCCAATGCAATTTGGATTAATAATGTATAAGATTCCAATCAGAAACAAGCTTTAAATTACTGAGCTTTTCAGAGGTAGCTATAGTCAATGTATACAAAAGTATATAAAGAACGAAACAGACAAAGGACGCCTTACAAAATCATTCACATTATGGGAAAGGGCTCTTTATAGGTCATTGTGAAAATTTCTCAAGACTCAAGCATGATCAGATCAGCAGTCCATACTGTAGTCTAAAAGTTAACATCTTGATACAGTTTTGGGTTAGAACTTTCAGCACCAATGAAAAAACCAAAAACACTCATAAACAAGGATTAGTGTACCAGATTTTTTATTGGCACAAAAGTAGAAAACAAGCTTACAAATATACAGTGACTATCCTGCTGAATCTCAACCCTTTAACTAATAAACTTTGTTTGTTTTCAGTGCGCCAAGAAACATTGTGCACAGAACTGTTGAAAACTAAAAAAAAATCAATGGAATCCCTTGATCCCATTTTCAAATGCCACCATCTTGTAAATGTCTATTTATTTGCTAATATCAAATATTATTAGTATGGACGAGAAGTGGCAAAGTTGCTGGATGTAAGTATAATTTTGTCCACATCTGTCCTCAAAACAAAATTAGTCTAAGGCAGGGCCCTTGTTTAAACATAAAGTAGGCAACTCCAAGTAAAAAGGTATCTAACATCTTAAAAGTTTCAGCTTTAAGTTCCATTAAGCGTAAATACCGCTGTTTTTTATTGTTATACCAGAAAGTCATTATACTTATATATTGTTAACATTCTCATAAAAAATAAAAATATGGACCTCTTTCAAGTTCTGACAGTACACCTTTGTTATTAGTACAAATAGCTCCAGAGGTATTTCATTACAATTAATAGTCACCAGTTAGCTGCTAGATGCTGACATTTAGCATAGTAAGCAGGCACTATTCTTTGTGTTCAATGAGTTCATAGAAAGTTAAATCCACTTTTGACAACAGACTCAAGCTTAGCTACCATTAAACCCTCTTCAGTTACTAGATGATGTGTTTGAACGGTATAAATGATTAATGAAGGTTAAATAGTTCTGTTTCTATCTTAAAACCTGTACCTTTTGTTTTGACACAGTGCAGTACAACTGGGAAGGTAAGTAGTGACTGCGGCGTGTTGGCTGCTTCTTTTTCTAGGCAAGAAAATGCTGCAGTAATGACTAATTTATCGAAGGACAAATGCGTTGTCATTCTGTAAACCTTTTTCCCTAATGAATCAATGTTTCAGCAAAATAACCGCCTGACCTACCGATAATGTTGCAGAGCTGTTGCATTCTCACAAACATTAAGGTTTGTGTTTTTGCTTTATATAACTTTATGCCTATTAAATTGTGTAAACTGTCATTTTCAGAATCAACTTTACAAAAAATAACATGAACCTTAATTTAAACATTGAAAATATGTGCATACCTTAGAAACTACAAATGGTCACTTTGTGACTCTAAAGTTCAATTTCATTGTTTTCAAAAACAAAAATATTGAGCGTATCAACAATTTTTTTTTCCAGCTTTCAGCAATCTGCAGTAGTCAGAGCAACAAAAGTTAGTGGGAACATTTATTATTTGTCTTATTGAAAAAGGCTATAGAGTACATATTCGGGTTTCTGAGTGTACATGAATCTGAGAACAACAAATGGCAAAGTTATTGTTGAAAAAGTAGGAAACCTTTTTATAGCATTATATGATCAATGTTTATTTGTTGCATATTGTATGCAAATCTGTATTACATTGTGTAACAATATGTTAGATCTGATCATAATTTTTCTTTCAAGTTAACCTGTAGCTATTCTGAACAGTAGCCGACACACTGGGCATGTTGCATAGCTGCATCCCTGAAGCGGGCCCAACAACCCAACCATAGCCTCCCAGTATTTACGCATGTGAAGAGCACTCATCAGACAGTGTTCTGTACATGTGGCTAATTTACTAACAAATATGTTTTGCTAAGCAGTGTATGCTCAGGTGTCAAAATCAAAATGTACTTCACCTCAGTGGCAACATACCTAAAAATAAAAAAAAAAACTTTTTTATCTTATGTTTTTAGGGTTGTTTGGCATTTTTTAGTTATTTTGCAGGCATCTAATGCAGTAACAATTTTGCATGAGGTGCACACTGATATCACTAGAGGTGACTAAAAAAGCCATAGTCTATGCATCATGGTGGGTACCGCAGTGCTCATGCTTATAAAATACTTTGCATGCCTAGAAGACATTGGCCACAGCAAGTGTATGTATGCAATTTCATTAGCTGCTTGCAAATTCATGTTGTAATAATACATTCCTGTACTTAGTCTGCCTTATTTTGGAAGAGTTCAGCAAGCTTTCAAAAACTTTACATTATCCAACTTTATTTACTAAACTGCTAAATATAAATTTGCGTTAGAAATTGTACTGGTTTACATATACAACATATGCCTCAAATCAACTTTAAAGTGATTATAAAGGCAGAAGGTTTTTTATCTTAATGTAATCTATGCGTTAAGATAAAAAGTCTTCTGTGTGCAGCAGCCCCCCTCAGCCCCCCTAATACTTACCTAAGTCCATCTCTATCTAGCGATGTTGTAGGATTGTCTCGGCTGCTCGGGACTCCCCTCCTCATTGGCTGAGACAGCAGCGCAGCTGCTGTCAATCAAAGTCAGTCAGCCAATGAGGAGAGAAAGGGGGCGGGCCGGGCCGCAGCTCCGTGTCTGAATGGATACACGGAGCTGCAGCTTGGCTCAGGTGCCTGCATAACAAGCTGCTATGGGGGCATCCAGGGAATCTGACCGCTGACCCGGGGAATCTGACTGCTGATCCCCGCTGAGCAGACAAATGGCTGCTTAGCGGGGATTAGCGGGGATATCTGCTCCGCTGAGCTGAGCAGACACAGCCAACTCTCAACTATGAGCGGTTATATGTATACAGACCACCTGTCCATTTACACCCAACTGCCATCTGATCCGATCCCCCAAACAGATGGGGGCCCCCATCCGTCTGTTTTTAGCAAATAGGATTGGATCAGATGTCGGTGGGTGTCAACAGCAGGCGGACCGATCCAGTCCGTGTGTGAAAGGGGCCTTAGGTGTTTTTCTCTTGCTCTAGAGTGACAAAAAAATGAGGGCGCAGCAGGTTGATCCATATTTCAAAGAATAAAAAAATAATAATAATAATTCCACAGGGATTACATGTAGAACCTAGTAAACTGTAAAGTGTGATTATAATAAAAAAAATTTGGTAAATTGGAACTAATGATAACACTGCTGAAATGTAGCCCTAGAGACAGAAAGATCATTTGACCCGATGCAGAAAATACTGCTCCATTTCTTTTGAAATTTGACTTCACAATTTCCAGTTAAAGTTTAAATTTAAAAAATAAATAAAAAATGTGTATATGTTCAAAAATGTATTTGTATTACATAAGAAACATTACAATAGCAATTATACAAAATAATTCAGGGCAAGAATATAATATCAATTTGTTGAGGTTCCATTTGTTGTTATTCTGGTACTGACCATGATAAAAAAAAATGTGCAGCCTTTTTTTATGAGGCGAGCACTAAAGCTTAAAAAACATTTTTCTAGTATTTTATTATATTATATAGAAATAACCTTTTGGTTTCCTTGTCTTACTGTTCCATTATATTGTGAAATTTACAAGGCTCCTCAGACAACCTTGAGGATCAGACAAAAAGTTGCAGTTTTCCAGGCTTCTAACAATGACTAATCCTTAATTTTTGTCACGATTACCATTCTGATACAACCTAGATCAAGTTAATGGTGTTCGGATCACCTAGCTTCTTTGTAACAGAACTGGAGGAATTCTGAAGAGAGTGAGTGTCAAGCTGTCTCTGCATCTGGGGGCTATACAAGTCAAATACATTTTTTCAACAGGTTCTTGAACCCATAAACTGCCTTATACCCTAGGCTTACAATAGACATTGTTTACAAACCAAACATTAATGTGAACTTCCTGAGAGACTTTAACTGACAAGTGTTTAGGAGCATTGGCAACTTTCCATTATTCCCCAGTTCATTAAGTTAAAAGATGAGCAGAGTGTTTTTTTTATTAGGCCTGATTTTTATTGTAACTGAACTGATCAAAAAGTCTTAATGTGGACACAATACAAATACAATTTTCCTGTTAGGCAAGGACTGATGAACAGAAGACAAACTCAAGCCTGATGTTAATAACTTGTTAACCTCCCTGGCGATATGATTATGTCCGATTTTTGATGCTGAAAGCGGTACAATTATTTTGCATGGAAATTTGGCGTTTTATATTGTAGGCCTGTAAGTCTTAGCTCACTAACTCACTTATCTGTCCAAACAAGAGTCTAGTAGACATCCCGGGTATGATAAAGTTTGAAAAACAAAATCATAAATTATAATAAATAACTATAAATGATTATAACAAATAATAATATAATAATAATTATTCAATAATATAATCAAATCAAAAACACTGAAATTTGCTCAGTTGCAGAATTGTCACTGTCATTACTTTCAGTGTTTGATGACAGATTTCCCCACAAATTACTATCGCTCAATTCTGCAAGTGATTCTAATTTATTATTGCTGTTTTCTAGCTGGTCTTAAACCACTTTTGATGTAAAGGGACACTTTTTGGTTGCTATGGACAATCTTCAGTTTCCAGGCAGAAAGAACAGTATATATTATATAAAACTGCATGCAGGGCACTGGACAAACCACTAGGGACAAAAGGGAGGTGAAATAAATTGATACAGTTATGTAATCTGTAAGTTTATAGTGTACTGTATATGTATTGTGTTTTTTACTTTTTGAATTTGGCGCCGTTCTCCGTCCCCGTGCGTTGCAACGCTTGCAGGGAACGGAGCTCGGCACTGTAATAGATCCAGCGGAGGACGGCTCGCACACAGAGAGGGGAGACATTGCAGGATCCAGGGGACAAGGTAAGTAACTTCTTCCTGGATCCTGCGATGCTATCCCGAGTGTGGCTCGGGGTTACCGCTTTTGGTACTGAAAATCCACCCCAAGCCACACTTGGGATTACTGTCAGGGAGGTTAATTACTACAACCACAACATTAGTAATAGTAGCATTAACAAATAAGTATTAACAACAAATAAGCAATAATGAGTGTTCAGAAGATTTCATTTTCATTCTGTTTGGGGGACAGTGGCCATTAGGGGCGCCCGGGCCCCGTCCCCTCGATCCACGGCCGCCACCCCCATGCTCTATCCATGGCCGCTATTTTGACAGAACACCAACCACCCCCATTCATGCGTACGGCCCTTTTCAGGACACCGGGTGCATGAATTACAGTGGTGAGAGTGTTTTTTTTAAGCACCTGATTAGAGCCAAAGGCTTCAAAATAGGATGGGCTCATGGAGCAGAGCATTGCGCCGGGAGCCAACCCAGGTGTTACAACAGCGAATGAATATTTGCTATTGAAAAATTGATTCTCAATCCGGCCAATCAGAAGCAGGTCTGAGACCCATTTTCCGATTGGCCAAAAAGAGGAGAGTCCCAATTGGCTGCCGCAATGCCCTTGGAGAGCAGGGGATGGGAAAGCCGCCGCCGCCGAGAAAGGGAAGCCGTCAGTGAAGCCCAGGAGAAGCGCTGCCCACTATATATTGGGTAAGTGCACAATACCCACCCGACAGACCGGGGGGGTTTTTTATGCCCCCCAAAAAAATTACCACCGGCCACTACTGTTGGGGGAAGAGTAACAAGTCTCTATTCCCACCTCTACTCTAAAGCAATTGTTTGCATGATGTGACCAATGCCAAATAACTACCTGCACACATAATTATGAAGACTTTCTTTTATATATATATACAGTTGTGCTCATAAGTTTACACTCCCTGGCAGAATTTATGATTTCTCAGCCATTTTTCAGAGAATATGAATGATAGCACAAAACATTTCTTTCACTCATGAAAGCCATTTGGCTGAAGCAATTTATTATCAATCAACTGTTTTTACTCTTTTTAAATCATAATGGTAACAGAAACTACCCAATTGACCCTGATCAAAAGTTTACATGCCCAGGTGATTTTGGCCTGATAACATGCACACAAGTTGACACAAAGGGGTTTGAATGGCTATTAAAGGTAACCATCCTCACCTGTTATCTGTTTGCTTGTAATTAGTGTGTGTGTGTATAAAAGGCCAATGCATTTCTGGATTCCTGACAGACCCTTGCATCTTTCATCCAGTGCTGCACTGACGTTTCTAGATTCTGAGTCATGAGGAAAGCAAAAGAATTGTCAAAGGATCTGCGTGAAGAGGTAGTTGAACTGTATAAAACAGGAAAGGGATATAAAAAGATATCCAAGGAATTGAGAATGCTAATCAGGAGTGTTTAAACTCTAATCAAGAAGTGGAAAATGAGGGGTTCTGTTGAAACCAAACCACGGTCAGGTAGACTAACTAAAATTTTAGCCACAACTGCCAGGAACATTGTTCGGGATGCAAAGATAAACCCACAAATAACTTCAGGTGAAATATAGGACACTCTGAAAACATGTGGTGTGGCTGTTTCAAGATGCACAATAAGGAGGCACTTGAAGAAAGATGGGCTGCATGGTCAAGTCGCCAGAAGAAAGCCATTACTATGCAAATGCAACAAAGTATCCCACTTAGAATATGCCAAACAGCACAGAGACAAGCCTCAAACCTTCTGGCACAAAGTCATTTGGAGTGACGAGACCAAAATTAAGCTTTTTGACCACAACCGTAAACACTACACTTGGAGAGGAGTCAACAAGGCCTATGATGAAAGGTACACCATTCCTACTGTGAAACACGGAGGTAGATCGCTGATGTTTTGGGGATGTGTGAGCTACAAAGGCACAGGAAATTTGGTCAAAATTGATGGCAAGATGAATGCAGTATGTTATCAAAAAATACTGAAGGAACATTTGCATTCATCAGCCAGGAAGCTGCGCATGGGACGTACTTGGACATTCCAACATGACAATGATCCAAAACACAAGGCCAAGTCGACCAGTCATTGGCTACAGTAGAATAAAGTGAAGGTTCTGGAGTGGCCATCTCAGTCTCCTGACCTCAATATCATTGAGCCACTCTGGGGAAATCTCAAACATGCAGTTCATGCAAGACAGCCCAAGAATTTACAGGAACTGGAGGCTTTTTGCCAATAGGAATGGGCAGCTTACCATCTAAGAAGATAAAGAGCTTCATCCACAAATACCACAAAAGACTTCAAGCTGTCATTGATGTAAAAGGGGGCAATGCACGATATTAAGTACTGGGGTATGTAAACTTTTGATCAGGGTCATTTGGGTAATTTCTGTGATTATGATTTAAAAATAGTAAACACAGTTGATTGATAATAAATGGCTTCAGCAAAACACTAACCATGAGTGAAAGAAAAGTTTTTGTTTTATCATTCATATTCTCTGGAAAATGGCCAAGAAATCATAAATTCTGCCAGGGTATGTAAACTTATGAGCACAACTGTATATAACTTATTTGTCATGCATCACATCACTTACATTTTCAATATCACACCCCATAGCCTATTCAATTGTAAGCATGTTACAGCTGGACAATGCAGAGTAAGCATATGATAAAAAAAACACATAAGCAAAGATTACTTCAGTTATCGCTATAGATTAATACATGGTTATTACATAGGGTAAGTCCACTTCACAACCGACTGTGTTATTTCACCTGCTGACATGCGTCGCTCTAAGGCAACTAAATAAATTAGAATGTGATGGAAAGTGGCTGCGTCCTTTTTTATACAGGGCACCACAATGCACTGTATGTGCATAGTGGTGTGCTGCAGTGTGGATCTGTCAGTACCTACCATAGGTGTGCGCAGCCTATTGCATTAGAGTGTGCACCCCAAAGCTCCAACACATATGCGTTTGAAATATTTACAGGCCTCTTCCCCGCTCTCCATCCTGAAACAATGGGAGGAAGGGGGAGCAAGGGAGCACATGGGAGACCCGGGCAACAGAAGGAAGAGGATCAGGGAAATGAGGGGTGGCTGGGGTGGTATATATTAGTACCAATCCCCTATATTTTCCTCCTGTGGCAGCTGAGTGTTGACAAAAGGGAGAGGAGAAGCCTACTTTCAGCTGCTGCAGGAGGAAAATACAGATCGGTTCCACTAAATTCCACCCACGTCACCTCTCCTGTCCAGGTTCTGAGGGTCGGCAAGGAAGGGTTGTTGTTTACTTGTCACCTGCCCACCATTGACAGTTTGCCAACCCCAGGATTAGGGTGTGCCCAGGCACACCTGGCACACCCCTTGCGCACGCCTATGGTACTTACTGTACTGTTTGTTGGGATGCACACTGCATTGTTGTATGAGTGGTAAAACTTTTGTTTTATCTTTTGTCATCACAACCAACTAAACTGCACATGCACACATACTGCAGATATCTCCATCCATGCTAACAGCGCAGATGGGAGAATCTATTGTACTCTGACAGCTGACTCCAGCAGCTGTCAATATATCAGAGCAGTGCTCATATTTGATTGGATGCAGGTGCTGTTTGGCCAACAATTTACCACCCAGATTCTTTGACAAGGGTCCATTGAGCAATCGACTTTTGCCAAGCTAGGTGGTGCCAACAGGGGCACCTATATCTTGAGATTCAGGCGATTCAGCGTAAATTGAATACATTTTGAGCCTTGGATTGCAACATATACGCTGCCAGGTGGTGTTTAGTTTGGATTGCCTGCGTTATTCAGAAGCTTGGCTCTCCCATTCATCTCTATAAAGTTTGCAGTTGTGTCTGTACACTGCGACACAAGCACTGGGGGGGGGGATCAAAAATAAACACTTCCCAGTACAGCGGAAAAAGTAAAGCAAAGTTACCAAGTTTCCTTTCATTGTAAGAGAACCTATATTACAGACCAATGCTATGTCCCTGCACAAACTAACGATTCAAGCTACTCATGGTAGTAACCAGTGAACAACATTCTATTCTAGTTAAATAATGTTTGCTTGCTTCTTTGCATATACCTCCGTGCACACTTTCATACGTTGCAAATACACCCATGTAAAAAAAGGATGTAGCCTACTATGGCTGATCAACTAACAATAAATATGTAAAGAGTCATTTTGAATGTTTCCCAGGAGAAGGCATTACTAAATAAGAATACAATAATAAAAATAAAATAAAGAATATGAATATCAAAATTAAAGCATAAACAAATCCAAAATCAATTTTTCAGGCTGTCATATTAAACAACGACATATATTGTTTGAAATGTTGTGCAGAGTAGCATTAACACTTAGGATGGCCATGCATATTACAATCTGACTGTATAATCATTGTGCAATCCCATTTTAATTTTCCAAAACTGTAATATGCAGACAAACATAAATGATCTATTCAATTATCCAGTATTGCAGGCATTTAGATGTCATTGTTTTTGGTAGATCTAAAGAATCTAGCTATCTTCTGTGCAGGTTAATAATAATATATTTTTGTTCTTTTGTTTTTTATTTAAGGGAGAGAGTTGCATTAAGTGATTGCACTATCAGCTGTGAGCTTTGTTAATTTCAGTGTAGCTAGGCTTTTTAAATTGTGCATATGTATATTAAAGTTACTGCCTGCTTGATATCACTTGCATATGCACCAGCAATCTTGGACACATATGCAATGGGAAGGGAGATCATAATTAATGTTTCTGTGTTATATTTTTATTGTTTTAAAAAGCAGTTAAAGTAAAACTATTTTTTTTTTTTACATTATATGTTAAAATTTTGGTTTATGTAGTGATGTTTTTACCAAATATAACACAAAAATTCTATTTTGATGTTTATAAAGCAATGGAAAAATATTATTTGAAATAACAGCTGGTTAGTTAAAATGTTGTCTTAAAAAAAATTTTAGTACTGGTACTTAGAATGGTAAGAGATAATAAATAAAATTTATTGAAAGCATTAGTCTGCCCAAAAGTGATATTTAAAGTGCTACTAAAGTCAAACTTTTTTTAATTAAATAAAAACGAGGTTATACTTACCTGCTCTGTGCAACTTTATTGCACAGAGTGGTCCTTTACCTCTGTTTTGGAAGTTCCCTGCTGGCACACTCTGCTACTCCATTACGTCTCCCTCAGCATACAACAATGCAGTGTGCATCCCAACAAACAAAATTTTGAAAAAAAAAACATGTTTCGGTTGTAAAATTTTGCAAAAAAAAAAAAAAAAAATCTTTCTTCATAAATTTAGGCCAAAAAATATTCTGCTACATTTTTGCTTTGTAAAAGTAACCCAAATTAGTGTTTATTATTTAGTCTGTGTGAAAGTTATAAAGTCTACAAACTATGGGATATTAACATTTTTTGCAGTTATAATTTTCCATCCCAATGTTTGTAGAAAAAGAAGAAATTAAATATTTTTTTTATTTCACAATTTATTTATTTTTTACATACTGTCACTAGTGCATTACATCATCATAATAGTTTCATAGGGGTGAGGGGGTACGGTTATAAGGGACCATCATCCCTGATAGAGATATGCAGGAAGGGTCCCCCCAATATAATGGGATTATATATTTTTGCTTGTTTTTCTTTTTTTATATATATTATACCAATTGTGGTTAATTTCCTTGCCACACAGGCTTGTTGCCATCCTATATTGGTTCTTGTATTTGGCCTCTCTCTATGTGGATCTCTCTGGCAACATCCAAGTTCCCCTGGTGGTGTGATGGATGACACATTTGGCTTTTAGATCTGTGTTGACTGGTGTATTCAGAGCTTGTACCATCTTAGGACATGTAAGTGTATTGCATATATATTGTAATACAAAATTACAAAGAAATGTTTACTACATTTATAAATATACTATTATCATCTCTGTTTGTTTATAGAACAATCACCTTGCTCTTTTCTATCAACTCCCTGAAGAAGGAATCTTTATTTCGAAATGTGTTGGGGTTCCCATGCTATGTAGCAGCTTTCATCCAGCTGTAATATGCCAATACTATCATACCAATATATGCATTTTTGTTGTGTACCTATGGTTCTTTTTAAACTGCACACCAGTCTTTTCTTGTTGTATGTCAATTTTTAAATTGTAATATTTTTTTTTCATATATTCTTGTCTATACATGACTTTACTGTTCTACTTTGGGCTGCTATAATCCCATTATATTGGGGCACCCTTCCTGCATACATTATCATAATATGACTGGTGTGGCGGTGATCAGGGATACTGACTGGTCACAGTATGCAAAAATAAATAAATAATTTAAAAAATGTTTTCACATTTTTAAAAATGTATTTCTTTTTATAACATTTCTTTACATTTTAATTTTTTTTTTTTACATACTTTCATCAGAGTAGTTCAGTGCCACCATAGTGACACTGTACTACTCTGCGGGGGGGGGGGGGGGGTGATCGGGGATTTTTTTTTTTTTTTACACTGTGATTGCTGCTACAGTGATTATAACTGTGACAGCAAATGTTTGGATTGTCATGAATGGGTTACAGCTGGGCTTATTATGATGTGATTGGCTACAGCTAATCACATGGTACAAGCCAGATGCTGTGATTGGCCCAGGTACAATGTGATAGCTGTGGGCCAATCACAGCATCATTCTGCAGGAATCACAGCTGTTATGAATGAAATTCATTCTTAACAGCTTTTTTGACATAGCGTTTACATGATCACCAGGCACTCAATGCAACGGGGTAACGGGAACGATAATGGTTTCCTGTGGACATATCGTTTAGTGAAGTATTGCGCTGCACACCACAGGGAGCGTGCCAGTGTGCATGTGTCAGGCAATATATATTTACATTGCTGAGCCAACCGTGCCACCCCACCACAGTAAAAGTACTGTGGGCGCGTGGCAAGTGGTTACAGCGGAGTTCCAATCTTAAATTTAATTTTGCATTATTCAACTGCATTAAATACAATTAACATTTGGTAAAAAAAAATTTTTTTACTCCCCTTTTCATGTCTGTTGCTAGGGGGTCCCTCGTAATCTGCCTCTTCCTCTCTATGGTGCCTGACGTCATTTCCCTCGGAGCCCGTGCTCACTAGTGCTCCTGGGAGATGCTTGTCATGCTTGTCAGGGCTTAGTTGCCATCACAACAGGGGCGGGCACTTCCGACGACGCTGCCCGTTGTGATAGCAACGTCAGAAGTGTACGGTGCTGCGCCGTACATACTGCGCATGCGCGGGAATGGATGGTGCATGCTGGTCACTCAGCTGCACCAGAGCCCAGAAGATAGTGCTTGTGGGCTTCACATGCCCACAAGCACTATAGAAACTGCCAGGAAAGAGGAATATAAGATATATTCCTCTATGAAATCGGCAATCGAGCGCCAATTCAGCACAGAAATGTGAGTACTATAAATAAGTGTTAGAAACAAAAGATATTCATCCTAAAAAATAAAAAAAATTTAACAGTGGGAACTCCGCTTTAAAGTGGCTGTGGCAGTACTGTTTGTAGAGAGCAGAGAAAGCTCCCACTGTGTCTAGAAATTGACCTTTTTTCATGGTTCAGCAATGCTCAGCTTTGATTTGCTGAGGTGGTTGAGCAGTCATATGCAGGAACACATTTTTAGATTTCTTTATAATAACATTTTAGAAACCCGTTAAATGACACAATTTATCAATAAGTGTATTATTTATTTATATATTTATTTATTTGTACAGAAAAGGTAACTGATTGTTTTAATGGGTTGTTGCTGCCCTATTTTATCCCAATACAATATTAAGAATATCTTGGATTTCAAGTATTGACGTATATGAAGTATATTTCTATTCCAGGAAGGCATACGCAGTAAATGGGACTATTTCACTAAGTCTTTTAATTCCAGTGTGGCTACATTTCTTTCACATTTAGGACACCCACGGTAAGTTGATGTCAGTTCCTGTAAGTATTTTATGTGATTATTATGATAAGCAGCATTCGGTCTATTATACAGCAGTTGGCTCTATTGTCACAGCTTTTATAGCATACTGTTTGAGCTTTACCGAATGACATGATTTAATCATGAATAATATAATTTGTGCAATTTTAAATTCAGAAGCTTTTGAATGCCCTTTCAGAAACCCATGAGTAGCTATAACTATTACGATTTTGCTTTACATATATCACATGTATCACAAAATGTGATGATTAGATTAGATTAAATCTACATAGATTTGTGCTATTTGAAGGTATGACTCTTCTTTGAATTTCAGGCTCAGAATGCAAATCAGAACATTGCCCAATCGATGAACTGGCATTCTTATCGGTTTCTGTCATACAAAATGCACTTTGGGATCTTTTAGTAAGACAAAGTAATATGCGAAAAGTACAGCAACATATAGTTAGTAAAGGGAATGTAGCTTTCTTGACTTGACTGCTAAAAATTGGAAGCTGGGTGTCTTGGGTAATTAGGCCATACAAACCTCTCAAATTCTGTTTTGCTGGTATTAGCAATTAGATAATACAGCTGTTTATTTACTCCAATATCAAACACACAATTAAGAGTTCTAAATATCTGCCATGATTAAATCAAAAGCAACACTTTTGATTTGTGGTGTTTCAGCTGAGCATCATGAATTTAAAAAACGATATAATATCGGCCAACATTCAAGAAAAAGTCTACTTACTGGAAGGACAGACATCTTGTTCATAGATGCAAAGGCAGAGCTCACTGGAGAAGATTCTGATGTTTGCAAAGACTAAAGGAAAAAAAAAAAGAAACAAAAAGATTATAACTGTTAAAGTAGATTATTGAGACAATTAAAATGAAGCAGGCCTGGTGTATCAAAGTCCAAGGTTTTCCAAAGTGTATGAAACCCTTCTAATATGTTATTTGGGTTGCTCGCATAACCATTAATTACAATGCAACTACCTTACACACTTTTAAAAAAGTTATATACTATATGGGAACGGGAAGGCTTCCACAAGCCAAACAAATGCTTAGAAGCCAGTAGGTACAATGTTTTCGAGAGAGAATCATATAGGCAAGCCTTAACTGACCCAGCTTCAAAAAAGATCAGCAAGGATCAGTCTAGAAACAGATATGCAAATTAATCTTTTAAATGTAGAAAAAACACTGTATCATAATATATTTAACTTCAATCAAAACATTATCCTTTTGATATAAAGGATATGTATATAATTAGACATTTAATTAATAAATTACAACCTTCATCAGTCTAGTAAATGTCAATCAATCATCCTTGTAATGTGTATGGATAATTAGCTATAGGCCAGCCTAATTACTCCCATGAAACTTGAGTTGTGATTCTTAGATTTCTGAAATATAGTCTGGCATGTATCTAGTAACAGCAGGATTATCTCCCACTTGTGAAATAGGGATTCATAACACTACTGTGTATGGAGCTCTGCTACCCTCTATAACACATACTGGAAATTCTAGCAGCCTGCTTACAAACTGTAGTCAGAACTAGAGCAACATAGCTTAGATCAGTGGCATCTGTACTGATGTAATGCTATGAATGATAAATGTTCTCAAAGTAATTTTTTTCATCCTGCTTTGAAAGCTTTGTGATAAAATGATATTTCGAGAACATTTTATGTGAAGATTTTGTCCTATGTATGTCCCTGAACTTTGTTATTGGCATAAACTCTGTTTTTCTGTATTACAGATTCAGTTCTTTCTTTTATTTTGAAATGTTGTCAAAATGTCATAGTAAGAAGTCACATTAGCTTTTATTTTACAGCTGGCAGTAGAAAAACTTTTACTTTATTTTAGCATTTATATATCAGTTACTCCACATTATTTATCTTTAAAAGAATAGCAAGGCAACGCCATGACTTTTGTTCTTTCATGTTATAAACCAGTCACAGTTTAGGTATCAATTTAATTGCTAAAATATATTTTTCCACCTGTCACTCACTTCTGTATTTGCGCTTGTAGTCTAGGAGGGCACTTGTGCCATGAACAACCGTGAACTGCTGAGGCAGTTCACAATGGTGCGACATGGGCTCTGACTTTGAGAGCATATGGCGCATTACAAGTCGCACCCCATTAAGTGAAATGGAACCGTTCTAATAGGAACGATTTGAGTCGCTCCGAATTAGTAAAGGTTCCAGCACTACTTTTGGTCCAACTGTTAAAGAAGTCGTATGCAAGTCGTGCCAAAGTCACGCTGGGATGTCGGCTTCAAAGTCACGTGGAAGTGTGATCTGGGCCTAAGAGACAATCATCTTTAATCTAGACAGGTGAAGATTGGCTTTATTTTAAATTCATCCAGAACCAGGCCTATATGTTTTCTTGTTTAGTAGGGATTGCAGGGCCCACTGTGACACGTTTGACAACCATTCAGTAAAAGACTCAGAATTTTGGAGTCTTTACCGAAGGTCAACTTTGACTGTTGGCTACAACTTTCAATCTACATAAGAAACACTTTTATTAGATGACCCTTTTGGATATCTGGTGTTGTCTTCAATGCCCTACAGATGAACAGTTCAGTTGTTGCCAGTACCTGTCAAAATACTTTTTTTACATAACTGGCATTAAACTGCCACTTTGAGCATCCTGTATGAAAGGGTTGGGTCTGTTCCAGAATTTTACTACTTTAAGCTACTGCAAATAGTACAGCCCATGTGACCACCATTGTACACCCCAGGTACTTCCCATACACAAATGTAATGTTGCTTATCATTTCATAAAGGTTTCAGATATTTTTTCTTGCAAAGCTCCATCTCCTTTCTGCTAAGTACTGCCTATTTTGTTAGCTTTTCATGGCTGGATTACCACTACTTCATACATGAGAAATCCTTCTCCTTCAAGATCAAATATTGGGCAAAATTCTTATCAGTAGAGATTGCAGGAGCTACAACCTGTTAGTTTATCACGTTATGCTCATGTTTGTTAAGTGCCCTCTATATTCTGCTGTAAAGACTACACTAAAGTTTCTTCATACCACTATCCCAAAGTCTATTTATTACCCTAGCTACATAGGATCCAAACCCACAAACCCAGTTCTAAACCTGTAATGAGATGCTACAGTCTTGGGTAAAGTAGAATATATGGTATCACTATTTAGACAGAGAACACTACATGGTGTCAGAGAAAAAGTAGCACCAAATGTCAATGGTATATCCAATCTTATTTTTTAAGCCAATATTAGCCTCCATGCACACTGGGCTTAAAAAAACGTCTGTTCTCTCAGGAGTGAAAAACGCTCATATAGAGCATTTTTTGTACAAAGTTTAGATTAGTTTAGGAGAGTTTTACGTTTTTTCTCCCTCCAAGCTCCAATCAGAAACGCAAACCAGAAGGTTTTTTTTCTGCCTGTAAACGTTAAACTCAAAATATGCCTCTTAACAGCCTAATGTGCATGGACACATAGGATAACATTGAGTTGCTTCTACAGGCAGAACACAAAACTCCTGTAGAAGCAACATTTTTTAAGCCAGTGTGCATGGAGCCTTAGAGACTTTAAACTATCTTTATTGTTTTCCAAGATACCATATACCTGTAAGTATGAATATAAAGCCACGACAAGATTAAACATAGTAAATAAACCATATTGAGCGAAATACACATTTACAAACTTCATTTGTTAGGTCTATAATCTGCTGGAAATAACACATTATAAGATACAATAGTTCAGAAAATATTAGCCAGATATCTCCAAGTTACCAAGAATGATCAAGTGAATCAGTTTAAGTCGATCTAGTTCTTTTTTAGAATGTGCAAATCTGTCAGCTGCATGTTACCTAAATAAAAGAAAAAAAGGCATAGAAAAATTGATGTATATATCCCTATTAATGTTCTAATAAACAACTCGTGGCTATGATTTTCACAAATAAAGAGTGGACGTGCGCACTCAATCACTAAGCTGCCATTATTTATGGTAATCTAACACAAAATAACTAACCATCGCAAATAAAGACTTTTCCTCTAGATGCAAAAGGCAGAATGAGTAATGACCTTTCCTAGTCTCTGTGGTCTCTCACCTACCATTCACCTATTTAGAAAACAATAAGCCTGCCCTTCAGTCAATAGAATAGGCAGAAAAATACTCTCTATTCCTTCTATACCACTCTATATTCTCTATATACATTGGCATTAGGGATGAGCCCACGGTTCGAGTCGAACGTAAGTTTGACTCAAACATCGGGTGTTTGTTTGTTCTAAAACAAACCGAACATATGGAGCATTTGCGGAAAATCTGAGCGCCGCGGAACACCCCATAATGCACTGCGAGATCGCAGTGCATTGCTGTATGATGATTGGCCAAAGCATGCACCAGACTTGCATGCTTTGGCATGCTTTGGCCAATCACAGCGCACTCTGCTGAGAGAGCCATAATTGGCCAAAGGCAGGGTGCGAACCTTTTTCTTAACATGTGCAATTTTTGCAATTCGTTATGCTTCCTATCCCGCATCCCTTTAGCTGAAAAATCTGCCGCCAAGTTGTTGTTGCTCATGTCCCGAGATCATTTGGCATAGGCGTAGTACATTCGTAGGTTCTTCTGCCTTGCTTGTCATCCCATCTGCAAACATACGATTCATTTGTAGATCCAAGCCTCTGAGCCGCTTTCGCTTGTTGTCCGATATCACTTAACATGGGCTTCACTGCTTATAGGATTCACTGTCCATGGGGTTGCCGTCTCATCCATTTGGAGATGAGCATGTATTGCTTGTATGGGTTCTGTGGCTGATTGAGGTTGTAATTAGACCCACCTGGTGTCTTGTCTGCACCTTGATTAGCTTGGGGGGTTGGGGGGTTGGTTGTGTTTGGCTTCAGAGCTAGGGGTGGCATACACTGCTTCGTAGAAATTTCACCATATCATTCATATGTATTTGTACTCATTTGTTGGGATTTGTACCTCATTCGATCCCAGTCACGACTCGTGGCAGCCCTCTGCTCCGGACCATTCATATCTAGCTGCCTAGGTGCCCTGAACGTTATGAATACACGTAACTCACTCACACTACAAGCCACTTCCGAATCAAGTCTCATCAGCGGCGTATGTCCCTTAACCTACGCCTGACATACCACACCTCCTACTAACCCCACATCTCTTCTTAACCCCCACGCCTCTTACTAACCCCCTACACCTCCTACTAAACACCAAACCACCTACAGCCAATCCAAGTCTACTCGCATCATCGGCACAACGATTTGGATCCTCGGCATACAAGTCCCACCGTTACTCACACCTACAGCCGATCTGAGTCTAGCCGCATCATCGGCGCAATGATTCGGATCCTCAGCAAATACAAACCATTACTCACACCTACAGCCCATCTGAGTCTAGTCGCAGCATCGGCACAATGATTCAGATTCTCGGCAATACAAACCCCACCGTTACTCACACTCCAGCCCGGGCCAAATGCAGGCTCATCGGTGACATGAACGCAGTGGCACAATGATTCGGATCCTCGTCCTTTCATTACTCTTATCAACATAAACATACACGTTGTTGCGGTCGGTCATTCCTACATGCTCAAATTTCGCTACCTTTGTTTTCGCCTTCCTGATAAGGCTGCTTACTTGCGATCGTTGCAAGCATCTCTGCAAGTGGCTCAAACCAGCCACTCACCGTCTCCAGTGGCAAATCGGGCAGGCTCACCTATTCTCTGTCGCTTCTCTCTTTAGGTCAGTAGAGTTTCAGTTGGTCCATCCTGCACCAGGTTTGGACGGTAGTCCCTCAGGTAAAAAAAAAAAAATAACTGTGTTCACACTGACGACAGGGCTCACACCTTCATCAGGGGGCCAGCCATGCCCCAAACAGCTCTTTGCAATCCCCCTTGTTAAAACAATTTCCTATGTCACCTTACTACAGGTTCCCGGTCAACCCAATTCTCGACACCAGGACTTCACAAGCTAGGGCATTGAGTCAGGTGCATAGTACAAAGGATCTCACACCTACAACCAATCCGAGTCTTGTCGCATCATCGGCACAACGATTCGGATCCTCGGCAGTACAAACACTGACAGCCCGATCCGAGTCTAGTCACATCATCGGTGCAAACGATTCAGATCCTCGGCACTACAAACCCCCCATCCACACCTCCTACGAACACCACATCTCCCACTAACACGACCGTTATTCTCACCAACAGCCCGATCCGAGTCTAGTCGCATCATCGGCACAACGATTTGGATCCACAGCACTACATACCTCACTGTTACTCATCATCAGCACAACGATTCGGATCCTCTGCACTACAAAACACCGACAGCCCAATCCGAGTCTAGTCGCAGCAACAATTCGACTTCTCAGTGCTACAAACCTCACCATTACTCACGGTTGGCATTAAGCAGCTAAATACATCATGACTAGGCTGCATGCATGTCGGGTGACTCGGGTTCTACCTATCCTCCCATCCGACTCCCTCCCTGGCCGCCTTCCTCGTGCAGGGATGCACTTCAGGATTCCACACCAGCCTCATCATGATACCCCACATGACCGCAAGAACCTACTCTCAGCTGCCACCGATGAGTCAGCCATCGGAATCGTGTTACAAACCAAACTGGACCGGGGGTACATGATCACCCCTTTTCCAAGTCACCTTTCACCGGCTTGAGAGTCAGCCCTATTGGACTTGCCGAGGGCATGTATTCTAATTAACTTTGTTAGCGTATGATTTGTCCGCGCCTCATTGTTCTCACATCCCAAGTTTGAACTCCCTAATACCCTCAGAAGAATTTTCCCCTAAGCATTCGTCAGTCGACCTAGCCATTCAAGCCATCGTTGGTATAGGAGTAGGTGCTTGGCGGTCCAAAGCGGACATCTCAGACACTTTCAAATTACTGCCCATCGAGCCATCCATCTAGCGATGGCATAGGGATCAAGTGTAAAGGCTTATATTATTTTGCCACCAAATTGTCATTTGGTACTAGAAAAAAAACCCTGTCGCATCAGGCAGGTTGCCAGAAAGTCATCCACTATCTCGATGACTTCCTGCGCATCGAAATACCCGGTTAGCCCCCAGTAGACGTTAACAGCTTAAGAGGGGTATTTGGTAATTTAATAGCAAAGAATAAAGTGGAATGCCCGGCACAGTCTATCATCTTCTTGGGTGTCAGGCTCGATGCACGGTCCATGCAGGCCAGCCTGCCTCCCGACAAGTTGACCCGCACCAGGTGGGTCGTTCACACCTTTACCCTTACTCAAGGGTGTACCAAGGGACAGCTACAATACTTGCTGGACATACTCAATTTCGCCATGAGGATCATCCCTCAAGGGCAGTCCTTCATCTCACGCCTCTCAGTTTCCTCTTGCAGATGCAAGATCCTGACTAAATTCCTAGGCTAGACACAGCAGCAATAGCGGATTTGTCAATGTGGGACGAATTTCTCATGAACTGGAATGACATGTTCATTCCATCAGCATTCTCTTCTTCACCTTGGGTAGCCACGGACACCGTAGCCTCAAGAGGCTTCATGCCAATTTTTGGCCATCATTGTTTGCAGAGCCATGGCAACCAGAAATCCTCCTGATCCTCGGGTTCAGTAGGTCCTTCTCAGTATTAGAACTCTACCCCGTTGTGGCTGCAGCTCAAGTCTGGGGCAGCACCTGGGCAGGGTAAACAGTGATGTTTGCCACAGACAATCAGGCCACAGCTAATATCATAAATATAAGCAGGTCCAAATCGCTAGCCATCACGTCCTTCCCAGCAGGCTGGTACAACTATCAATTCAAAGTGCACTGCATCTATATTTTATTGTATTTGTAGGAGGAGTCTGAGGGGTATTTATCCCTCCTCCTCTGTCTGATCCTGCATTGGCTCATATTCAGGGATCCCACCCACCCGTTTCCCCCAATTTTCACATATACTCATACACATCATACATTTCTTCATATTCTTACATTCAGGGTATGCCCTCTTTTAGGCATACTGACCAGCTAGGCCAAGGCACACCTCAGACCTTGGTAGTCAGGGTATCGCATTTCCAAGTGAAGGCTCTGACTACAAGCTACATTTTATGAATCAACCCTCTCCTTCAAAGTTGTTGTCAGGTCAGCAGTGGCAGGAGGGGCAGGACAGATGGGCCTGATCTCATAACTAGAGCTGGGTATACACGTATCAAAGTTCAAGCCTTGTCTACCCCTCTCTGTTCAACAGAAGCTGATTGTTAGAGTGGTCCTATTGGAAAACCAGCATCCAATGAGCCATTGCAGCTAATGGATGCAACATTGATTGGTGTATTCTGACGGTGGGGGGGGGGGGACCTGTACTTTTTTTTGTTGAACCCGTTGGTTCAACAAAAAAAAAAACTCATACACCTAGCTTTAGAAAACATGTATGTCATGTACAGTACTTTGACCCACTGAGTACAGAATTTCCCTAAGGAAACTGACAATTGTGAATAGGGGTGATGCCATTTTATTGCGTGATATTCTGTATTTTTCATTTGGTATTGGTACATGTCTGCCATGGTAGTGCCTAGCTTCCCATACCATTTGTTTGATATTTAATCCAACATATGACCAGAATTAAAGACTGAACAAAATTCACCCACATCTTGAGAGATTAGAGCTACTCTAGGCTTTTATCAGAAGGATGGAGAAATTACCCCCTGCCAAATAAAAGCCAAGGGAAAGGTAAGTATATTAACTAATTTTTTTTCTTATTTGTGTTCCAGATGTTTACATGAAGGGGGGATTAAATAAGTGGTCCCTTGTTTTTCATTATGTACAGTTCAATAAAAAAAGTATTTGTAAACCATCTAGAAACAAAATCTGCCGAAGCATTCACAAACATACCTAGCACCTGCATCATGTTGCATAAAACACATTTCCGATGTTTTCCAAATCTGAATCCTTAAAGAGCTTACAAGAGTGAAAGCAGAGGGGCCAGGACAAAAACAACGGTAGCCCTAATCCCTCCATCTCCATGCTGAAAACATTTTCTGTAACCTTCAAAGCTCATGCCCACGTGTTTTGCCCATAAACACTATTTTGTTTTCTTTCTCCAAAGTAGGAGGAAGTGTGTTAACAGACACATATCGTGGTGCAGGTGCCTGTGTGTTGCCGCAGCAGTCTTTGAGCATGTTTTTATTTTTGTAGGTGAGTTTCCTTTATCAGGTACTTCAGATTGCAGCTGTCATATGAGAATGGCAAAGAACACAAGGCATATGTCCTACAGCAAATAGTAGAAAAAACGTCCTATTGTAGGAGACAACAATCCCCAATTGTCAAAAACGATTTCAAGTGCAAAAGATATTTCGGAGCAAATGTATGTGTCTGGAATATTTCTTCAAGTAAACACGTCATGAATAATTTCCAATATTAAAGGAATGATCGTATAGCCATTCTTTTATGTCTTGAGGCTTTGGTGGTTGGCTCTGGATGGTTGGCAGAAATCACTAGCTTTTCATGTGACTGGCTCTATCCTATCATTATATTATAGAACTGTAATTGACTTGTAGCTACTGATGACAATTATGATTTCAATGCTTTGCACATTTGTGTAACTTTATCTATCCGTTTATAGATATATACCCTCTCAATTTCCTGAGAAAGTGACAATATCTGCATATGAAATGTGTCAAGATACAACCCGACCACCACTTATTTGAAGATCTGAACCTTTGTGTAATTGATATATTATTGATACATAATAAACCTTTGAATTTTATGACACATTATGCTTATTATATCAGTATCGGAAAAGGTGTTTTTTATGTATTGTTCTTGGATTCTGTTTTAGGGATCATGGTACTTACTCTAGAAGGGTTGTTACCCTCCTGAGTTTAAAATACTATTAAAAAGTCAACATTAAAGGGAATCTGTTACCAAAAAAAAAAAAAAAAAGGTTTACCCACTTGGTAATGTCTGTCAAGCCTGTCAATGCCTGGATTCTTGTTTTATATATTGATATATTTATTGTGTGGATAGACATTTTGAATAATTATCAGCAGAATCCAGGCACAGAGCATTGTGTTAAAGAGCTCCTGACTCAAAAGTCATCCTTCACCCTTGCCTGCTATACAGATGACCTGTCTTTGGCGGAACTCGCTCGGCGCAGATCTACAAGACTTCTCCAGACCAAACGGTTTGCTCCATCTCCCCCCTCCCCTTACCCCATTCCCCTTCCTCCTCTTACCTATCTCCCCCTATAATCTTTTACCTCTTCCTCTCTTTCTCTCCTTTTTATTCCTTTTGGTTCCTTAACTACCTAATGCCTCCTTGATATCAGGATGTAACCATTTATTTTACTACTCCTTATTGGGGTAGGCTTTTGTTTCCACCTCCAAGTGACGGGGGATCGGGGGGGGGGGCGCTCTCTGCTGCAGTGGCGGGTCGTGTGAGGTTGATGGAGGCGAATAGCCCCCCTCTACTCGGGCCGCTGCCGGGGGAGGCGCCCCCTGCCCTCCTGAACATTCAGCATCTCGGGTGTGATGAGCCTGGCACCTTACCGGACTCTCATCCCTTGGTCATCCTAACTCAATGTGTTGATTATTGACCACTAGCTGTGCTGTCACCTTGAGTCTGGAATAGTCATTTGCACTGGCCTGTATCAAGGTACAATCTTTACATGTTTTGTTCTGTATACCTACAATGTGTGTAGTTTTCTACTAAAATGTTGCTAAATAAAGATTTTACAAAAAAAAGAGCTCTTAACTCCGTGTGGCTCTCTGTGATAGGATTGTGGGGTTGAGAAGGTGATCAAACCAGTGATTTTCCGATGATGCTTACTTGGCAAATGCAGTGTGAATTTACAAGTAAAAGTCACTTCTACATTATTTATATCTGTTCTACGACACTGCTGTCTTGCTTTACAGAGTCTTTTCAATTGTTATGGGCTAGCAGAAAAATAGTTGAAACCAAAAAAGCATGTATTATTTAGTTTTCTTACATTTTAACCACTGTCCTACTGCTGTATTGTAAAAGTATGTGAATGCTCTTCTTCTGATACGCCATTTATAAACGATGCTATGTGCACCGCGATGACCACTGGGACCTGCCAGTCGTTCACAGGAGAGGCAGAACGACGGTCTGGCTATGTAAACAAGGCAGACCGCCGTTCTGTGAGAGAGGAAGAAAGAGATCTTGTGTTCCTGCTAATCAGGAACACAGATCTCTCTCTTCCTCCAGTTAGGCCATCCTCCACACAGTTAGAAAGCAATCCCTAGCAGCACACTTAACCCTTTGATTGCCCCTGATGTTAACCCCTTCCCTGCCAGTGTCATTAGTACAGTGACAGTGCATTTTTTTTTGCACTTATCACTGTATTAGTGTCACTGGTCCCCAAAAAGTGTCACTTATTGTCCGATTTGTCTGCCACAATGTTGCAGTCCCGCTAAAACTCGCTTAACGCTGCCATTACTAGTAAAAATAAAAATGCCATAAAAATATCTCATAGTTTGTAGACGCTATAACTTTTGCGTAAACCAATCTATATACACTTATTGGGATTTTTTTATCAAAAACATGTAGCTCAATACATATTGGCTTAAATTGATGAATACATTTGATTTTTTACATTTTTTTATTGGGTATGTTTTATAGCAAAAAGTAAAAAATATAGTTTTTTTTTTCAAAATTGTCGGTCATTTTTTGTTCAAAGAGCAAAAAATAAAAACTGCAGAGGTGATCAAATACCCCCCAAAAAAGCTCTCTCTGTGGGAAAAAAGGACGTCAATTGTATTTGAGTACAGAATAGCATGAATGTGCAATAGTGAGTTAAAGCAACGCAGTGCCTTAGTGCAAAAAATGGCCTGGTCATGAAGGGAGTAAAACCTTCCGGGGCTAAAATGGTTAAAATAAATTCAACTGACCCTACAGAATCATACATCTGGACACTAGGGGGAGGATTACTAAAACTGGTGCACTCAGAATCTGGTGCAGATGTACATCGTAGACAATCAGCTTCTAACTTCAGCTTATCAATTAAGCGTTAACAAAAAACTAGCTGGAAGCTGATTGGTTTCTATGCAGCACTAGATTTTGCACCCTCCAGCTTTAGTAAATAACCCCCTAAGCATTAAAGAATAGTCCCTAGACACAACTTTTGTGTCTAGGGACTTAAAAACAACTGATTGCCAGTAAACAAATTGGTACCTGTACATTTTATTGTATAGTACATGTGTGAGTATGACCCCACCCCCATATGATACATTTTGATCTAAAATAATGAAGAAAGATTGTTTGTTTTATGTTTTTTTACAGAAGTAAAATTTTTTTCAAAAGTAGTATTTTTTTTTACATTCTATTGTCAGCGGGAGGAAAAATACCCCAGTGTCATTGGCAGTGAGAAAATGCCTTAATGTGGGTAGTAAAAAGGGAGGATATCAGTTCTAGGCTTAGTGGCCGATGGGAAGCCCTGCAAGTACAAGAACCCTTGGACAGCTTGTTTGGGTAGCCGCCCATTTACTTCTGTTGTGGACAGTTTGAACTTGCAGCCACTTATGCCGCG
This sequence comes from Aquarana catesbeiana, assembly GCF_042186555.1. Lineage (NCBI taxonomy): Eukaryota > Metazoa > Chordata > Amphibia > Anura > Ranidae > Aquarana > Aquarana catesbeiana. The sequence continues at coordinate 239,252,280 of NC_133327.1, forward strand.
TACACACGAGTGGACTTTTCGACTGGACTGGTCCGACGGACCGAATCCGGCGGACATTCCGACCATGTTTTGGCTCCATCGGACCTGCAGTGGACTTTTTCGGTCGAAAATCTGACGGACTTTAAATTTGGAACATGTTTCAAATTTGTTCGACGGACTCGAGTCTGGTCGAAAAATCCGCTCGTCTGTATGCTAGTCCGACGGACGAAAACCGACGCTAGGGCAGCTATTGGCTACTGGCTATCAACTTCCTTATTTTAGTCCGGTCGTACGTCATCACGTAGGAATCCGCCAGGCTTTGGTGTAATCGTGTGTAGGCAAGTCTGTTCGTTCGAAAGTCTGTCGGAATTCCGTCAAAAGTCAGTTGAAAGTCCGGCGGAAAGACCCTCAGACCTTTGTTGCCTCACTTCTCTGGAGCGGTCGTGGAGCGCACACGTCCTGAGTCCTGTGCGTCTTTGTCTTTTTTTCAGGACCGATTGCCAGCAAAAATTCAGACCTGAAACAGGGACGCACCGGACCCCCTGCTGTGCCCCGCGGCCGCACATACTGTGAACCTAGCCTCAATGTTTTTACAGTGAACAGCCATTTCGTACAATTTAGTTATAACCCAGCTCATGAATATTATCATCTGTAAAACACAAATGTTGCTCTGAACATTTTAATCAAAATTCCACATTATTAAAATCTGAATGGACTAAATTATAATAAGGTGTTTCTGATTTGAATTAAAGCTGAAAGTTCTTTGACTTAATCTAAACATAATTACTCAAATCTCATACAAGCTTTAATATGTTAATGTCATTCCAAAAGTCGTATTAAACTTAAAAAAAAAAAAAAAAACTGTACCTGGTGATCCTGCCATGAAGGTATTTGTTCAGTCATTTCCTGTTATGGGATGACACCGATCTCTCAGTTGTGCTCCTGCATTGTGAGAGCCCATTCACACAGGGGCAACACGACTTCCAGCACGACTTTTGGGAGGCAACTTGGACACGACTTGAGTATGAATCACAGCACGACTTGGGGCAACTTACAACACAACTTGAAGTCGCCTCGAGGACAGGAACTTTACAAGTGGCCAATCAGAGCTTATCAGCTGTGTGTGAGAAGGAGGGGGCTGGCTGTTTAGTGGAGGAAATTACTTTCTGTTTCTTTTCTGCTTCCTGTAAAGTTGCCTCAGTATGAACAGTGATCAGACTTGGAGGCAACTTCCATTGAAATCAATGGGTACAAGTTGCCTTCAAGTCGGATTGAAGTAGTACAGGAACCTTTTCTGAAGTCGGAGCGACTGCAGTAGTGTGCATTAAGACAGATCCATTCACTTACATTGATTTTTTCGTGTAGCGCGACTTGAGGCGACTAGGGGCGACTTGGGGCGACTTGAAGTCGGATCCAAAGTTGCCCCTGTGTGAATGGGCTCTCACCCTGTCACATGCTTCCCTGGTGGAGATCACGGGCAGCTGTGCCAACACAAAGGAAAAGTGTATTGGGTACACACCGCTTACAAGGCAGCCTGCAAAGTCCCGAGCTGTCAAAGTTAACCTGGGTGCCTGCTTGGCCTGCAGCCAACTGGATACATTGAAGAAGGAAGAGTACGCGGCACATCCAAGCATAAAAAAATATTTTATTTGATATCCATTAACCACTTCAGCCCCGGAAGGATTTACCCCCTTCCTGACCAGAGCACTTTTTGCGATTTGACACTGCGTCGCTTTAACTGACAATTGCACGGTCGTGCGACATTGCACCCGAACAAAATTGACGTCCTTTTTTTTCCCCACAAATAGAGCTTTTTTTTTTGGTGGTATTTGGTCACCTCTGAGGTTTTTATTTTTTGCACTATAAACAAAACAAAAGAGCGACAATTTTGAAAAAAAAGCAATATTTTTTACTTTTTGCTATAATAAATATTCCCCAACAATATATAAAAAAGTATTTTTTTCCTCATTTTAGGCTGATATGTATTCTTCTACATATTTTTGGTAAAAAAAAAATCGCAATAAGCGTATATTGATTGGTTTGCGCAAAGGTTATAGCGTAAAAAAAATAGATTGTTGGATCTAGATGGGCTCAGGTAAGTATTAGGGGGGCTGATGGGGGCTGCTGCACACAGAAGGTTTTATCTTACTGCATAGAATATAAGTGATGAAAAGGCTGGACATATTTTTTCACATCCGATGTGATATACTATATAATCCTTACTCACATGAATAAAGGATACAGTATATAAAGCTTTGCAAAGTCTCACATTTGCAGCAAAAACGCTACTGTAAACTGACATCAACTAACTTTAAAGTATATGTAAACTTTAACAATAAATTTCTCTTATTTTCTCCTTTTTGGTCTGTTAAATATACCATTGAAAGTGTCTTTATAATATCTGTTTGACAAAAAAAAAACCTGCTATTATTCCAGCTGTGAGCTGATCATTTCCCATGCTCTCTGTCTCTGACTGTTATCAGCATTATTACCTGCTATCTTTATAGACTACAAAACACCTCCCCCAGTTATAGAGAAGAGAGGACGGGGTTAGGCTCGGTTCCCACTAGTGCGGGTCGTACGTCCCGTGTTTGCTTGGGCACGGCAGTCCATTCATTTGAATGGGCTGCTGTATCGCGTGAAACACACAAAAAACGTGCATGCACCTTTTTAGAAATGTGGTCGCAGTGAAACCGCATGGTCTTTTTGACCATGAAGTGTGTTAATGGAAGGATTACCAGGTTAAGATAAAGGGGAAAAAGTGTGAAAGAGAAAATAAATGTAGCCACCACAAGGACCAGTAAGCTGCAATACAATTCATTTTTGCTTTTGGTTTTAGACACCCTTTAAATGTTGTCTGTGAATAAAATAGCTTAAAAAAAAAAGTCAGAATAATTGTTAGAATCAGTGATTTTTCTTAGTACACCGCACTGTGAAGTCTATGCACTCCAGATATTGAAAGATTAACACTCATGTATGTTCATTGCCCACGGGGAAAGAAATAGGTTAATTGCATTTGCATGAAGCTGGTGCAGCTGTTGTCCGGCTGAAGTTTGTTAACTGGGTTTGTTGGTGCCCAAACGACCACAAGTTAGTGTCAGCGCTGTCGCCAGAGGCCTGGCTGTGAGTTCACTCTCCAGTCTCTCTGGCTCCAAATTTCTATACGCTTCACTCTCCTGAGCCACTGCGGGCTGGCGTCATCCATCCAGTCACAGCTCTCCAAGTTTGCCATGTGCAGTGACCCCACACTGACCCTGAACCATGATACAAACTATGGCATTGTAATTCATCTCTAATTACCCACAATACCTTAGACTGCTGCTCACATATATTCCTCACCCATTCACGTATCACAGTCTCTTTTCACATTGCTCGGTGTGAAATGTGTAATAAAATATTTTACTTGAATATATCTAACATAATTCAAGTGCAATTTCTTCAGACTGCGGATAAATGGATACTTATATTCCAAAAGGGAAACACTGCACAGCACAATCTTACAGTATGTTATATGTGGCTTGTGAAACACAAGTCATGACCAGTGTAGATAAGATGTCCACCTTCATAAGACTGCCACCATTATCATACTCCAAAGCTTGTCCCACGTATCATTACCTATTTATTAATGAGACCACCAATCTTGAACTGGAGTATAACTGGGCATAGCAGCCTTTTTATTCACAAATATTCAAAAATATATAAACATTTTAACCATAACAGAAAATTCCATAATCACAGTTGCTCCCTCCGGTGGTCTTTGACGGCACTTCCCAACATAACTCCATTCCACTTTCGCACTGTGGGCTTTTGCTTACTAGGCCTCCAGCCGTGTCACACCAGCTCAGAGACAAACCAATTACCGCAGTGCCACCATTACCATCATCCAGTGTTAACTGATTACACCCTGAGCCCATACGACCGGTGGGTCCCCAACACTTCCATCTCATAGGTTACTCCTCTGACAAGATCCCCTGCAGTGTTGCCTGTGTCAACCCCCTTGCTCCTTAAAAAAACTAAACCCCACCTATTCCCCTTTCTCCTCCAATCATTAAACCCCCACCTTTTCTCTATTTTGTTAACCAATGCTGTTCCCTTATCACCTTGTCATGCCAGCCCTCTGCTAGTCCTTTTCATTCCCTCACTCCAGGCCTCTCTTTCAAGTGGAACTTTACCCATAACAACTTGATAAAAAAAAAATGATATTCTTTACCAAGGAACATACATTCCACATTAATAATTATGCTACCAAAATGAGTGTTTGCTGTAATTCGCCTCCAGCATTGCTCCTGTTTCTTCTGGCTGGGGTTTCCCTTTTTTTCTGAAGCCCAGAGCCCCAGCAGTTCAACTGTTTCAAAAAAACAGTTACATTCCCGGGAATGCTGGGATTGCTAACTGTCACATTTGCTTGTGGCCTTTAACCAAACTGTGAAACCATTAAATGGATGGTGTCATAACTGATCACATGTGCAGCACCGTGGCCATTGCAGATCAAGCAGCTTCCTTGGCATTAAAGGATTGAACTTAAAGTGGTGTTCCAGCCGAAATTATACTTTTTAAATAAAAATACCCCTATAATACACAAGCTTAATGTATTCTAGTAAAGTTAGTCTGTAAACTAAGGTCTGTTTTGTTAGTTTATAGCAGTAGTTTGTTATTTTATAAACTTACAGCAGGCTGTGGCCATCTTAAGTGTGGGCATCTGATGCCAGACTGTATTTCTTCCTGGATCTCATCCTTGCAGATCTCGCACATGCTCAGTGCAGCACAAGCAGTGTAAAAGGTTTCAGGTCAGGTTTCCATAGCAACGGCAGTTTCAGAGGAAGTTGCCGCCCCTTCCCAGAAGGCATTGCAAACAGGAAATGATGTGATGGGCCGCGGCCAGGGAGGAGGAAGTGAAAAATGAATACAGCAGATATACAGTAGGTGCTGAGAAAAAAAAATAAAAACATATCCAATTTGTTTACAGTGCACAGTTTAGTGAGGGATGCTGAAGAGTTGTAAAAGTGGGTGGAACTCCACTTTAAGGCTGTCAGAAGATTGCCATTTTAAACTCAGCGGTGCCTAAAAATGGAGAGCAACTGAGGATGTGCAGAGCAGGGTGTAACAGTGAAACAGTGTATTACTGGATCTTACACAGTATAGACACTTATTTTTAATGTTTTCCATAGCTATACCTGAAAAGGAGCCATCCTGAAGTGATATAGCAGGACTTAAAGTGGTTGTAAACCTCAGTCATGAAATCTGAGCAAAGCACATAAACTATATTGTCAAAAGTATTGAAATACCTGCCTTTACATGCCCATGAACTTCAATGGCACCCCAGTCTTAGTCCGTAGGGTTCAATACTGAGTTGGCCAAACCTTTGCAGCTATAACAGCTTCAACTCTTTATTGGGACGTATTAATCTTTTAAAAATGAAAATTATACAAAAATGTATGTACTTTAGAATTAGTGCTTAAGTCTGCCTGGATAAGTCTATTTCAAGATTGTATTCTAATCTTATATTAATTTTCTATCCTGCCATTAGAGGTTCTTAGAGCTAGGTGGGTGCAAGATATACCAGATTTAGATATGGGGGATTGGAGGGGTATGTGGGGTTTTTCTTTGTGATCTTTGATATCTTTGAGAGATCGAATGATCCAATACAAACTGGTACATAGGGCATACAGTATATCACGCCACACAGAGCAACTCAGGGGGATTTTACACACACCTTTTGGACTTGCCCATACATATATATATATATATATATATATATATATATATATATATATATATGGGCAAGTCCAAAAGGTGTGTGTAAAATCCCCCTGAGTTGCTCTGTGTGGCGTGATATACTGTATGCCCTTTGTACCAGTTTGTATATATATATTTTGGGTGGAAGTGGTGGATTTATTGAATTCTATCCCTTCTGCTCCTTTCCTGGATTTCAATGTCTGTCTGTTTATTGGGTTTGGTAGGGACTATTTTTCCAACAGTGTCTGAGTGAGTGTTTGCTAATATAGCATTATTTTACGCAAGAAAAGCTATTGCATTGCATTGGAAGAAACCTCATCCCCCTACGCTCTCATATTGGAAGCAATTGGTAAATAATAATCTTCCAATGTATAGAGATACTTGCATGACTAGGGGTTGTCCTAGTAAGTACAACAAAGTGTGGGCAAAGTGGCTGGACAAACCATATACAGCAATCGAACACCCATGGGTACTATTGTGTATAATATGTGCGTTCCCATATGAGAAATTTTTGGGGTCATTGGCGAAAGAGGTAATTAATGTTTACTTTATTTATTTTTTATTTTTTATTTTTTCTTCTTCTTTTCCCCTTCCCCTTTGGATTAATAATTGTTATATTGGATCTTGGAAATTGTATTATTATATCTTTGGTTCAATGTGTATGTTTTTTTTGTGTTTTTTATTTGTAAAAAAAAAAAAAAGTTCATGTACTTGTAATGTGCATGTAAAGGCAGGCGTCGCAATACTTTTGGCAAAATAGTGTATATCTGTAGTGTTTACGTATCTCTCTCCAAAGCTCTGAGTGTTGTTTCTCTCTGGTGCTTCGTTCCTCTGTTATCAGCATGAGTCACTTCTGAGAAATTTTCTGGACACATTTGTGTCGAGGAGGGAGTTCAGCAGCAGCTTGTCTATTCACAGCACAGTTCTTCTGCTGTGTGGAGGGGGTGTGTTCCTTTTCTCCAATCACCTCTCACACACTGTAACTGCAGCCTCTCCGCCCCCTCCTTTGTGATACTAACAGATGGAGAAAGATTTCTAACACTTTTCTGCCCTTTTGAAGGGGTGTAGGAAAGAGAAGACTGCAGATAAACAAGTAAAACCTATGCAGAAGGATTTGTTTCATCTCTGTGTATCATCAGAGGCTGTTCACTGGGTATATATGAGAGTTTACATCCACTTTAATTTTCTGACTTAGGCCTCTTTCACACGGGGCAGATCAGTCATGATCCGCCCCGTGAACATCCGCTTGCTCAGCGGGGATAGCTCCGCCGATCCCCGCTGAGCAGGAAGATGACAGGTGCATCGCTGCACACTGTGCAGCGACGGACCTGTCAGAGCGCCGCTCTCCCCTATGGGGGGATCGGATGATGACGGTCCGTAGTGTCCGTCGTCATCCGATCCGATCCGAAAACGGAGGAAAAAGTAGGTTTTTCCTCCGTTACACTTTTCGGATCGGAGCGGGTCGGATGTCAGCGGACATGTCACCGCTGACATCCGACGCTCCATAGGGATGACTGTATGTCCGTTTTTCATCCGAAAACGGATGGATGAAAAACGGACATACGGATCATCCGTGTGAAAGAGGCCTAAAGTTCCACTTTAATGCTTATGACTAATTGCCTGTGGCTATATGCTGCAAAATGTTGGTGTATAGTAACTCATTAAAAAAAACGGCTTTATGTGGGCATGCATCTTTACCTAACATTAAGGTTCACGTTAACATTCATGTGTATGTGTACAACCTCCTGAAAACTGACAGCCTGCTTCCAACGTTTTACATCCATATGCAGGCGTGTGTTAACGCAAGTAGGGGCTTATACCCGCCCACAGCTTTTGTTTTTTAAGGGCAACGGAGAACAGACAGAATCATGGTAGTTGGGGAACTAGCATTCTCAAAATGTTCAGCAATGCATCCATTATATTCTCATAACATACAGTATTTCCTTTAAAGTAAACTTGTGCTTTGCCCCTGCATTGTATTAGTTGTGTATATGTATTACAGATATTTCTATAGCACCATCAATTTAAATATTGTACATTCACATCAGTCCCTACCATGAGGGAACTTACAATGAAAGTCCCTTACTCACATGCATACACACACACACACATACTAGGGCCAGTTTAGACAGGAGCCAATTAACCTACCAGCATGTCTTTTGTAATACAGGAGGAAACCCAAAGCTTTTTAGGCTGGGATTCTCCTATGGGTCACAGGAGTGCAAATCGTTTTTTCACTCCTGTGACCTCTTTTCAGCAGAGAGTGGTCTGAAGTCCGCTCTTCGCTGACGTCACTGGAATCAGTCCAGGCACCACGTCAATAAAGTCTGGATCTGCCAGGTGCCTGGACTGTATCCTGTAACGTCAGCAGAGACGAGAGCGGACTTCAGACCAGCTGCTGAGAGGCTGAGATGGCCACTTCCCGCCCCTCCACAGCTCAGCACTCCAATGAGCGTGGAGGAGCAGAGAGGTGAGATGCTGATTAACAGGCAGCAGCTCTCCGCTCGGAAGATGAGAGAACTGATGTTCGGTGGCTCGGCTCTCAGTGAAGAGACGGCAGGGGACAGATGCAGCATCAGTCTACATCCATCTAGGTAGGTATGAATAGGCAAAAAAAAAACACAAAAACATACTTCTCTTTTAATAAACACCCTCCTGAGCAGAAAATACTCTTCTTGCCTTCACCTCTGCTTCATTTTCCCAGGGAAGTGCACTGTTTTTTCCTGGGTATGGAAAGCATGGGGCTCCCTCTCCTTCTTCCCACATGACAGCCTCTGGTGCATGAAAATTGACATTCAGACACCCAGTTCTATCACATAAAGTGATCTCATCCCTTTAAAGCAAGCAGATAAATACACTGTTGCACTTGTATTTGATTCATCTAAACTGACAAAGGGTTTTGCAATTGTGTGCAGTCGGTTTTGTGATCAAGACCAAACCACACACTAGACAGCGCAGTCAGATCTTCAACCTCCACTTCCTGAACACAGTTTGGACATGCTTGATTGGATAGTGAATTGTCAGTAGCAGACTGATGAAGTCATCCTTCTGCTTACGCTCATCCTTTGCACTGCAGCCCACCTGACTGGCCCTTAGTCTTGGTCATCCCTCTCCCACACTTGTTGCTGCAGAGGGGAAAATGTAACAGTTTTTTGTGTTATACAAGAATTTAGCTCAAACTTTTCTTTTTAAGTGTGGAGAGAAGAGTTATAACCTCTTTTGTTTCTTTTTTGCTGTTTTATAACCTGCCCTAGTGACAACATTATTACTGGAACTGGAAGTCATAAGTAATCTTTCCAGCAGGTGTACAGCAGCAATATAAAAATATTTTTATTTGAATATATACTTCCATCAGCTTTTTGTTGCTGTTTGTATACTTGCTGGTGTGTCTCCTTCCTTCCTCTTTTGGTTGTAGCAGATTGTTAGCGTCCCTTAACCTCCCTGGCAGTATGATTATGTCTGATTTTTGAAGCTCAAAGTGGTACATTGTTTTGCATTGAAATTTGGCGTTTTATATTATAGGCCTGTAATTCTTAGTAATAACACACTTAAATCTGTCCAAACAAGAGTCTAATAGACACCCCAGGTATGATAATGACGAAAAGGTATGACGAAATCATAAATTATAATATAATAAATAACTGTAAAAAATTATAACAAATAATAATATAATAATAATAAATTGTATTTAATAATGTAATCAAATCAGAAACACTGAAATTTGCTCAGCCGCAGAATTGTCGCCGTCATCATTTTCAGTGTCTGATGACGGATTTCCCCACAAATCACTATCACTCAATTCTGCAAGTGATTCTAATTCACTGTCGCCGTTTTCTAGCTGGTCTAAAACCGCTTTTGACGTAAAGGGACACGCAGAAAGAACAGTATATATAATAAAAAAATGGAAGCAGGGCACTTGCCAAACCACTAGGGAGAAAAGGGAGGTGAAATGATTTCATACAGTAATATAATCGTACAGATTACAGTGTATTGTGTGTGTTCTGTAGTTTTCACTGTTTTGAATTTGCCGCCGGGCTCCTCCCCATGCGTCGCGACTCTCGTAGGGACTGGAGCCCGGCACAGTGATGAATCAGGCGGAGGACAAAGCCCGTGGATACAGCGGGACGCGGCGGCAAGACTGTTAACAGGAAAAAAACCATGGGAGTCCATCTCCCCATCCCTGAGAAGCCTACATTGGCTAACAGTAAAGAATCGGATCACATTCAAGACCCTCTGCCTCACCCACAAATGCATACAAGGTAACGCCCCTCAATACCTCCGAGAGAAAATAAAACATTACACACCGAATCGCAACCTGCGATCATCTAGCCTAAACCTCCTCCTCGTTCCCAAATACCGCTACAAAGCAAGGGGAGAACGAAGATTTGCAGTCCAGGGACCTCGGCTATGGAACTCGCTTCCAACTCACATCCGCATGGAAGAAAACCATCTGGCCTTCAGGAAAAAACTCAAGACTTACCTCTTCTAATGAAGCTGACAACACAAACGCATTAGCGCCTTGAGGCGATTCAGTTCGCATTTGCAGCGCTTTACAAATCATTCATTCATTCATTCATTCATTCAGCAGGAGGACATCACTGAAGTAACTTTACCAGGATACTGCGATGCAATCCTGAGTGTGGCCTGAGGTTACCGCTTTTGGTAATGAAAATTCACCCCAAGCCACACTTGGGAATACCGCCAGGGAGGTTAAACGAAACCCTCCGATTTTTTTATAGCCAAGGAAACTTCCATCTTAGCCTCTGCTTGATTTGCAGTTGCCATGGTGCTGCACATATGATCAGTTATGACACCAACCATTTGATGGCTTGACAGTTATGTTGAGAGTACAAGCAACAGTGACAGTTATCGATCACAGCACACCTTGAATGCAACTGTTTTGGGAAACAAATAAATTGATGGGTTTAGTTCCACTGGGAGGCCCCACCCTTTCAATACTAGGTAACGGCTCTTTCATTTTAGAGTTTGGCTTTTAAATAGACATGTAGGTGTAGCCTGGGAATAGTGTTTGGTGAAAATATTACAACTAATACAAGAAGTTAGAACTTTCCCTTGCAATGGGGCCACAGACAGGAATTAAAATGTGTTGAGACTCTTCTCATTGCACACTAATTATGGAGTATTTTGTGGAGCTCTATGTACAGATCCCAAACCCGACCAGCTGCCTGATTCATTTTATGTTCATCAGCCTACACCCACTCAATAACTAACCTGGGGCAGAATACAAGGGGTAGGTAAAAAATACAAGTCATATATATATATAACATCATTCTCCAGTCCACTCTTGATAACATGGCCATATATGCTTTTATAAATGTCCATAAAACCTTGCCCTCTATAAAGATGCTGACATATGTATCCAATAACTGTCAAACCTAGAATCTGAGCACAAACGTATATTTTAAAGAGCAAGAAACATTACACATCCAGAGCAAAGAACAACATATAAAGAAGTTTATTGTCTGGTCTTTACGTCTCTTCATAAGTTTAAACAGCAATTTTATCTGTGGGAAAATTCTATAACCAAACCATATGGAGTGAAACAGGCAGAGCAGAATATAACTTTTACTACCTGTCTGCATCTGAAATCGATGCCAGGCAGAGTATTTTGGACTTCCACCTCTCATCATACACTACAAGAAAAGAACAGTAAAGGAAGCTGCAAAAGTGTAGGATAAAGAAACTGAGCACACTTGGGGCTTCTTGACAAATGCTTTGCCCTTAGAAGAACAATCTGTGGTGGAATGCTTTTCAGAGGGCTTTTGACAGATGGTGAGGAGGCATTGTGTTGTGTCCTAATCACCTGTTTAAAACCCTTAAAAACCCACACCACCACACCACAACCATGTGCATTGCATGCAGTTGGGGGGCAGCCTCATTCACTGGAATGGGTCACGTTTGGTAGGGGTAAAAATGTGGCCCAACTACCTGTTTTTATTGCCCCCCAACTGCAAGTATAAACTAAGCTGACTTATTGAGCTTTTGGGAGATATAATAAAGTAACAGCCTACATTTTCCTTTAGTGCAGTACATACTGTACATACAAATAATCAGGTATTTATCATACCCTGGTCAATGCCTGGTGGGGAGGCATCCAGAAGGTGGCCGAGGAGGTGATAAATAGACAGTTGGCCTGAACAGCATGTTCTTTCCTCATCAGAGAGGATTCCAGTACTCCTGGGGCTGCTGACCCTAGAAGAAGAATCAATGAGACAAGAAATTACAGTTAGGACCTCAGCAGTGGCTGGACTGAGGGTCTTAGGAGAATTGTTGAGGAGACATACCTGCTGAAGGACACTGCTTCGGGTCCTGAAACCCAATTGGCAAGGGAGTCCAGCCATATGTGTAAGTGGGGGAGGGGGGCATGTTTGCCGCCCCCCCAAAATATTGAGAACCAGCTGCCACTGCTCAGGAGGAACCCTAATTGAGAAAGATTGGCTTAGACTGAGATTTAATTGTCGGTGTGCTGGTGTGATTGGTGAACTTCTGTACTACTTAGGGAGAACCTGTTTGTTTCCAGCGGCCCCTTCAGGAGTAAGTGCTACATGAGGCAATTTTTTCCAGAGCTTAGTGAATGAGGTAAAGCCCCTTTGACTTCCATGATCAAATCAGGTGCAACCAAAAGTACAGTTTTTTATATTTACCTTGCATGTGATTGGGTACTCATCGCAAAGCGAAATTTCACCAGCTTTGGAGTACATTGCCTTGCAGAGTGAATGGAATTTAGCAAATCAAACCCCAATGTGTATGTAAGAGGGCAGACCCATGAACCATATAGTTTTTAGTAAATCTAAAGCAGTCATCTTGTAATATGTGTATTTAGTTTTAGGATATTCTGAGGTGCAATTTACAGATTTCCCTATTTAGAAATGTTTAAGTTGTGTCAGGATCCCATTTCACCTTTGCTAATCAGGGATATTGGCTATTAAATAATTGTTTCCAACACTGATGCACAGAGATATAATAAAAAATAAATATAATTAGCATTTCAGTGTTGCAAAATCCGGCAAATTTAATTAGAAGACAAATGGAAACATTGGGAGGTTTAATAAGTAGTTTTGTTTATTTACTTGTTTCTCGTCTCTGCACTTTGCATTCTTTTGTTTCGTTCACTAATGAACGGGCCTGTGTCGGAGCGGCATGAATGAACAATGTTTTAGGGCATTTAACCATAAAACGAGTTTTTGTTAAAGACACAGTAGAGTTCCATGTTGGCTATGAATGAATACAGGACAGTGTCTTTTCATTTGTACTAATATTAGGGCAGCAGTCAGATGCAAATTAGCTATCTGTTCACAGACTATAGACACGCTGAGGCTTTCAGCAGTAGACAGTTTAATCCCAATGAAACGTCAATGGATTGCAATTTACTTTCTCCCGTAAGTGACTGAGGTGACCAGCTTGGGTCTGTCCCGCTTAGGTGGGACTGCACATCCCAGCATGGCATGACATCAGTTGCCTATCAGTGTACTAAACAGTCACTTATGCATACCTCCCAATATTTTGAGATGGGAATGAGGGACACCTACTAGCAAACGTATGTAGGCATAGGACACGCCCCCTGCCACACCCCTCAAAGGAGAATTAACCACAAAAAAAAGGCTAATTAAACACACAAGGGCTTTTTTTACCCCTACTATTCCTTTATATTGGCTTTTAAAATGTACAAATGCAGCAATTTAGAATTTGGGTGAAAGGTTTAGCACTGGGAAACACTTTTTGAAAGATAAAAAGTGCATTTCATATACAACTATATAGATCAGACCAAGTTGAGGGACAAATGAGGGGGAAAGAGGGACAGAGGGACATTGCTCCAAATTAGGGACAGTCCCTCCAAATCAGGGACAGTTGGGAGCTATGCTTATGTGTGTTACTAATCTTATATTTATGCAATGACGGAGATATATTGTGAGCACCAGCAGTCAGGGCTGCTGTTAGAAATCACAGGGCCCGGAGGAGTCTACCTGACAGAGCTCCCCCCACCCCCCAAAAATATCAAAACAATATTTTTGATAAAAATGCATTAAAATCATTATTAGCAGACAAAAACACAGCTAAATGTCTGCTAAATCTAAAAGCTAAAACTGTATTGAGTTAATAAATTAAGCTCTGTGTGTAAATTAGGTGTTGGTGGTCATTCACATGGGTGCTGTAGCCTGTATAGTGGGAATAAGCAGTTTGTTTTTTTGTAGCTGAAGCTGTGTGCAGGCAGTCTATGCTACCTTATGGGGGACACAGCAGCTGTATGAACACAGCCACAGGTCCTAATTTGATAGGTGCGTGGGTTGACTTTGGGGGCCACTCACCCATTCCTTCACACCTGTCAAATAAGGACCAGCTTTTTTGTTTGTACAGCTGCTGCACCCCTATAGAATAACAGCTGCATGAACAATCCACTCATTCACACGGATAGAGTACATGTATGAATAAAACCTTAGGGCTTGTTCACATGTGAGGTTGGGGTTCTAAAAACCCAACGGTGGAGTTGCACTTTTACCGCTACCACCTTTACCAGCAGAAGCAGCAGCTGGGCCACAGTCACAATGCGTTGCTATACAGCCATGGCAGGAATTATACGCCGTCAAACATGACCCATATAAATGAATGGAGCTGCTCTGCAAGTGCCCTGCTCACATTTTACTATGCTTCAGTTATGTAATAATATAAGAGCAATTGGTACTGATCACTGTGTACATTCAGGAAAGGAAGGGCCTGGTAAATATCCTAGCTCCCAACTGTCCCTGATTTCGAGGGACTGTCCCGGATTTGGAGCAATGTCCCTCTGTCCCTCATTCCTCCTCATTTGTCCGTCATTTTGGTTTGATCTATATGGTTGTATATAAAATGCACTATTTATCTTTCTCAGTGCTAAACCTTTCATCCAATTTCTAAATTGCTGCATTTGTAAATTTCCAAAGCCAATATAAAGGAATTGTAGTGGTAAAAAAAGCCCTTGTGGGTTTAACTAATAATTTTTTTTGTTAATTCTCCTTTAAGGGGGTGTGGCAGGGGGCATGTCCTATGCCTACCTACTTCTGCTAGTAGGTGTCCCTCATTCCCATCTCAGAAAGTTGGGAGGTATGCATAAGTGACTGTTCAGTACACTGATAGGCAACTGATGTCATGCCATGCTGGGATGTGCAGTCCCACCTAAGCGGGAGTTAAAGTTGGGAGATATGAAATATGACATATTTACCTCGGTCCCACTCTCCATCCTGAACCATATCCTCCTGTGTTCCACAGCAACTGTAGCAGACGGGGAGAAGAGGAGGAGAAGCCGACAGCGCTTGGGGGTCACAGAGGAATCAGAGTAGCGGGAAGTGGGGTGGGGGACAGATACTGTGACCAATCCCCCTATGGTTCTCCCTGCAGCTGGCTTCATTGCAAGGGGACCCAAAGGATGATCAAGTTCAGTGATAAGGCAGTACAGCCGGCCTTCCTACTCGTTAGGTGCCCAGGGCTCCCTGTTGAACTGATAGGGCCCAGCAGCTATCTATACATATAAGAATTTGATTAAATATCTTTTACACAAACAATATTTTGTATGAAAAACTACTTCAGGCCTCGTATTCACACCTGTTTTTGGGACTGACTATGGGAGACTCAGGGGTTCTCCTGCAAACAGGTGCGGGAAGCCCTGTACAAGGCAATGAAAGGCTGACAGCGTCTGAAGCCATTCTCAGCTGTTCACAAGTAACCAAACAGGTAGAAATTACCTGTAAATCATTGGCCCTGAATGCAGCCTGTTAGTGTCCAGGGCCAATCAGCCACAGGCAATCACTGCAGGTCTCTTTGTATGAGGCTTCCGACCCACAGCTGTTCAAAGGAAACCCCACTGCATTCCAGGAACGCAGGTAGGAATGTACAGCAGTGTCAGATATTAAAGTAGATCTAAACCCTAATTCGATTGCTAAGGTACTATGTAACACAAGCAAATTTTTAAAAATATATATATTTTTATATAAAAATTATTGTGTTACCTTGTTTCATCTTTACATTGTATCTCAGTGCTGCTAATCTCCTCCTGCATTTTCAGTCACTTGTTGTCTAAATGTAAAAGTTTGCAGTGTCAGCATCACATCATTATTCTGGACCAGTTTCCTGACAACTGTGAACTATACCTGTGCAATGTGTTGACAAGGCCTTTTGTAGTCTCCAGCAGGTGCGTATGACAGAGTAACAACCCAGGAGAACATTTGGGAGACAGGGAGAGAATGTTGTCTCACCATAACAGAAAGTCCCTGAACAAGGACAACCATGGATGGATCACCAGGTGTAATTAAATGAAAGCTGAATATTAAGGAATGTTAAAAACAACTTTTGAAATAATATTAGCATGTAAGCCTGGATTCTCACTTACTGTTTTCTTGTGGATTTAAAGCTTTTTGCATGTTCAGGTGTTTTCACATCTGATCATTTTTTGTGTTAGCCAATTGTAAGCTAATTACAAGGAGCAGGAGACAGTTGTTAGGCGCTCCCCCGGAAATCTATTGGGGTCAAAAACGCATGATCATGCCCCGAAGAAGGTACTATACATTTTCTGATTGTCTAGGGACTCCACAGATGTAAAGGGGCACAATATAATAACAAGGAAATGTCAATGTTGAGTGCTGAAGCACTTCTGGAAATGCACTTCAAATTACTCAGGTGTAAATGGAGCCTTACAGCTTACATGAGATTATAGTAATTGGGTTTAAATTCTGAACTTCAAAATAATAATTATTTTGATGAAGAGGTTATTTCTTTTAGAAATGACCATGTTTATCTACAATCATTTGCATTGAAAGAAAAAAATCCAATCTGTCCTGATGGAAAATCCAGTAAAATTCAACCAAATTGATCTTTGTTGGGTCAAACTATGGTTTTCAAGCAAGGCATTGGGGTTGACTTACCAAAGGAATAGAGACTGTTAATTTTGCAACATGTATGTTCACTTAACTCAGCGAATGAATAAAAACTGTGTTCATCCAATCATATGTAAGGAAAATATTCTGTTTTAATATTTCCCTTGCATATGATTGAACATAATTTCACCTTTTTCATTTTAAACACTGACATTGCAAATTGAACATTCTCTACTAGTTTGGTAAATCAATCCCAAGGTGTATAGTCTGACCCACTAGTATCAATGTACCCCTGAGTGCCTAATATCTTGACTGTTGTAAAGCAGGGAGGTTTAAGTGACTGCATTTCAATACATATCTCCTTTAAGTAGTTCCTCTACAGATCTTTAAATTTAAAGCAGAGCTCTAGGAAAAATCTATTTTTAAAATGTACATTGGACCAGCTTGGTTAGCTGTAATCACTGATCTGAGAACTGCAGGGAAGTCTCAAAGTCAGTGTGGTAGCCTGTGCCACATACAGGGCATACAGGAAGCATGTAGGTAGGTGCTGAACAGTTAAATGTATTGTGCCAAATAAGAGTTAAAGCGTTTGTTACCCCCAACATTTCATATTCTTGATATGTGCCTGCTGTACCATGTACTTGTATGAGAAAGTATCCTGTTCTCTTTGTATTGCTTCCTTTGTGTGAAATCCCTGGTGTTCCTGACAGTCCCTCTGTTTTCCTATTAAATACTGACCACACTAAGTAGGAGAACACAGCGTGGTCAGTTCTCTAGCCATGCTGAGAACTCAGTGTACTCTCCTCAAATGATCATACTTGTCATGACATGCCCTCATTGCACAGCCATTCACTGGGAAGATCAGTGTGCTGCTGCTTCTCCTCCCCCAGCTCTTATGCAGCAGAGATCAGAGGAAATGTGATCACTTATAAAAAAAAAGGCAAAACAGGTATTTATATATTTTTTTATATTTTAACAAAAAATGTTTTGCCTTTCATTTCTTTTTTAAACTGAATGAGTTGTTTTACAAGGTGAACGTTTACAATCACTTTATTATTTGGTATTGCAGGGGTTAATACTCAGTGCTGTGGTGTGCATTCCCCTACATGTGTCACTTCCTGCTTCTGAGGTGATATATGAAGTAGCAGGCCCAACATCATGGCTGTCTGGGGAACAGAAGTAATCCGTGAGGTTGAGTGGTGTCAATATGTAACCAAACTACACGGTGGAGTTCCCCTTCTGTGGGACTCTAGGATGGGTTCTGAGGACTAGACTATTGATGCTACCTTCTGGGGATGCAACTAAGCAATAAAAAGGTATGCACAGCACCATACAGCACAGCGATGTTTGGTACAGCTTTGTTAACAAGGATGGGTAAAAATGTAAATTGATTACGGGATGTTGCACCACCTGTACATCTGTGGGAAATGTAATGAACTGTAAACTCTTTGCTATCAGGTGTGTTGAATACTTATTCCCCCAACAGCCACTGTGGTTCCTCTCATGAGCTTGTATGTTACTACTGGAAGAACAAGCCAGCAGGAGAAACCACAGCAGCCGACAGTGGGAACATGCAATTGACTCATCCAACAGTCAAATACTTGCAGCAGCTAAGGATAGGGGATGTGCTGACTATGCAATACACAGGCTGCTGCACTCGCTAGCTTAGTGTGCTAGTGTGCTAGTTTTTTTCTGTAGTGTAGGTAAATTGTTTGGCTTGGCCAGCAGCCAAGCCTGTGTGTTTAAATCTGGGTCAGGGTGAGTGATCCAGGGAGGCTGGAATGACTCATCAGGCAGCATCTCTGATACCTCCCCCTACTTGCTGGAACTTTGCAGAAGCTTCCAGAAGAAGGTGAGGGAAGTTAGGAGGAGCTACCTGGAATATTGATGAGGGTCCTGACCAATCCCCAGCCAAATAGGCTGGCAGGAGGAAAGACCACTTAAATACTCTGGGTCAGTCCAACAGGAGCGGTGGAGTTCGGGTGGAAGCTGGAGATGGAGTGTTGAGGAGGTCGTCGGAGGCTCTTGAGGGTAGCCCCCTAGTCTGGAGGAAGGATCCTCTCACAACACAAGGAGGAGTCCTGTTCAGTGGCACGGGTGCAGGTGTGAGGAGCAAGCAAGCACGTCTAGGAGATCTCCAGGGAGAGGACAGCTGGGTGGCTGGTGAGTGAGACAGTTAGGAAGGACTGAGAGACAGTCTGAGAGGACTGAGGAGTGGCAGTCTGAGATGGTTGTAGAGTCAGTCTGGGAGGACTGTGGAAGATTAGCCAGGAGGGCTAGTGAAAGGGACAGCTACAGCCAGGTGGGCTGGCAATGCCTGAAGAGGTGGTGCTGGGACCAGTAGCCACAGAAGCTGGACACTGGGACTTTTCTACACACCCAAGGGGCCTGCAATGCCTGCCTGTAAGGGGCTGTTGCTGGATCTGGTTGAATGCTTTGTCAGATCCCCCAAACAGTGTTCCAGCTGGGCCTGAGTGTTTCTGCAAGCAAGATTTGTGCAGGAGGCAGTTCCTTTTGCTGATGAGTTAAGTGGGCATCCCATAATATCCCTATCCCTATCCAAGTTTAACCACTTTAAGACCGCCCACTGCACATATACTGCGGCAGGGCGGCGCTATTGCATGAAAACGTCATACCTGTACGTCGTTTCATGCAATAGATACTCTGGGTGTGTGCCCGATGTACACTGCAGGAGCGTGCGGGTCCGGCGGACTCAAAGTCCGCCGGCCACCCACAATCGCTGCACAGAGAGGCAGAACGGGGATTTGCCTATAAACAAGGCAGATCCCTGTTCTGACAGGGGACAACATGGAGATCTGCTGTTCCTAGTGATCAGCCCCCACACAGTTAGAACACACCCAGGGAACACAGTTAACCCTTTGATCGCCCCCTAGTGTTAACCCCTTCCCTGCCAATGTCATTTATACATTGATCAGTGCATTTTTTTTAGCACTGATCACTGTAATAATGTCACTGGTCCCCAAAAAGGGTCAGATTTGTCCACCGCAATGTCGCAGTCCCACTAAAAATCGCAGATCACCACCATTACCAATAAAAACATTACAAAAAATAAAAGTCCATAAATCTATCCCCTATTTTATAGACGCTATAACTTTTGTGCAAACCAATCAATATATATGCTTTTTGTGAATTTTTTTTAGCAAAAATATGTAGCAGAATACATATTGGCCTAAACTGATGAATACATTATTTTATATATATATATATATATATATATATATATATATATATATATGTATATATATATATATTTTTTTTTTTGGATATGTATTGTAGCAGAAAGTAAAAAAAATTGTGTTTTTTTTTTTCAAACTTGTAAGTCTTTGTTTATAGCGCAAAAAAGAAAAAAACGACCGCGCAATTGTCAGTTAAAGAGACGCAGTGCTGTATCGCAAAAAATTTCCTGGTCCTTAAGGGGGTAAACCCTTCTGGGGCTGAAGTGGTTAATACCCCTGATAAACAAACCAAACAAAGTTTGTTTCCTGACTCAAGTGTGCTGTGGCAATTCAGTGTGCCTGGCTGTCCCTATTCACCAGCGGTTCCTACGAGGGTAATGCTACAGTTGGTATATTCAAGCTTCTTGTAGAGATGGGCTATTGAATAAAAGGGGCCCTGTGGTGACAAGGCCTTTTTAAGGAATTCGTTTTGCGCGCATATGTAAAAAAAAAAATTATATGTGTACCCCACATACTGTATATTGTATTTCACATTTAGAATCAATTTAATCAAATTAAGTATTTCTGATGTAATACCATTTTCCTGAAAATGCTAACTGCCTGGCTACCTCTGGCCTCAGTACTCCATGTGTCACTAAGACATAATATGTTAGAAACAACTGAGGTCTACATGAAATCTGAACTCCCCATCCGGCTACCTTTTATGTGTAAGTGACTTAAAGTACTGAAGAAACTGAATCAGCATGACAGCCAGGCAGCTAACATTTTCAGAACAGCAGATCAGCAGCACCCTACATATTCCTCATAGTAAAGGTCTCCTTTAAAGGGTGAACTTGGTGGACAAAATGTATTTTCTTTGTTGTTAATAATCTTTTTTCTTATATAGCTTTAAGTTGGCATGTTCTAGGAATGTCAGAAGTCTGTAAGTTATTATTTTTTTTAAGTTAACAATGCCTCAAGTGGCAACATTGCCCAACAACACCAGTTCACAGGAGTTTCTGCAGCCATGTTGACAATGGTGCACTTTAATTATGATCTCTCTTCAAGTAGAATGTTTTAGAAGATTGAGAATGTGCAATTACTGTGAACGGTGCTCTACTTCAAGCTGCAGTATATCATTTCAGAAAACATGGTCCAAGTGAAAACTGTTCTTAGCGTACTTTGTGTTATAGTACAGCTATTTATTTAGAGATGAAACCATTCTATTGAGTTCTGAATACTTACTGTGCATGACCTCAATGCACTGCAGAGGATTGCGTTGTGATAACACCATCAAAGCAATTTATCAAGCAGGAGGGTTCTTGAAACATCCATATAATGTGATACAGTACCCACAGGCTACTATTGCAAATAATGTGGAAGTTAATTGCCTATTTTTTTATTTGTTTAGTAAGTAATAGAAGAAATTATATCCTTGGATAATCTTTCAGTTTTTTCCATACAGTCAAAATTTTTACACACAGCTTTACGTAGATATATGGATAGATAGATTGATAGATAATCTAAACCAGGGTTTCTCAACCAGGATTCCATGGAACCATAGGGTTCCTCCAGAGGTTGCTAGGGGTTACTTGAGCAATGAGCAGTTTTTGCCTCTCAGATAAGTTCCCACTGACACCAATGATCTTTTTGGCTATCTACAAGAAGGTAATTCTTCCCAATACCCATAGTTATAAGGAGCATTCTTCCCTATGACCATCACATTAATTTATCATGAGTTGTAGATAAAGTAATTTTTAGCAGGGGTTCCCTGAGGCCAGAAAGTAATTTCTCTGTGTTGAAAAGGTTGAGAAAGGCTGATCTAAACACAAATGTATACACACTGTATATATACAATACATAGTTTCAAAGGGATCAGCAGAAGAGGTGGCCTGCTTCGGCATTGTAGCAGGACGGGGGCACACAGCAAGCTCTCCTACCATAACATGCTATCCTGTTTCCCCGAAAATAAGACCTAGCGTGATTGTCAGTGATGGCTGCAATATAAGCCCTACCCCCCAAATAAGCCCTACCCTGTTTCCCCAAAAATAAGCCCTACCCTGAAAATAAGACCTACAATGACTTTAACTAGGGCTTATTTGGGGATTAGGCTTATATTGCAGCCAGCACCAACATACACGCTAGGTCTTATTTTCGGGGGAAACAGGGTAGTATTGAGTAGATCACCATTTTGCCGTCAAAACAGTCCTGACCCACTGAGGTTTGGACTGCATGGTGAATGTATGCTGTGGTATCTGTCACCGAGCCATCAGTAGCAGATCCTTTAAATCCTGTAATTTCTATAGTCAGGCCTCAATGGATTGGACTTGTTTTTCCAGCACATCCCACAGATGCTTGATTGGATTGAGATCTGGAGAATTTGGAAGCAAAGTTATCACCTCAAACCTATTGTGTTCCTCATACCATTCTTGAATTTTTTAGACCAGGCCACCTTCTTCAATTGCTGCGTGGTCCAGTTCTGATGCCCACGAGCCTATTTTAGACACTTTTGGCTGTGGACACAGGTCAGTATGGACACCTCTGCTGCTATGTGGCCCCCTACGCAACAAACTGTGATGCACTGTGTGTTCTGACACCTTTCTATCAGAACCAGCGTTAACTTTTTTCAACAATTTATGCTAGAGTAGCCCTTCTATTGTATCTAACTACATGGGCCAACATTCACACCCCAGGTTCATCAATAAGCCTTGGCTGCCCATGACCCTGACGCTGGTTTGCTTTCTTGGACCACATTTGGAAGGTCCTGACTATTGCACACTGGGAACATCTCACAAGAACTGCAGTTTAGGAGTTGCTCTGACCCAGTCGTCTAGCCATTACAATTTGGTTCCTGTCAAAATGACTCAAATCCTTTCGCTTAACCATTTTTTCTGCTTTTAATACATCAACTTTAGGGACAGAATGTTCACTTGCTATATCCCACCCACTTTCAGATGCCATTGTAACAAGATAATCAATGTTATTCACTTTACCTGTCAGTGGTCATAATGTTATTGTATATACAGTATATTACTATATTATATCATACAACTTGCTGAATGTGAATCCCTTTGGATATAGATGTCTCAGGTGGGATTTTAGTAATTTTTCCTGCCACTAATACCAATGCAGTAGCATTTAAAACCATGGCCACTATATTACCACAAACTGCAACCATTCAGGTGTGGCACTATTAGCCTCACCCCTACTCCACAATCTGTCCCAACTGCATTCTTAAGCCCATTTTCTTTTTAAAGTTCCCAGTTATGGTCATATTTATCCTTGACGTGCTATTTACCCGCATTTTTTCAGCTTTCAGCATTGTCATGCTATTTTGAATTGAATTGCGCGTTCATGCTACACTGAACCCATATGAAATTTTTTTTTTTTTTTTTTTTTCACACAAAGCTTTCTTTTGGTGGTATTTAAGCACTTGTTTTTTTTTTCTTGCTAAAAAAAAAAGTTTTTCATAGTGTGTTAAAAATTTTTGCAAACAGGTAATGTTTTTTTTTCCTTCACTGATGTGCACTGATGAGGCTGCACTGATGGGCACTGATAGGCTGCATTGATGGGCACTGATAGGCGGCACTGGTGGGCACTGATGAGGAGGCACTGATAGGCACTAATGGACACTGGTAGGTGGCACTGATGGGCACTGATAGGCGGCACTGATAGGTGACACTGATGAGGAGGCACTAATGGGCACTGATTGGCAGCACTGTTGGGACTGCACTGATAATCAGGACACTGGTAATCAGTGCCCTGATTATCAGTGTAGATATCCCTTTAACACAAGCCAGTTATTGGCTCTCCTTTCCTCACGTTGTCAACCGGAATGCCGATAAGCAGCTTGTGTTTACATCGTGATCAACTGTCATAAGACACAGCTGATCACGTGCTAAAGGGCCACTGTAATTGGCCCTTTATCCCGACCTGTTATCAGCTGTGTCCTAAGGATGCAGTGATCACAAGGGACACATGACCAGTGCGATCATGGGAGGATGTCCATGGACGCCTTCCCTTACAAAGTGAGCCCGCTTTTTAGCCATCTTTTGGCTATAGCATGAGCAAGAACTGGTTAGAGTACAGTAATACCTCGGATTGTGAGTAACGCGGTTAACGAGAGTTTCGCAATATGAGCTATTATTTTGTTTTAAATTCTGACTCGGTTTTCGAGCATTGTCTCACAAAATGAACTGGATTCAAGACTCTGCGGTGTGCAGTAACGCATTTGGCCAGAGGTGCGGGGGCGCCGGTGACATTTGGAGCCGCTCGGATGGACTCGGAGCCACTCGGAAACACTTGGAAACAATCCATTCCCAAGTGTTTCCAAGCCTCTCCATGTGTGCATCCGAGCGGCTCTGAGCGGTTTCTGAGTGTTTACGAGTATCTCCAGCGCCCCCGCACCTCTGACCAGATGCGGTACTGCATACTATAGAAGTCACTGTGGAACAAATTTTCTGAGTTTCCATTGACTTCTATGGGGAAACTCACTTTGATATACAAATTATTCTGGAACGAATTATGCTCGTAATCCAAGATTCCACTGCATATGTATACCCATGTAAAACAACCCATTCAGTTTAAAATATAAATGAAAGGCAAAACATTTGTATATAGATATAAAAACACTATAAATACTTTTTGTTTTCCCTTTTTTATAAGTGATCATATACCCTCTGTTCTCAGTTGCATAAAGAGCTCAGAGTGCTAAGGGAGGAGAAACATCATTACACAGGTCTTCCCAGTGAATGGCTGTGTGTGTGTGGGGGGGAGGGGGGCATAACAAGCCTGATCATTGGAAGAGAGCAGAGTGAGTTCTCAGTACAGCTGGAGAACTTATCATGCTGAGATGGTATTTTCATTTTTTTTTTTTTTTTTTTTTACTAGTGTAGGGATAGGCTAGGACCTGCAACAAGGACAAAAACAACACAACAAGGTCACATACAAACCTAATGTCATTGAAGCAGGAAGTGAGGCATATTCTCTCTAACAGGGCCCTGAATAGCAATTAAAACCCAACAGGGTTAAGCCCAGGTTCACACTGAGCTGCGGGAATGAAGCCACGCGAGTTCAGATGAACACGCACGATTTCACTCCCGCATGTCAGTCCCGATTTCGGCTGAGATTTCACAGACATCTGTGCAGGTTTCTGCACAGATGTCAATGGAAATCGCACCCCGGAATCGCAAAAAGTAATACAGAAACTACTTTTTAAAATCGGTGCGGCGCCGCAAATGCAGCATTGCACCGATTAGGACGGTCTCATTGCCAGCAATTGCCACCAATTTGACATGTCAAATTGCATGTCAAATCGCACCAATGTGAACTAGGGCTAAAAGGCATAACTACCTATGCTATTTCACAACCTGAATCGGATAACTCACCATACAATATATTTACCTATCCATTCCCATCTCTTTAAAGCGGAGTTCCACCCACTTTTTTAACTTTTTAGAAATCAATCTATTAATGCTAAAATTTGACTTGTTATTCGTTTTTTTGTCTGCTTACCTTGTTTATAAGCTGTTCAATTGCACTTCCCCCTTCTCCCAGCCGGGGGTAATGACATCATTTCCCGGCGGCGCACTCCTGGGTGCTTGGTGTCATGATTCCCAGGAGTCAGTGTGTATCGCCACCGATCAGCATCGCAAGATACTTCCGACACCGCCGCCTATTGTGATGGCAACGCCAGAAGTGTTACGGCGCTGCGAGCCGTACATACTGCGCATGCGCGAGAACGGGCGGTGCATGCTGGTCACTCAGCTGCACCGTATCCCGGAAGATAGTGCTTGTGGGCTTCACATGCAAACAAGCACTATGGAAAATGCCAGGAGAGAAGATTATAAGATATCGTATGAGCAGAAATCGGCAATTGATCCCTAAAACGTTAATTATATAAATAAGAGTTTTAAAAAAAAATGATATTCTTCAAAAAAAAAAAAAATTTAGACAGTTGAAGCTCCGCTTTTATTAGCTAGGTTTTCATGAGTGCAACTACCCAGTTTACACAGTCCCCATTTGCTAATTCTGACAGTGAATGTTTCTGTATTAATTAATGATTTTACAAGAAATCAAAGGTACTTATCAGTTGCAAATTTCTCAAAATAGCATTAGGGTAAAGAGTAAACAAATGTTAGAACATCTGTTGGGTTTTTATTGCTGTCTGTCTACATCACTTTCTGCCCTAGTGACACTTGCGTTTTCGAGACAGGAATTAAAGATAAATCTACCAATGGGGACATAGACGCAAAAAACGGTTCTTTCCCAATCATGCTAAAAAAAAAGTTGACAATTAAAGCGGAGTTCCACCCATTTAAAAGTCAGCAGCTACAAAAATGTAGCTGCTGACCTTTAATAAGCAGACACTCGCCTGTCCCACGGTCCAGCGATGCAGGCACACAAAGCCGCGCTCCTCTCCCCCTTCTCTCCGAGGCGTCGGCGTTCTAACTGTTGGTGCCCGTCTGTGTCTTCACAGCCTGGCACACACTGCACATGCGCAAGTCACGCTGGGTGCTGTGAATGGCCAGGCAATCTTCTGGGACCTGTGTCGTGTCTCAGGAGATTGCAGGGAGGGAGGGGGGAGAGGTGATCTTCCTTCCGGTGCCGCAACACCAGGGAAGGAAGTGGGAGCTGGGTGCCCATAAAAACAGGCTACCCGCTCCTCCCCAAAAAAATGACATGCCAAAATGTGGCATGTCAGGGGGTCACCAACACTTAAAGTCGAAGTTCCATTTTTGGGTGGAACTCTGCTTTAAATAATGTGGTTAGGTGGCTATATTAGTTCCATGATGTCAAGAGCATCCTCGTCCTTTTATGTACACACAGCTGCGAAGTAGGGAACCCCCCTACTATAAGCTGATTGGCCGGCGCTGACAGCTTTCTTCTGGGTTTGGAGCAAACTAAAGCCAAACTCATAAAAATCTGTTCCATCCTAAATGAAATGAGGTTTTGGCTGAGTTTGGGCGTTAAAACTGAAGTAAAAAATTGGTTTTAAAACCACTGAGAGGTAGGGTTTTTATGACAGAAGAGACTTTATGGGGGAGATTTACTAAAACTGGAGCACTCAGAATCTGGAGCAGTTGTACATAGTAGCCAATCAGCTTCTAACTTCAGCTTGTTCAATATAGCTTTGCCAATAAAACCCGGTAGTTGATTGGTTTCTATGCACAGCTGCACCAGATTTTGCATTCTCCAGTTTTAGTAAACCAACTACTATACGTTTCTTCTGTCATAATTGCTTCTCCATACCTATCAGCGTTTGTATACACTGAGCTGCGCATGTGCAGCTCAATATGCAATTTCGGTAAGTAGCACTTGTGCGCATTGTCTGGTCATCTCAGCCTGGGTGATCAAGAGGATGAAGACTCCGAACCAAGAAAATGATTGGGTGAAGATGGAAGCAACAGTGATAGACATTGCAACACTAGAGGGGAGCACTTTCGTGGGTAAGTCTACCACAATGTGCTTATAGGCAAGGCCATCTTTAATATTGATTGGACCCTGGGCAAACATTTTCTTGGGCCCCCCCTTCCATGCAATCTCGCTCTCCACCTGCTCTGAGACATACAATAAATAGCAGCTAGACTCAAAATCAGTTTCCTGAATAAGATCAGGCAGCGGTTGCCATTGGTTGCCTTCTTCCTTAGGAAGGAGTTTGTAAACATGAAGTAACAAAAGTGAAATCAATAATGAAATACAAAAAATGGACAAAGTAACGTTTCTATAACTAATAATGGTATACTTCTCTATAATATGGAAATATTTTGTTCCAGCGATTGATCTGCTTTCCTTGGAATGACAGAAAGATTTTTTTTTCTCTATGGCAAAATTACCAACAGTTCCCTCCGGACCTAAACTGCTGGAGTTCCGAGAGGATGAATTTGGTGGTCCTTGTTACCTATCTAAAAGCAACAAATGAGAACTGTTTTATGATAATTGTCTATCTCCATGATAGGCTGTATCAGCAGACTATATTCTAATGAATATTGAATGAGGGTATAAAACGGTTGTCATTACTGTTTGCAGATGCCCATTCAACATGTATTTAGAATGATTGTCATTGACTGTCCTCATCACTTAATTGTCATTTCCAAAGCACCGCAGTGCAAATTTGCCTTGCGTGTCTTTAGAGTGCCTCCCAACCTGACTCCTTGCTTCCACTGGAACTGTTCCAGCAGCTATTGTATCTGCTTTAAGAAAGAAATCAACAAAGTAAGACTGTTAGCATTGGCAGCGTGGGTTCACATTGTATATTATTTTCTCTTTTCATAGGTGACATGGTGCAATAGTCTGGTTCTTAAATAGGGCAAAACAAAAACTCACACTGTTTAATAGAGTGGGTGGAGAAGACATTCCCACCATTTCACCATACCTGATGGTAAGATACGAATGTGTGACTCACACCCCTCCTATATTAAACTCCGATCATGTGCTGTGCTAACAGTAAGAAAACGGTATGGTGTTATTCTTTTATTTAAGGAGCTGGTTTCACAATGCTACATAATAGCAGCTTATACACTCTTCCCTACGCTCCTCAATTATTTTCCCATCTTGCAGCCTTACTTTTGCTACTTCAGTTTCTACAGTATAGATTTCTTTTACAGTGTGCTCTTTTAATTATTATTGTTGAGTTCATGTGGTGATAGTATTTATTTCTCTCATAATTGCCCATTTTAGAGCCCTTTTTGCATCCAGATATAATGGTAGATGGTGCATTACTGCTGAGAAAAAAGGGGGCTTTCTCTTCCCACCCATGTGTCAGATATAAAGCAAGAGCCAACCGTGTATTTCCATGCCTGCAATACCTTCATGACAGAACCATTCTTCATGTTTTTCATTTTTTTTTCTAAGAAATGCATTTACTTCTTGAGTTTGTGACATCTCCAGTACCACATCAATTTTCTCCACTACACTGACCTTTTCCTTTTGTCATCTTGGTATCAATGTACAATGGTCACGTGTTCCATTATAAAAAGGAATATTTTCAGTGAAATGTACTTTAAAATGTATCCTAATTGTGGATATTACTAATAATTAGTATGTAGATAATATGTTATATCAAAGGTGTCGGAAAGAAAAAAAGTCTGTTGACCATAGTAACCAATTTTCTTCTCTGCTTTTCTAACCTGCTGTAGAAAGATGAGAGCATGCAATTGGTTGTAAGAGATAACGGTTACCTTCCTTTCAGATACAGTAAAACCTTGGTTTGAGAGTACTGTAACTTGGTTTGAGAGCGTTTTGCAAGACAAGCAACATTTTTAAATACATTTTGACTTGATATACAAGCGATGTCTTGATATACAAGTAGTGTCATGTCACAACTGAGTATAAAAGAGAAGAGAGGCGCCTCTAAGTGTAACAATATGGTTACATTTAATGAAGGTACAACATTTAGCAACTCACATGGTTGATGATTAAAACAGGCTCATCTAAGTATGCAGGCATCTGGGGTAAAGCTGTCCACATAGACCATCCTCCGCACCACTATCAACATCGTCCCTTCCATGCTGTGATCCACGAGCGGTTCAGGCCACGCTTTCAGATCGCTCTAGTGCAGAGTGGTCTTCCCGGTCACGATTGCAGACTGACAGTGGTGAGAGCCGGCGGTGCGGAGGATGGTCTATGTGGACAGCTTTACCCCGGATGCCTGTATACTTAGATGTGCCTCTTTTATTCATCAACCATGTGAGTTACTAAATGTTGTACCTTCATTAAATGTAACCATATTGCTACACTTAGAGGCGCCTCTCTTCTCTTTTATACTCTGTAGCTCCTGCTGGATTTTGCTTCTAATCCCCTTGTGGAGGCTGCCATTTATGGATGGACATTTTATGTTTACACAACCTATCACATTGCTATAATCATTTTATATGGACTATATACTGAAGGATTTATGAATAAATTATTGTGGAACAAATCATCTGAGTTTTCATTATTTCTTATGGGGAAATTCGCTTTGATATACAAGTCCTTTGGACTACAAGCATGTTTCTGGAACAAATTATGCTCACAATCCAAGGTTTTGCTGTACTTTAAAATATGACTATGTGGTTAAGATTTTATATTCATTAATCTGTCCCCTAAACCGTGAACCAGTATATTAATCATATGAATATGTTATCAAATAATTTATGGTAGTCAGTTGACAATAATTTAATGATAGTTCAAAATAGTACCATGTTGGTTAGCCTCTCATAGTAGTAATATAGGAAAAAAAGATGATCACAGGAGGAAGGAATAAGGGATATGAGTAACTGTTCTTTCTGCATGCTCACTAGAGAAAGGAATAAGGGATATGAGCTGTTCTTCCTGCTCCCAGAAGGAATAAGCAACAGTAGAGAGGAATTAGGTATATGAACTGGTCTTCCTGCTCACGGGAGGCAGGAATGAGGGATATAAACTGTTCTGTCTGATCATAGGAAGAAAGAATGATTTGTATGAGCTGTTCTATCTGCCCAGAGGAGGAAAGAATGAGGGATATGACTTGTTCTTTCTGCTCACAGAAGAAAGCAATAAAGCATATGAGCTGATCTTTGGAATCGTTCTAACCGTACAGAGCAGTGAGGGAGCTGAACTGTCCTTCCTGCTTCCAGGAGGGAGGAATGAGGAATATGATCTGATCTTCCTACTCACAGGAGGAAGGAATGAGGGACATGCATTGTTTTTCTTGCTCACAGGAGAAAGTAATGAGGGATATGAAATATTCCCCCTGCTCACAGAAGAATGAATGTGTTACATGAGCTGTTCTTCCTACTAACAGTAAGGAGGAATCAGAGAGGAATCAGAAATGTTAGCTGATCTTTCTTCCCACAGGAGGAAGGAATGAGGGATATTAACTGTTCTTCCCGCCCACAGGAGGAAGGAATGCAGGAAATAAACAGTTATTTCTGCCAACAGTAGAAAGGAATAAGGGATATAAACTGTTCTTCCTGTTTACAATAGGGGGGAATGAGGGATATGATGAATTGTTCTTCCTGTTTATAGGAAGAAAAAATGAGGAGTATGAGCTGTTCTTCCTGTCCACTCGAGGAAGGATTGAGGGATCTGAACTGTTCTTTCTGGTCACAGGAGGAAGGAATAAAGCATATGAATAGTTCTTCCTGCCAACAGCTGAGAGGCCTAAGTGATATTAACTGTTTTTCCTGCTAACAGTAGGACAGAATGACGGATACGAACTGCTCTTACTGCTCACGGTAGGAAGGAATAAGGAATATGAACATTTTTTTTTTGCCAATAGTAGAAGGAATTAGGGATGTGAACTATTTTTCCTGTTCATAGGAGGAAGGAATGAGAGATATGAACTGTTCTTCCTGCTTATAAAAGGAAAGAATGAGGGTTATGAACTGTCGTTCCTGCTCTGAGGAGGAAGTAATGAGGAATATGATCTGTCCCTCCTTCTCACATGAGGAAGAAATTAGGGATATGATCTGCTCTTCCTTCTCACAGCAGGAAAAAAATAGGGATTTGTGCCATTCTTCCTGCCCACAGGAGGAAAGAATGGAGGAATTAAACTGCTATTCTTGCCAACAGTAGAAAGGAATGAGGGCTATTAACTGTTCCTCCTGCTCACAGGAAGAAGAAATTAAGGATATGAACTATTCCTCCTGCCAAAATTAGGGGGAGAATGAGAGATATGAACTGTTGCTCCTGCTCAGAGGAGGAAGAGACAAGGTATATGAACCGTTCTTCCTGCCCACAGGAGTAAGGAATGAGGGATCTGAACTTTTTTTCCTGTCCACGGGAGGTAGGAGTGACAGTTCACTCATGATCCTAATTGAAAAGGTTTCTGAGATTTTCACGAGACAGTCAAAGCAATAAGCCTGGTTTAACACTTCCAATTCTAATAAAACATCCTTGGTATACATTAACTGTTTTCATGCAGAATGGGAACTTTGAGCTTTGGGCAGGTGGACCATATAGTACCCCAAACACCTATTGTAGTGTCTGGGAGGAAGGCAAGCTTCATGTGCACAGCATCTGTACAGGACCAAAAGGCAGGAGTATATCTGGACTTGTGATTTGATTTATTTGATGTAATCAGTGTACAGATATGCCTCTCCAGTAAAATCTACAAGGGCTACTGGGTTCAGGGCAAAAGGTATGAGCTGGCAACAGAAAATAATAGGTCATACAGACTCAGCTGGAATCTCTGCACCTATGTAATTATAAGGGAACCTAGAGTAGCAATCTCCAGGATGTCCACAGCTTCAGTACCTATGGAGAAAGGTGAGACTCTTGCCCAACACACTGGGATTAAATTTAATAAAGGCAAGTAGGCTGTTCCCTTTGTAGGGAAGCAGCTATGTGAAAGGGAATTTTCACCAGAGCTTAGTGAATGAGGTGAAGCTCTACTGATTTCTATCATCCAGTCATGTTCAAAAAAAAATGCTGTTTTTTTATTGTACTTGTACATGATTGGGTGTGAAACTTCACCGTGATTACTAAATTCTGGGGAATATTCCCATGCAAAGTTAACAGACAATTTACCTTTAGTAAATCAACCTAAATCAACCCCACTACACCCAAATTTGGCAAGCGCCCCTTCTTTTCAAGAAAAG
This sequence comes from Aquarana catesbeiana, assembly GCF_042186555.1. Lineage (NCBI taxonomy): Eukaryota > Metazoa > Chordata > Amphibia > Anura > Ranidae > Aquarana > Aquarana catesbeiana. The sequence continues at coordinate 239,284,596 of NC_133327.1, forward strand.
TCCATGAATTCAGAGATCTGTGCCTAGAATTTTTTTTATTTAGGATTTTGCATTCTCTAGTCCACACTGCTTTAGACTGTGCTGTACAATCTATACTCTACTCTACTTTGTACACTGCATTACCTTCTACAATGCATACCATTTTAGATAACTGAATAAAGAATTGGAAGCTTTGAGCACAAATGCATGTTCTTGTGTAGTTTCTACGTTTATTATGGATGATTATATACTGCTCAATTCATCTGTTTATGGTAAATATATACATTTTATTAATGATAATATTTTTAAAATGTTAACATATATAAGAGACCTGTAGGTAAAGAATGATTTTTTTTTATAAAATGTACTTACTAACTATGGCCCTGTGTACCTGCTTTTCCACCCCCATCTATTCTTGTGGTTAAAATGGGCCTACAGAATGAATATTACCCTGTTCATAAAAATGCATTAGGGTTTTACATTAGTAGACATTGTTAAAATACCATCGTTTGTCGTATTTTTACTTTTTCTTTCTGTTGATGAATCGGAGAAACATATTCCATAAATCTGATGGTTTAATTCCTCTGTGCTGTACAGCATTAAATGGAAGAAGCTATTTTTCTTTTTTGCATTGTTCAGAAATGCATCACATTCTGAAGTGAAAACTCACAAAGTAAAAGCCTTTTAAATTTAAGGCATATCAGGGGGTTATATTCTTAAGGCATTAAGCCAATACATTAAAGCTATATAGCTTAATTTTGCCTGGAACATCTGTATGGAAAGTGGTTTGTTTTCATCCCTAGGATTTGTGCAAGTTGTTACAGAACTCAACAGATTTTTCGGTTACAGTATTTAAATTCTTCAGAAATTGTGCAAATGCCAGTTATTCTTTGATGACTAGAGAAAATTGTAACTTTTATTCTTTTGTTAACCTAAAGGTAAACTCTGCAGTACAAGAGAAAAAGTGTAATATGCAGGTTGTGTCAAGTACAGAATTTACACCCTAGTAACCTTCAGGAAAATGATTTCTATAAAGCAACAAGGTAGATATGATAAAGTAAACATATGATAGAAAATACATTTTTAAGTAGAAGTTATCTTCAGTGACAACTGCTTGTAAAAATGATCAGTTTACCTAGTGATTTGCTTACTACAGCGTGCACTGGTGTGAGGGCCCATTCATGTCAATTGGTAGGGACTGTGTCTGTGCAGTGGGTTTTTGAATTTTTGCTGCAATCCTTTAATAAGAAACACGTTTAGTAAAGGAAATGAGTACTGAGGCAAATATAGAGGCATCTATTGCTGACCTATCTTTAAAAGGTTAGTTGCCTTGCTGTGATGCTGATTCATTGGATTCAATACTACATGTGTCATGGACCTTAAACAAGTATTCATCAGGCATTCTGACTTCGCCGCATACTTGTTCAGTTCAGCAATTCAAAGAGGTAAACATACAGTCATTTCAGGAGAAGATTAAAAATTAGAAGCCTTTATTTTTCTCATGATTAAGGAAAGTTTTCACCACAAATTGGAAATTGGAATACCCCTGAATCCACTGCCTAGTGTACAGATGGATCTTCCCAATCCCACCCATAAACCATAGTGATGGTTCTGATTCTATGCTGTATAAATCCAGCTCAGAGGCTGTTATCACATTTCCAGCTCAGAAATCCATTGGTCTTTACTTAAAAGTCACTCTGCCTAGATGCTGATGAGACTACATCTCAGAGATCTCACTAGCAGGCTGCATTCAGAATGTAATTTGAGTGAAAATCGAATATTTACAAAGTGTTTCAATAGCAAATACAGCATGTTAGAAATGCCCTGCAGAAAATGCAAGACTGTAACCTTGACCTGCCTGCACATCTGCCACAGATCATACTGTTTTTTTTTTGTGGCCATAAATAGGAAGGTTACTTTGAGCACTTATTTTTGAGTCTGCCATTGGACTCGTGGTTTTTCACACATCTGTCATCTATCTTCCCAAGTTTTTTTTCCTTTTTCAGATTGCCTTCACTGACACTCCTGTTGCTCCCTGTATCTCTTCATCAATTTTTCCCTTGGTCTCTATGTCCATACCACCATTGGACTAGGCCGTCTCATTCATATGTATATACGCATATAATTACACTAAATTCATGTTCACTTTGCCACTACAGCAACCTTTGATATTCACATTTATGTTTACAGCTGATATTCACAATGGACATAATGAGACTCCTACAGATATACACCTTTCATTATTCGCCATGTCCGCCCTCTGGTTGCCCCCTGGTGGGGTTCTGCCTGGTTCCACCCCCTCGGCTCCCGGGCGAGACTGATATTGCTGCCGCCCTCTGGGAATTGTGCATTTAGCATTCTGGTTTTGCCAAATGGTGAGTACGGGGTTCATTTATCCATGGCCAGTTCTACCATGTGCTAATACAACTACTATTGTGCTATACATTTTTTTTGTTCTATTTTAGATACATCACACACGCCTCCACCCCTGTGGAAGAGAGCTGTGCCTGGCGAAACACGTCGGGTATACTAGGTACTTGTGTTTTATTTTATCTGCCATTTTACTTGTATTACTTATGTTATATGTATCATTCCACCAGCTTGGCATCCATTCATGTTATTATGTATGTGTGCACCTTCTTGAATACATTTCAGATTGCATTTACTTCTGTTATGTTTATTGGCTAAACTGTGCTCACCTCACTCAAAGTCCCAGGGTGAATTTCTGTAGCTTTTGTTGTATATAGGGATGGAGGTGTGTCACTGATGACACCAGACCTCTCTTTTAGTTTAAATAGGAAGGTATCACACCAAGAAAGATGGGTCCTAACCCATCTGGGCAATTCCTTCTTTTCCAACTTCACTAGCAGGCTGCTTCCAAAATGTAATTAGAATGCAGATCCAATAATCACAAAGTGGCTCAACAGCAAAAACAACACGAATAGAATTCCCCGTAGAAAATGCAAGACTGCAACATTGGCCTGCCTACATATTTGCCACGGAGTGGCCATAAACAAGAAGATGTCTCACCAAGAACTATGGGTCCTAATCATCTGGGCCATTCTTTCTTTTTTCTGTCAAAAAGTTTTAAGCAAACCTTTTCTTTTCAGGTTTGGATAGTGAGAAGTGTTTGTCAGGTTTTTACTAAGACAGCAAAAATACATTTTTACTTTTTATAAGTAGAATGGGGATGGGTAAGGCTCTTGGTCAGGAAAATTCAGGAAATTTCTCTAACACAGACAGTAAAAAAAAAGCCTGATAGACCTTTCCCCATGCTAAACAAAATCATAAAATATGTTTTTGCTGGAGTTGGGGTTTGATTCTTGGCACCTGTCCAATAAAGAGTTTTAACTGTAAAACCAGGTGATTTTGGTAATTGGAAGTGCTTATTACTACTGCTGCCCTACATAGCTAGATCCTCTCCAAGTTGACAAAGATATTCTTGAGATTGGGAAGCTTGCTTGTAGGGATTGAGTTGTTTAGGAGTTAGAACCACCCTTAAGCTGTCCATAGACAATTCATTTTTTTCTGTTTTTTTTCACCAGCAGGCAAACGAGATGGATGGAGGAATCCCTCCTGCCAGAACATGAAAGATTTAACATCCTGGAGAAAAGCCCTAACATATGCTTAAAGGCCTTTTTTTTTTGTTTTGTTTTGGATAGGGTAGAGAGGGATTAGAACACCTGTCAGGTTTTATTGCTGTCTGGGTCCATTATCACTAAAAGTGAAAAATTATACCACATTTTGAGTGATCACCAGAACAGTATTATGCCGCGTGCACACGAGCGGACTTTTCGACCAGACTGGTCCGACGGACCGAGACCGGCGGACAACTCGACTGTGTGTGGGCTTCATCGGACCTGCAGCGGACTTTTTCTGTCGAAAATCTGACGGACTTTAGATTTGGAACATGTTTCAAATCTTTACGTCGGAACTCAGCCGGACCCAGTTCCTATCGAAAAGTCCGCTCGTCTGTATGCTAGTCCGACGGACAAAAACCGATGCTAGGGCAGCTATTGGCTACTGGCTATCAACTTCCTTATTTTAGTCCGGTCGTACGTCATCACGTACAAATCCGTCGGACTTTGGTATGATTGTGTATAGGCAAGTCTGTTTATTCGGAAAGTCCATTGGAAGTCCGTTGAAAGTCCATCAGATAGTCCATCGGACCAGTCCGGTCGAAAAGTCCGCTCGTGTGTACGCGGCATTAGAGGAGAAATCTTCCAATGGGTACACTAGTTCTGGTGACCCTGGTAACTACCAAGGATTTCCTTCACTTTGGAAGGTTTTCCTGTCACTTCCTTTTGTGGATATGAAGCAAGAACTGAGAGTACAGCAAACAAAAAACAAGACAGAGGCTATAAACCTCCCTTGCGGTACCCAAAATGAAAAAAAGACATTTTGCCTTCAATTCCACTTTAACTTTTGTTAACAGGATTTATTAGGTACAATATGTTGTTTTTGTACAGGCTCTTGAATTATTTCAATCGGAAATGTGCAAATTCTGTTATACAGGACCTGTAGATGCATTCAAATAGTTTTAGTAAATACTATAGCCAGCCACAGATGACTATAGTTAGACTCCACTGTTAAAAAAAAAATCTTGAATATTTCTTGCATGCTGTTTCTTAGATGCTTGTTTAATTTCTTTTAAGCCAGTCATAAAACAGAGAGGGAGAAAAGAATACCATGGCTCAAGTATATAATTGACAGTCAGGTTCTAAACTTTTTTGTAGGTCCCCCTACCTGTTGGAGGTGCAGATCGGCTAAGGGGACATATCTCCACATATGGTGGGATTGCACTAAGATTCAGCCCTTTTGGTTTCAGGTTTTCTCCATACACAATGACTTTTAAGGCACTTTCATACTGGGGCGGGGGGCGGGGGGGGGCGTCGGCGGTAAAGCATCACTGGATTTTTGAGGCGCATTTTGGCCACTAGCGTGGCCGAACAAAGGGTTAATAAATGCCTGCAAATCGGCGTTTTAGGAGCAGCAAATTCACCGCTCCCGCAACACCCCAAAGATGCTGCTTGCAGGACTTTTTTTCCTGCAAGTCCTGCAAGCGCTCCGCCCCAGTGTGAAAGCACTCAGGCTTTCACACTGGGGTGGCTTGAGAGGCGCTATTCAGGCAATTTACAATCGCTATTTTTTGCGCAAAACACCTGAAAAGCGCCCCCCAGTGTGAAAGTAGCCTTACGGTCAGTCATTGACACCTACCCCAGCAATGGCACTACTATCTATGCTTCCAGGCTCCAAAGTATCTCAGAAGCCTACTTGTTTTTTTTCTGTCAGCTGCCAGACAACGGATTCCTGTATTCTGGAAAACGCCCACTACCCCTCCATTATCCTTGTGGGTTTCTACTGTTAATGATATAACGCGTATGGAGGAGATGCTGGCACTAGATAACGACACGTTTGAAAAGTTTAAGGTACTTTGGCTTATCTGGATGGACTTTTCCACTTCAGATTCCTTGAAAAATATGATATTTACCGCCACCTAATATAACACCACGCTTTGACCATAATTTATGGGTTAGACCTCCAAGGTTCGCTCAAATTCTCTTCTAACTTCTTCCCCCGACCTCATCAGGATCTTTTTGCTCTCCCCTATCCTTTTTTTCCTTTTTCTTACTTCCCATTTTTTCCGCTCCCTCCTCGACACACTCAACTGTGCCACTCTAGGTTTTGGTTCTCCTTACTCTTGGCTCGATTTTTATGTTCTTATTTTACCTAGGGTACATACCTTTACCGATATACTACTGACGATTATGTTATACTTATTCTTGATGCATAATTTGTACTATATCACCTGAAAAGATGGATATGAGGATTTACCTAATTTGTTATCCTATTTTTTATGTACAATAAAAATATATTTGTCTCTAATCTTTGTTAGTACTCCATTCAGGAGTCCTGATGCCCCATGTGTGGCCTGTGGGTCACATGTGGCCCTTTTGCACTTACTGTGTGGCCCTTGGACCCCACCATTCATTAGTCAATCTTTTCTCTGCCTAGGTGCTCAGGGACAGACAGTAAAGGAAAATGTTCATTGACCCAGATAATAGCAAAATAATTTTTAAATGTATTTCATATTTACTTACTTTTTCTATGCTGTCCATTCTTTTTTTTCTCTTTGTATGTATTTTTTATAATTGACGCTGTGTGACAGCGTCTCCTCGTCTGACGGTTCTTAAATAACGGAGGGCGGGGCCACCCAGTGACCCCACCCCCCTCTGACACACGGTGACTTGACGGGACTTCCCTGTGACGTCACGGGGAATGCCACAGGGAAGTCCCGTCATGTCCCGTGCGTCAGAGGGGGGCAGGCTCACCGGGTGGCCCCACCCCCGTTATTTAAGAACCGTCAGACGAGGAGACGCCATCACACAGCGGGAGCCTCCCTCCATGCCAGCATGGATGCGGAGCGGCCCGGAGAAGAAAATGAAAAAGAGAAGAAAAGAAGAAGATGAAGAAGAAGATGAAGAAGAAAAGAAGATGAAGAGAAGAGCGGGAGCCTCCCCCCATGCCATGGGTGCAGAGCGGCCTGAGGAGAAGAAGATAGAAGACGCCGCGGAGGAGATGCTGGACGAGAACGCCGGAGAAAGAACCAGAAGAGCCAGAAGAACCAGAAAAAGAAGAAGATGAAGGAAGATAGAAGAAAGAAGAAAGAAGTCATTTTTAACATTTTTGACAGTTTTTTAGTGAAATGGTAGGGGTACTTTTGTACCCCCTTACCATTTCACACGGGGGGGGCTGGGATCTGGGGGTCCCCTTGTTAAAGGGGGCTTCAAGATTCCGATAAGCCCCCCGCCCACAGACCCCCACAACCACTGGCCAGGGTTGTGGGGATGAGGCCCTTGTCCTCATCAACATGGGGACAAGGTGTTTTGGGGGGCTACCCCAAAGCACCCTCCCAATGTTGAGGGCATGTGGCCTGGTACGGTTCAGGAGGGGGGGGCGCTCTCTCATCCCCCTCTTTTCCTGCGGCCTGCCAGGTTGCGTGCTCGGATAAGGGTCTGGAATGGATTTTTGGGGGGACCCCATGCCGTTTTTTTTTTTAAATTTTGGCAGGGGTTCCCCTTAATATCCATACCAGACCTGAAGGGCCTGGTATGGAATTTAGGGGGGCCCCCACGTCATTTTTTTTTTAAATTTTGGTTCGGGGTTCCCCTGTGGGGAATTCCCATGCTGTTGTTATCAATGAACTTCTATGTGTATTGTCGGACCGGCAATGCAATAGCCGTGAGTAGTTTTAAATGGCTTTTTTCCTTCGAAATGTCATTTTGCTGTCAGACTGTTCTAAACACGGGAAACATGCGCCCCTTTACAGGCATACTATAGACACCCCCAGCTACGAAATTTAAAGGGATATTACACTTTTATTGTTTGACTTTAAGCATTATTAAAATCACTGCTCCTGAAAAAACGGCCGTTTTTAAAACTTTTTTTTGCATTGATCCATGTCCCCTGGGGCAGGACCCAGGTCCCCAAACACTTTTTATGACAATAACTTGCATATAAGCCTTTAAAATTAGCACTTTTGATTTCTCCCATAGACTTTTAAAGGGTGTTCCGCGGCATTCGAATTTGCCGCGAACACCCCAAATTGTTCGCTGTTTGGCGAACTTGCGAACAGCCGATGTTCGAGTCGAACATGAGTTCGACTCGAACTCGAAGCTCATCCCTACCCCCCAGCACTCTGACCTATCTACACCCTAGATATCCCCCCAGCACTCTGACCCCTCTACATCCCAGATATTCCCCCAGCACTCTGACCCCTCTATATCCCAGATATCCCCCAGCACTCTGACCCCTCTACACCCCAGATATCCCCCAAGCACTCTGACCCCTCTACACCCCAGATATCCCCCCAGCACTGTGACACCTCTACATCCCAGATATCCTCCCAGCACTCTGTTACCATATACCAAAAAAAAGACAGCACTTTCACCTAGCAGCAATAGGGTCGCTGGTTCAAATCCCGACCACGACACTATCGGCCTGGAGTTTGCATGTTCTCCCTGTGCCTGCGTGGGTTTCCTCCGGGTACTCCGGTTTCCTCCCACATTCCAAAGACAAGCTGGTAGGTTAATTAGATCTTGTCGAAAAAAAAAAAATTGCCAAATATGTGTATGTTGTATGTGTTTGTAAGCGTGTCGGGACCGCGCTATACCGCAGATGGACACCAGTGGCAAAAAGCACCCCGAGGCGATTCAATTCGCATAGGTAGCGCTATACAAGTCATTCATTCATTCACCATAAGATACCCCTTGTATTGTGACCCCACTACATCCCTGATACCCCCTACATTGTGGCCTCTCTACATCCTTAATACCTCTAGCACTATAGCTACCCCAAGCATTGCTACCCCCTATACACCCCAGATCCCCCTTCAGCATTATTTTCCCACATACACCCTTGATATCCCCCAGCACCTTTATTCCATCCATGTAGTACCCCCTTTTCTGGTGGAGATACAGTGTATGTAAACTTTTGGCTATGTGCCCACCTCCACTGGACTCACCTATACCAATAAAGCAGGCAGAAGGAAGGGCGGAGGAGGGAGCATCCCTCTGAGCATTCCAACCCCTTTGGTGCAAACAGTGCTGGACAGCTGGGCTCACCATGACACCATCCACAATGCTACTTCCGCAGGTGGACTCTCAGTGCTGCTGACTCAGCAGCTCCCACTCCAGCTTCTACACCGCAGCCTTCGAGTCCTGAGCATTCAAGCTGCTTGGGGCAGGGGCAGAGCATCATTGGCGCTCCGGCCCTGCTCCTCCCTGCTGGCTGTGAAATAATAGCTATCGTTCTGCACAGCATGGCGCACCGCTGCCGGCCTGCCTCCCCTGTGTATCCATCACTCTCAGTGCCATCATGGGGCCCCCAATTTTGGGGTAGCGTGGGCTCAAGGACCAGCTGCTTTGGGGAAAGTGCAGGGCCCCCGCATGTAGCTGGGGCCCCTGGGCAGTGCCCAGGTGGATCCACTCATTAAGACAGCCCTGATCTCTGGCAGTCTCTTTCAACATATCCCCAGCCTCTGACAGTCTGCAACAGCATGCCCTTAGTCTCCAACCACACCTGCAGTCTTTTGACAATCCCCTGTAGTATACCCACAGTCTATGACTATCTACTGTAGTATATCCAGTCTATGATCATTTTCTGTAGCATTACGTATACTGTACATTACATGCAGTCCTAATGTCAGGGGCCACACTTGTGACATGAAAGTTGACTACCACTGGTATACAGTATTGTTTTTTTCTGAATCCTACACACTGCACTTCCAGTAGCTTTAATTGCATAGTATGGATAAATTCATCCTTTAATTTTTGGATTGCGCAAGCGTTAAATTCCCTGGTTTAGTTGTGTTGGCCTAGAATTACAAGGACCACCACATGTCATAGACCTGCTAAGCAGCGTGATGAGGTGTTAGATGTTTTTAGATTACATTTAACAACACCATCTACATGTGGTGTTACTTTATCACATAAATTATTTAATGTGGCATTACCTTACCTCTTTACATAAATGTTTTCTTTGGAAACAAAGAGTTCCAGACTTCCACAAAAATAACACTGTTCACAAGAAAACTTCCCAAGCCTAATAACAAGCACCGGCAAAAAATTGTGGAGTCATAAGATAAAGACAAAGCAGCTCAAATATTTTTCTATTTCTTGCCTGCTGTAGAGCAGTAACATTTTTACGAGTGTACATTTATTCCCAATGGATAATGAAAATGCAAATTTACATGTAGAGTAAAACATATGATTGACTAAGTTATCCATGGTTTTGTGCTGTATATCTGTATGCAGATATTTAGGCAAGGTATTAAACCCACTAATGTTGTGTTGGTTTCAAACCAGCCTACAAACAACATTAGCAGATGTTCTCCAACTAGCATCAATTGATCACAGATGCAATAGTTAGTGATAAAGTATTTGTAAAACGGTGGACTTAATGTATGCCAGAGTGGGTTCTTGGAGTCCAAAATTCAATATACACTCACTGGCCACTTTATTAGGTACATCTGTTCAATTACTTGGTAACACAAATTGTTAATCAGCCAATCACATGGCAGCAACTCAATGCATTTAGGCATCTAGACGTGGTAAAAATGATTTGCTGAAGTTCAAACCAAGCATCAGAATGGGGAAGAAAGGGGATTTAAGTGACTTTGAATGTGGCATGATTGTTCGTGCCAGATTGGCTGGTCTGAGTATTTCAAAAACTGCTGATCTAATGGGATTTTCACACACAACCACCTCTAGGGTTTACAGAGAATGGTTCAAAAAAGAGTGCCACTCCTGTCAACTAAGAACAGGAAACTGAGGCTACAATTCGCACAGGCTCACCAAAATTGGACAGTCTCGATTTCAGCTGCAACATTAGAATGGTAGGACCAGAATTTCACGTAAACAACATGAAAACATGGATCCATCCCTTAGTACCAATTGAGCATTGTTTAACCACTTGCGACCACCTAACGCAGATATACTGCGGCAGAATGGCACGGGCAGGCAAAATCACGTACCTGGTAAGTGATCTGCCTCCAAGCTGAGGGGGAGACCACTAATTCGTGGCCACCCCCTCGCGATCGCTCCCCATGAATGAGATTCTTCCTCTGCTGCTGTATAGTAAACAGCGGCAGAGGAAGTGATGTCATCGCTCCTCGGCTCGGTCTTGCACACTTTACACCCCCTGTCACCCCCCGATTACCCCCTGATCACCCCCCAATCGCCCCCCCCCCCCCGTCACAGTGACACCAAGCAGTTTTTTCTTTTTTTTCTGATTACTGCATTGGTGTCAGTTTGTGACAGTTACTGTGGTAGGGCAGTTAGGGTTAGCCCCCTTTAGGTCTAGGATACCCCCCTAACCCCCCCTAATAAAGTTTTAACCCCTTGATCACCTCCGTCGCCAGTGTCACTAAGCGATCGTTTTTCTGATTGCTGTATTAGTGTCACTGGTGATGCTAGTTAGGGAGGTAAACATATAGGCTCGCCGTCAGCGTTTTATAGCGTCAGGGACCCCTATATACTACCTAATAAAGGTTTTAACCTCTTGATCGCCCCCTAGTTAACCCTTTCACCAGTGATCACCGTATAACTGTTACGGGTGACGCTGGTTAGTTAGTTTATTTTTTATAGTGTCAGGGCACCCGCCATTTATTACCTAATAAAAGTTTAGCCCCCTGATCGCCCGGCGGTGATATAACTTAGGTTTTAGGGTCAGATAGGGTCTGCGTCGCCCCAGGCAGCGTCAGGTTAGTGCCAGTACCGCTAACACCCACGCACGCATCATACACCTCCCTTAGCGGTATAGTATCTGAACGGATCAATATCTGATCTGATCAGATCTATACTAGCGTCCCCAGCAGTTTAGGGTTCCCAAAAATGCAGTGTTAGCGGGATCAGCCCAGATACCTGCTAGCACCTGCGTTTTGCCCCTTCGCCCAGCCCAGCCCACCCAAGTGCAGTATCGATCGATCACTGTCACTTACAAAACACTAAACGTATAACTGCAGCGTTCGCAGAGTCAGGCCTGATCCCTGCGATCGCTAACAGTTTTTTTTAAAGCGTTTTGGTGAACTGGCAAGCACCAGCGGCCTAGTACACCCCGGTCGTAGTCAAACCAGCACTGCAGTAACACTTGGTGACGTGGCGAGTCCCATGAGTGCAGTTCAAGCTGGTGAGGTGGCAAGCACAAGTAGTGTCCCGCTGCCACCAAGAAGACAAACACAGGCCCCTGTCGTGCCCATAATGCCCTTCCTGCTGCATTTGCCAATCCTAATTAGGAACCCACCACTTCTGCAGCACCCGTACTTCCCCCGTTCACATCCCCAACCAAATGCAGTCGGCTGCATGAGAGGCATTTTCTTTATGTCCTCCCGAGTACCCCTACCCAACGAACCCCCCCAAAAAAGATGTCGTGTCTGCAGCAAGCGTGGATATAGGCGTGACACCCGCTATTATTGTCCCGCCTGTCCTGACAATCCTGGTCTTTGCAATAGTGAATGTTTTGAACGCTACCATACACTAGTTGAGTATTAGCGTAGGGTACAGCATTGCACAGACTAGGCACACTTTCACAGGGTCTCCCAAGATGCCATCGCATTTTGAGAGACCCGAACCTGGAACCGGTTACAGTTATAAAAGTTACAGTTAAAAAAAGTAAAAAAAAAAAAAAACACAAAAAAATGTATGATATAAAAAAAACAAAAATAGTTGTCGTTTTATTGTTCTCTCTCTCTCTATTCTATTTCTATTGTTCTGCTCTTTTTTTACTGTATTCTATTCTGCAATGTTTTATTGTTATTATGTTTTATCATGTTTGCTTTTCAGGTATGCAATTTTTTATACTTTACTGTTTACTGTGTTTTATTGTTAACCATTTTTTTGTTTTCAGGTACGCTACTCAGCTGCAGCGCGGATTTATTTATCTTGACAGCGTTTGCTCCCACGATATATAAAGCTCCAGCGGAGTTAATATATGCCGAAGCATGGGGGCAGCAGGGGCGGATGAGCGATTTGCTCCTAACTTTTGGGGCGGATGCCCCAATGCTTCGGCATATATAAATGGTGCATGTATGCCCATCATTAGAAGTGGGTGGATGAAGGGAGGTATTCTAATGGTGGGCATACCCACCAATCAATCTCTTTTTTTCGTTCAGCCCACAGGCTGCATGAAAAAAAAAGATTACAATATATGCCCAACAAGGACCAGCAACGTACTGGTAAGTTGCTGGACTTTGAGTGGTTGTACCAGAATGATGCCTGTAGGTTTAGGTATCATCTTGGTATCATTATTTTCAGCCAGCGGTCGGCTTTCATGTAAAAGCAATCCTAGCGGCTAATTAGCCGCTAGACTGCTTTTACAAGCAGTGGGAGGGAATGTCCCCCCCTCCCACCGTCTTCCATGTTTTTCTCTGGCTCTCCTGTCCCAACAGGGAACCTGAGAATGCAGCCGGTGATTCGGCCAGCTGACCATAGAGCTGATCAGAGACCAGAAAGGCTCCAATCATCTCTATGGCCTAAGAAACCGGAAGCTACAAGCATTTCATGACTTACATTTTGCCGGATGTAAACAGCGCCATTGAGAAATTGGGAAAGCATTTTATCACACTGATCTTGGTGTGGTCAGATGCTTTGAGGGCAGAGGAGAGATCTAGGGTCTAATAGACCCCAATTTTTTCAAAAAAGAGTACCTGTCACTACCTATTGCTATCATAGGGGATATTTACATTCCCTGACATAACAATAAAAATGATTTAAAAAATGAAAGGAACAGTTTAAAAATAAGATAAAAAAAGCAAAAACAAAAAAAAAAAGCACCCCTCTCACGCAAAGGCGAACGCAAGCGTTGGTCTGGCGTCAAATGTAAACAGCAATTGCACCATGCATGTGAGGTATCACCACGAAGGTCAGATCGAGGGCAGTAATTTGAGCAGTAGACCTCCTCTGTAAATCTAAAGTGGTAACCTCTAAAGGCTTTTAAAGGCTTTTAAAAATGTATGTAGTTTGTCGCCACTGCACGTTTGTGCACAATTTTTAAAGTATGTCATGTTTGGTATCCATGTACTCGGCCTAAGATCATCTTTTTTATTTCATCAGACATAGGGATGAACCAAACTCCCCCTGGTTCGGTTCGCACCAGAACCTGCGAATGGACCAAAAATTCGCACGAACGTTAGAACCCCATTGACGCCTATGGGATTCGAACGTTCAAAATCAAAAGTGCTCATTTTAAAGGCTAATTTGCATGGTATTGTCCTAAAAAGGGTTTGGGAACCCGGGTCCTGCCCCAGGGGACATGTATCAATGCAAAAAAAACTTTTAAAAACGGCCGTTTTTTCGGGAGCAGTGATTTTAATGATGCTTAAAGTTAAAAAAAAGTGAAATATTCCTTTAAATATCGTACCTGGGGGGTGTCTATAGTATGCCTGTAAAGTGGCGCGTGTTTCCCGTGCTTAGAACAGTCCCTGCACAAAATGTAATTTTTAAAGGAAAAAAAGTCATTTAAAACTGCAAACAAACAAATGTAATGTCGGGTCCTGGCAATATGGATGAAAATCAGTGAGACAAACAGCATGGGTATCCCCCAGTTCATTACCAGGCCCTTTGGGTCTTGTATGGATATTAAGGGGAACCCCGCACCTAAATTAAAAAAAGGAAAGATGTGGGGCCACCAGCCCCTATATACTCTGAACAGCAGTATACAGGCGGTGCAAACAAGACAGGGACTGTAGGTTTGTTGTTAAGTAGAATCTGTTTGTAATTTTGAACTGGTACATTTTTAACGTGTTTAGCTCCAGCCAAAAAATCTATTTTAAGCTTTTTGGAAAACATAGGGAAGGGTTATCACCCCTGTGACATTTGTTTTGCTGTCTGTGCTCCTCTTCAGAAGATTTCACCTCATTTTTTGTCCCAATGACAAATGTTTTTTGAAAATTTGGTTTTTTTTTGTGAAACAAGGATTGGTGATAAAGCATCAGTGGAAAGGAGAAACGTTTTTCCCATATTAACTCTTACAGGAGAGAATTTCCCTTCCTAGGGGTAGATTTCATCTCACTTCCTGTTGTCTCCTTCCGTTTGCAATTAGGAGTCGTTTGCAAGTTGGATGTTTGAAAGTAGGGGCCTGCCCTATATACTCAGCAGAAATTTGGGCCTTAGGTGTTGTTGTGGCCACAACACTGTAAGCCCTCACAGGGCCCAGCTGTATAATATTAGATCAAGAATTGTAATTACATGCCCCTGTGGAACAGGGGCTGAAAAATTGGGCCTTAGGCACTGATGCTGGTGCTACAACACTGCAACCCCTCACAGATACTCTAGTTGGAACGCAGGAATGAGCCCTGCTGCAAAGTATTGCATCAAAAATTGTAATTACACGTCCCTGTTAAACAGGGGCTGAAAAATTGGGCCTTAGGCACTGGTGCTGGTGCCACAACACTGCAACCCCTCACAGATACTCTAGTTGGAAGGCAGGTACAAGCCCTGCTGCAAAGTATTGCATCAAAAATTGTAATTACACTCCCCTGTTAAACAGGGGCTGAAAAATTGGGCCTTAGGCACTGGTGCTGGTGCCACAACACTGCAACCCCTCACAGATACTCTAGTTGGAATGCAGGAATGAGCCCTGCTGCAAAGTATTGCATCAAAAATTGTAATTACACATCCCTGTTAAACAGGGGCTGAAAAATTGGGTCTTAGGCACTGGTGCTGGTGCCACAACACTGCAACCCCTCACAGATAATCTAGTTGGAACGCAGAAACGAGCCCTGCTGCAAAGTATTGCATCAAAAATTGTAATTACACACCCCTGTTAAACAGGGGCTGAAAAATTGGGTCTTAGGCACTGGTGCTGGTGCCACAACACTGCAACCCCTCACAGATACTCTAGTTGGAACGCAGAAACGAGCCCTGCTGCAAAGTATTGCATCAAAAATTGTAATTACACGCCCCTGTTAAACAGGGGCTAAAAAATTGGGCCTTAGGCATTGGTGGTGGCACCCAGAACCAAAAATGTTCTTACAAGCTATCAGCGTGATCATTGAGGAGGAAGAGGATAATTACTCAGGGTAGTCACTCAGCATCAGCATAGGCAGTCTTTGAAGGGATCTGAGATTTCAAAAAAAATTATTCGGTTACATCAGCATCAGATGCTTGGTAGCTGGTGGTGATCCAAGACTGATTCATTTTTATGAAGGTCAGTCGATCGACCGAGTCGGTGGACAGATGCAACCTGTGATCGTTTACAAAGCCTCCAGCAGCACTGAATGTGCGTTCCGAAAGAACGCTGGATGCAGGACAGGCCAGTAGCTCAATTGCATACTGTGCAAGCTCTGGCCAGTGATCCATCCTCAAGACCCAGTAACCCAGAGGATTTTCGGTGGGAAAGGTGTCCAAGTCAGATCTTGCCCCTAGGTATTCCTGCACCATGTAAAACAGACGCTGGCGATGGTTGCTGGAACTGATCATACCTTGGGGCTGCGGACCAAAATATTGTCTGAACGCATCGGTCAGACGGCCACCTTCTCCACCGCTCCTTCTTTGACTGACCGAAGCCTCAGCAACACGTTGTCCAGAAACAGGAGTTTGTAACCTCCCAGTCTCTGGGAACGTGTTGCACAGACCTTTCTGCAAGGCCTCCCGAAGATGTTTCATCCTCTGCTCCCTCTGCGATGGCAAGATAAGGTCCGCAACCTTACCCTTGTAACGTGGATCAAGGAGGGTTGCCAGCCAGTATTGGTCCTTCTCCTTGATACCACGAATACGAGGATCCTTACGCAGGCTTTGCAGGATCAGGAAGGCCATGCAGCGTAGGTTTGCTGAGGCATTCGGTCCGGAGTCCTCTGGGTCACTAAGGACAACATGGTCGGCAGCCACCTCCTCCCAGCCACGTACAAGTCCATGTGTTTCTTGGGACTGATCCCTTAAAGACTGCTGCTGATGCTGAGTGCCAGGCTCCACCTCCATACTGACACAATCCTCCTCCTCCTCGTCCTCGTCCTCTTCCTGTGTGATCGGTGGGCACGCAGGAACACTGTCTGGATAAAGGGGGCCTTGAGAGCTAAGGAAGTCCTCCTCTTCCTGCCTCTGTTCTTCCTCAAGTGCCCTGTCCATTATTCCATGCAGCGTGTGCTCCAACAGGTGGACAAGGGGGACAGTGTCACTGATGCATGCACTGTCACTGTTCACCATCCTCGTGGCCTCCTCAAATGGTGACAGGACAGTGCATGCATCCCTGATCATGGCCCACTGGCGTGGGGAAAAAAAAACAAGCTCCCCTGACCCTGTCCTGGTGCCATAGTCGCACAGGTACTCATTGATGGCCCTCTGCTGCGTGTGCAGCCGCTGCAGCATGGCCAACGTTGAGTTCCACCTAGTGGGCATGTCACAGATTAGGCGGTTCTTGGGCAGGTTAAACTCCTTTTGGAGGTCTGCCAGCCGAGCACTGGCATTATATGACCGGAGGAAATGCACACAGACCTTCCTGGCCTGCCTCAGGACATCCTGTAAGCCCGGGTACCTGCCCAAGAACCGCTGCACCACCAAGTTAAGGACGTGAGCCAAACAGGGCACATGGGTCATTTGTCCCTGTCGGAGGGCAGAGAGGAGGTTGGTGCCATTGTCGCAAACCACCATTCCTGCCTTAAGTTGGCGTGGCATCAACCACCTCTGAACCTGCCCCTGCAGAGCTGACAGAACCTCTGCCCCAGTGTGGCTCCTGTCCCCCAAGCACACCAGCTCAAGCACCGCATGGCATCTTTTGGCCTGCATACTTGCGTAGCCCCTTGAACGGCTACAGAGCACCGCTGGTTCCAAGGACAAAGCACAGGAAGAGGCAATGGAGGAAGAAGAAGAGGAGGGGGTGGAGGAGAGAGGTGTGTCACAATCATTAGTAGTGGCATTTTGGAGGCGTGGTGGCGGAACAACCTCCAACACTACTGCACCTTGTCCTGCATCCTTCCCAGCTGCCAGCAGAGTCACCCAATGCGCGGTAAAACTTAGGTAACGTCCCTGTCCATGCCTGCTGGACCATGAGTCAGCGGTAATACGCACCTTACCGCTGACCGCCCTGTCCAGCGAGGCCAAGACATTGCCTTCCACATGCCGGTAGAGAGCCGGAATCGCCTTCCGTGAGAAAAAGTGGCGTTTGGGTACCTGCCACTGAGGAACCGCACATTCCACAAACTCACAGAAGGGGACAGAGTCTACCAACTGAAAAGGCAGCAGTTGAAGTGCTAGCAATTTTGCCAAGCTAGCATTCAACCGCTGGGCTTGTGGATGGCTGGGAGCGAACTTCTTTCGGCGGTGCAGCAGCTGGGGCAGGGAAATTTGCCTGGTACAAACTGACGTCGGTGTACCGAAAGCAGATTGCCCACTAGTACTTGGCTGTAACACACCTAATTCTACACCTTCATTCCTCTCAGTGCAGGTCTCAGAGAGGACAGAAGGTATAGTGGGGTTTGAGATCTCAGCTGATGAGGAGCAAGGAGAGGTTCTCTTTGTTCTTTGGTGTGGGTCTTTTAAATACGCTTGCCAACGAACTGCATGGCAGGTCAACATATGCTGGTCAAGCATGTGGTGCCCAAGCGGGAGATGTTTTGGCCACGCGAGATACGCTTGAGACATATGTTGCAAATAGCAGCGGTGTGATCTGATGCACTCGTCTCAAAAAAGGCCCACACCAAAGAACTTTTTGAATAACGCGCAGAGACTGCAGCGCCCTGCACATGCGGAGCTTTGGGGTGTGATGCAGTCAGTGTTCTGCCCCTAGGCTGGCCCCTGGAGGGCATCCTGCCTCATTGGTGATGTGCCGCCTCCTCCTCCTCCTCATCCCCTCTCCTATCAGGCACCCACGTTGAGTCAGTGACCTCATCATCCCCTCCCTCCTCATCACTGGAGCAAACCTGGCAGTATGCTGCAGCAGGGGGAGCATGACTGCCAGATTGCTGTACTTCTTGGGCACCCCCTCTGTCCGTGCTCACGTTACTGCCTTCATCTAGCTCAGTATCATCATCAGAGCCTTCCAAACGCTGGGCATCCTCCTGGAGCATGTACCCAACACTGTGGTCAAACAGTTCGAGGGACTCCACAGGAGGACATGGTGGGGCTAGGGAAGGAGTCACTGATGACATTGAGCCGAGGGAAGAGGCCGCTGCTTTGCCAGACAAAGTACCCTGAGCATGGGTGAGAGAGGATGAGGAGGATGAGGACGGCTTGGTCATCCACTCGACCAAGTCTTCCAGCTTGCCAGCTGCCGAAAAAAAGGCCAAGCGTGTCCCACGGCCACGTGCTGATGAGGATGCACCGTCTCCACGACCAGCACTGTTGCCTCTAGACACAGAGCCTGCTTGCCCTCTTTTATTGGCTTGTGACTGTCTGCCTCTCCTTGTTGGCCTTCCAGACATACTAATGGCCTGTAGCTGCACTAAGCTGGGATATATATATATACTTGTAGCTTATTTAGCTGCCTGCGGTAGTGAGCTTATTTAGCTGCCTGCGGTAGTGATAGGATCAGGAAAACACCACCAACCTTCTACAGGTAGCTTTAGGTGAACACTGTGCAGAGCTCGCCAAAAAATAACTTGTAGCTTATTTAGCTGCCTGCGGTAGTGATAGGATCAGGAAAACACCACCAACCTTCTACAGGTAGCTTTAGGTGAACACTGTGCAGAGCTCGCACTACACTAACTTGTAGCTTATTTAGCTGCCTGCAGTAGTGATAGGATCAGGAAAACACCACCAACCTTCTACAGGTAGCTTTAGCTGAACACTGTGCAGAGCTCGCAAAAAAATAACTTGTAGGTTTAGCTGAACACTGTGAGGAGGACGCACTACACTAACTTGTAGCTTTAGCTGAACACTGTGCAGAGGTCTCACTACACTAACTTGTAGCTTTAGCTGAACACTGTGCAGAGGTCGCACTACACTAATTTGTAGTTTTAGCTGAACACTGTGAGCAGGACGCACTACACTAACTTGTAGCTTTAGCTGAACACTGTGCAGAGGTCGCACTACACTAATTTGTAGTTTTAGCTGAACACTGTGAGCAGGACGCACTACACTAACTTGTAGCTTTAGCTGAACACTGTGCAGAGGTCGCACTACACTAACTTGTAGTTTTAGCTGAACACTGTGAGGAGGACACACTACACTAACTTGTAGCTTTAGCTGAACGCTGTGCACAGGTCTCACTACACTAACTTGTAGCTTTAACTGAACACTGTGAGGAGGACGCACTACACTAACTGTAAATAGTCTAGCTGCCTGACTGTGGTACTAATAGGATCAAAAGAACACCAGCAATTTTCTTCAGGTAGCTGTAAATACTGTAACAAGACAAGCCTGCCTGTCAGTAGGAAGATAACAGGAACGGATCTAGCTAAACTGAATACAGTGTATATATACATATGCAACACCTGGGATGCATATATATATATACACAATACACTATAAGTGCAGCTAACTCACTGACTGTCCTGCCTAATCTAGCTAACTCAAATGAAATGACACTGTCTCTCTCTCTCTATCTAAGCACGCCGGAACACACTACACAGGGCCGCCGTGCAGGCGGCCTTATATAGTGTGGGGCGTGTTCTAAACCCCCTGAGCCATAATTGGCCAAAGCCACCCTGGCTTTGGCCAATTACAGCTCTCTCTACCGACGGCGCTGTGATTGGCCAAGCACGCGGGTCATAATGCATGCAATCATCAGCCAGCAATGCACTGCGAAGCTGCAGTGAATTATGGGCCGTGACGCGCCACACGAATTTGGCGCAAATGGCCCATAACGTTCGCAATTCGGCAAACGATCGAACAGCCGATGTTCGAGTCGAACATGGGTTCGACTCGAACGCGAAGCTCATCCCTAATCAGACATTTGGGCAATATAGTGTGTTTTAGTGCATTAAAATTAAAAAAAGTGTGTTTTTTCCCCAAAAAATGCTTTTGAAAAATCGCTGCGCAAATACTGTGTGAAAAAAAAAAAATTAAACACCCACCATTTTAATCTGTAGAGCCCTTGCTTTAACCACTTAAGGACCGCCTAACGCCGATTTACGTCGGCAAGGCGGCACGGGCAGGCAAAATCACGTACATGTACGTGATTTGCCTCTCGCGGGTGGGGGGTCCGATCGGACCCCCCCCCGGTGCCCGAAGCGGTCCCGTTCTGTTCCCCGGCGATCCGAGATGAGGGGGAGGCCATCCGTTCGTGGCCCCCCCCTCGCGATCGCCGCCGGCCAATGGGAACACTCCTTTGCTGCTGTATGCTAAACAGCAGCAAAGGAAATGATGTCATCTCCCCTCGGCTCGGTATTTTCCGTTCCAGCGCCGAGGGGAGAAGACATCAATGTGAGTGCACAACACACTACACACACAGTAGAACATGCCAGGCATACAAAACACCCCGATCCCCCCCCCGATCGCCCCCCGATCCCCCCCCAATCACCCCCCCCCCCCCCTGTCACAAACTGACACCAGCAGGTTTTTTTTTTTTTTTTTTTTTTTTTTTTCTGATTACTGCATAGTGTCAGTTTGTGACAGTTACAGTGTTGGGACAGTGAGTGTTACCCCCCTTTAGGTCTAGGGTACCCCCCTAACCCCCCCTAATAAAGTTTTAACCCCTTGATCACCCCCTGTCACCAGTGTTGCTAAGCGATCATTTTTCTGATCGCTGTATTAGTGTCGCTGGTGACGCTAGTTAGTGAGGTAAATATTTAGGTTCGCCGTCAGCGTTTTATAGTGACAGGGACCCCCATATACTACCTAATAAATGTTTTAACCCCTTGATTGCCCCCTAGTTAACCCTTTCACCACTGATCACCGTATAACCGTTACGGGTGACGCAGGTTAGTTCGTTTATTTTTTATAGTGTCAGGGCACCCGCCGTTTATTACCTAATAAAGGTTTAGCCCCCTGATCGCCCGGCGGTGATATGCGTCGCCCCAGGCAGCGTCAGATTAGCGCCAGTACCGCTAACACCCACGCACGCAGCATGCGCCTCCCTTAGTGGTATAGTATCTGATCGGATCAATATCTGATCTGATCAGATCTATACTAGCGTCCCCAGCAGTTTAGGGTTCCCAAAAACACAGTGTTAGCGGGATCAGCCCAGATACCCGCTAGCACCTGCGTTTTGCCCCTCCGCCCAGCCCACCCAAGTGCAGTATCGATCGATCACTGTCACTTACAAAACACTAAACGCATAACTGCAGCGTTCGCAGAGTCAGGCCTGATCCCTGCGATCGCTAACAGTTTTTTTGGTAGCATTTTGGTGAACTGGCAAGCAAGCACCAGGCAGCGTCAGGTTAGCGCCAGTACCGCTAACACCCACGCACGCACCGTACACCTCCCTTAGTGGTATAGTATCTGATCGGATCAATATCTGATCCGATCAGATCTATACTAGCGTCCCCAGCAGTTTAGGGTTCCCAAAAACGCAGTGTTAGCGGGATCAGCCCAGATACCTGCTAGCACCTGCGTTGTGCCCCTCCGCCCGGCCCAGCCCAGCCCACCCAAGTGCAGTATCGATCGATCACTGACACTTACAAGGCACTAAACGCATAACTGCAGCGTTCGCAGAGTCAGGCCTGATCCCTGCGATCGCTAACAGTTTTTTTGGTAGCATTTTGGTGAACTAGCAAGCACCGGCCCCAGGCAGCGTCAGGTTAGCGCCAGTACCGCTAACACCCACGCACGCAGCATACGCCTCCTTTAGTGGTATAGTATCTGAACGGATCAATATCTGATCCGATCAGATCAGATCTATACTAGCGTCCCCAGCAGTTTAGGGTTCCCAAAAACGCAGTGTTAGCGGGATCAACCCAGATACCTGCTAGCACCTGCATTTTGCCCCTCCGCCCGGCCCAGTCCAGCCCACCCAAGTGCAGTATCGATCGATCACTGTCACTTACAAAACACTAAACGCATAACTGCAGCGTTCGCAGAGTCAGGCCTGATCCCTGCGATCGCTAACAGTTTTTTTGGAAGCTTTTTATTGAACTGGCAAGCACCAGCGGCCTAGTACACCCCGGTCGTAGTCAAACCAGCACTGCAGTAACACTTGGTGACGTGGCGAGTCCCATAAGTGCAGTTCAAGCTGGTGAGGTGACAAGCACAAGTAGTGTCCCGCTGCCACCAAAAAGACAAACACAGGCCCGTCGTGCCCATAGTGCCCTTCCTGCTGCATTCGCCAATCCTAATTGGGAACCCACCACTTCTGCAGCGCCCGTACTTCCCCCATTCACATCCCCCAACGAAATGCAGTCGGCTGCATGAGAGGCATTTTTATGTGCTCCCGAGTACCCCTACCCAACGAACCCCCCCCAAAAAGATGTTGTGTCTGCAGCAAACGCGGATATAGGCGTGACACCCGCTATTATTGTCCCTTCTGTCCTGACAATCCTGGTCTTTGCATTGGTGAATGTTTTGAACGCTACCATACACTAGTTGAGTATTAGCGTAGGGTACAGCATTGCACAGACTAGGCACACTTTCACAGGGTCTCCCAAGATGCCATCGCATTTTGAGAGACCCGAACCTGGAACCGGTTACAGTTATAAAAGTTAGTTACAAAAAAAGTGTAAAAAAAAAAAAAATATATATAAAATAAAAAAAAATAGTTGTCGTTTTATTGTTCTCTCTCTCTATTCTCTCTCTCTATTGTTCTGCTCTTTTTTTACTGTATTCTATTCTGCAGTGTTTTATTGTTATTGTTATTGTTATTATGTTTTATCATGTTTGTTTTTCAGGTATGTAATTATTTATACTTTATTGTTTACTGTGCTTTATTGTTAACCATTTTTTTGTCTTCAGGTACGCCATTCACAACTTTGAGTGGTTATACCAGAATGATGCCTGCAGGTTTAGGTATCATCTTGGTATCATTCTTTTCAGCCAGCGGTCGGCTTTCATGTAAAAGCAATCCTAGCGGCTAATTAGCCTCTAGACTGCCTTTACAAGCCGTGGGAGGGAATGCCCCCCCCCCCACCGTCTTCCGTGTTTTTCTCTGGCTCTCCTGTCTCAACAGGGAACCTGAGAATGCAGCCGGTGATTCAGCCAGCTGACCATAGAGCTGATCAGAGACAAGAGTGGCTCCAAACATCTCTATGGCCTAAGAAACCGGAAGCTACGAGCATTTTATGACTTAGATTTCGCCGGATGTAAATAGCGCCATTGGGAAATTGGGGAAGCATTTTATCACACCGATCTTGGTGTGGTCAGATGCTTTGAGGGCAGAGGAGAGATCTAGGGTCTAATAGACCCCAATTTTTTCAAAAAAGAGTACCTGTCACTACCTATTGCTATCATAGGGGATATTTACATTCCCCGAGATAACAATAAAAATGATTTAAAAAAAAAAAAAAATGAAAGGAACAGTTTAAAAATAAGATAAAAAAGCAAAAAAATAATAAAGAAAAAAAAAAAAAAAAAAAAAAGCACCCCTGTCGCCCCCTGCTCTTGCGCTAAGGCGAACGCAAGCGGCGGTCTGTCGTCAAACGTAAACAGCAATTGCACCATGCATGTGAGGTATCGCCGCGAAGGTCAGATCGAGGGCAGTAATTTTTGCAGTAGACCTCCTCTGTAGATCTAAAGTGGTAACCTGTAAAGGCTTTTAAAGGCTTTTAAAAATGTATTTATTTTGTTGCCACTGCACGTTTGTGCGCAATTGTAAAGCATGTCATGTTTGGTATCCATGTACTCGGTCTAAGATCATCTTTTTTATTTCATCAAACATTTGGGCAATATAGTGTGTTTTAGTGCATTAAAATTTAAAAAAGTGTGTTTTTTCCCCAAAAAATGCGTTTGAAAAATCGCTGCGCAAATACTGTGTGAAAAAAAAAAATGAAACACCCACCATTTTAATCTGTAGGGCATTTGCTTTAAAAAAATATATAATGTTTGGGGGTTCAAAGTAATTTTCTTGCAAAAAAAAAAAAACTTTTTCATGTAAAAAATAAGTGTCAGAAAGGGCTTTGTCTTCAAGTGGTTAGAAGAGTGGGTGATGTGTGACATAAGCTTCTAAATGTTGTGCATAAAATGCCAGGACAGTTCAAAACCCCCCCAAATGACCCCATTTTGGAAAGTAGACACCCCAAGCTATTTGCTGAGAGGCATGTCGAGTCCATGGAATATTTTATATTGCGACACAAGTTGCGGGAAAGAGACAAATTTTTTTTTTTTTTTTTTTTTTTTTGCACAAAGTTGTCACTAAATGATATATTGCTCAAACATGCCATGGGAATATGTGAAATTACACCCCAAAATACATTCTGCTGCTTCTCCTGAGTACGGGGATACCACATGTGTGAAATTTTTTGGGAGCCTAGCCGTGTACGGGACCCCGAAAACCAAGCACCGCCTTCAGGCTTTCTAAGGGGCGTGAATTTTTGATTTCACTCTTCACTGCCTATCACAGTTTCGGAGGCCATGGAATGCCCAGGTGGCACAAAACCCCCCCAAATGACCCCATTTTGGAAAGTAGACACCCCAAGCTATTTGCTGAGAGGTATAGTGAGTATTTTGCAGACCTCACTTTTTGTCACAAAGTTTTGAAATTTGAAAAAAGAAAAAAAAAAAAAGTTTTTTTCTTGTCTTTCTTCATTTTCAAAAACAAATGAGAGCTGCAAAATACTCACCATGCCTCTCAGCAAATAGCTTGGGGTGTCTACTTTCCAAAATGGGGTCATTTGGGGGGGGTTTGTGCCACCTGGGCATTCCATGGCCTCCGAAACGGTGTTAGGCAGTGAAGAGTAAAATCAAAAATTCACGCCCTTAAAAACGCTGAAGGCGGTGATTGGTTTTCGGGGCCCCGTACGCGGCTAGGCTCCCAAAAAGTCCCACACATGTGGTATCCCCATACTCAGGAGAAGCAGCTAAATGTATTTTGGGGTGCAATTCCACATAGGCCCATGGCCTGTGTGAGCAATATATCATTTAGTGACAACTTTGTGCAAAAAAAAAAAAAAAAAAAGTGTCACTTTCCCGCAACTTGTGTCAAAATATAAAATATTCCATGGACTCAATATGCCTCTCAGCAAATAGCTTGGGGTGTCTACTTTCCAAAATGGGGTCATTTGGGGGGGGGTTGTGCCACCTGGGCATTCCATGGCCTCCGAAACTGTGATAGGCAGTGAAGAGTGAAATCAAAAAGTTACACCCTTAGAAATCCTGAAGGCGGTGATTGGTTTTCGGGGTCCCATACGCGGCTAGGCTCCCAAAAAGTCCCACACATGTGGTATCCCCGTACTCAGGAGAAGTAGCTGAATATATTTTGGGGTGCAATTCCACATAGGCCCATGGCCTGTGTGAGCAATATATCATTTAGTGACAACTTTTTGTAAATATTTTTTTTTTTTTTTTTTTTTTGTCATTATTCAATCACTTGGGACAAAAAAAATAAATATTCAATGGGTTCAACATGCCTATCAGCAATTTCCTTGGGGTGTCTACTTTCCAAAATGGGGTCATTTGGGGGGGTTTTGTACTGCCCTGCCATTTTAGCACCTCAAGAAATGACATAGGCAGTCATAAACTAAAAGCTGTGTAAATTCCAGAAAATGTACCCTAGTTTGTAGACGCTATAACTTTTGCGCAAACCAATAAATATACGCTTATTGACATTTTTTTTACCAAAGACATGTGGCCGAATACATTTTGGCCTAAATGTATGACTAAAATTGAGTTTATTGGATTTTTTTTATAACAAAAAGTAGAAAATATCATTTTTTTTCAAAATTTTCGGTCTTTTTCCGTTTATAGCGCAAAAAATAAAAACTGCAGAAGTGATCAAATACCATCAAAAGAAAGCTCTATTTGTGGGAAGAAAAGGACGCAAATTTCGTTTGGGTACAGCATTGCATAACCGCGCAATTAGCAGTTAAAGCGACGCAGTGCCAAATTGGAAAAAGACCTCTGGTCCTTAGGCAGCATAATGGTCCGGGGCTCAAGTGGTTAAAAAATATATATAATGTTTGGGGGTTCAAAGTAATTTTCTTGCAAAAAAAATGTTTTTTTCATGTAAACAAATAGTGTCAGAAAAGGCTTTGTCTTCAAGTGGTTAGAAGAGTGTGTGATGTGAGACCTAAGCGTCTAAATGTTGTGCATTAAATCCCAGGACAGTTCAAAACCCCCCCAAATGACCCCATTTTGGAATGTAGACACCCCAAGCTATTTGCTGAGAGGCATGTCGTGTCCATGGAATATTTTATATTGTGACACAAGTTGCAGGAAAAAGACAATTTTTTTTTTTTTTTGCACAAAGTTGTCACTAAATGATATATTGCTCAAACATGCCATGGGAATATGTGAAATTACACCCCAAAATACATTCTGTTGCTTCTCCTGAGTACGGGGATACCACATGTGTGAAACTTTTTGGGAGCCTAGCCGCATACGGGACCCCGAAAACCAATCACCGCCTTCAGGCTTTCTAAGGGCGTAAATTTTTGATTTCACTCTTCACTGCCTATCACAGTTTCGGAGGCCATGGAATGCCCAGATGGCACAACCCCCCCCCCCCCAAATGACCCCATTTTGGAAAGTAGACACCCCAAGCTATTTGCTGAGAGGTATGGTGAGTATTTTGCAGACCTCGCTTTTTGTCACAAAGTTTTGAAAATTGAAAAAAGAAAAAAAAATACATTTTTCTTTTCTTTCTTCATTTTCAAAAACAAATGAGAGCGCAAAATACTCACCATGCCTCTCAGCAAATAGCTTGGGGTGTCCACTTTCCAAAATGGGGTTCGTGCCATTACTACTACTATTACTCACTACCTATTATAGTTTTGAAGGCCATAAAATGCCAGGACAGTTTAAACCCCCCCAAATGACCCCATTTTGGAAAGTAGACACCCCAAGCTATTTGCTGAGAGGCATGTCGAGTCCATGGAATATTTTATATTTTGCCACAAGTTGCGGGAAAATGACAAACTTTTTTTTTTTTTTGCACAAAGTTGTCACTAAATGATATATTGCTCACACAGGCCATGGGCATATGTGAAATTGCACCCCAAAATACATTCAGCTGCTTCTCCTGAGTACAGGGATACCACATATGTGGGACTTTTTGGGAGCCTAGCCGTGTACGGGGCCCCGAAAACCAATCACCGCCTTCAGGATTTCTAAGGGCGTAAATTTTTTATTTCACTGCTCACTACCTATCACAGTTTTGAAGGCCATAAAATGCCCAGATGGCACAACCCCCCCCTCCAAATGACCCCATTTTGGAAAGTAGACAGCCCAAGCTATTTGCTGAGGGGCATGTTGAGTCCATGGAATATTTTATATTTTGACACAAGTTGAGGGAAAGTGACAATTTTTTTATTTTTTTTTTGCACAACGTTGTCACTAAATGATATATTGCTCACACAGGCCATGGGCATATGTGGAATTGCACCCCAAAATACATTTAGCTGCTTCTCCTGAGTATGGGGATACCACATGTGTGGGACTTTTTGGGAGCCTAGCCACGTACGGGGCTCCGAAAACCAATCACCGCCTTCAGGATTTCTAAGGGCGTAAATTTTTGATTTCACTCTTCACTGCCTATCACAGTTTCGGAGGCCATGGAATGCCCAGGTGGCACAAACCCCCCCCCCCCCAATGACCCCATTTTGGAAAGTAGACACCCCAAGCTATTTGCTGAGAGGCATGGTGAGTATTTTGCAGCTCTCATTTGTTTTTGAAAATGAAGAAAGACAAGAAAATTTTTTTTTTTCTTTTTTCAATTTTCAAAACTTTGTGACAAAAAGTGAGGTCTGAAAAATACTCACTATACCTCTCAGCAAATAGCTTGGGGTGTCTACTTTCCAAAATAGGGTAATTTGGGGGGGGGGGGGGGGGTTGTGCCACCTGGGCATTCCATGGCCTCCGAAACTGTGATAGGCAGTGAAGAGTGAAATCAAAAATTTACGCCCTTAGAAAGCCTGAAGGCTGTGATTGGTTTTCGGGGTCCCGTATGCGGCTAGGCTCCCAAAAAGTCTCACACATGTGGTATCCCCGTACTCAGGAGAAGCAACAGAATGTATTTTGGGGTGTAATTTCACATATTCCCATGGCATGTTTAAGCAATATATCATTTAGTGACAACTTTGTGCAAAAAAAAAAAATGTGTCTTTTTCCCGCAACTTGTGTCACAATATAAAATATTCCATGGACTCGACATTCCTCTTAGCAAATAGCTTGGGGTGTCTACTTTCCAAAATGGGGTCATTTGGGGGGGTTTGAACTGTCCTGGCATTTTATGCACAACATTTAGAAGCTTATGTCACACATCACCCACTCTTCGAACCACTTGAAGACAAAGCGCTTTCTGACACATTTTGTTTACATGAAAACATTTTTTTTTTTTTTTAAGAAAATTACTTTGAACCCCCAAACATTTTATATTTTTTTAAAGCAAAGGCCCTACAGATTAAAATGGTGGGTGTTTAAGTTTCTTTTTTCACACAGTATTTGCGCAGCGATTTTTCAAACGCATTTTTTTGGGAAAAAACACACTTTTTTCAATTTTAATGCACTAAAACACACTATATTGCCCAAATGTTTGATGCAATAAAAAAGATGATCTTAGGCCGAGTACATGGATAGCAAACATGACATGCTTTAAAATTGCGCACAAACAGTGCAGTGGTGATAAACTAAATACATTTTGAAAAGCCTTTAAAAGCCTTTACAGGTTACCACTTTAGATTTACAGAGGAGGTCTACTGCTAAAATTACTGCCCTCGATCTGACCTTCGTGGTGATACCTCACATGCATGGTGCAATTGCTGTTTACATTTGACGCCAGACCGACGCTTGCGTTCGCCTTTGCACGAGAGCAGGGGGGGACAGGTGCTTTTTTTTTTTTCTTTATTATTTTTTTGCTTTTTTATCTTATTTTTAAACTGTTCCTTTCATTTTTTTTTTTTTATCATTTTTATTGTTATCTCAGGGAATGCAAATATCCCCTATGATAGCAATAGGTAGTGACAGGTACTCTTTTTTTGAAAAAATTGGGGTCTATTAGACCCTAGATCTCTCCTCTGCCCTCAAAGCATCTGGCCACACCAAGATTGGTGTGATAAAATGCCTACCAAATTTCCCAATGGTGCTGTTTACATCCGGCGAAATCTAAGTCATAAAATGCTCGTAGCTTCCGGTTTCTTAGGCCATAGAGATGTTTGGAGCCACTCTGGTCTCTGATCAGCTCTATGGTCAGCTGGCTGAATCACCGGCTGCATTCTCAGGTTCCCTGTTGGGACAGGAGAGCCAGAGAAAAACATGGAAACGGTGGGGGGGGGACATTCCCTCCCACTGCTTGTAAAAGCAGTATAGAGGCTAATTAGCTGCTAGGATTGCTTTTACATGAAAGCCGACCGCTGGCTGAAAAGAATGATACCAAGATGATACTCAAACCTGCAGGCATCATTCTGGTATAACCACTCAAAGTCCAGCAACATACCAGTACGTTGCTGGTCCTTGTTGGGCATATATTGTAATCTTTTTTTTTCATGCAGCCTGTGGGCTGAACGAAAAAAAAAGAGATTGATTGGTGGGTATGTCCACCATTAGAATACCTCCCTTCATCCACCCACTTCTAAAGATGGGCATACATGCACCATTTATATATGCCGAAGCATTGGGGCATCCTCCCGCAAAAGGTAGAAGCAAGTCGCTCCTCCGCCCCTGCTGCCCCCATGCTTTTGCATATATCACCTGTAACTTTTGTAACTGTAACCGGTTCCAGGTTCGGGTCTCTCAAAATGCAAAGGCATCTTGGGAGACCCTGTGAAAGTGTGCCTAGTCTGTGCAATGCTGTACCCTACGCTAATACTCAACTAGTGTATGGTAGCGTTCAAAACATTCACCAATGCAAAGACCAGGATTGTCAGGACAGGAGGGACAATAATAGCGGGTGTCACGCCTATATCCTGGTTGGGGATGTGAGTTGGCGGAAGTACGGGTGCTGCAGAAGTGGTGGGTTCCTAATTAGGATTGGCAAATGCAGCAGGAAGTGTTACTGCAGTGCTGGTTTGACTATGACCGGGATGTACTAGGCCCCTGGTGCTTGCCAGTTCACCAAAACGCTTTAAAAAAAACTGTTAACGATCTCAGGGATCATGCCTGACTCTGCGAACGCTGCAGTTATGCATTTAGTGTTTTGTAAGTGACAGTGATCGATCGATTCTGCACTTGGATGGGCTGGGCTGGGCCGGGCGGAGGGGCAAAACACAGGTGCTAGCAGGTATCTGGGCTGATCCCGCTAACACTGCGTTTTTGGGAACCCTAAACTGCTAGGGACGCTAGTATAGATCTGATCGGATCAGATATTGATACGTTCAGATACTATACCACTAAGGGAGGTGTATGCTGCGTGCGTGGGTGTTAGCCGTACTGGCGCTAACCTGAAGCTGCCTGGGCCGACGCAGGCCTTATCTGACCCTAAAACCTAACTTATATCACCGCCGGGCGATCAGGGGGCTAAATCTTTATTCGTTAATAAACGGCGGGTGCCCTGACACTATAAAAAAATAAACTAACTAACCAGCGTCACCCGTAACAGTTATACGGTGATCACTGGTGAAAGGGTTAACTAGGGGGCAATCAGGGGGTTAAAACCTTTATTAGGTAGTATATGGGGGTCCCTGACGCTATAAAACACTGACGGCGAACCTATATATTTACCTCCCTAACTAGCGTCACCAGTGACACTAATACAGAGATCAGAAAAATGATCGCTTAATGACACTGGCGATGGGGGGTGATCAAGGGGTTGAAACTTTATTAGGTGGGTTAGGGGGGTATCCTAGACCTAAAGGGGGCTAATACTAACTGCCCTACCACACTAACTGTCACAAACTGACACCAATGCAGTAATAAAAAAAAAACAAAAAAAACTGCTTGGTGTCAGTGTGACCGGGGGGGGGGGGGGTGATCAGGGGGTGATCGGGGGGTGATGGGGGGGTGTAATGTATGCCTGGCATTTTCTACTGTGTGTGTATGTGTTTTACACTCACATCGATGTCTTCTCTCCTTGGCGCCGGAACGGAAAATACCGAGCCGAGGAGCGATGACATCACTTCCTTTGCCTCTGTTTACTATACAGAGGCAGAGGAAGATTCTCATTGGCTGGGAGCAATTGCAAGGGGGGGCCACGAATGGATGGCCTCCCCCTCACGTCTGATCGCTCCCGGACAGAGGCCGACCGCCTCGGGCACCGGGGGGGTCCGGTCGGACCTCCTGCCCGCAGGAGGCAGATCACGTACGTGATTCTGCCTGCCCGTCTCTTTCTGCCGACGTATATCGTCGTGAGGCAGTCGGCAACTGGTTAAGGGGGCAAATCTTCCGGTCCTTAAGGGATTAAAAATCTGAATGCATTCCTAAAAGCACAAAAGATAACTGGATACTAATTTTTAGAGGTAATAATGCCAGGTGTAGTTGATCCAGGGAACATTTGATTGCCTCATGGGGATCAGGATTGATTTTTTTTTCCCCCAACCATAGCGAATTGGATCATGCTGTATTGGGTTTTTTTTTTGCCTTCCTCTGGATTGTGGGTAAAGGATTGTTCATATGGAAGTTCCCTTTTTGTGTATATTTTTTTATTTTATTGGTTTGACTGGTGTCTTTTGTCAACCTAACTATATAACTATGTGGCTATAAC
Source organism: Aquarana catesbeiana (assembly GCF_042186555.1). Lineage (NCBI taxonomy): Eukaryota > Metazoa > Chordata > Amphibia > Anura > Ranidae > Aquarana > Aquarana catesbeiana. The sequence goes on from NC_133327.1 coordinate 239,316,726, forward strand.
AATTAATGTTCTTTAACAAAAAAAAAAATACATACCACATTAATGATTAATGCTACCAAAATGAGAATGTGCTGTAAATTTCCTCCAGCATTGCTCCTGTTTCTTCTTACCAGCGATCGCCATTTTGTTGAAGCCCAGAGCAGTCACTTCCTTATTGGAAGCGCTACCCCTCTCCTTGGTTTAAAAAACTATATGTCATTATCTGTAAAATAAAATGTGTGCATTTCCAGCCTTGATCGTATGCATTAGCTCTGCTAGATAGGAAGGCTGACAGAAGCTTTACTGTGCTGAAGTTCACAGGCTGGCAGGTGGAAAGGAGAGAATATCAGGGCAATAAGATAAAACGGACTTTTGTACCAACTACAGTACGCAGGCGCGAGAATGTTTCCAGCGCGATCCTATCGCGCTGGTTCTCGGCGACAGGGTACTGTACATCTCGAGCTGACTGCAATAGGAAAAACACATTTTCCTATTGCAGCGAGCACAAGAAGGAATTCCCCTCTGGGAGCATACCAGGCCCTTAGGTCTGGTATGCATTTTAAGGGGATCCCCCTACGCCGAAAAAACGGCGTGGGGGTCCCCCCAAAATCCATACCAGACACTTATCCGAGCACGCAGCCCGGCCGGTCAGGAAAGGGGGTGGGGACGAGCGAGCGCCCCCCCTCCTGAGCCGTACCAGGCTGCATGCCCTCAACATGGGGGGTGGGTGCTTTAGGGGAGGGAGGCGCCCTGCGGGCCCCCCACCCCAAAGCACCTTGTCCCCATGTTGATGAGGACAAGGGCCTCTTCCCGACAACCCTGGCCGTTGGTTGTCGGGGTCTGCGGGCGGGCGGCTTATTGGAATCCGGGAGCCCCCTTTAATAAGGGGGCCCTCAGATCCCGGCCCCCCACCCTATGTGAATAAGTATGGGGTACATCGTACCCCTACCCATTCACCTAGGGAAAAAAGTGTCAATAAAAAAACACACTACACAGGTTTTTAAAGTAATTTATTAGGCAGCTCCGGGGGTCTTCTTGCGACTTCGGGGGTCTCTCCGGCCTCTTCTCCTGATGTCCGGTTCTTCTCTGCTCTCTCCGGCCTCTTCTCCCGGTGTCCGGTTCTTCTCCACTCTCTCCGGCCTCTTCTCCCAGTGTCTGGTTCTTCTCCGCTCTCCCCGGCCTCTTCTCCTGGTGTCTGGTTCTTCTCCCGGTGTCCGGTTCTTCTGCCGGGCTCCTCCGCTATCTTCTGCTCTTTTGCCGCTCTCTTGCTAGTGGTGGCCCGGTCTTCTTCGTCGTCTTCTCCCCTCTTCTCCTCTTCCGATGTTGACATAACGCTGTCTCCCGCTGTAATGCTGTGTGAGCGCCTCGCAATGACTTATATAGGCATGGGGTGTGGTCACCGGGTGATGTCATCTGATGACCCTGCCCCCTTATGACGTCACAGTCCTGGGGTATGCTGGGACTGTGATGTCATAAGACCCCGCAGGGTGCCCCCCTCCCCCAAAGCACCCACCCCCCATGTTGAGGTTATGCGGCCTGGTACGGCTCAATCAGGGGGAGGAGCTCGCTCGTCCCCACCCTCTTTCCTGACCGGCCGGGCTTTGTGCTCGGATAAGGGTCTGGTATGGATTTTGGGGGGACCCCTACGCCATTTTTTCTGCGTAGGGGGTTCACCTTAAAATCCATACCAGACCTAAGGGCCTGGTATGCCCCTGGAGGGGAACCCATGCCGGTTTTTTATTTAAAATTTGTCGTGGAGTTCCCCCTCATGATTCATACCAAACACAGTGCCTGGCATTGGTGGGGATCCAAGTCGGATCCCCGCACCAGTGTGAACCCGGCTCGCAAGGTGTCAATCTCGCCGATAAAAGCGGCGAGATTGACACAATATTAGACAATACAGAAGTTGACCAAAGGGTGGTGGTAAACCACGTGATTTGGTGAAAGTTGGCTGAAAAAGTTCTGTCGTGTGTATTCAATACAAACTTATGGCCAACGCCATAGAACTTTGTACAAAAATCCACGGGAAAGTTTGTACAAAGGCCTATCGTGTTTATGAGGCTTAACTCTTTTATTCCCTGGCAGTTTGTCCTGTCACCTCTTCTGCTTTTTTTCTCTCTCCTTAATCTGTGTTCCCTCTGCACAGTCTGAATCATTCTTGTTCCCCCCTCCCCTTTAGGCCATCAGCAGATCGACCTCTAGTGACTTTCCAAATATTGGCGTGCCGAGAATACAGGACAATTGAGGTTGTGCAGAGCAGGGTGAGACAGGGCCTTACTGGATTTTACACAGTATAGGCATTTATTTTTAATGTTGTATGCTATACCTGCAATAGGGGACAGCCTAAAGTATCTATCAGTACTTAATTTTCTGACTAAAACGCTACTTTAACCACTTGCCGCCCGCCCACTGTCAAATGACAGAGGAGCGGTGCGGCTCTCATCAGAGGTGTAGCTTTAAGCTTGTGGGCCCCGATGCAAAAGTTGACCTGGGGCCCCACTACCACCCGCCACTTCCACCATGCGCCAATATACTCAAAGTGGCTAGTTATTATCTTTATTTACATATTGAGGGGATAATTCAAAAGAATTGGGGAGGTACAGTATGTGAAAATGTGGACAGTTTCCCCAAAATCTTTTCAATACCCTGAAACAGGGGTAGACAACTTTTGAGAGATAGTGGCCGACCTGAACAACATGAAAGAGATCAAAGATCACCAGGGTTCAGTGCCATTTATTTATTTATTTATTTTAAGAAATTATCCAGCAAGGCCTAATTATATAGTAATAAAACAAATGTCACTGTAAAAATATAAACTTATCCTACCTTACAAGTGGACAGTGTCAGTCAGTAGAGCAGTGGACAGTGACAGTAGTGGAGTGAACGGGGTGTGGACAGTGTCAGTAGATGGTGTCAGTAGAGCAATGGAGGGTGTCAGTAGAGCAGCAGACGGTGTCAGTAGGGCAGAGGAAGGTGTCAGTAGAGCAGTAAACATTGTAAGTAAGGCAGAGAATGGTGTGTGGATAATGTCAGTAGGGCAGTGGGTGGTGTCAGTAGGGCAGTGGACTGTGTTAGTAGGGCAGTGGACAGTGTCAGTCAGTAGAGCAGTGGACAGTGACAGTAGTGGAGTAAACAGGGTGTGGACAGTGTCAGTAGATGGTGTCAGAGCAATGGAGGGTGTCAGTAGAGCAGCGGAGCGTGTCAGTAGGGCAGAGGAAGGTGTCAGTAGAGCAGCAAACAATGTAAGTAAGGCAGAGAATTGTGTGTGGACAATGTCAGTAGGGCAGTGGGCGGTGTCAGTAGGGCAGTGGACTGTGTCAGTAGGGCAGTGGACAGTGTCAGTCAGTGGGGCAGCAGACAGTGTCAGTAGAGCAGTGGTCGGTGTCAGTAGGGCAGTGGATGGTGTGTGGACAGTGTCAGTAGGGTAGTGGATGGTGTGTGGACAGTGTCAGTAGAGCAGTGGATGGTGTCTGCAGGGCAGTGGACAGTGTCAGTAGAGCAATGGATGGTATCAGCAGGGCAGTAGACAGTGTCAGTCAGAAAGGCAGTGGACAGTGTCAGCAGGGCAGTTGACAGTGTCATTCAGTAGGGCAGTGGACAGTATTAGTCAGAAAGGCAGTGGACAATGTCAGTGGGGCAGTGGACAGTGTCAATCAGAAATGCAGTGGACAGTGTCAATCAGTAAGGCAGTGGACAGTGTCAATCAGTAGGCCAGTGGACAGTGTCAATCAGTAGGGCAGTGGACAGTGTCAATCAGTAGGGCAGTGGACAGTGTCAGTCAGTAGGCAGTAGACAGTGTCAGTCAGTAGGGCAGTGGACAGTCAGAAAGGCAGTGGACAATGTTAGTGGGGCAGTGGACAGTGTCAGTCAGAAAGGCAGTGGATGGTGTCAGTCAGTAGGGCAGTGGTAAGTGTCAGCCAGTAGGGCAGTGGACAGAGTCATTCAGAAATGCAGTGGACAGTGTCAGTCAGAAATGCAGTGGACAGTGTCAGTCAGAAATGCAGTGGACAGTGTCAGTCAGTAGGGCAGTGGTGTCAGTCAGTAGGGCAATGGTGTCAGTCAGTAGGGCGTTGGACAGTGTCACTCAGTAAGCAGTCGACAGTGTCAGTAGCGCAGGGGATGGTGTGTGGACAGAGTCAGTCAGTAGAACAGTGGATGGTGTCAGTATTTTTTATTATTTTTCTTTTTTTTTTTAGCAGCCCGGTTGGGGGATCTCTGGTGGGATATCAGGGGGTTTAAACAAACTCCTGAGGTCTCACTTTTGAGAAAGTGATTGAAGACACAATCCTCAATCTGCACCTCTGCAGCTTCAGCTACACAGAATGAATGAACAGGAAGAGCTTTGCTTTAGGTATAAAGGAATACAGTGAGTGACCGGTACTGATCACTCACTGGGTTACTTCAGAAAAGAAAGGGGCCAATAAATGACATATTTACCCGCCCCTTCCCCTGTTCTCCATCCTGAAACATTCCTTGCAGCAGCCTGTGGGAGAGGAAGGGAAGCCGGCAGCGCAGCAGGGGGAGGGTAGTCACAGGGGACCTGGGCTGCAGAAGCAACTTAGATAGGAGGGGCAGTATATACAGGAACCGACCCTCCATTTTCCTCCTGCATTTGCTGAAAGCCGTCTCCTCCTCTCCCACTGGCTTTCAGCAGCTGCAGGAGGAAAATAGAAGGTGTTGGTTCCTGTATATGCTGCCCCTTCTATCCAGGTGTAGAACCTAATGTGGCAGGGAAGCCCCATGGGCCACCTGGAGTGTGGGATGGGTGAGATCGCCATTGCGACCCCTGTGACCCTGAATACTATGTCAGTGTTGGGGTCCCTTCATATCACACAGTGGTCCACTTGCTGCCTGCACACTAAAAGTCCCAACATGTCTAGGACTCACCCCATGCTGACTCCTGTCACTCCAGTGGGAGTCCAGGGAAGTCTTAATCCCAGTGGTTAAGCTAGACATTCTTTCAGCTGGAGCAAAGACTCAATTTGGCATCCCCCCTTAATGAAGAAGACAGTGTCAGAAGGGCAGAAGGTTGGTGTCAGTAGGGGAGTGGACGATGTCAGTAGTTTTATTCTTTATTATTTTTTACATTTTTATTATTTTTTTACAATATTATTTTTTTATTATTTTTAGGAGCCCTTTTGGGGGGGGGGGGTTGAATTTACTTCGCCTATTATTTCAGAAACAAGAGCCTGAAACATTGCACCGAAAAACTGCACACAATGTAAGTTTATTAGGCCCCAATGGGGAACAGAGGGATGAGCAGTTTTTGTTGTGAAAAAACAATTACAGTGTATTATGTCAAAGACAAGAACAAGAAATATTGCACAGACACACTACACATCATGTAAGTGGTTTTTCTAGACCCAATGGAAAAGGGAGAAATTATCCAGCTTTTCTGTGATATTAAAATTGTCAGAGCCTGAAATATTACACAGACATGCTGCACATCATGTAAGCGGTTTTACTAGACTACAATTGAGGAGTTATGCCCCTTTCACACATGCCCCTTTCACACGTACTGTCCGTTCATTTCATCAGTTCAGTCACGTCTTTTTAAAGAAAAAATGGATGAAGTTTTCATCAAGTTTTCATCAGGTGTACATCAGTTGCTCATCAGCTATGCATCAGTTTCTCATCAGTTTATTTACATTCATTATCAATGTAAAAATGGATGGAAAACTGACCGTTTGTCAATTTACATTCGTTTTTCATCCGATCCATTTTTTTAATGGAAGAAAAATAGAGCTTTGATCTCTTTCAAAAAATGGATGTCGACGGATGCGGAGTTAAACTGTTGTAAATGGATGATCATCCATTTACATCAGTTTTTCCATAGAGCAGTGGTAGCTGGTGCTCAATTTTCTTGGAGGGGGGCCCAGCCAGCCACCCCCCCAGCCCCAGCCAGCCAGCCAACCAACCACCCCCACCCCCCCGGTGCTTGCTCGATCTCCGTTCCCCCTGTCGCTTGATTGTCGCATCACTCCCCCATCGCCCGCCAGCCCTGCATTTACCCCATCCAGGTCGGTGGCTTCCCGCCCGCACGTCTCCTCCCAAGTCCCAGCGGTCGCTTCTTGTCCTGGCCAATCAGGACTTAGGACTCGTGGCCAATTGGGTCTTAGGACTTCCGGCCAATCGGGTCTCAGGACTCACTTTCCGATTGGACAGGAGGAGAAAAAGGAAGACATTAGCGAATATTAATTTGCTAAAGTCACACAACTGGGAGGGCTCAGGCGCAGTGCTCTGCACCCCAAGCCCACCCTTTTTGAAGATAATTAGAGTCTCAGGCTCTAATTATGTGTTTAAAAAAAAAAAAACATCGGAATTCATGCATCCAGCGCCCTGCATGTAGATTAGGGGAAAGGCACATGACATCATGCGCCCTGCATGAGAGGCGCCACTGCCATAGAGATACATTGATGTCTGTTTTTTATCCGTCAACCGATGGATGAAAAATGGACAGCATGTGTGAGAGGGCCTTAGAGATGAGCCAGTTTGTAATGTGAAAGAAAAATTACAGTGCATTATGTCAGAGACAGGAGCGAAAAATATTGCACAGATTTGTTGCACATCACATAAGTAGTTTTACCAGGTTACAAAGGAGGAGGGGAAAATGTGCCAGTTTTTATCACGAAATACAATTATGAGTGTATTCTTTATGAGACAAAGACCAGAAATATTGTACAGACTTCATAGTCAGCATTAAAGCAGTTGGAAAAGGACACATTTTAAAAGGGACACAAAGAATTTCATCCCAAAAAATCAATATCTACATGCATAAAGCATATGTCACAGAAAAAAGGAAGACATTTTGTAGAGGCTATATAGTCAGCATTTTAGCGGTCCGAGAAGGCAACATCTAAAATTGATGCAATGCAGGCAACAGTTGTCTAAGCCAAATATTAACTATAAAATGCATTTTTTTACACTATAAAAGGAAGGAATATTGTGAACACTGCTAGGTATTACTGCTAGCATTTCTGGTAGGCCTTGTCAACTAAAGTATATTCCAGTTAGCTTTGGAGGTATAAAAAATGAAGGTTTATATTTTTTTAATTTTAACTGCATTTAATAGCTTACAGACATCATACTCAGGGGTTGATTTATTAAAACTAGAGAATGCAAATCTGGTGCAGCTCTGCAGAGAAACCAATTAGCTTCCAGGTTTTTTTTTGTCAAAGCTTAAGGCTCGGTTCACACTGGGGCGACTTGGGATCCGACTTGTACGCCCTCAAGTCGCCCCAAGTCGCCCCAAGTCGCTTTGCATTTAGATTACAATTGTAGTGAATTGAACCGTCTTAACTGACACTACTGAAGTCGCTCCGACTTCAAAAAAGGTTCCTGTACTACTTCTATCCGACTTGTAGGCGACTTGTACCCATTCAACTCAATGTAAGTCGCCTGCAAGTCGGATCTCTCAAGCGACTTTGCAGAGAAAACCCCTCCCTCCCCCCTCCCTCCCAGAGAGGTGATTGGCCACAGGCGAAGTCGCCTGTCATGGAGGCGACTTCAAGTCGCCTCGTAATTTGCCGAAGTCGCGCTAAAGTCGCGCTGAAGCCGCGTTGAAGTCGCGGTACAAAGTCGCGTTAAAGTCGTGTTGCCCATGTGTGAACCGACCCTTACTGAACCAGCTTAAGTAAAAAGCTGAATGGCTACAATGCACAGCTGCACCAGATTTTGCACTTTCCAGTTTTAGTAAATCAACCCCTTAGTATTTTAACAGTTTCTTGTAGGCCTCATTGCCTAAACCACATCCCCATCTAACTATTAGGGACGGGCGAGCGCCATAAAGTTTTGCGCGCGTTACTGCCAGTTTAACGGCATATCGTTTTGCATTCGTTACTGCCAGTTTAACACCATATTGTTTTGTGTGCGTTACTGCCAGTTTAACACCATATCGTTTTGCGTGCCTTACTGCCAGTTTAACGCCATATAGTTTTGTGCGTTACTGCCAGTTTAACGCCATATAGTTCTGTGTGCATTACTCCCAGTTTAATGCCATATAGTTATGTGTGGGTTACTGCCAGTTTAACGCCATATAGTTTTGTGTGCGTTACTGCCAGTTTAACGCCATATAGTTTTGCGTTCGTTACTGCCAGTTTAATGCCATATTGTTTTGTGTGCATTACTGCCAGTTTAACACCATATCGTTTTGCATGCCTTACTGCCAGTTTAACGCCATATAGTTTTGTGTGTTACTGCCAGTTTAACGCCATATAGTTCTGTGTGCATTACTCCCAGTTTAACGCTATATAGTTATGTGTGGGTTACTGCCAGTTTAACGCCATATAGTTTTGTGTGCGTTACTGCCAGTTTAATGCCATATCGTTTTGTGTGCATTACTGCCAGTTTAACTCCATATTGTTTTGCGTGCGTTACTGCCAGTTTAACACCATATGGTTCTGTGCGTCACTGTACATTTGGCGCATTATATTGAAGTATATTATAGTGTATCCGTGGAGCGTATCTGTGTAGCTTGAGTACTCAAATTAGTTTAACGCCATATAGTTTTGTGTGCGTTACTGCCAGTTTAACGCCATATAGTTATGTGTGCAATACTGCCAGTTTAACGCCATATTGTTTTGTGTGCATTACAGCCAGTTTAACGGCATATCATTTTGCATTCGTTACTGCTAGTTTAACGCCATATCAGTTTGTGTGCGTTACTGCCAGTTTAACACCATATTGTTTTGCATGTCTTACTGCCAGTTAAACGCCATATAGTTCTGTGTGCATTACTGCCAGTTTAACACCATATAGTTATGTGTGCGTTACTGCCAGTTTAATGCCATATAGTTTTGTGTGCGTTACTGCCAGTTTAACGCCATATAGTTTTGCGTGCGTTACTGCCAGTTTAATGCCATATCGTTTTGTGTGCATTACTGCCAGTTTAACTCCATATCGTTTTGCGTGCATTACTGCCAGTTTAACACCATATTGTTCTGTGTGTCACTGTATGTCTGGCGCATTATATTGCAGTATATTATAGTGTATCCGTGGAGTGTGTCTGTGTAGCTTGAGTACTTAAATTAAAGTGTACCAAACACCTCTTGTCATTGATTAAAGTGCATTTACGTACAGATTTCCACTTCTTCTTTACATTTGCTTATAGGCACCGCCCCCTCCATCCCAATAATGTCTAGGAGGACCACAAGGAAAGGCAGATGTTTCCTTGGCACTGTAAAGGGGCCAGCAACAAATGTGTCCACAGGCAAAGGTGGACGTGGTGGTCACTCCTCAGGCAGGGCATAATTTCCTCTGTTTAGTGAGTTTGCCCGTGCTATCCAGCCACAGCATGCAGAGGAGGTGGTGGACTGGCTTACTAAACCTTCCTCATCCTCTGTCACACAAGCAGAGACAAGTGTGCAGTCCCCTGCAGTTGCCAGAGTGGATAAACCTGTCTCCTTGTCCACATCTATTCCTGCCATAGCCCCAACATCAGCCATTGAGGAGTCAGCTGAGTTATTTGACCACAGCGTCAGCCACTTGCTCCTTGATGATGCCCAGCCATTACTGGATTCAGATGTTGGTTCTGAGGTTGAGGATAACAGGAACCTAGCGCCTAGAGAGAGGGAGGAACACTGGTGGACAAATTGGCATTCATGTTTCCAAAGCCGCAGCGTATTGCCAAGTTGTCTCCAGTGGTAATGATGAGATGGAGTAGATGGAGATGATGATGAGGTCACTTTTGCGACTTGGGTGCCAGATACAGCAGAGGAGGGAACTGAAGGTGAGGCGGCACAACCCCAAGGAGGCCAACATCAAGAGAGAGTAGAGAGCAGCCACCCTATTCCATCACATTCTGCAGCTGTTATCTCCCGACCCACTCCCCAAAGCTCAGGTGTCTGGGCCTTTTTCAGCACATCTGCAGCAGATCGCACTGTTGCTTTCTGCAAATTGTGTCTCAGGCACATCTAACATGGCAAAAACACCAACCATTTCTGTACCACATGCCTAAAGGCATTTAACATCCAACCACTCAGCCCGTTGGCAAGAGCACCTAAAAGCCACACAAAAGGGGCACAAATCTGTCCCTCCTCCTCCTCCTTACCCACTTCAGTCTGCCCCTGCTATGCCGAGTCATTACCTCTCAGCAGCCTCCTCTGACAGGGATGATGGTATAGCACAGGGTGTCCCAGGTCCTAGCAGCACATCTGCCAGCAGCACACCACCAGCTGTAAACTGTAGCTGGCAAATTTCTCTGCCCCATCTGCTGCAGCGGAAAAAAAAATACAGTCCCTGCCACCTACATGCCCAGCATCTAAATGCAAGCTTGTCAAAGCTGTTGGCTCTCCAACTTCTGCCTTTCAGCCTGGTGGATTCTGCCCCCTTCCGTGAATTCGCACAATGTGCTGTACCACAATGGCAGGTTCCTAGTCGCTACTACTTTTCACGTAAGGCCGTTCCATCTCTCTACCATCACATGGAAGGGAATGTTCTGGCATCGTTGGGCAAGGCAGTCAGCCGTAAAATCCACCTTACTACTGACACGTGGTCCAGCAAACATGGGCAGGGACAATATATTTTGTTCACAGCACACTGGGTAACGCTGCTTGCAACTCAAAAGGATGCAGGACAGGGCTCGGTGCTGTAGCTTATTGTGCCCCCACATCTCCATACAGCTGGTGGTGATGATGCCAGGCCTGTGAGCTCTACCCCCTCCTCCTCCTTCTCCACCACCTTCATGCACTACTTTGCAGAATAGTCCTATGAACATCAGGTACCCCCTAAGCATTCAAAGAGCTATTCCGTGAGTCAGGCTAAAAGATGCCATACAGTGCTTCAGCTGGTGTGTTTAGGGGACAGGAACCACACCGGAGCAGAGATTCTTGCAGCTCTGCAGGGACAGGCCCAGAGGTGGTTCACACCATGCCAGCTGGAGCCAGGAATGGTGGTGTCCAATAATGGCTCAAACCTCTTGTCAGCCTTTAGACAGGGAAAGTTGACACATGTGCCATGCCTGGCACGTGTCCTCAATTTGGTGGTGCAGCGTTTCCTAAGCACGTACCCAGGGTTGCAGGCTGTAGCCATTTCAGGCAGTCATACACAGCCAGTGCTCTGTTGGCTGAAATTCAGCGGGAATTTCACCTGCCCGTAAACCGCCTGATTTGTGAGATGCCCACCAGGTGGAACTCGACTTTGGCAATGCTGCAGCGGCTATACATGCAGAGGGCCATCAACGAGTACCTGTGCCAGTACGGCACAATGACGGGCTCAGGCCGCCTCTGCTTTTTTTTCCCCATGCCAATGGCTGATCATTAAGGATGCAAAAGAGGAAGGGGGAATTTGGGACTTTGAAATGAGGCTCATATGCAGTGTGCCTCCATCCCTAATACAAAGACTTTGAAAAAAGGGGGAGTTGGGACTTTGAGTGAGGTAGTCAACATTGTGAAGGTAGATTGAATGAAGGTACAACTTTATTAATCATGAGTCCATAATACATCTAAAAAACAGTGACCACATACAAGAAGGACATTATGATGAATGTGATTCTCAAACTATTGACCCGCACATAAATATGCGCACCTACAATACAGGCATCAAGGGTACAACAGTGCATACCAACCAAGCGCCACATAGTGGTCTGAATGAAGAGGTTATGGCATACAATGGATTAATATATGTACATGAAAGTTCTGAACAGCATTGCAGCAATGATAAAGTATATAAAACTATAGAGACCATGATGGATAAAGTTGATATTGAAAAGTAAAAAATTAACACAGGTATCTCTATCCCTGTTGCCCGACGCGTTTCGTGTATTGGGAACACTCATCAGGGGCAGGTGCTTGTAGGATATCTACAAAATATAAAAAATAAAACTTAAAAGGTCTGTTCATAATACAATATATTAAATTAAAGTACTTACATGGAGATACTGCGATGAAAATGTGACAAGTGTACAACCAAGGCCATAAATCTTTGCTCATCATGGGAGCTGAGGTGGCCTGGGGCCGCACGCCAGCAGGGCGCACACACAGAACCCCCACACACACAGACACCAGACACAGAATGCTGAAGTTCTTAATGGGATCAAAAGTACGCAAGTGAGGGCAGCCACGAGGAGTCTAGAAAGAAATATATAAAATGAGTGTCATTGTATCATACAAAATGTCCGCCAAGAATGATTAATCCAGGCGGATAGAGGGTACTCAGTGTGAAAGTATATCTTAACCTGCGAGTGGCGTCCTAGGGTCCTGGAAGAGGTGTAGAGATTAAATCTGACCTACAAAAATATGGCGTCTGGACTGTGTCCGGGAGGGCCGTATATAGCCGCCCACGGCATGCGCACGCCGTCCACCACCAGCGTCATGCTAGATCTGGCAGAGAAGGGGGAAGGCGTCCCGACGTAGGCGGCGTACACCGCTCGCAGGGAACACCCACATTACCCCACCACCAGAGCGAGGATGGTAAGACACACGCTCCACGCGGTGACACCACAAGTGACGTCATGCGTGAAGCGGGAGGCGTGGCGCCGATGTGCTGTGTGCGCCAAGGAAAACCCCCCCCATACCCAACCACCCACCCAGAGAGGGCGGAGGGAGGAGCAGTGGGGGGAAGGCACGCAGAGCGCATCGCAGCTCCCAAGAATGAACAAGTAACGGCCATGGATGACAGCCAGCCAAATAACAAACACAGACCCATGTCATGCGGCAAAACTGCTGAAGAGGAGCCCGGACACAACATAGTTGTGTTCAGGGTTTTAAATCAGGCCCAGACGTGATGCATGGTCAGTCCAGGGCTCTGAACCTAACACTGGGTAGCAAGGGAACATTACTGACCCTGTATGGCTGCCTCCATCCCTATTGCCAGACAAAAGAGGAAGGGGGAATTTGAGACTTTGAGATGAGGCTCATATGCAGTATGCCTCCATCCCTAATACAAAGACTTTGAAAAAAGGGGGGGTTGGGACTTTGAGTGAGGCAGTCAACATTGTAAAGGTAGATTGAATGAAGGTACAACTTTATTAATCATGAGTCCATAATACATCTAAAAAACAGTGACCACATACAAGAAGGACATTATGATGAATGTGATTCTCAAACTATTGACCCGCACATAAATATGCGCACCTACAATACAGGCATCAAGGGTACAACAGTGCATACCAACTAAGCGCCACATAGTGGTCTGAATGAAGAGGTTATGGCATACAATGGATTAATATATGTACATGAAAGTTCTGAACAGCATTGCAGCAATGATAAAGTATATAAAACCATAGAGACCATGATGGATAAAGTTGATATTGAAAAGTAAAAAATTAACACATGTATCTCTATCCCTGTTGACTGACGCGTTTCGTGTATTGGGAACACTCATCAGGGGCAGGTGCTTGTGGGATATCTACAAAATATAAAAAATAAAACTTAAAGGGACTGATCATAATACGATATATTAAATTTAAGGCGGGGCAAACAAGCCCCCCTTAAGTACTTACATGAAGATACTGCAATGAAATGGTGACAAGTGTACAACCAAGGCCATAAATCTTTGCTCATCATGGGAGCTGAGGTGGCCTGGGGCCACACGCCAGCAGGGTGCACACACAGAACCCCCCCACACACAGACACCAGACACAGAATGCTGAAGTTCTTAATGGGACCAAAAGTACGCAAGTGAGGGCAGCCACGAGGAGTCTAGAAAGAAATATATAAAATGAGTGTCATTGTATCAAACAAAATGTCCGCCAAGAATGATTAATCCAGGCGGATAGAGGGTACTCAGTGTGAAAGTATATCTTAACCTGCGAGTGGCGTCCTAGGGTCCTGGAAGAGGTGTGGAGATGAAATCTGACCTACAAAAATATGGCGTCTGGACTGTGTCCGGGAGGGCCGTATATAGCCGCCCATGGCATGCGCATGCCGTCTGCCACCAGCGTCACGCTAGATCTGGCAGAGAAGGGGGAAGGCGTCCCGACGTAGGCGGCGTACACCGCCCGTGGGGAACGCCCACATTACCCCACCGCCAGAGCGAGGATGGTAAGACACACGCTCCACGCGGTGACACCACAAGTGACGTCATGCGTGAAGCGGGAGGCGTGGCGCCGATGCGCTGTGTGCGCCAAGGAAAACCCCCCCACACCCAACCGCCCACCCAGAGAGGGAGGAGCAGTGGGGGGAAGGCACACAGAGCGCATCGCAGCTCCCAAGAATGAACAAGTAACGGCCATGGATGACAGCCAGCCAAATAACAAACACAGACCCATGTCATGCGGCAAAACTGCTGAACAGGAGCCCGAACACAACATAGTTGTGGTCAGGGTTTTAAATTAGGCCCAGACGTGATGCATGGTCAGTCCAGGGCTCTGAACCTAACACTGGGTAGCAAGGGAACATTACTGACCCTGTATGGCTGCCTCCATCCCTATTGCCAGACAAAAGAGGAAGGGGGAATTTGGGACTTTGAAATGAGGCTCATATGCAGTGTGCCTCCATCCCTAATACAAAGACTTTGAAAAAAGGGGGACTTGGGACTTTGAGTGAGGCAGTCAACATTGTAAAGGTAGATTGAATGAAGGTACAACTTTATTAATCATGAGTCCATAATACATCTAAAAAACAGTGACCACATACAAGAAGGAGGGAGGAGCAGTGGGGGGAAGGCACACAGAGCGCATCGCAGCTCCCAAGAATGAACAAGTAACAAGTAAGATCATTAAGGATGCATGCACTGTATTGTCACCATTTGAGGAGGCCACAAGGATGGTGAGCAGTGACAGTGCATGCATCAGTGACACAAACCCTGTTGTGTTCCTGCTGGAGCAGACTCTACATGGCATTATGGACAGGGCACTGGAGGCAGAGCAGCAGGAGGAAGAGGAGGATTTTCTTTCCTCTCAAGGCCCATCTTATTTAGACGCCATCATTCCTATGTCACAGAGCACACAGGAGGAGAGAGGGGAGGAGGATGAGGAGGATTCTGGCACTTTCATAGGCTTTGAAGAAGAGTAAGACATGCGTCAATCTATAAGCAATGGCTTTCCAACCCCAGGACCCTTGGGAGTAGTATGTGGCTGGGAGGAGGAAGTTCCAGATGCTGTCATCCTGAGTGACCCCGAGGAGTCTGCTTCTCAAGCATTGGCAAATTTAAGGCGCATGGGCAACTTCATGCTTCAAAGCCTGCGAAAGGACCCAAGAATATGTGGCATAAAGGAGAAGGATGATTACTGGTTGGCAACCCTCCTTGACCTCCGTTATAAGGGGAAGGTCTCAGAACTCATCCTGTCCCCACAGAGAGTGCAGAAGATAAATTCTCTTGAGGACACGTTAAAGAGGATTTTATTAAACGTTTTTCCTGATTCCAGTAGATACAGTGTGGTGGAAAACATCGTTTTGAGTCTTCTGTTGGTTAAGAGAGGAGCATTAGAGAAGGCATCCGCTTAAGTGAGGCATTTCGGAATTTTTTTAGTCCTCGTCGCCCGGGGCTGTCAGCTTTCACATCCCATCGGCAGCGTCTGCATCACATGGTGGACGATTACCTTGGGGCCAAAACAGAGATGGAGAGCTTTCCAGCTGACGATCCACTGACTTACTGGGTCATGAGAACAGACCACTGGCCAGAACTTGCCCAGTATGCTAATGAGTTGTTGGGCTGCACTGCATCCAGCGTGCTTTCAGAACAAGCATTCAGTGCTGCAGGAGGTTTCGTTACTGATCATAGAACGCAACAGTCCACAGACTCCGTGGACCGTTTGACTTTTATAAAGATGAATCAGTCCTGGATTACCAGCTATGAAGCCCCTGATGCCGATGTCACTGATTAAGTCTTTTTGGGATGTGGAATCTCTGCAGGACTTCGAGGCTGCCTAGCTTTGAGGGTGTTCAATCAGTTCACCTGGAAGAATGTTTTTGGTATAGGTTTCATGGGCACAATTAACACCCAAAGACCAAGGCCAATTCTTGCTTTTACCTCTATAGAGTTACGGTGGGAAGGCACCACTGACAACCAAAGACCAATTTTTACGCATCCGTTACTTCTATCCAAATTCAAAGTGACACCAGAATGTATCCAAAAAATCTCTAATCCTGTTCCCAGTGCACTACATTGTGGCCTCATCATTTGCACTGGCTCCCTAGCTGTTGCTGAGCAAAATAAAGGCAGCTTGCAGGGAAAATGTAATTTTTTTTGGCTTTATAAATGCAATTATTGCTGCAGCAGATTCTAGACATGGTACAGATCTGCCACTTTACAGGTAGACTAAGGGGACCCCCAGGCACTATATTGGAAGGATTTTTTTATTTTTATGCTTTCACTTTAAAAATAAAAAAAATCACAGCTCATTTAAAAATTACGCTTTTTACAAACTTTTTTTTTTATTGATACATGTCCCCCAGGGCAGGACCCGGACCTCTATAACCATTGTATGCCCAATTACTTGCATATAAGCCTTCAAAATGGGCACTTTTGATTTTTGACGTTCGAGTCCCATTGACTTTAATGGGGTCTGTTATTCGGGTCCGAACTTTCGCAGTGTTCGGAAGTTCTGGTGCAAACTGAACAGGGGTCTGTTCGGCCCATCCCTACTAACTATGTATATATATATTTTTCAACATAATTAGTATGCTACAGACAGCATATTTTGTATTTCTACAATTTCATACAGGCCCTTCTGTCTAAACCACATTCAAAACAGATAAGTAGGACCAAAAAAAATTTAATTTATATTTAAAATGCTATACTCTATGTAGATAATATTTCTGCAATTTATTTAAAGTGGTTGTAAAGTCAGAAGGTTTTCTATCTTAATGCATTCTATGCATTAAGATAAAAATAACTTCTGTGTGCAGCAGCCCCCCTAATACTTACCTGAGCTCCCTCCAATCCAGCCATGTTGCACAAGAGACTTGGCTGTTCGGGACTCTCCCTCCTCATTGGCTGAGACAGCAGCGAAGCGTCATTGGCTCCTGCTGCTGTCAATCTAAGAAAGTGAGCCAATGAGGAGAGAGAAGGGGCAGGGCCGGGCCATGACTCCATGTCTGAATGAACATACGGATCTGCAGCACTGCTCGGGAGCCCCAATAGCAAGCTGCTTGCTGTGGGTGCACTCAATAGGAGGGAGGGGCCAGGAGAGCTGAAGAGGGATCTGAGAAGAGGAGGATCTAGGTTGCTCTGTGTAAAACCACTGTAAAGAGCAGGTAAGTATAACGTGTTTGTTATTTTGAAACAAAAAAACATGACTTTAGTATCACTTTAAGGCCACATTGCCCAAACCACATCACCATGTAGCTTTGGAGGAACTAAATAAATGTAACATTTTCATTTTTAAGACTGCAACAGAAGTAATATGCTATGTTCAGCATATGCAGATGTCTTGCAGACATCAACCCTCATCCCCCATTTAGTTGTGAATGGCATTCAAAAATGCATTTACACTTGTTTCCATTAAAATTGAAGTATTATGGTACATGCTGCACAGGCGTAATTTTTTTTGGACAATTTATGGGAAGCCTCTTTTGATAAAACACTTTCCTCATGCAGCCCTGGGCACAAAAACAAAAATAACCTGTTTATTTTTCACTTTTGAAACAGAGGAAACATTGTACACACTGTATAAAAAGTATTTCAACAATCTCTTGTACAACAATCTAATTTTAAAAATTACAGCCCACATTCAGTTTGGTAACCCCAAAATATTCCAGTAACTCCAAAGATAGTATTTAAGCACTTATGATAGGCTGCATTTGGAGGGGGCTTTTATTAGAAAAAAAAAAAAAACAACTTTAGAATGTAATAAACATGTCCACAGAGCTGAACTGGTTAAAGAAGAAGAATAGAGATGACTGAGTTGTCACCATTACCAAGTTGCAGGACACCAACTCCAGCAGTGTGCCCTGTTCTGCATCCTTCCCAGTTGTCAACAAGTTTACCCAGTGTTCTGTATAAGAGTTGTAACATCCCTGCCCGTGTTTGCTGGACCAAACCACATGGGGTCTACATGTGGTCATGCAGACTCCACAGGTCACTGTGTGGTTCAGTGGCACAGAAACAGCTTCCACATGGTTGTGGAGGTCAGTGATTGTCTCTTGGCAAAAGAAATGTGTCTGGATACCTGCAACTGAGTATAGGCCACAGGGTTTTAGAAGGGGGCAGACTCCATCAGCTGGAATGGGGAGCAGGTTGTATAGCCATCAATTTTGCCAAGCTGGCATTGAGACACTGTGCATGAGGCAGTGGCGGCTGGTGTTCAAATTTTTTGGGGGGAGCAAACAAACAGAAAAATTCAGAAAAAAAAACATCAATTGCAGCCCCACTGTGACCATCAATTGCAGTCACTGCGCCATCAAACGCAGCCACTGTGCCCATCGATTGCAGCCACTGTGCCCATCAAATGCAGCCACTGTGCCCATCAAATGCAGCCACTGTGCCCATCAATTGCAGCCACTTTTCCCATTAATTGCAGCCACTGTGCCCATCAAATGCAGCCACTGTGCCATCAAATGCAGCCACTGAGCCCATCAATTGCAGCCACTGTGCCCATCAAATGCAGCAATTGTGCCATTAAATGCTGTCACTGTGCCCATCAAATACTGCTACTGTGCCCATCAAATACCGCCACTGTGCCCATCAAAAGTTAACACTGTGAAGCCCCCCGCCCGCCGTCTGCCCGGCACTTACCCTATCTTGGTGGAGCAGCGGGTGACGGCAGTGAGTTTTGTCCTCCATGCATCTCCTCCCTTCCTCCTGATAGGCATCCAATCACAGTGCCTGTTGTTTTAGCCAATCAGGAGACGGGTAACAGACCCTGATTGGTGGAGAGGCGGTTCAGTGTTAGAACAGCGAATATTTATTCGCTGTTCTAACACACCTGGGTGAACTGCGAGCGCAATGCTCTAATCAGGTGCTTCAAAAATACACCCCCGCTGCTATAATTCAGGCTCCCGGCATCCGAAAAGGGGCCGAACGCCTGAATAGGGGGTGGCGGTGGATGGTCTATGTGGACTGCTTTTTCCCTGATGCCTCCATACTTAGATGTGCCTCTTTTTATCATCAACCATGTGAGTTGTAAAATGTTATACCTTCATTAAATGTAACTATATTGCTACACTTAGAGGCGCCTCTCTTCTCTCACCGCTGTCAATCTGCAATCGTGACCTGGAAGACTACTCTGCAGTAGAGCGATCTGAGAGGGTGGCTTGAAGTGCTCGTGTAGCACAGCGTGGAAGGGATGACGTTGATGGCGGTGTGGAGGATGGTCTATGTGGACAGCTTTACACCGGATGCCAGCATACTTAAATGTACCTGTTTTAATCATCGATCATGTGAGTTTCTAAATGTTGTACCTTCATTAAATATAACCATATTGCTACACTTAGAGGTGCCTCTCTTCTCTGACAAAACGCTACTCGTATATCAAGACATCGCTTGTTTATCAAGTCAATATTTATAAAAAAATGTTGCTTGTCTTGCAAAACGCTCTCAAACCAAGTTACTCTCAAACAAAGGTTTTACTGTCATATTAAAGGCAAATTATTATTTTTTAAATAGTAAACATGTCATATTTACGTGCTCAGTGTAATGGTTTTGCACAGAGCAGCCCTGATCCTCCTCTTCTTGGGTCCCCTGTCGGCGCTCCTGGCCCCTCCCTCCTGCCTAGCCCCCACATAGCAAGCTGTCCCTACTCTCTCTCCATCGCCTACAGCAGATGTGTAAAAAAAGGTCCATAATGCTGAGTTTCACATTTACCCTGAATATTAAAGTGGTATCAGAGGTTCAGCTTTTTAAAAAAAATAACAAACAGGTCATGACTAGTGTAGTCCAAATGTTACCTTCCTTACATTACCATAATTCCCCTTTTATACTCCACCTCTTAACCAAAACCCCACCTTAAAATGATGAGACCACACATTTTATTTTGGAGTAATATGGCCACAACAGCCCTTTTATTATAAAACAACAACTCCAAAATAAATCACTCCAATAAATAACCAATAAATAACCAATAACAAAAACAATAACATATTAATAACGTAAACGGTTAACCCCAGTCTGATGGTCTCTGACGGTGACCCCCCTTTCCAAAACATATATATATATAACTATATATATAACTATGTATAACCATGGATAAACAACGCACTGCGGGACTTTTCCAACTAATAGGCCTCCAGCTGTAGCCGCTCGGAGACAACCGTTTTCCCGCAGCTCCACCAAAACCAGTATTCCCTCCACCGTTCAGGAATACACCGGAGGGGAAGATGCTAATGATGAGCCCCCCACCCCTTTCAATCCATCCGTTTTACCGCCCCCGTCAAAGACCACCAGCAGAAAACTACCGCCCCACCCAAACGTAGTCACCTCAGCTGTCATGACGACCTGTTCATTCCTGAAACGAGAAAATACAAAAAACACCACACACAACACAGTACATTACTTCCCTGTCAATTAAAAAAGGGAGGGAGGGTGGGAAAACTGCCTCCTCTGTTAAACTTTTTCCTCACACTGACCTCTCTACTCCTCCCCCCCCTTAAATATCCCCACTCCCCCTTTGCTACCAACTTAACTTTCTTGCCTCCCCTTTCTCCCATAAAACCTTTACCTACTCTTTTAACCCCTTCAGTGTCTCCATTAGACACACTGTCATGTCCGGCCCTACACTACCCCTCCTTCTAGTCAGTTTCGTTCCGGGCCTCACTTGACTAGTGTAGTCCAAATGTTACCTTCCTTACATTACCATAATTCCCCTTTTATACTCCACCTCTTAACCAAAACCCCACCTTAAAATGATGAGACCACACATTTTATTTTGGAGTAATATGGCCACAACAGCCCTTTTATTATAAAACAACAACTCCAAAATAAATCACTCCAAAAAATAACCAATAAATAACCAATAACAAAAACAATAACATATTAATAACGTAAACGGTTAACCCCAGTCTGATGGTCTCTGACGGTGACCCCCCTTTCCAAAACATATATATATATAACTATATATATAACTATGTATAACCATGGATAAACAACGCACTGCGGGACTTTTCCAACTAATAGGCCTCCAGCTGTAGCCGCTCGGAGACAACCGTTTTCCCGCAGCTCCACCAAAACCAGTATTCCCTCCACCGTTCAGGAATACACCGGAGGGGAACATGCTAATGATGAGCCCCCCACCCCTTTCAATCCATCCGTTTTACCGCCCCCGTCAAAGACCACCAGCAGAAAACTACCGCCACAGCCCGAAAGCGTGACCACCTTACGTTTGAGGGCACCTCCACACCCTCAGAGCCTGCTGTGTCCCTTCCTGTAAACCCAGGGACCATAAATCAATCCCCACGTCGGAGAGATGAACCCCATCCCTCCTAAGGTATAAACCCACATTCGTCTCCAGTTCTCGATGACGAATCACAATCCCACCCTGCTGTCTTACGAAACGCCCAACCACTTTATTAATCCTGATGCGCGTTTTATTGATGCTCGCCACTGATCTAGCCCAACGCCAATTTGTTCTGGCCACTATGTCAGACCAAACTAAAAGGGTAGCTGGAAATTTTTTCCGCAACTGCATAAAGTCTGCTTTGATGTCCGCCATCAGATCCCTGACCGACCGGACACCTAAGTCATTCCCTCCCGCGTGAATCACTAAAACGTCAGGGGGCCTATCCAACCTCACATACCTCTCCACCTCTCCCAATACTCTACCCCATAACATTCCTGGTCTACCCAACCAGCGTATATACGCCTCCTTTCTGGAAATCCCCAGCTGTCTGCCGTCCGGACGCACGTCACCTCTCCTGGCCCCCCAGCAAACATAGGAGTGACCTACGATCCAGACAAGGCGCACAGGATTTCCATCTGTAATGCAAACAAGACACAAGATAGCGGCACCCACTGATTCTGAACCTGACCCACTAACCAACTACACAAAATAACACCAACCCCTTGAACAACAGTATGCTAATATATGTATTAATTTATTCCATCACCAAATTTGGTCTTACATAAGACCGAAATCTCCTAGACTCCCACCTCCCGAGTCTGCGCACCGCCGCCTCGTCCAACCCGCATCTGGCGGCTTCTGTAGCTGCCCCTATGCGGAAGGAGTGTGAAGCATAGTCCGACCCCACTAAACCAGCCCTTGTTAAACATTTTCGAAAAATCGTTATAAATTGAAAACGAGACAGATAAGACCCATCTTCATGCCTTAGGAACGGCCCCGCCCCCTTACACCTGATTGACCTAAATGCCCTTACAGCCTCAACTGGGCATACCCTGGACCCGGGCAACTCAAACAGGGACACATCCACCCCTCTACCTTGCTGGTCAGTTTTGGACCTCCGCAAACGTAGGCATACCCTATCCGCCTTCAATCGTACATCTTGATCCAACAACCCGCCCCCAACCTGTTTTGACGGGCTAACCAATTCCCCTACACGAAAAGCCCCATAAAAAGCCAGTGAAAACGCTGCCGTGAACAATCTGATTTCATAATGCGACAAACAAATAAACCTCAACATGTCACATATGGAAACCAAGTTCGAAAAAGTGACAGGCCGTCTCGCATCCCGTTTTTTATATTGCTTCCTATAGCCTTTTAAAGCCTGCCGAACCCAAAAATCCTTGGACCAATCATCACCCCCCATTAATTTAAACAAAAATGACAATCCTGCCAATTTTCGGTCAATCGAAGACGCTGCACACCCCCTTTCCATATTCCTGGCTACTAAATACAACACCAGTAACCTGCCTTCTGACGCCCCCATCCCCACACCAGCCTCCTGCACCAGCATCGACCACTCCTTCCATACCTTGCTGTAGGCCGTCCAAGTGGAATCACTTACTGACTGCCTGATCCATCCCGCGGCGACTCCAAAGGCAACTCCCACATCCAAACCGGGCAAGGAACTCCTTCCTTGTCTGCCTCTGGCGCCAGCTCCCTGAACTTGTCCCACTGAAAACGAGACAAGGAGTCAGCCAGCGCATTATCCACCCCTGGAATGTGAACCGCATAAATAAAAATATTCAGACTCAAACACCTAAACACCAGCTGTCGCAACAGCCGAATAACCGGCTGCGAAGACGCTGACATGCGGTTAACCACCTGCACTACACCCATGTTGTCGCAGTTGATCCTCAGCTTCAAATTTCTGCATGCCTCACCCCATAACTCCAATGCTAACACCACTGGAAACAATTCCAGCAGAACCAGATTGCCGAGGAACCCAGCCCTCTCCCACGACTGTGGCCAGGGCTCCGCACTCCATCTCCCCTGAAAATAAGCCCCAAAACCTGTGGAGCCCGCTGCGTCGGTAACCAATTCCACATCGAAATTGCTCACCGGTCCAGACATCCACACCGCCCTCCCGTTGTATGAAGTTAAAAAATTATACCAAACTTTCAAATCGTCCCTATGTTCCCTCGTCAACCGAATGAAATGAGTTGGCCGTTTTACTCCTGCTGTAGCCGCCGACAACCGTCGGCAAAAAACCCTCCCCATTGGGATAATTCTGCAAGCGAAATTCAACTTACCCAACAACGACTGAAGAGCTCTTAATTGCACCTTCTTCAACCCGTGGATATCTCGAATTTCCTTCTGCAGTTCCACCAACTTACCCCTGGGCAAACGGCATTCCATAGCTAGCGAATCTATAACTATGCCTAAAAAACTAAGTTCTGTCGTGGGGCCTTCGGTCTTTTCCACCGCCAAAGGCACTCCAAACCTGCCTGCGATGTGCTGCAACGTGGAAAGCAAAATCGCACACACAGCGGAAGCAGGGGGGCCTATACACAGAAAATCGTCCAAATAGTGTATTACTGAGTCTAGGCCAGCGACATCCCTAACCACCCATTCTAAAAAGGAGCTGAACGCCTCAAACATGGCACAGGAGATAGAACAACCCATGGGCAAACATTTGTCAACGTAAAACTGTTCTTGCCAGTGACATCCCAACAGTCGAAAACTCTCCGGATGTACCGGCAACAATCGAAAAGCCGATTCTATGTCAGCTTTTGCCATAAGAGCCCCCTGGCCGTAGCGCCTCACCCACTTAACCGCCGCATCAAATGAAGTGTAAGACACTGTACACTCTTCCGGGTCAATGAAATCATTGACCGAACCTCCTTTTGGGAAAGATAAGTGGTGTATCAATCGGAACTTGTTATGTTCCTTCTTGGGCACCACCCCCAAAGGTGAGACCACTAAGTCCGGCCAAGGTTTGTAGGCAAACGGCCCGCCCATGCGTCCCAACGCCACTTCCTTCTGCAATTTTTTTCCAACTATCTCTGGATGCTGTACTGCTGATTTGAGATTCCGTGCCATAGGGGGAACGATCGCCAATGAGCACGGAATCTTAAATCCCTCCGTAAAACCCAACTCCAAAAACCGAGCCGCTCCCTGATCTGGATACTTACCTAGAAAAGGAAGCATTCTTTCCACTCTCACCGGCGTCATCCCTCTTTGGCGCAGCATCACTGGCACGCTTTCCCCGTTTAAAACATCTCGACAACGGGTGGGCTCCCCCACACCCCGAGCATTCGTGTCTAAACTTACATGTCCCCCCAAATTTACAGGCGCCTTCGTTATATTGCCAGCACACACCCCACTTTTTTCCGGCCGAGGGTCCTGAGGAATTCGCACCCCCGGCCCCCCCATGAAACGGCTGAAACGGGGCCTTCGCCGATGACATAAGCCTCATCCATAAGCTAATATCCTTATGGTCCCAACGCAGGGACGGGCGAACCGCCATCCGCTGTCTGAACTGCTCGTCATATCTCAGCCAAGCAGAACCCCCATATACCCTATGTGCTTCTCCAATAGCGTCCATGTAACAGAATAACGCCGAGCAATGCTCGGGGCTCTTCTCGCCAATTACGCTCGCCATAATGGCAAACGCCTGAAGCCAGTTCACAAACGTACGTGGTATCAGCCGGTACCTCCTTTTTTCTTCATCCTCCTTCTTGGAAGAATCCGGTTTTACCCTGTCCAAATTAAATTTTTCCAATGGCAGCAGAGAAAAAATTTCCACATACTCACCTCTTTGAATTTTCTCCCTAACCTCCTGCTTCAGATGTGCTCCCAAGGGGCCCTCGAAGCAGACGTAAACCTCACACCTCGCAGCATCCGCCAACCTGACCACGTCGGACCTTTCCGCCTGCGCCGTGGACCCTGCTTTCTCTGCCTCAACCACCATACCTCCGACCCCAGATTGTCCAGGAGGCGATATTACCGGGGGCACGCCGACCTTCTCCGCCCCATTGTTCCCCCCCCCGGACTCCATCACCGGTGCTGTCCATGGGGCCACCTGGGGAGGTTGCCCGTGACCCCCTTCAAATCTTCCCATTAAGGTCCGCAGGCCCTGCAAAAATTCTGTCAGTTGTTGGCCGGACCCCGCACTGGCAGGACTGATCCCCGCCAGCTGCCGTTCCGGCCGGTCCCCTCCCGATTGCGTCCCCCGATCCCCTTGTGCTAACGTACCCACTGTAACCCCCCCTAATAAATCCTGAACTGCCCCAGACAACAATACTGACAAGATCGACTTACCAGGCTGACCAGGCACACTCCCCACAGCCGTCGCGGTGTTCGCCCTCGCTGGCACTTCCGGCTCCTCTTCGTCCGACAGCTCCCCTTCTGACCGGTCATCCCGCTCTCCACTCTCTTGACTGGTAAGCCTCCCGGGTGGTGAAGCCCCCGAGGCCGTGGTGTGAGATAGCGGTGGGGCCATCCTTCCTCCAGAAGCACTGCTGCTGACAGACAGGCGTCGCTGACCTGACCTGACAGCCTGTGTTCTGACCGTCTTGTTCTTTCCTCCTCCCTGCTCTGTGGTCAGGCTGCTGCTCTTCTCCCGCCCGTTTCTGCCACTTCCTCCAGCCACACGCTCCTCCGTCAGGCTCCGCCCCCTCTGGTTCCGCACCGACTGACTAGGGCCATCTCCCAGGGCTCTGCTCGGCTCCCCGATCCTCTTCACCGACCCCTCTGGAGTTCCTCTGTGCAGCATGGACGGACTATCCCTTCTGCTGCGCTCCCCAGGCAGGGAACCGGCGCCATTACGGCCCGTGGCCCCGCCCCCCGAGTTCGGCCGGCGGCGTGTAGACCGCCCAGGGGCCGCTGTTTCTTGTCTCCGCTTCACCGGGGGGGCCGACCGCACATCCCTCGGGCTTCCCATCCTCCGAACGGGCCTGGATGAAGGCCCTGGTGAAAAACGCGCCGGAGGCCGAGACCTCCGCGCGCGGCCGGACACCTCACCCGCCGCCGATCCGCACGGTTCTTCTCCTCCAATGTCCCCTACTTGTCGCTTTAACCATTCCGGTCCCTTCTGCGCTGCCGCCCTTCTCAGCTTCTCTAAAATTTCCTCTACGGCGGCCATTATGGAGGAGCAGTAGTAAAAAACTGCCTCCTCTGTTAAACTTTTTCCTCACACTCACCTCTCTACTCCTCCCCCCCCTTAAATATCACCACTCCCCCTTTGCTACCAACTTAACTTTCTTGCCTCCCCTTTCTCCCATAAAACCTTTACCTACTCTTTTAACCCCTTCAGTGTCTCCATTAGACACACTGTCATGTCCGGCCCTACACTACCCCTCCTTCTAGTCAGTTTCGTTCCGGGCCTCACTTACTTACCTGCTCTGTGCAGTGGCTTTGCACAGAGCAGCCCCGATCCTCTTCTTCTCTGGTCCCCCTTTGACCACTCCCCCCCCAAAAGCAAGCTGCTTGCTATGATGACACTGGTGCGTGCTCACTCCCGAGCCCTGCTTTATCTGTCCATAAGACACATAGAGCTGCGGCTCAGCCCTGCCCGTCACTCTCTCCTCATTGGCTCACTAGCGGTGATTGATGGCAGGCACCTACTGCTGTCACAGCCAATGAGGAGAGGAAGTCACAGGACAGCCGAGGCTCTGGTGCACATCGCTGGATCGAGAGGGGGCTCAGGTGAGGGGAGCAGCACACAGAAGGTTTTTTTATCTTCATGCATAGAATGCATAAGGGTAAAGAATATTCAGCCTTTACAACCACTTTAATAATATTATTGCTTTAATATGTTGAATATTGCAATAATTAAAAGGAATCTGACAATATACGGCCACTTCCATCATACCCTAAAAAATCCTTTAGCCAACTCTAAAAGTTACAAAAAAAACCACCCTTGCAGCAGGACCCCCACACTGCAAAAGTTAAATATTTGTTAACTCTAGGGGGTGAGGAATAAGATGTAACACTTACCTCACTCCTTACTCCAACAGGCTCTGGTGCTGTCCTCCCCTCTGGCTTATGGGTGGCCCCTCACTGTCCTCACATACAATGCAGGTCTATTGACTCTGCATTGTACTTTATAACATCACCACATGACTGCAACCCAGAGTATCTTACAGGAGAATCTGCAGGAGACTCAGTTACACATATGAAGGGAGCCTGCAGGAGTGAAGAGTAAGGACAAGTAATATACCTTATATAGCATTCCCCAATAGTTAACCGGTTCCTGACCGGCTCCTGTACTTTTACGTCGGCAGAATGGCACGGCTGCGCAAAGTAACGTACCCGTACGTTTCTTTGAAATTGCCGCCGTGTGCTCGCGCGAGTCGGGTCACGGGTCCCGCAGACTCGAGTGCCGCGGGCATACCTGCGATCGCCTCGCGGAGAGCACGAACGGGGAGATGCCGTTGTAAACAGCATCTCCCCGTTCTGCCTAGTGACAGTGTCACTCGATCTCTGCTCCCTGTCATCGGAGCAGAGATCAATGACGTCACACACCAGCCCATCCCCCTACAGTTAGAAATCACTCCCCTAGGACACACTTAACCCCTCCCCGCCCCCTAGTGGTTAACCCCTTCACTGCCAGTGTCATTTATACAGGAATCAATGCATTTTTATAGCACTGTTGCTGTATAAATGACAATGGTTCCAAAAATGTGTAAAAAATGTCCGACATGTCCGCCATAACATCGTAGTCACAATAAAAATCGCTGATTGTCGCCATTACTAGTAAAAAAAAAAATTATTAATAAAAATGCCATAAAACTATCCCGTATTTTGTGAACGCTATAACTTTTGCGCAAACAAATCAATAAACGCTTATTGCAATTTTTTTTTACCAAAAATATGTAGAAGAATATGTATCGGCCTAAATGTTTTTTTATATATTTTTTAGGGATAATTATTATAGCAAAATGTAAAAAATAATGCATTTTTTTCAAAATTGTCGCTCTTATTTTGTTTATGGCGCAAAAAATAAAAATCGCAGAGATGATCAAATACCACCAAAAGAAAGCTCTATTTGTGGGAAAAAAAGGACGTCAATTCTGTTTCTGAGCCATGTCGCACGACCGCGCAATTGTCAGTTAAAGCGTCGCAGTGCCGAATCGCAAAAAACGCTCTGGTCAGGAAGGGGGTAAATCCTTCCGGGGCTGAAGTGGTTAAAGCGTAACTCCATTTTTGTTAAGAAAAACATTTTTCCCTCTGGGTGATCTATGTACATTGCAAAGATTTTAACAAACTTTGTTGCAGATTCCTATCTTTTGTTATTCTGAAGTGAGTATAATGGGAGTGGTTTCATGATTATCAGTCAGCTGCTGCAGAATCAGGGCTCTAATGAAGAAAATTGCAGGGTCTGCATCCCTTTAGACGTTATTTCCTATTGGGATTATCTTAGCAAAAATTACATTTTTGTTGCAGGGGATACCAAAAATCTGACCTGTATCTTAGTGCAGACTTCTGGGAAAATTATACAAGCAGAAAATGATGTTTCTGGGGGGTGTTCTGTACACATTCTCTGTACAGAACACCTCAAGGTAGCCATATTGCATTGTATTTTACAGAAAATTACAGAACTGCAGATTGAAAAGGAAAGGTCATTTTTAATAACATTCAATTCAATGCTATATTATTTTTTCTTTATTTGCTATTTTTTTTCTCATGAAAGTAGAGTTACCATTTAACAAGCATTTAACCCTTGCACAGCAAAGGGGGATAGGGCACTGCAAGAGTAGTTTCTTATGTGTTTACCAGAATTTGGCTTTAAAACAACTTTGTCGATAAACAAAACAATAAAAAAGTGAGATGCTTGCAAATATCGGCATTAGTTTAATATCCCTGGCAGTTCTGAAAGACAACGCTTAGTAGAAACTCGGCTACCCCTTCCTACCTCCTGTGCATTTCTATTGGACAGTGACACAGGCTATGTTAGCATTATGGGCAATAGAAATGTTAGAGGTCCCAGGGGAAACTGGCAAGCATAGACACTACCAGAAAGTGTCAGCACTCACAAGCATTCAGATATAACATTAGGGACTTGGGGACTGTTGCAGTTGAGTGAAGCTACCTAGATGCCTGCATGTTATACCTCATAGCAGGGTATTTTTTATTATTATTTAGCGTAGTGAAGAAGAAAAAATTGTTGTAGCCTTTCATTAACACATGAACTTCGAACACCAGAGTTAAGCGTTGCTTTTCAAACATTTGCCCATTGTTGTCTATTAAGAGTGTAGACATAAGGCATGAACGTGGGTTTTTTTACAGTTGAAATCTTGTTCTCATGCACAGATAAGAACTTGCAAACATCCGAAGTGTACAGCACTGAAAAGTTTCAGCGATCATTTAATAATCTTACCTCTTCTACATGTACTCATCATTTGTCCCATAGGGTACTTTAATGGATATTTACATATTCGCCATACGGAAGGAATGTCAAACTGGTGCTTTAGGCTCGGTTCACACTGGGGCGACTTGGGATCCGACTTGTACGCCCTCAAGTCGCCCCAAGTCGCTCCAGAAATAGTTTCAATGGGAGTTAACGCTAGCGTCTTAATAGACACTACTGAAGTCGCTCCGACTTCAGAGCGTACTCCCTGTACTACTTTGATCCGACTTTGATCCGACTTCAGCCTATTGACTATCATTGAAGTCGGATCAAAGTCGGATCGCCGTCTCGCATGATCCGACTTCGGCATGCGACTTGTGCTCAGATGATCTTGAGGGGAACTCCGCGCCAAATTTTAAATAAAAATCCGGCATGGGTTCCCCCTCCAAGGGCATACCAGGCCCTTGGGTCTGGTATGGACCTTGAGGAGAACCCCCTACGCCGAAAAAACGGCGTGGGGGGTCCCCCCCCCCAATCCATACCAGACCCTTATCCGAGCACGCAGCCCGGCCGGACAGGAATGGGGGTGGGGACGAGCGAGCGCCCCCCCCCCCCCCCTCCTGAACCGTACCAGGCCGCATGCCCTCAACATGGGGGGTTTGGTGCCTTGGGGGAGGGGGGGCGCGCTGCGGCCCCCCCCACCCCAAAGCACCTTGTCCCCATGTTGATGAGGACAAGGGCCTCTTCCCGACAACCCTGGCCGTTGGTTGTCGGGGTCTGCGGGCGGGAGGCTTATCGGAATCTGGGAGCCCCCTTTAATAAGGGGGCCCCCAGATCCCGGCCCCCCACCCTATGTGAATAGGTATGGGGTACATGGTACCCCTACCCATTCACCTAGGGAAAAAAGCGTCAATAAAAAACACAGTACACAGGTATTTAAAATAATTTATTAGGCAGCTCCGGGATCTTCTTCCGACTTCGGGGGTCTCTCCGGCGTCTTCTCCCGGTGTCCGCATCTTCTGCCGGCTCCACCGCTATCTTCTGGCGCTATTTTGCCAGCGGTGGTCCGGACCTCTGGATCATCTTCTTCCCTCTTCTCTTCCAGAGATGTTGACACGACGCTCTCCCCAGCCAGAATGGTTTCTGTGCGCTCTGCAAGGGACTTATATAGGCGGTGACCCCGCCCCCTTATGCCGTCACAGTCCCTGGGCATGCTGGGTCTGTGACGTTTTAGGAGGCGTGGTCACCGGGTGTTGACCACGCCCCCTTATGACGGCACAGCCCCAGCATGCCCTGGGACAGTGACCTCATAAGGGGGCGGGGTCACCGCCTATATAAGTCCGTTGCGGAGCGTTCAGAGACCATTCCAGCTGGAGAGAGCGTCGTGTCAACATCTCTGGAAGAAAAGAAGAAGGCAGAAGTCCGGACCACCGCTAGCAATTGAGCTGCAGAAGATAGCGGAGGAGCCGGCAGAAGATGCGGACACCGGGAGGAGACGGCGGAGAGACCCCCGAAGTCGGAAGAGGACCCCCGAAGTCGGAAGAAGATCCCGGAGCTGCCTAATAAATTATTTTAAAAACCTGTGTACTGTTTGTTTTATTGACGCTTTTTTTCCCTAGGTGAATGGGTAGGGGTACCATGTACCCCATACTCATTCACATAGGGTGGGGGCCGGGATCTGGGGGCCCCCTTATTAAAGGGGGCTCCCAGATTCCGATAAGCCCCCCGCCCGCAGACCCCGACAACCAATGGCCAGGGTTGTCGGGAAGAGGCCCTTGTCCTCATCAACATGGGGACAAGGTGCTTTGGGGGGGGCGCACACTGCGCCCCCCATGCCCCAAAGCACCCCCCATGTTGAGGGCATGCGGCCTGGTACGGTGGGGGGGGCCGCCAGCGAAGTCGCCCGTCATGGAGGCGACTTGAAGTCGCCTCGTAATTTGCCAAAGTCGTGCCAAAGTCGCACTGAAGCCGCGTTGAAGTCGCGGTACAAAGTCGCGTTAAAGTCGTGTTGCCCATGTGTGAACCGACCCTTAGGAATCCTTAGTGGCCCTTGTTGATTTAATAAATTAAACTAACCAAAGTTCCAGCTGTTCTCCAGGTGATAAAACTACGTTCACTTAGGTAACTATGCAGCTCAATACTTCAAGTATTTTTTATGGCCCCATTTTCAAGCATAATGTTGTAAGTTGTAATTGTTACTGTAATGTTAAGTACCAAAGGGCTATAATCTATTTTACTAGAATTAAGTAGCTTAGACCCCCAGTAAAAATAATGTGGCCCTTTAGGATTGCTTCCACAGGGTTCAGACTACTGTGTCATTTGAATTAGGGATGCACCGATAGCATTTTTTTTTACAACGAATATGGGTACTGATACTTTTTTTTTAGTACTCGCCTATACCAATTACCGATACCTACCACAACTGTTTGGTTTACACTTCAGCTGTCAGCAATGGTACAAAGCATTGAAAAGTTATTTACAAATGAAATAAATTGATTTTGTTTTTTTCATTTTGCTCTTTTTTAATGTGAAATGTGTAAATATATGTTAATATATATGTGTGAAAATATTCTCTAACAAAGCAAACAAAAAAAAAGTTTTAATTGTTTGTCGTTTATAAAAATAGACGTGAACAAAAAAAAAAAAAAAAAAGCAGGAAAATAATAATTAAATGGAGGAGAATAGGGAGTTAATTAAGGCTGATTAGAGTAAATTAGGGGTTAATAAGGGGTTAAACAGAGGAACATTTGTTCATCCCCACTGACAGCTCAAAGAACCGAGCCTGAATGTATTGGTTTCAGGTATCAGTACATTTGCACAAGTACCGATACTTGTGCAAATACTCGGTATCGGCCCCAATATCGTTGCAACCCTAATTTGAATATGACATTTCTACCATATGGAATTGGGATATTTGAGAACTAGCTTGTTGGTCAAACTTTATGCAGTGAACTCTATTAGGATTTCTAATGTGTGGATTATTACTGATCTTCCCCTGTCTTAGTAGACTGTAGATAGAGTAGACAAGAAAAAGAGAATCTGTGGGGTTCTAGCTGTTTTGCCCGATATTAATGTTGCCAATTTAAGTAGGTTAAAGAATGTTTTGGATTTCAATGTATATTACAATGTGGTTTTCTACTTTTCTAAGGGCAAAGGGGAGAAGACGCGTGGTCTGCAACACTGGGTTTTTCGCTAAGCTTTTCCTACAATACCCTACATTTACAGTTATGCAGAACAATGCAAAACAAAAATACATGCTTGCAACCTTAGGTGACTACTCATAAAAAAAATAAAAAATAAACTCCAAGGGTACTACCAGCACAAATATTGGGATAGTGGAATTTAGTAAGCTGCTACAACCCATCACCCGTAAAACCTTGGTGAGGGGCTCAGTTTGTTTAAGTTGACTGGAAACACACTTTCATAGCTGCATAATACATTTGAGTCTGTACTACTTACACAGATATTATTGAAATGGGCACTGGAGTCTCCATCACTGTCACTGGAAAGTGACTTTGTATTATACCTTTATCTGAGTCAAAGTGGAAAAGGTATAAAAACACCTGCTCTTGTGGAGATGTGTTATATCATTTTCCTGTTTATGGATTCAGCATGATTTTAATAAAGCTCCTTAGAGGAACAGTAGTGTGAATGATCACGTAAATTATCAGGAACCATGAATCAGACCAAGACAGAAGTAAAGTTAAATCACACATGTTTAATAATAATAATAATGAAAACAGAGTAAGCGCAGTCAAAACAGGTTCAGTAACCAGATCGGGTAGTCAGCCAAGCAAATGTCAGAGAGCCAGAGATAAACGTAGTAGTACAGCAAGCAGGATCAGGAGCCAGAAGGAATGTCAGCCGAGCAAGTCTTCAACAGGAATGCAGGACAAAGTCTCTGTGATGTTGACAAAGGCGAAGGCAGAGATCAAGTGAGCTGGACAACTTTAAGTAGGTAGGACTGACGAGCAGAATCAACAACAGCTGGGTAACTGTGGAGAGAGATGGGAGCTGGCAATTATCCAACAGCTGAGAAGGAAGGGCTGAACCCAGCCCTGAGATAAATATCCTATAGAAATCTTTGACTGGTATACTTTCCTGTATTTAGAGTTCTGAGCAATTTTTTAGCTTTGAGGTCTAGCACAACAATGTCAAACAATGCTCAGTTTACAAGAGATGGTCCATAGTTGTAGTGTCTATAAATACGTTTTACTGTACTGATTATATTTTCCCACAAATATATACAGTATATATAAAGGGATGGACATGGTCAGCAACAATACTCATTTAGGCTGTGGCATTTAAACGATGTTCAATTGGTACTAAGGGGCCCAAAGTGTGGCAAGAAAATATACCAATATATATGTTTTCCTGTTGTTTCCCACAAATTCTGACCCTACCTTCTGAATGGCACAACTGAAATCCAGACTCATCAGACCAGGCAATGTTTTTCAATCTTCTATTGTCCAATTTTGGTGCAAATTGTAGCCTCAGTTTCAGTGTTCTTAGCTGACAGGAATGGCACCCGGGATGGTCTTCTGCTGCTGTAGCCCATCTGCTTTAAGGTTTGATGTGTTGTGCATTCAGAGATTATATTCTGCATACCTTGGTTGTAACAAGTGGTTATTTAAGTTTCTGTTCCCTCATCATCTCGATCCAGTCTTCCCATTCTCCTCTGATCTCTTCCATTAACAAGGCATTTTAGTCCACACAACTTACACTTACTAGATATTTTCTCTTTTTCAAACCATTCTCTGTAAACCCTAGAGATGGTTGTGCGTGAAAATACCAGGAGATCAACAGTTTGTGAAATACTCAGACCAGCCCGTCTGGCACAAACAACCATGCCATTTTCAAAGTCATTTAAATCCCTTTTCTTCCCTATTCTGATGCTCGGTTTGAAATTCAGCAAGTCATCTTCACCACGTCTAGCTGCCTAAATGCATTGAGTTGCTGCCATGTGATTGGCTGATTAGTAATTTGTGTTCCCAAGCAATTGAACAGGTGTACCTAATAAAGTGGCCAGTGAGTGTGTATATACTGTGTGTGTGTATATATATATATATATATATATATATATATATATATTTATGTGTGTGTGTATATACAGTGGGGACGGAAAGTATTCAGACCCCCTTAAATTTTTCACTCTTTGTTATATTGCAGCCATTTGCTAAAATCATTTAAGTTCATTTTTTTCCTCATTAATGTACACACAGCACCCCATATTAACAGAAAAACAAAGAATTGTTGACATTTTTGCAGATTTATTACAAAAGAAAAACTGAAATATCACATGGTCCTAAGTATTCAGACCCTTTGCTGTGACACTCATATTTAACTCAGATGCTGTCCATTTCTTCTGATCATCCTTGAGATGGTTCTACACATTCATTTGAGTCCATCTGTGTTTGATTATACTGATTGGACTTGATTAGGAAAGCCACACACCTGTCTATAGAAGACCTTACAGCTCACAGTGCATGTCAGAGCAAATGAGAATCATGAGGTCAAAGGAACTGCCTGAAGAGCTCAGAGACAGAATTGTGGCAAGGCACAGATCTGACCAAGGTTACAAAAAAATTCTGCTGCACTTAAGGTTCCTAAGAGCACAGTGCCCTCCATAATCCTTAAATGGAAGACGTTTGGGATGACCAGTACCCTTCCTAGAGCTGGCCGTCCAAGCTAAATTGAACTATTGGGGGAGAAGAGCCTTGGTGAGAGAGGTAAAGAAGAACCCAAAGATCACTGTGGCTGAGCTCCAGAGATGAAGTCGGGAGATGGGAGAAAGTTGTAGAAAGTCAACCATCACTGCAGCCCTCCACCAGTTGGGGCTTTATGGCAGAGTGGCCTGATGGAAGCCTCTCCTCAGTGCAAGACACGTGAAGTTTGCTAAAAAAACACCTGAAGGACTCCAAGATGGCGAGAAATAAGATTCTTTGGTCTGATGAGACCAAGATAGAACTTTTTGGCCTTAATTCTAAGCAGAATGTATGGAGAAAACCAGGCACTACTCATCACCTGTCCAATACAGTCCCAACAGTGAAGCATGGTGGTGGCAGCATCATGCTGTGGGGGTGTTTTTCAGCTGCAGGGACAGAACGACTGGTTGCAATCAAGGGAAAGATGAATGCAGCCAAGTACAGGGTTATCCTGGACGAAAACCTTCTCCAGAGTGCTCAGGACTGGGCCGAAGGTTTACCTTCCAACAAGACAATGACCCTAAGCACACAGCTAAAATAACGAAGGAGTGGCTTCACAACAACTCCGTGACTGTTCTTGAATGATCCAGCCAGAGCCCTGACTTAAACCCAATTGAGCATCTTTGGAGAGACCTAAAAATGGCTGTCCACCAACGTTTACCATCCAACCTGACAGAACTGGAGAGGATCTGCAAGGAGGAATGGCAGAGGATCCCCAAATCCAAGTGTGAAAAACTTGTTGCATCTTTCCCAAAAAGACTCATGGCTGTATTAGATCAAAAGGGTGCTTCTACAAAATACTGAGCAAAGGGTCTGAATACTTAAGATCATGTGATATTTCAGTTTCTCTTTTTTAATAAATCTGCAAAAATGTCAACAATTTTGAGTTTTTCTGTCAACATGGGGTGCTGAGTGTACATTAATGAGGAAAAAAAATGAACTTAAATGATTTTAGCAAATGGCTGCAATATAACAAAGAGTGAAAAATTGAAGGGGGCCTGAATACTTTCCGTCCCCACTGTATATATATATATATATATATATATATATATATATATATATATATATATATATACACATACATACAGCGGGTAAAATAAATATTGAACACGTCACCATTTTTCTAGGTTAATATATTTCTAAAGGTGCTATTGACACCACATGTTGGTAACAACCCGTGCAATTCATACATACAAAGAAACCAAAACAAATAATTCAGAAATTAAGTTATGTGTAAAAAAATGGAATGACACTGGGAAAAAGTATTAAACACATGAAGAAAGGGAGCTGCAAAAGGGAATGGAAACCCAAGACACCAGCTGAAATCTATAAGTAATTAGAAAGCAATCCTGCCCCTTGTCAGTGCAAATTAATATCAGCTGGTTATGGCCTATAAAAAGGTGTCCCATTACCAAGGTGTCACACAAGAAACATCTCATGATGGGTAAAAGCAAAAAGCTCTCTCAAGACCTTTGCAACCTTATTGTTGCAAAACATACTGATGGCATTGGTTACAGAAGGATTTCTAAATTTCTGAATGTTCCAGTGAGCACTGTTTGGGCCATAATTCGAAAGTGGAAAGACTCTCATTTCACCATAAACCGGCCACCACTAGGTGCTCTTCACAAGATTTCTGACAGAGGAGTGAAAAGAATTATCAGAAGAGTTGTCCAGGAGCCAAGGACCACTTGTGGAGAACTTCAGAAAGACTTGGAATTTGCAGGTACAACTGTTTGAAACAAAATAATAAGTAATGCACTCAACCGCCATGCCCAGTATGCACCCTCACCACGTAAGACTCAATTGCTGAAGTAAAAACATGTTGAAGCTCCTTTAAAGTCTGCTGCACAACATTTAGGCAAGCCTGTGAAATACTGGGAGAATATAATCTGGTCAGATGAGGCTAAAATTGAACTCTTTGGATGCCATAATGCACACCATGTTTGGAGGTCAAATGGCACTGCGTATCACCCCAAAAACACCCCCATACCAACAGTGACGTTTGAGGGTGGGAACATCATGGTGTGGGTGGAGCTGCTTTTCAGCAAACGGTACAGGCAAACTTCATATTGTTGAAGGAAGGATGAATGATAAAATGTACCAAGACATTCTTGATACAAAATCTGCTGCCATCTACCAGGATGATGAAGATGAAACGAGGGGGGACATTTCAGCAACACAATGATCCCAAACACAAAGCCAGGGAAACTCTGAATTAGTTTCAAAGAAAGAAAATAAAGCTGCTAGAATGGCCCAGCCAATCACCTGACTTGAATCCAATAAAAAAAAAATCTATGAAAAGAACTAAAGATCAGAGTTCATAAAAGAGGCCCACGGAACCTTCAAGATTTGAAGACTGTTTGTGTGGAAGAATGGGCCGAAATCACACCTGAGCAATGCATGCCACTAGTTTCTCCATACAGGAGGTGTCTTGAAGCTGTCATTACCAACAAAGGATTTTGTGCGAAGTAATAAATACATTTCAGTTAGCGTGTTCAATACTTTTTCCCTGTGTCATTCCATTTTATTACACATATTAATTCCTGAACATATTTGTTTTGGTTTCTTTGTATGTATGGATTGTATGAGCTGTTACCAACATGTGGTGAAAATTTAAGGTCAATAGCACCTTTAGAACTATATTTACCTTGAAAAATTGTGATGTGTTCAATACTTATTTTACCCACTGTGTGTGTGTATATATATATATATATATATATATATATATATACACACACTGTATATGTATATATATATACTGTATATGTATGAATATTTATACCTTTGTTTTTTAAGTTGGTTTCTTACATCTAATTTATGTCCTATCTTTATTCATCAGAGATTCTGTACCTTGTAGATTGCTCAGTTTTGCACACATTGTATGTTATGGAAACCAGTTCTTATACCCTGTGGCAAAATGTCGCCTTCTGCTACTCTAGTAATTCAAAAATAAGAGGTGGGTAGTTGTAACTATAGAAACCAGGTCTCATTTTACCCCTCAGCCCATTTCCAACCTGTTACTAAATTACTAAGCACTGGAGCGATGCATCAAAGAGCTCATAGAGATGCTGTTAATGTAATGAAATTGAACACTCATCTGCTTAAAACATGTTGTGTCAGCTTGGAAATAGGAAGGGTGATTTTCCTCTAAGTTGGCACAATGTCAGCTACTTAAAGTTTCAAAGTTACAACAACAAGATTTAACTCTTTGTGATATAAACGATATGGTTACCATATGTGTGACTGGTCTGTGTAATTAACTTGCTTGCTGAGTCCTTTAAGAAGACAAAAGCGTAGGTAATTAAACTTCAGAAAACATTTACTTTATTAAAATAATAACATTTTAACTGTTATAAGCCAGAGTTCAGCATGTCATTTTATCATTACTATTTAACACCCAGGAATAAATGGAGCCAGAGACAACCAAGAATTTACCAGAGAAAAGGAAAAATTCAGGAGCCATTGTATCAGCTATTTGTGTCCACAGATACCAGCCATCCACTTATGCACAGCCATGTTTACAATAATTCTTCACAAGGGTGAATCTAAGTAAAAACTCCTAACTCAAAAAGCCCTGGAGTATGCAGCTCTCCATGTTGATCCATGATCACCTTGAAGTCATATGCAAAATCAAAGCTTTAGTTGTAAATGTACATTTTCCCCACTGCCCCACTATTGGTAACGTGTCCAGTGCCTCCAAGCTGTCCTCTGGGAAGGCTACATCACCAGTACCTTCCAGGGATATCTTGAATTGCAAAATCTATTTTAGAACATTTTTTGCCTTCAACAGATGAAGTGTAAAACAAGGTAGATATACATGAATTCATGAAATCGGGTGAGATTTTCTTAATTTTCTCACAGATCAATCCATGCTGAAAGCACAGGATCTTACTGCCTGTCATCATGGGGGAGAAAAACAATTTTGAAGGGTAGACAGAATCCTCTGACGTTAAAACGGCTGCCAGGGTAAGATCCCCAAACTTAAAAATGAAAACATAAAAAAGAAGTAACAACAGAAAGCATATAACACAAAATTTGTCTTTTTAAAATTGCCATTTTAAATTAATGTTTATAATGGTGCCTTTATTTTATTTTTGTAGATCTAGGTGAAGGTCTGCTTTATATCTGCTGTTAGTCAACCCAGTAGGTCATGAAAGGTACAGTTTTGTCTTCAGCATATTAGCGCATCTGAGATTTCCAGATGAAC
Source organism: Aquarana catesbeiana (assembly GCF_042186555.1). Lineage (NCBI taxonomy): Eukaryota > Metazoa > Chordata > Amphibia > Anura > Ranidae > Aquarana > Aquarana catesbeiana. Next base: position 239,356,121 of record NC_133327.1, read on the forward strand.
AGCACTTGTTTACACACATCTACTATATTTTAGGATTGTATTGTAGTATAGGGGGTTTATGAATTAAGGTGGTTGTAAAGGCACAAGGTTTTTTTACCTTCATGCATTCTATGCATGAAGGTAAAAAACCTTCTGTGTGCAGCAGCCCCCCTTACCTGAGCCCCCTCTCAATCCAGGGATGTCTATGAGAGTCTTGCCTCTCCGGGAACTTGCATTTCTGATTGGCTTTTGGCAGCGCAAGCCAACGGCTGTCAATCACAGCCAGTGAGCCAATCAGGAGACAGAGGGGGCGGGTGTGAATGGACACACAGAGCCAGCGGCTCGGGAGCGCATCTGCTTGAGTGCCCCAAGAGCAAGCTTCTTGCTGTTTAGGAAACTTGCAGGAGGGAGGAGCCAGGAGCGCCGACGTGGGACCCGAGAAGAGGAGGATCCGAGCTGCTCTGTGCTAAACCAAATCAGAGCCATAACCAGCTTGTGTAAAAGGGACATGTACATTGATGATCCGTGTCCTGATTATCAGTGCAATCCCACCGGTGCTGCCTATCAGTGCTGCCAATCAGTGCTCATCAGTGCCTCCTTATTAGTGTCACCTATCAGTGCCTCCTACCAGTGTCCATCAGTGCCGCCTACCAGTGCTCATCAGTGCCGCCTATCAGTGCTCATCAGTGCCCATTAGTGCACCCTATCAGTGCCCATCAATGTCCATCAGTGCTGCCTCATCAGTGCCCATCAGGGCAGCCTATCGGTGTCCATCAGTGCAGCCTCATCAGCGCACATCAGTGAAGGAGAAAAATTACCTGTTTGCAAAAGTTTATACAAACTATGAAAGTTTTTTTTTTCTCAAAGTTTTCGGTCTTTTTTTGTTTAATTAGAAAAAAACAAAAGAAAAAAACAGTGGTGAATGAATACCACTCGTTTGTGTGAAAAAAAAATGATTAAAATTTCATATGGGTACAGTGTTGCATGACCGCGCAAATATAATTCAAAGTGTGACAGCACTGAAACTTGGGCTGGGAAAGGGGTAAAAGTGCCCAGTAGGTAAGTGGTTAAAGTAAAATCATATTACAGATCTGTTCAACATAAAATAAAGAATAGAATAGAAAAACATTAGAAAAAATAGAATAGAAAAAAAAAAAAAAAGCAAAAACAATGGGGCCCTTTAAATGAAATAATTCTAATGTTAAACATTTTATACTTTGCAATATTGGGTACGTGCCAAGCAAGAGGAAAATGATGCTAAGTATTTATTCATGTTCCATCCGTACATGTTTACCATTAGCAGCAGTGGAGTAGAGAAGGAACATAATGGGCTTGCTGACTGTTGGAATAAGGGTTAAGAGGCATGTTAAAATAGGATTAGGAATGAGTTAGACAAGAGAAACGTCTGGGGTTTTGTTTGAAGTTTTCCCGTCTCCTACAACATGACTGCGCAGTAATATAAAAGACATGCTGAAAGTATTAGAACTTAATGCGGCCTTACCTCACACCATTCCTGACAGGTACAGGAAGAATAAATAAGAGAATCTACAGTATAATAATCAGAAGTATGATTCTAACTTAGCTCCTTAGCACTGCAACATCACAAACATGGACAGTAAATGGATACAGTTGCAAAAAAAAAGTTTATGAACTCCATGAAATCTCCAGCATTTCTGCATGAATGGCTCCAAAATTGTTTTCTGATGTTCGGCTTAGTCACAATAGCCGACAATAACAGACTAACAACATTTACAGCAAACTTATAAAAGGCAAATAGTGAGTACATTGAACTATGAAGCAACCCTTATCATTCTATTTTTACTCATGTGGTTGGTGCAGATTTCTGTCTTTATTTTATTTGAAGACTATCCATGCCTCCTTTTATTCTGCTGTGCACGGGCTCTTGGAAGGAGTCAGGTGAACTCCGGAACATCACTGCATAATGCCGCCAGCAACAGTACTTGACATTTCACAGACAACACGCCTATCCAAAAAAATACACACAATCTTTCCTAAATGTGAGCAATACAAGACAGTATACAAGATGTTGTGGTTTACTGATGTATTCAGAGGTAGAAGTTAATTCATACATTTTCATTTTTGGAATGTTCACTTCATAATGCTTCAATCTTCCAGTGGGGTCAAATTGATGTTCATTTAGAAATGAGAAAATTCAAAGGAGCAGGATGCCAATTTTGTTTCTGGAGCAAACACATTTCTAACTGTGAATGTGGTTTTCTTTCTAGGAAAAACATACTTATTGTAATTAAACCTGTTTAACCACTTGCCCACTGGGCACTGAAAGTGTTACTAAACCCAGTAATTTGAAAATAGTTCATCCCCCACAGTGCCCACAGCTTATAAATCTTCTTTTTACATTAAAATACTGCCACTATATACCTTTTGGATGATCTGTATACCACGGTTACATCATAAACTGCACAGTTTCTTCAGTGATGAGAGTTCAGGTAGGAGGAGATTTCCACTTCAGCCTGTATACACGCCCACATGTGTGATGTCAATATCATGTGACCAGGCTAGCTCTGAGAACAAGAAACTGTTCTCTTAAGCATAAAAGACACATCTGAGCATGTGCAGATTGGCTACCCTGCCTGTTAGCTGGCCTTTCCCAGAATGACGATGCAGGAGGGGGAGGATCCATGCATACAGGATAAAGAGGATTAACCCCTTAAGTTCCACAGTGAGTATAACAAGAATGCTATGCTGCATATACAGACTGATTTTACTGTTGTGGGTTTAGTAACACTCTAAACCCCCTTACTAACAGACCAATTTTCAGCTTTCAGTGCTCACACATTTTGAATGACAATTGCTCAGTCTTGCAATACTGTACCCAAATGAAAATTTTGTCCTTTTTTTCCACACAAATAGAGCTTTCTTTTAGGGCTCTTTCACACGGGGGATCCGTATGTCCGTTTTTCATCCTTCCGTTTTCGGATGAAAAACGGACATACATGTATCCCTATGGAGCGTCGGATGTCAGCGGTGACATGTCCGCTGACATCCGACGCCGCTCCGATCCGAAAAGTGTAACGGAGGAAAAACCTACTTTTCCATCCGTTTTCGGATCGGATCGGGTGACGACGGACACTACGGTCCGTCATCATCCGATCCCCCATAGGGGAGAGCGGCGCTCTGACAGGTCCGTCGCTGCACAGCGTGCAGCGATGGACCTGTCATCTTTCTGCTCAGCGGGGATCGGCGGAGCGATCCCCACTGAGCCAGCGGGTGTTCACGGGGCGGATCATCACTGATCCGCCCCGTGTGAAAGAGCCCTTAGTGGTATTTAATCACCAGTGTTTTTTTTTTTTTTTTGCGCTATAAATGAAAAAAGACTGAAATGTTTGTAAAAAAATTAATTTTTCTTTGTTTCTGTTATAAAATTTTCCAAAATTAGAAATTTTTCTTCATAAATTTTGGCCAAAATGTATACTGCTATGCATCTTTGGTAAGAATAACCCAAATAAGTACATATTATTTGGTCTTTGTGAAAGCTATAGAGTCTACAAGCTATGGTGCCAAGCACTGAAAATTTTTCACACCTGATCACACCTTATGTGCTGACATCCTATCACATTTCATGAGACCCTAAGACCCCTTTCACACTGGGTCGTTTTGCAGGCGCTATTGCGCTAAAAATAGCGCCTGCAAACCGACCTGAAACAGCCACTGCTGTGTCTCCAGTGTGAAAGCCCGAGCCGTCCTGGACTGGCCTCCTGATTGGCTGAGATACAGCAGCGGCACCATTGGCTCCCATGGCTGTCAATCAAAGTCAGTTAGACAATCAGGGGAGAGAGGGGGCGGGGCCATGTCAGGCCTCCATGTCTGAATGGACACGAGGAGCTGTGACTTGGATCAGGTGCCCCCATATCAAGTAGTGATGAGCCCGCGGTTCGAGTCGAATGTAAGTTCGACTCGAACATCGATTGTTCGTTTGTTCTAAAACAAATCGAACATATGGGGTGTTCATGGAAAATTGAACCGCCGCGGAATGCCCCATAATGCACTGCGAGATTGCAGGGCATTGCTGTATGATGACTAGTCAAAGCATGCATCTGACCTGCATGCTTTGGCCTATCACAGCGTGCTCTGATAATAATTATTGGCCAAAGGCAGGGTGTGGGGTGTGTCCACGCCCCACACTATATAAGGCTGCTTACAGAGCGGCCGTGTGTAGTGTTGTTGGCATGGACAGAGCGATAGCTTGAGTTAGATTAAGTAGGCAGGTTATTCATTTAGTTGCAGTGTATTTGATATATATACAGTCATATACTCTGCATTCAGTGTAGCCTATATCTACAGTGTATTCCGTGGTGTACTGTTTCTAATACACTTCAGGCGGTGTATTATTATATATATATGTAGCACTAACTCACGGTGGAGCTGCTGATTTGTTGCGGGCTGTTTCCATTACCTTTTTTACCTGTGATTTCACCAACACCGGATCTAGGGTCCCGTTGAGCTTACTATCAGACAATGTAGGCACCAGTCACTTGAATATTTTTTCCAATGCTTTAATGGGATATAACTGGAAGAAGTAGCAGGAAAGAGGTAGAAGAAGAGTTGCAGGGAAGTTCAAATACCTTTTCTTGGTGTAGCACTGAATAATTGGAATTTTAGGGATGAATATATTTTCCTTTCAAAGTTAAATCTTTGCCCGCCCGGATAGGTTTCTCTCACCAACCTAGCAGCCGGTACGCAGCACGAAAAAAAGTCTCTGCCACAGACTTGAGTGAAACAAAACCCGTACAATCCTCTGCTAGAGGATGTAGTGGTTTTTGATGAACAGCAAACACAGTACCAGAACCTTTAAGCCGACCCGGCAGTACTTGTGCAGTAGGGTAGTTTAGGATATGTCCTCCAATCGAGTCACCAGGCCCTTCTCAAGACCAGCCTTGCATGGTCCCTTCCAAGATGGGTCCTCCCTTGGATCTTCCCGATTGTCCGGCTTCTTCCCGACAGAAGAGGAGGATCGGGGCCACTCTGTGCAAAACCAACTGCACAGAGGATGTAAGTATGATATGTTTGTTATTAAAAAAAAAAAAAAAAAAAAACTAGGGTTTAGTAACCCTTTAAATATAGGCTCTATCGTGTATTTATTGGACTGTCAGTGTGGTCTGTATAGGCGTCTATCCATGCTGCCCAATATGTTTTATTTATTGTTTGTTATCATTTATCTTAGATTGTTTTACACCCTTAAACTATCTGTGTAAAGATCACTAAATATTCTGAATACATTTTCACATGGAGTGGATACATTATTTGAAACCGCACTGACCTTATTTCATGAAATGAAGGTGGTTTTAAAATTAAATACCTATTCCTGCCAGCCTCTCTGTTCTACTAAGTGATCCTACATTGTGTACATGTTTATTCAAAATTGTCCCTGTAAATATTGTCCCCTCCCGCAATCTAAGGGCTACAGCAGGAGGGGCCGAGATCCCGCTCTGATGTCAACCGGGAGGTCATGTGACCTCTGTGCTCCGCTCAGCTACTCCCGCTGTAGCCCTTAGATCGGGGGATAAGTTCAGCCGGAGATCATGTGACCAGCCAGAACCGATCTGAAAAAAGGTATTTACAGGATCACTTAGTAGAGCAGAAGGGCTGGCAGGAATATTTATTTAACTTCACTGCCAGCTACTAATAGCAGCAGGAGGGGAGGGGCAGAGGATACGGTTCACACACACAGGAGCTGATAGGCAGGGAGGGAGGAGGAGAGAGGAGAGCAGTGGGATGACAGAGGCATGTAAACTGACCACACTAATCATGGATCAGTAGCCATGATAAATCGTGGTCAGTTTACATAGGGGGATACAGAAACAGGCAGGATCAGCCAGGTTTTTTACAGCTTAGACAGGAACAAGTTAGACAGCACAACCATTGTGCTCTGTGTAAACTGCTATAAGGGAACAGAATCTTTTTTTTTTTTTTTTTTTTTTTTTAGGGTTACAACCACTTTAACATTTAATGAGTTAGAGATTTGTACCAGTTACCGAATATGGATTAGGATATGTGATTTGCACCTTGGCAAGGCTTTCTATCTTATGATATCGATGTTGGATTTTGTACATTTTAACCACTTGAGCCCCGGACCATTATGCTGCCTAAGGACCAGAGGTCTTTTTCCAATTTGGCACTGCGTCGCTTTAACTGCTAATTGCGCGGTCATGCAATGCTGTACCCAAACGAAATTTGCGTCCTTTTCTTCCCACAAATAGAGCTTTCTTTTGATGGTATTTGATCACCTCTGCGGTTTTTATTTTTTGCGCTATAAACGGAAAAAGACCGAAAATTTTGAAAAAAAATGATATTTTCTACTTTTTGTTATAAAAAAAATCCAATAAACTCAATTTTAGTCATACATTTAGGCCAAAATGTATTCGGCCACATGTCTTTGGTAAAAAAAATGTCAATAAGCGTATATTTATTGGTTTGCGCAAAAGTTATAGCGTCTACAAACTAGGGTACATTTTCTGGAATTTACACAGCTTTTAGTTTATGACTGCCTATGTCATTTCTTGAGGTGCTAAAATGGCAGGGCAGTACAAAACCCCCCCAAATGACCCCATTTTGGAAAGTAGACACCCCAAGGAAATTGCTGAGAGGCATGTTGAACCCATTGAATATTTATTTTTTTTGTCCCAAGTGATTGAAAAATGACAAAAAAAAAAAAAAAAAAAAATATTTACAAAAAGTCGTCACTAAATGATATATTGCTCACACAGGCCATGGGCCTATGTGGAATTGCACCCCAAAATACATTTAGCTGCTTCTCCTGAGTATGGGGATACCACATGTGTGGGACTTTTTGGGAGCCTAGCCGCGTACGGGGCCCCGAAAACCAATCACCGCCTTCAGGATTTCTAAGGGTGTAAATTTTTGCTTTCACTCTTCACTGCCTATCACAGTTTCGGAGGCCATGGAATGCCCAGGTGGCACAAAACCCCCCAAAATGACCCCATTTTGGAAAGTAGACACCCCAAGCTATTTGCTGAGAGGCATATTGAGTCCATGGAATATTTTATATTTTGACACAAGTTGCGGGAAAGTGACACTTTTTTTTTTTTTTTTTTTTTTTTTTTCATAAAGTTGTCACTAAATGATATATTGCTCACACAGGCCATGGGCATATGTGGAATTGCACCCCAAAATACATTTAGCTGCTTCTCCTGAGTATGGGGATACCACATGTGTGGGACTTTTTGGGAGCCTAGCCGCGTACTGGACCCCGAAAACCAATCACTGCCTTCAGGATTTCTAAGGGTGAAAATTTTTGATTTCACTCTTTACTGCCTATCACAGTTTCGGAGGCCATGGAATGCCCAGGTGGCACAAAACCCCCCCAAATGACCCCATTTTGGAAAGTAGACACCCCAAGCTATTTGCTGAAAGGCATGGTGAGTATTTTGCAGCTCTCATTTGTTTTTGAAAATGAAGAAAGACAAGAAAAAACATTTTTTTTTTTCTTTTTTCAATTTTCAAAACTTTGTGACAAAAAGTGAGGTCTGCAAAATACTCACTATACCTCTCAGCAAATAGCTTGGGGTGTCTACTTTCCAAAATGGGGTCATTTGGGGGGGTTTTGTGCCACCTGGGCTTTCCATGGCCTCCGAAACTGTGATAGGCAGTGAAGAGTGAAATCAAAAATTCACGCCCTTAGAAAGCCTGAAGGCGGTGCTTGGTTTTCGGGGTCCCGTACGCGGCTAGGCTCCCAAAAAGTCTCACACATGTGGTATCCCCGTACTCAGGAGAAGCAGCAGAATGTATTTTGGGGTGTAATTTCACATATTTCCATGGCATGTTTGAGCAATATATCATTTAGTGACAACTTTGTGCAAAAAAAAAAAAAAAAAAAAAAATTTGTCTCTTTCCCGCAACTTGTGTCGCAATATAAAATATTCCATGGACTCGACATGCCTCTCAGCAAATAGCTTGGGGTGTCTACTTTCCAAAATGGGGTCATTTGGGGGGGTTTTGAACTGTCCTGGCATTTTATGCACAACATTTAGAAGCTTATGTCACACATCACCCACTCTTCTAACCACTTGAAGACAAAGCCCTTTCTGACACTTATTGTTTACATGAAAAAGTTTTTTTTTTTTGCAAAAAAATTACTTTGAACCCCCAAACATTATATATTTTTTTAAAGCAAATGCCCTACAGATTAAAATGGTGGGTGTTTCATTTTTTTTTTTCACACAGTAATTGTGCAGCGATTTTTCAAACGCATTTTTTGGGGAAAAAACACACTTTTTTTAATTTTAATGCACTAAAACACGCTATATTGCCCAAATGTTTGATGAAATAAAAAAGATGATCTTAGGCCGAGTACATGGATACCAAACATGACATGCTTTAAAATTGCGCACAAACGTGCAGTGGCAACAAAATAAATACATGTTTAAAAGCCTTCAAAAGCCTTTACAGGTTACCACTTTAGATTTACAGAGGAGGTCTACTGGAAAAATTACTGCACTCGATCTGGCCTTCGCGGTGATACCTCACATGCATGGTGCAATTGCTGTTTATGTTTGACGACAGACCGCCGCTTGCGTTCGCCTTAGCGCGAGAGCAGGGGGCGACAGGGGTGTTTTTTTTTTTTGTTTTTTTTTTCTTTATTATTTTTTTGCTTTTTTAATCTTACTTTTAAACTGTTCCTTTCATATTTTTTTTTTTAATCATTTTTATTGTTATCTCGGGGAATGTAAATATCCCCTATGATAGCAATAGGTAGTGACAGGTACTCTTTTTTGAAAAAATTGTGGTCTATTAGACCCTAGATCTCTCCTCTGCCCTCAAAGCATCTGACCACACCAAGATCGGTGTGATAAAATGCTTCCCCAATTTCCCAATGGCGCTATTTACATCCGGCGAAATCTAAGTCATGAAATACTCGTAGCTTCCGGTTTCTTAGGCCATAGAGATGTTTGGAGCCACTCTGGTCTCTGATCAGCTCTATGGTCAGCTGGCTGAATCACCGGCTGCATTCTCAGGTTCCCTGTTGAGACAGGAGAGCCAGAGAAAAACACGGAAGACGGTGGGGGGGGGGGGGGGGGCATTCCCTCCCACGGCTTGTAAAAGCAGTCTAGAGGCTAATTAGCCGCTAGGATTGCTTTTACATGAAAGCCGACCGCTGGCTGAAAAGAATGATACCAAGATGATACCTAAACCTGCAGGCATCATTCTGGTATAACCACTCAAAGTCGTGAATGGCGTACCTGAAGACAAAAAAATGGTTAACAATGGTTAACAATAAAGCACAGTAAAGTGTAAATAATTACACACCTGAAAAACAAACATGATAAAACATAATAACAATAACAATAACAATAACAATAAAACATTGCAGAATAGAATACAGTAAAAAAGAGCAGAACAATAGAGAGAGAGAATAGAGAGAGAGAGAACAATAAAACAACAACTAATTTTTTTTATTTCATATTTTTTTTTTTTTTTACACTTTTTTTGTAACTAACTTTTATAACGGTAACCGGTTCCAGGTTCGGGTCTCTCAAAATGCGATGGCATCTTGGGAGACCCTGTGAAAGTGTGCCTAGTCTGTGCAGTGCTGTACCCTACGCTAATACTCAACTAGTGAATGGTAGCGTTCAAAACATTCACCAATGCAAGACCAGGATTGTCAGGACAGGAGGGACAATAATAGCGGGTGTCACGCCTATATCCGCGCTCTTACTGCAGACACAACATCTTTTTTGGGGGTTCGTTGGGTAGGGGTACTCGGGAGGACATAAAAATGCCTCTCATGCAGCCGACTGCATTTGGTTGGGGATGTGAATGGGGGAAGTACGGGCGCTGCAGAAGCGGTGGGTTCCCAATTAGGATTGGCGAATGCAGCAGGAAGGGCACTATGGGCACGATGGGCCTGTGTTTGTCTTTTTGGTGGCAGCGGGACACTACTTGTGCTTGCCACCTCACCAGCTTCAACTGCACTTATGGGACTCGCCACGTCACCACGTGTTACTGCAGTGCTGGTTTGACTACGACCGGGGTGTACTAGGCCACTGGCGCTTGCCAGTTCACCAAAACGCTACCAAAAAACGTTAGCGATCGCAGGGATCAGGCCTGACTCTGCGAACGCTGCAGTTATGCGTTTAGTGTTTTGTAAGTGTCAGTGATCGATCGATACTGCACTTGGGTGGGCTGTGCCGGGCGGAGGGGCAAAACGCAGGTGCTAGCAGGTATCTGGGCTGATCCCGCTAACACTGCGTTTTTGGGAACCCTAAACTGCTGGTGACGCTAGTATAGATCTGATCGGATCAGATATTGATGCGATCAGATACTATACCACTAAGGGAGGTGTACGGTGCGTGCGTGGGTGTTAGCGGTACTGGCGCTAATCTGACGCTGCCTGGGGCTGGTGCTTGCCAGTTCACCAAAACGCTACAAAAAAAACTGTTAGCGATCGCAGGGATCAGGCCTGACTCTGCGAACGCTGCAGTTATGCGTTTAGTGTTTTGTAAGTGTCAGTGATCGATCGATACTGCACTTGGGTGGGCTGGGCTGGGCCGGGCGGAGGGGCAAAACGCAGGTGCTAGCAGGTATCTGGGCTGATTCCGCTAACACTGCGTTTTTGGGAACCCTAAACTGCTGGGGACGCTAGTATAGATCTGATCGGATCAGATATTGATGCGATCAGATACTATACCACTAAGGGAGGCGTATGCTGCGTGCATGGGTGTTAGCGGTACTGGCGCTAACCTGACGCCTGGGGCTGGTGCTTGCCAGTTCACCAAAATGCTACCAAAAAAACTGTTAGCGATCGCAGGGATCAGGCCTGACTCTGCGAACGCTGCAGTTATGCGTTTAGTGTTTTGTAAGTGACAGTGATCGATCGATACTGCACTTGGGTGGGCTGGGCGGAGGCACAAAACGCAGGTGCTAGCAGGTATCTGGGCTGATCCCGCTAACACTGCGTTTTTGGGAACCCTAAACTGCTGGGGACGCTAGTATAGATCTGATCGGATCAGATATTGATCCGATCAGATACTATACCACTAAGGGAGGCGTATGCTGCATGCGTGGGTGTTAGCGGTACTGGCGCTAATCTGACGCTGCCTGGGGCGACGCATATCACCGCCGGGCGATCAGGGGGCTAAACCTTTATTCGGTAATAAACGGCGGGTGCCCTGACACTATAAAAAATAAACGAACTAACCAGCGTCATCCGTAACGGTTATACGGTGATCAGTGGTGAAAGGGTTAACTAGGGGGCAATCAAGGGGTTAAAACATTTATTAGGTAGTATATGGGGGTCCCTGACGCTATAAAACGCTGACGGCGAACCTAAATATTTACCTCACTAACTAGCGTCACCAGCGACACTAATACAGCGATCAGAAAAATGATCGCTTAGTGACACTGGTGACAGGGGGTGATCAAGGGGTTAAAACTTTATTAGGGGGGGTTAGGGGGGTACCCTAGACCTAAAGGGGGGTAATACTCACTGTCCCAACACTGTAACTGTCACAAACTGACACTATGCAGTAATCAGAAAAAAAAAAAAAAAAAAAAAAAAAAACTGCTGGTGTCAGTTTGTGACAGGGGGGGGGGGGGTGATTGGGGGGGGATCGGGGGGCGATCGGGGGGGGGGATCGGGGTGTTTTGTGTGCCTGGCATGTTCTACTGTGTGTGTGTGTGTGTTGTGCACTCACATAGATGTCTTCTCTCCTCGGGCCGGAACGGAAAATACCGACCCGAGGGGAGATGACATCACTTCCTTTGCTGCTGTTTAGCATACAGCAGCAAAGGAGTGTTCTCATTGGCCGGCGGCGATCGCGAGGGGGGGGCCACGAACGGATGGTCTCCCCCTCATCACGGATCGCCGCTGGACAAAAGACGACCGCCTCGGGCACCGGGGGGGGGTCCGATGGGACCCCCCACCCGCGGAAGGCAAATCACGTACATGTACGTGATTTTGCCTGTCCGTGCCACTTTGCCGACGTACATCGGCGTGAGGCGGTCGTCAAGTGGTTAAAATGAATATTTAATAAACGTATCGCTGTTAACCCCTGACATAAAATATGAACACTGCATATCCTTCTATAGTGTCTACTTGTCTCAATCCAGAGTACTAAGTGTGATATCTGTCTGCTATCTCGTTCCTCTGCTATAAGCATGGGTTATTTCTGACAAGTTTTCTTGACACCAGGAGATAAAATGGGAGCTCCGACACATAGCTTGTGATTGACGGGAGCAGATCTGTTCCTGTGTGCTTTGTGAAAGGGGTGTGTCCCTTCCCTCTAATCAGCTCTTAGCTCTTCTTATTGAGCTCCGCAGAGTGTAACTTCAGCTCCCAGCCCCCTGCTTTCTGAAAGCTCAGAAAAACTGTATAAATGCTGCACTTTGAAAGGTTGTGGTGCATAGTTTGCTACAGATAAACAGGTACAACTTATGTAGGAGGACTTGTTTCCTCTCTGTGTATCACCGGAGGCTAGTCACTTCACTGGGTAAATATGAGAGTTTACAATCACTTAAAATTCTTGTCTAAATGGGTAGCACCGTTTATATTTAAAATGATAAAAGTGATAAGTAGTCAACAAAAGTGCTTGCTGTGCAAAAACACACTCCTTTTAAGCCTTGCTTTGACTACATATACTGTATGAAATAGTTCACAGAGAAAGATGCCCGTGATATAGAACATTTATTTGAATTGGGCACAAATACAATAGGTAGACTAATGCCTTTTAACATTTCCCATGATTAAGAAAATGTCAAGGTATAGTTGTTGGACCAGTAAATGATCTTTATAATTTTTAACAGGAAGTTCTCCATTATTGGTGAGCATCTGTAATTGTATTTTTTTAAGAAGTGCAGTAAGGAAAAAAACTGGCAACTATAGGCCAGTTGGTTTAACATCTGTAACTGGGGGGAAGGGCAAAAGTCTCTGACGCACACTGTCTCCTGCAGAAGTCCCCCCCCCCTTCAGCTGCTTACAATGCAGTGCTCCCCGACTCCTGCCACAGCCCCCTACATTTTGGTGCCCCAGCCTTTTACATTGCATCCCAGTCCACCCTTTTCTTCTCACAATGCACCCTACCAGCTACATGAAGACGTTCTGCACAGCCCCAAAATGTTGCACATACATTAATTGTGACATGATCACTTTAATTAATATCTGGACTACATGATGTGGATCTACTGTTTGCTAGTGACATATACTTTATGCCAGCCACAGTAACCCATCTCCTCTCTTAGAGCTCCTCAGCCCTCCTGTAGTGCCCCTGTAGCCTGCCCACATAGACCCATTCACCTATAGTGCCCCCAGCCTGCCACAGAGCCCCCAGCTACCTATGGAGTTCCCATGTCCCTGCAGAGTCCCTACAGTGCCCCACAGCCCCCTGCAGAGTCTTCCAGCTCCCTTCAAAGTCCCTAATATTTTTTTCCTTCCACTGACACCAATGTCGGGGCATTATTTACTCCTGCTGTTGACAAGGCAGCATCCTTCCTCCTATTTGCCAGCAACGTGGAGGCATATTTCCTTCTAATAACCACCAACACGGGGGCACTTATGTCCTCTTTCTGACCAATGACACCAAGAAATTTTTTCCTTCCACTGACCCCTTATGAGGCATTTTTTTTCCTCCCTATTGATCACTAACACTAGGGGGGTTATTTACTAAAGGAAAATCCACTTTGCATTACAAGTGCACTGCAAGTGCACTTGGAAGTGGATGTAGAAGTGCAGTCATTGTAGATCTGAGGGGGAAGCTCTGAAATGAGGGGAAGCTCTGATAATTTTTTCATCCAATCATGTACAAGCAAAAATGTTGTTTTTTAATTTCCTTGCATGTCTCGCTCGGATCTACAGCAACTGCACTTCCAAGTGCACTTGTAATGCAAAGCAGATTTGCCTTTAGTAAATAAACCCCTATGTATATATATGCTCCCCCTAGCTGGAACGGGTTCACTATTCGGCTTGTGTTCTCTGCCGATACTACAAACGATTTGCACTCTGTTATTGATGGTGTCACAAGGTAATATTCTGTAGTAACCCTTCTTTTTCTTTTTTTGTCACACTTCACCTTGGTGTTCAGTCTTCTCCATATTCACTCATAACATTTCCCCCTCACTTGGGGCACATTTTACTTTGTTTACCCTTTCTTACTGTTTCCAATTAGGGACATGTGTACCACCACTCCTCACATTCATTTTAATCTTTCTATCACGCTTCAGGATTAGCACTGAGATAACTTTATACTTGAAAACAATACAATTTTATTATTTTAATATTCACATATATTTTTTTACACTTGTTCCTAGATGCCCCTATTGCGGTACAATATATCATCACCATTGTCACATGGGGAGTATATTCTCAGGTCCATTCGTCCTTCCACGATTTCCCATTGTTGTGCCAGGGATCATACCACCTCAGCTCCCAGAATAGACGGTGCCCCCAGCTCACTTTCTATGCTTACCACCATATGCCACATTTAAAATCCATTTTGTGAGTACTGGTGGATATGTTTTCTTCATTATCCCCCCCCCCTCCATTTTCCCCTTTTTCTAGTCAGACTTTTTTACTTATATGTATATATGTAAATATACATTTTTTTTTTTTACAAACGTTTTTATTGAGATAATAAAGACAGTTACAGGAAAAGCTATGTATATATTTTTTAGATACCCCTGTTGCATCTGCTCCTGATGAGTGGCAGGTAGCCATGAAACACATCAAGATTTCTGATGCCACAGTTACAGTCTTACATTTCATCATATCTACCAAATCATGTCTGACTATTTTATGGTTACAACTATCATGTTTTGTTTCGCACACTATGTGAACATGAACTCTAAAATTTGGTGTGTCACAAGTCAATACCATCATGCTATGTTTATATGTGTGTATATATAAGAATTCATCAATATATTTTTTTTTACGTTTTTTACTTGCATTGTGTTGTAAAACCTATCTGTACTGTTATATGGAACAATAAACGACTTTACAGACACACAGTGACTTTTTGCTTTCCTGCTGCATGCTTCATTTAAAGTCCCAACCCCCATTTTCCTTTTTCTTGATCACTAACACTGGGGTCATTTTCCTCCCATTCCTCACTGTTGCAAGGGATTTTTTTCTTCCTACTGGCTGCTGGTGTCAGGGTCTTTTTTGTCTCTTTCTAACCATTGATGAGAAAGTTCTTCCGAACCCTACAGACCACTGAGGAGACACTGTATCCCCCTGCTGGCAACTAACACCAAAAGTGTTTTTGCTCCCACTGATACCTCTGACATCAAGGCATTTCTCTTCCTAGTGACAACTGACCTCAGGGCATTTTTTCCCACCTACTGACCACTGACATTAGGGCATTTCTTCTTCTACTGACCACTGACATCATGGCATTTTTTCACTCCCTTATCACTGACACCAAGACATTTTACCTCCTTCTGATCACTTACACTGGAGCTTTTTT
Organism: Aquarana catesbeiana; assembly: GCF_042186555.1. Lineage (NCBI taxonomy): Eukaryota > Metazoa > Chordata > Amphibia > Anura > Ranidae > Aquarana > Aquarana catesbeiana. The sequence continues at coordinate 239,371,555 of NC_133327.1, forward strand.
ACACGTAAGGATCATTTCCTTTTTACGTTACCTCCTGATTTAAGTATATGAACTATGGCTGCTGTGTTCTGCACCATGAACACATTAGGTTGGGGGGTCAATGACAAATCTTGCTATGGTTCCACATGATTTTCAGCTGCACCCTTGCAAATCCTTCCTTTATTTCAGCAAAGTATTTGATACAGTTCCAAATAACAATTCCCCAAAAAAGTTGTACAAACTAAGATTTAACCCTTGGGTGGTTCAGTGAAAACATAGTTGGCTAAATGATAGATATCAGAGTGTGGTTGTAAATGGGGTTCATTCAGAACAGAGACTAGTGGTTGAATAAAGAAACGGATGGTCGGCACTCAGGATGACATCCAACAAATAGTATTCCTCTATTGAAAAGACAATGCTGTAAAAACAGGACTAACATCCGAAATGCGTAAGATGTTTTTACAGCGTTGTACATGTGTTTTCAATAAAGGAATACTATTTTTTGGATGTCATCCTGAGTGCCGACCATCCCTTTCCTTATTCTGGTACGTTGGAGGTGTCAGCAGTCTTGAGGTCTTAGCACCGGGCAAGGCTGTTATGTTGGAAGGTTGTAGTGCCTATACACCTGTTTTCCAGGGACTAGTGGTGCACCACAGGGCCCTGTGCTAGGTCCTGGTCTATTTCATCTGTTTGTAAGTGATATAACAGAAGGTTTGGTGGGTAAGGTATGACTTTTTGGTGTCGACACAAAGGTGCACAATAGGTTTGATACTCCTGGAGGTGTCTGTAACATGGAATATAATTTTGTATTGGTCAAATCAGTAGAAACTGCAGTTCAACAGTTCTAAATTCAATATATTGTAATTAGGGAAAGAACATTTTCTGTGAGTACAATATTGGGTCTCCAGTATTGGTCAAAACAGAGAGAACAGATGCGGGTGTGGTTATTTCAGATGATTACAAATGAGAAAACAGTGTAGCCTGGCTGTGAGGAAAGCAAATAGAATTTTGAGGTGTATGACTAGGGAGATAACAGTTGCAACAAGGTCCTCATCCCCCTATATAGATCGTTAGTTGGACCTAATTTACAACAGTAAAGTTAGCCCAATTTTTTGTTTATATTGTGAAAGATAATGTTACATCAAGTAAATTGATACCCAACATGTTATGCTTCAAAATTGCGCCTGCTCGTGGAATGGCGACAAACTTTTACCCTTAAAAATCTCCATAGGCGACGTTTAAAAAATTCTACAGGTTGCATGTTTTGAGCTACAGAGGAGGTCTAGGGCTAGAATTATTGCTCTCGCTCTATCGATCACGGTAGCTCACATGTGTGGTTTGCACACCGTTTTCATATGCGGGCACTACTCATGTATGCGTTTGCTTCTGCACGCAAGCTCGGTGGGATGGGGCGCGTTTAAAAAATTTATTTTGCCTTTTATTTTTTATTCTTACACTGTTCTTTTAAAAAAAAATTGTGTCACTTTTATTCCTATTACAAGGAATGGAAACATCCCCTGTAATAGAAAAAAAGCATGACAGGACCTCCTAAATATGAGATCTGGGGTCAAAAAGACCTCAGATCCCATATTTACACAAAAATGCAATAAAAAAAAAGAACAAAACGTTCTGACGTCGCTTTCCGCCCTGCAATGGTATGGAGACAGGTGGGGGCCATCTTCCCCTCACTCGTCTCCATGCCACTGACGTGAGAGGATCTGATCGCCTCCGCCGCTGCCAACAGCTCTGGTAAGCAGAGGAGGTCACCGGAGCGTGGCAGGAGGGGGGCACATCTCCCGCCGCTGATAAAAGTGATCTTGCGGCAAATCGGGAGCAGTGATTTTAATAATGCTTAAAGTGAAACAATAGAAATTAAATATTCCTTTAAATATTGTGCCGGGGGGGGTCTATACTATGCCTGTAAAGTGGCGCAGTTTTCCCATATTTAGAACAATACCACAGCAAAATTGCATTTCTAAAGGAAAAAAGGTAATTTAAAACTGATCGCGGCTGTAATGAATTGTCGGGTCTCGGCAATATAGATAAAACTCATTGAAAAAAACATTGGTCCCCCCCAGTCCATTACCAGGCCCTTTGAGTCTGGTATGAATATTAAGGGGAACCCTGCGCCAAAATTTTTAACCAAGGAGATGGGGGTGACTCCAAAGCACCCCCTATGTTGAGGGCATGTGGCCTGGTATGGTTCAGGAGGGGGGTGCTCTCTCACCTCCCCTCTTTTCCTGCAGCCTGCCAGGTTGCATGCTCGGATAAGGGTCTGGTATGGATTTTGGGGGGGACACCTACGCCATTTTTAAAAAAAAATTTGGTACAGGGCTCCCCTTAAAATCCATACCAGACCTGAAGGGTTTGGTATGGATTTTAGGGGGCCCCCACGACATTTTTTTACTTGGTGCAGGTTCCCTTTAATATCCATACCAGACCTGAAGGGCCTGGTATGGATTTTGGGGGGACCCCCACGTAATTTTTTTTTTTTACATTTTGGTTCGGGGTTCCCCTTAATATTCATACCAGACCCAAAGGGCCTGGTAATGGACTGGGGGGGGGGGACCCATGCCGTTTTTTTTTCAATGAGTTTTATCTATATTGCCGGGAACCAACAATACATTATAGCAGCAATCAATTTTAAATGACTTTTTTTCCTTTAGAAATGTCATTTTGCTGTGGTACTGTTCTAAACTCTGGAAAAATGTGCCACTTTACAGGCATACTATATATCCCCCAGGCATGATATTTAAAGGAATATTTCATTTTTATTGTTTCACTTTAAGCATTAATAAAATCACTGCTCCTGAAATAACGACTGTTTTCAAACTTTTTTTTTGCATTGATACATGTCCCTTGGGGCAGGACCCAGGTCCCCAAATACTTTTTATGACAATAACTTGCATATATGCCTTTAAAATGAGCACTTTTGGATTTTCATATTAGTGTCCCATAGACTTTAACGGTGTTCCGCAGCTTTTGAATTTGCCGCGAACACCGCATACTGTTCGCTGTTCGGTGAACAGGCGAACATTGGGCCCATTCCTACTAACTATGATTCTGTTTGATCCTTACCTGCTTATCCGCTACTGGACCCCAGCTTGCTCACCTCCCGGTGAGGCCATCCTGTTACTAACACACAGCAAAATCCATCTTCACCATCAGGAGCTCTGGTGAACACTGGTTAATACTTAGAATCCTCACCTCAGGTGAGCCGCCAGGGTGACTGTTTGTGTACCTATCCTGCTGGTCGGTGGTAGTCCCACTAGTGCTATAGCAACTGATCTTCGAGCCTGACCCGTGATCGTAATATAGGCATTATAGAGTGAACAAATTCCAAGTACCAACATCAGACAAAGATGCATATATCCTGTGTTCAGGCACCATGCTGCAACAGGCGCAAAGACTGACGCATTTCGAGGGGCAAACCCTCTTTCTCAGTCTTTGTGTCTGTTGCAGAGTGGGATCCTGGACCTCCAAACGGGATATCAGCATCTCTGTCTGATGATGGTAGTGGGAATATGTTCACTCTATAATGCCTATAGCCATTTTGGCTTCTGTGAGTATGTTTTTTGCACTTCTTTTAATAAATACATTGTTTTGAAGTAAAGCACAAGGCTCTTGTGCCTTTTTTTGCCATTCTGTTGTTTAGAATTAAAGATTTCCCCAGTCAGAGGAGAGCAGCATACCTGAAGCATAACCTCAATTAAAGTGAAATTTTAGAGGTCCAGGTCCATCATCTCAATGCATTTTTCTTATGCCACAACATTTGATGTGTATTTTTATTTATTTTTGCATCTTTGTGAAGCATAGATCTTTACTTAGACAAAAAGGTTTAACCCCCCCCCCCCCCCAAAAAAAAAACAAAAAAAAACAAATAGCAACCAACATAAGGGAAGACTGAAGGGGCTACTTTTTTTGTCTGCACACTGTTTTCTAAGCACTGTTAGGAAGGTATGCCTTACTGAAATCTGTTCAGGGCAGCAAAGGGCAATGACAATATCCAAAAAAGACTTGGGTTGATTTTTCTCAGACTTGGATTCAGTGTTCTTTGGAAAATAGGGCAAACTATTTAAATTAATAATAAACAGAGAATTATACTCCTTTGACAGAAGGCTGTCATTTCCTGAGTTACTTTAACAGTATTTTGTTGTTTGACTTATGTGTAACTTTAATATTTGGTTGTCTTCTTCCTTGCATAGTATCAAACCCCTTAGTGCCTTTATGGCATTCCTTTGAATAACATTTTTTCATGCCTAATGTTTTTACCAGGTAACTAAACTCTTACCCATTTCAGACAGTAAAACTCGCGCATATGTGTATAACAAAGTGCAGTGCATGCCGAATACACTTTTTCATCATAGTTGTGCAAGGGTCATAGTTAAACATAACAACACTCCAGATGTAAGTTTCAAACACAGATATGTTTTGTTACATGTTTTACAAATGTGGGCTTATAATAAAATGTCTGAAGTTCTAAATGGCTTTGACAGTTTCACTGAAAGAGTACCATGCATGTGTTATGCCTGATCTTAAATCATCTGAGCCTAAGATTAGCATTAGAGTTTCCTCAGCTGGTCAGGGGCCTAACAGAGAACAAAAAGCTTAGTTATGACCTTATAATTGAAGCAGTCTTGGGCTTCTGGACTATTTACTCTATATTTAGGACGAGCACATGCTTTCCAGGAGAGACCATATATAAAATAATATTATGGATACTTAAATGAAAAAGATCAGGTCTAAAGAACATTCCATTTACAAGAAGTAGAATTAGACCCACACTGTGATTTTACCTTGTGACTTTATCTTTCGAGTTTGCGTTTATAGTCTATTTTTCCAGCTAATAATACATACTTGTAGTAAAACAAATTAAAACAAAAAAGAAATTATAATGACAAGCACTAGGCGAGTCATCTAAGATAGCAATAAAAATAGTACAAAGACAATGCAGTCTAAATATTATGAAAACGTTATTATTTTGAAGAAATTACGGAGTTGGCTTCAATAAAATATATTAAAGCCATTGCATATAATATGCTTACAGTTATAGTATACTGTTGACAATTATATTGCACTGCTCTGCTATTCACAAATCCCATGTTTTAGGATTTCAGCTTAAGAAAAAAAAATAATAAATAAATAAATATATATATATATAATATATTACAGTGTGGGTATATACAATCTATATACAGTATCCAACAAAAGGGAGTACACCCCTCACATTTTTCTTAATATTTTATTCTATCTTTTAATGAGACAACTCTGAAGAAATTACACTTTGCTACAATGTAAAGTAGTGAGTGTACAGCTTGTATAACAGTGTAAATTTCCTGTTCCCTCAAAATAACTCAACAAACAGCCATTAACCACTTCACATTCCGCCCATTGTCATATGACGTCCGTAGATGGGATCTCCCATCCTGGGCGGGCGTCTTGTGACTTCCTTGGCTTCCCGGCCACGTGCGCCCACCGCGTCACCGAGAAGCTGATGCGTGTGCCTGGCAGCCACGATGTCCGCCGGGTGCCCATGAATGCTCGTAACAGAGCAGAAACGTGGATTTGTGTGTGTAAACACACAGATCCACATCCTGTCAGGGGAGAGGAGATAGAATGTGTGTTCCTGGTATATAGGAACACTGATCGGTCTCCTCCCCTAGTCAGTCCCATTCCCCCAGAGTTAGAATCACTCCCTAGGTAACACATTTAAACCCCTTGATCGCCTCTAGTGTTAACTCCTTCCCTGCCAGTGACATTTATACAATAATCAGTGCATTTTTATAGCACTGGATCGCTGTATAAATGTCAATGGTCCCAAAATATTGTCAAAAGTGTCCGATCTGTCCGCCACAATGTCACAGTCACGATAAAAATCTCAGATCATCGCCATTACTGGTAAAAAAAAAAAATAATAATAAAAATGCCATAAATCAATAACCTATTTTGTAGGCGCTATAAATTTTGCGCAAACCAATTAATATACGCTTATTGGGATTTTGTTAACCAAAAATATGTAGAAGAATACATATCGGCTTAAACTGAGGAAAAAATGTGTTTTTGTTTTTTTAAATTGGGGATATTTATTATACCAAAAAGTAAAAAATATTGTGTATTTTTCAAACTTGTCGCTCTTTTTTTGTTTATAGCGCAAAAAATAAAAACCGCAGAGGTGATCAAATACCACCAAAAGAAAGCACTATTTGTGGGGAAAAAAATGATAAAAATGTTATTTGGGTACAGTGTTGCATGACCAAGCAATTGTCATTCAAAATGTTACAGCGCTGCAAGCTGAAAATTGGCCTGGGCAGGAAGGGGGTGAAAATGCCCTGAATTGAAGTGGTTTTAATGTCTAAACCTCTGGCAACAAAAGTGAGTACACCCTTTAGTGAAAATGTCCAAATTGGGCCCAATTAGCCATTTTCCCTCCCTGGTGTCATGTGACTCATTAGTGTTACAAGGTCTCAGATGTGAATGGGGAGCAGGTGTGTTAGATTTGGTGTTATCGCTCTCACTCTCTCATACTGGTCACTGGAAGTTCAACATGGCACCTCATGGCAAAGAACTCTCTGAGGATCTGAAAAAAACATTTTTGCTCTATATAAAGATGGCCTAGGCTATAAAAAGATTGCCAAGACCCTGAAACTGAGCTGCAACACGGTGGCCAAGACCATACAGCGGTTTACCAGGACAGGTTCCACTCAGAACAGGCCTTGCCATGGTCGACCAAAGAAGTTGAGTGTACGCACTTAGCGTCATATCCAGAGGTTGTCTTTGGGAAATAGATGTATGAGTGCTGCCAGCATTGCTGCAGAGGTTGAAGGGGTGGGGGGGTGAGCCTCTCAGTGCTCAGACCATAGGCCGCACACTACATCAAATTGGTCTGCATGCCTGTCGTCCCAGAAGGAAGCCTCTTCTAAAGATGATGCACAAGAAAACCTGCAAACAGTTTGCTGAAGACAAACAGAGTAAGAACATGGATTACTGGAACCATGTCCTGTGGTCTGATGAGACCAAGATAAAGTTATTTGGTTCAGATGGTGTCAAGCGTGTGTGGCGGCAACCAGGTAAGGAGTACAAAGACAACTGTGTCTTGCCTACAGTTAAGCATGGTGGTGGGAGTGTCATGGTTTAGGTGGAGGAGCGCAAGGTCTCTAACATTCACCAACCCCCTTGATGTCGTCATGGAGGAGTGGGAGAGGACTCCAGTGGCAACCTATGAAGCTCTGGTGAACTCCATGCCCAAGAGGGTTAAGGCAGTGCTGGAAAATAATGGTGGCCACACAAAATGTTGACACTTTGGGCCCAATTTGGGTTCAATTTGGACATTTCCACTTAGGGGTGTACTCACTTTTGTTGCCAGTGGTTTAGACATTAATGGTTGTGTGTTGAGTTACTTTGAGGGGACAGCAAATTTACACTGTTATACAAGCTGTACACTCACTACTTTTCATTGTAGCAAAGTGTCATTTCTTCAGTGTTGTCACATGAAAAGATATAATAAAATATTTACAAAAATGTGAGGGGTATACTCACCTTTGTGAGGTACTGTATATATAAATTGGCGAAATAATGTGCAGTCTAGTTTTTTTAAAAGGTACAAATGTAAAGGGTTTTTATTTATTGAAGGTTATTAACATTAAACACATATGGAAAAGTGGATTCTAGTGTAGTTACTTTTTCAGAGTAATGCTTATGCAACTTTAAAACTCTGCAATCAAAAGGGATCCACGAGTTTAAAAACAGAGGTGTTTGGGCAAACAAAAGACTATAGGCGAAAGTGCAGAGCAGGCAAGAATTTAGGGAAGAGAGAGGTTTCCAGCGGCCTTGCATATTAATAGATTCCAAAAGGAGTTTAAAGTTTTATGCCCCGTACACACGATCGGACATTCCGACAACAAAATCCATGGATTTTTTCAGACGGATGTTGACTCAAACCTGTCTTGCATACACACGGTCACACAAATCTTGTCGGAAATTCCGAACATCAAGAACGTGGTGACGCACAACATGTACGACGAGCCGAGAAAAATTAAGTTCAATAGCCAGTGCGGCTCTTCTGCTTGATTCCGAGCATGCGTGGAACTTTGTGCGTCGGAATTGTGTACACACAATCGGAATTTACGACAACGGATTTTGTTGTCGGAAAATTTGAGATCCAGATCTCAAATTTTGTGTGACGCAAATTCCGATGGTAAATGTCCGATGGAGCCTACACACGGGTGGAATTTCCGACAACAAGCTCCCATCGAACATTTTCCGTTGGAAAATCCAACTGTGTGTACGGGGCATTAGAAGGTTCATGACAATCCCATGACCATGAGATGTGAGATTATTTTAATGCCATAGTGTGCCCATATTCGGGGGATTTTTGCAAACTGGGGTTGCCCCATAAAGGTTGTAAGAAGAACAATTAATTTGGTCTATGGAACCTAATACTAAAGTAGCTGTGCAAGCCGCCACTTCAGTATAAGCAGTACTGAAGGTCAATAGTATAGTTGTAGGGTATGTAGTGTCAAGCTGCACCTCTGGGGAGGAGAGGGGGGGCAGATGTAGCATAGATATTTCCATTCTTCTGTGTTTTGTGCAGCTAGCTTAACAGATTTTTTTCACTTTAAAAATACCTTGAAGCAGAACTTCACACCAAAAGGGGAAGTTCTGCTTGTTTACATCCTTCCCCCTCCACTGCCACATTTGGCACTTTTTAGGGGGAGGGGGAGTGGGTACCTGGTTTTGACAGGTACCCGCTCCCACTTCCGGTCAGATCACCACGGCAATCTAAACTGAAGCTTGGCCCCCCTCCTTTCCCCTGCAGCCTTCTGAGACACATCACAGGTCCCAGAAGAATGTGGGGCCATTCACACAGTGCAGCGTGGTTCGCGCATGTGCAGTGAAGCTGCCCGTTTCCCTTATAAAATGCAGGCGCCTGGACCGGAAGCCAATTGAAGAATCGACTTTGTTGAGGACATCGCTGGATCCCTGGACAAGTAAGTGTTCTTATAATAAAAGTCAGCAGCTACAGTATTTATAGCTGCTGACTTTTTTTTGGGGGGGGGGACACCTCCTCTTTAAGTATTGTAGTTTATAATTGGCTCCAAAACAATTTTAATAATTTTCAACATTACAAAAGAACATTAAAAGCATATACAATTTTAGACATTCTTCGATTAAACTACCCTAATATCAGCATGTGCCTTGTGGATCGGCAAACAAACATTAAACCAATATGGACCACCAATATTATGCTGTCAGATGTTAGGAGATGTGTGGACAAAGACAGACTGGCCGGTTCAGAATAAGTCCTACCACCTGGTCACAGAGAATTAACCACGGACAGATCAGAGATGGGTACCACAAGTCGTCTAGGCGATCTTCCTGGAGACGTACTTTCCGTTCTCCACGCTGGTGCAGTAACCCCCCCAATGATCATCCCTCTGCTATGCAGACCCTGTCCTGGCTTTGTTGGGTTATCCACACGGGGGGAATCTATTTGCAGTGATTGCACATGTGCTTGTGGATATGCACTAGAGTATGATTTTGATGGGCACTGACTAGCGATAACTGACGACTCAGGTACCCATCTCCATTCTGTCTGTGGTTTATTCTCTGTGATCAGGTGGTAGGACCTATTTTGAACCGACCTATTTGTCTTTGTCCACACATCTTCTAACATTTCTGACAACGTCAGAATGGACAGTACATGCATCTCCTGACCTCCCCAATTACTCCTGTTCTCCTAATAACTATACGCTAAAGCCATACAATTTCCCTGAACCCTTGAAGAAGCCAACATAGGCGAAACTCATTGGGAAGGGGACGAGTCACCTTTTCCTGCTAATACATGTGCTGTATATTATATGTATTATATGTATTATCTAGCTGTTTATAATGCAGCTGTTTGTGTGATAATGTTTACAGGTTAAAGACTCTACCCTCAGGGTTGTTTGCATGGAAACCATTACCCATACTTTTAGGGATCTACGCCCCGCGTTTGTCTTTTTTATCTTTGTAATAAAAGCTGCAAGATAAAACAGGTAATCCTTCAGCTTAATATATGGTAAACGTTCCACGCTACCCCCAAGTGTGATAAACCAATGTGAAATTTAAATTGGTGCAAATCTATTTTAAAAGTGCATAAAAAACACACAAAATCACAAATATATGAAACATAAATAATCCTGAGTGCTGCAACTAAAAAACCTTGAACATGAGGTTTTATACAGTATAAAGAAAAAAGTTCAGTGCACTACTCAAATAATAAAAATATTATAGTTCACATGGAAAATGATGATATCATAAACCAGAGGTGTGATTCAGCTTTAAATCTTCAGTAAATTTTCTATGGATCTTCTAAGACAGTGCAGAAATAGGAAAAGGGGTCTGCTTACCAGATTTGATGGATCCCCACCACAGAGATCATGCGAGCCTGAACAAACTCCTCTTGGGGTCAGGAACAGCTGGTCTTTGAGTAGAGACAGACTTCCTTCCACGCCAGGTAGTTGAAATTTCAGAGGCGGCAATCAGGAACACTCTCCTCCATTAGCTGCTCCAGCAAGACCACTCGTAGCAGGAAATAGTATATTTTAAAAGAAAAAGAGGTGCTTCATTGTGCAGTAGTTTAAAATGCTTTAATCCATGAATGGACAACTGACATCAAAGCATTGGCAGGGTAAAACACCGTAGCAATTAAAAAACACAGCCGACGCCGAAGCCGATCAGCTGAGAGTGTGGTGACGTCAGGTCCTCTGGCTCCACCCAACGTACGTTTCTCCTAAACAGGCATCGACTGGGAGAGAAGGCTGTTCCTGACCCCGAGAGGAGTTCGTTCAGGCTCGCATGATCTCTGTGGTGGGAATCCATCAAATCTGGTAAGCAGCCCCCTTTTCCTATTTCTGCACTGTCTTAGAAGATCCATAGAAAATATACTGAAGATTTAAAGAGGAGTCACGCCTCCGGTTTATGATACCATCATTTTCCATATGAACTATAATTTTTTTATTATTTGAGTAGCGCGCTGAACTTTTTTCTTTAATCCTTCAGCTTAACCAGCTTGTGAGTAGGATGTTTTTTTTCAAGTGGGGGAGACCCTGGCTCACATAGGTGACAGGTCATAAGTGTCCATCATGCTCCTGATACAACACCCCACCAATTCCGCCTCAGCTGGTGGTGACATGAAGTTCGTAAGAATGAGCTGGGTCGGAGTAGGCCAGAACAGGGGCATTGGGATAACTCCTTAGCTGGTGAAAGGTCTGCTCACACTGATCAGACTATTCATCTTGTATTGATTCTTGAGACTTTCTGTGCCCTTTGGCTTGACAGGCCTCCCTTGGTATTTCCGAGTCATCTTCTTGTCATCCCTTCTCAGCATTTCAGACTGAAAGCAGCAAACATTTTGGGTACCTTCTCTCTCTCTGAACATGTTGAGTCTTGCAGTCCTACAGCAATGCATACCTAAATACCACAATTTCAGCAGGACTTCACACAGGCAAAGTAACAAGAAAACAGCTCTCACCAACTTTGGAACACATCACCCAACCAGAGCTTCGTGGGTCCTTCATTCTCATACACAGACCTCTGTGCACACATAGCAGTTCTTGCTGCACCAGCAATCTCTGGACAGGTGCAGTGGTTTAGTCTCCTTTCAGCAACATGGCACAACTCCAGGGTCTATGAGCAGAACCAGCAGCACCCACATCACAGCAGCCCTCTCTCGCATGGGACTGTCTTCTGCACAGTGTGGCTTTCCCATCTTCTATTCTCTTTTTAGAGCACAGTTCTCCTGAAACTTGTAATTCCACACAGTCTCTGTTTCATTCAAGATCCACTCTCTGGGCAACACTTTCATCCATATGTCCCTGCAGCTTTTTAAGTTGAGAATAGGACTTTCCACCACCATGGTTGTGGTTGAACCCAAACACAGTTCCCCTCTCTCATAGTCCAGTGGTGGACAGGGCTTCCAGTAGCTGTGGGTGCAGGCTATACAGTGTCCTTCTCCCCCTCTTCCTACACAGTTGCATAGCAACATTGCAGCGGGGCAAAAAGAGATGGCAACGCTATGGGTGGCTTCTCAGAAGCCTGGGCCGTGCAATGTAACACAACAGAGCCATTGGCCAGGCTACATTTTTTTGTGAACAGTACAGAACTGTGTGTAAATACTTGACTGTGTGTTTGTGTATACTGTACATTAGTGTGTGTGCATATGTGTATGTTTGTATGTACAGTGCAGAACTGTGTGTATGTTCATGTATATAGTGCAAGCCTGTCTGTACAATGCAGGGCTCTATGGGGTTGATCTACTAAAACTGGAGAAATCAATGAGGCAAGGATTGGCAGTGTGTGCATAAACAATTGGTCGGCCCGATCCAATATATCAGCAAAAGAACAACCTAGTGCACAAGGCACGGTATAACCCCTCAGGATTTTAAATGAGGATTGGCAGTGTGTGCATAAGCAATTGGTCGGCCCCATCCAATATATCAGCAAAAGAACAACCTAGTGCACAAGGCAACGGTATAACCCCTCAGGATTTTAAATGACGGACCAAATGTATAGTAAAAAATATTTATAATTCACAATTTTTTTTTTTTTTTTTCTGCTAATTAAGGGGAGTGGTTAATTGTTCCCAGGTGTATAAAAGTGTCTACACACACTCCCCTGGAGCTTGCTCCCAGCTGATGGTGGCTTGCATGTGGATTTTGTGAACACAAGTGGAAGTTTTGAACTAAAGTGGAGAGTTAATAACCAGGAGTTGAAAACAGGAGTTTAAACAGAAGTCTTCTAATCTGTAAGTAACATCTTAAACTTCCCTTAAGTAATTGTATTGTAACTGGGAAATGAGTGCTAGCAGGGTTGAAGGTTTTGCTCAGTGCACAGTGTGCCACGTGTATGCAAAATTGGTGCAACAGCTCCAGGATGGATACCGCTGTGACAGATGTGAGCAGGTTGCCCTTCTGGAAGCTCGCATTAGAGATCTGGAGGAGCAAGTTGCAACACTGGGCAGAAAGGACAACCTTGAAGGGGGTCCTCTGCTCGCTGAGCAGGTGGTCAGTAGGGTTGATGTGGAGGGTGGAGGGGCAAGTCAGGATTATCAGATAGGAAGATGGGTTAATGTAGTTAGAGGGAGTGGAAGGGGCTCGCAGAATAGGAAGGCCAGTCCTGTGTTTGTGCATCAAAACAAATTTGCCAAGTTGGGTGAAGATGTAGAGGTGGCAAACACAGAGGTGGCAGCCCTAGATGTCACTGCTATCCCTAACAGCCGGGAGAGCAGCCCATCTAGTAAAGGTGGTGAGGGGAGTGCAGGTAGGCCTAGACAGTTGGTGGTTATAGGGGATTCTATAATCAGAAGGACTGATAGAATAATTTGTCGCCAGGATCGCCTCAACCGAATGGTTTGCTGTCTCCCTGGTGCTAGGGTTCGGCATGTGGTGGACCGGGTGGATAAATTACTGGGAGGGGCTGGGCATGACCCAGCTGTCTTGGTCCACATTGGAACCAATGACAGTATACATGGAAGGTGAAGGCTCCTTAAGAATCAATTTAAAGAACTAGGCTGCAAGTTGAAGGGAAGGACCTCCAAGGTGATATTCTCTGAAATATTGCCTGTGCCATGCGCAACACAGGAAAGGCAGTGGGTGATTAGAGAGCTGAATGCATGGCTCAAGACCTGGTGTAGGGAGGAGGGATTTGGGTTTCTAGAGCACTGGGCTGACTTTTCATTGGGGTGCAACCTATATGCTAAAGACGGTTTGCACTTGAATGGAAGGGGGTCTGCTGTGCTGGGGGAGAGGTTTATAGGAAGGCTGGAGGAGTATTTAAACTAGGATTGAGGGGGGAGGGTGAACTAGAATTACATCAAGAAGACAGGTCAGTTAGGGGTCAGACATTAATGGAGGGTGGAATGGGGACAGATGGGGGGAGGGTTATGGCAGGTGTCAAGAAATTTCCCATGTTGCAAACAGCCATTGGAAACTGTAGTGCCATTTGTACTACTAAAAAATATATGAAAAACACCAGACCAAAATGTAATAATGCATTAAAGTGTTTGTTCACCAATGCCAGAAGTCTGCCAAGCAAAATAGGTGAGTTGGAAGCTCTGGTGCATGAAGTGAACTATGATGTAATCGGTATTGCTGAAACTTGGCTTCAATCCTCACATGACTGGGCTATTAATATTCCTGGCTATGCACTCTTTCGGAGAGACAGGGTAAAAAGGAAAGGTGGCGGGGTCTGTCTCTATGTGAGAAGTGATCTCAAAGCAAGTGTGAAAGAGGACCTGATTGATGGAGAGTGTGATGAGTCTGAAGCATTATGGGTGGAACTGCATATAGATGGGCGTAGTTCAAAGTTAATCATTGGAGTTTGTTATAGACCACCCAATGTTAACGAGGAGGTGGAGACTCAGCTCCTTGCACAGATGGAAAGGGCTGCAAGGGCTGGGACAGTGATAATAATGGGAGATTTTAACTACCCAGAAATTGACTAGAGTAATGGTACTGCTGGGACAGTTAAAGGGCAAAAATTTATAAACCTAGTACAGGACAATTTTATGGTCCAGTTTATTGAGGCCCCAACTAGGAATGAAGCTCTGTTGGACCTGGTAATCTCAAACCATGCAGAGCTTATTACTAATGTGCAGATAAAGGAACACCTGGGTAGCAGTGACCATAACATGATTTCATTTGATGTTAGCTGTAAACAAGAAATACATAAGGGAAAGATAAAAACACTTAACTTCAAGAGAGCAAATTTTCCAAGGATGAGGGCTGCTCTCGAGGACTTAGACTGGGAGGGAATATTGGCAGCGATAAACACAGAACAGAAATGGGAATTCTTCAAAAAGACTGTTTGGGACCTCACTGCAAAGTATATTCCCATGGGCAATAAGTTTAAAAGGCTAAAAAGAAAACCTATGTGGCTCACGGTCAAAGTTAGAAAAGCTATAAACAATAAGAAAAGAGCTTTTAAAAAATATAAAAATGAAGGAACACTAGTGTCATTTAAATGCTACAAAGAATTTAACAGAATATGTAAAAAGGAAATCAAGGGTGCAAAAATTCAAAATGAACGACAGATCGCAAAAAATAGTAGGACAAACCCCAAAAAATTCTTCAAATATATTAATAGTAAAAAGGTCAGGTCTGAGCATGTAGGCCCTTTACAGAATAATCTGGAGTGGGTGACTGGGGACAAGGAGAAAGCTAATTTATTAAATACTTTCTTCAGCTCTGTGTATACAAAAGAGCATGGGGAAGTTCATGTCCATAATGGGGGTGGTATTGACACAGCCCCCAATGATCCACAATGGCTCAAAAGGGATATGGTCCAGAAATATTTAGACAGAATAAAGGTGGATAAAGCACCTGGACCTGATGGCATCCACCCACGGATCCTAAAAGAATTGAGCTCTGTAATTTCAAAGCCATTGTATCTAATTTTTAGGGACTCATTAATGACAGGAATGGTACCACTGGATTGGCGCAGGGCGAACGTGGTGCCTATATTTAAAAAGGGATCAAAGTCTTTACCAAGTAACTATAGACCTGTTAGTTTAACTTCTATAGTCGGGAATATACTGAAGCGTTTAATAAAAGACCACATAGACGAGTTCTTGCTGGAAAAAAACATTTTAAGCAACAGACAGCATGGGTTCATGAAAGACAGAAGTTGTCAGACAAACCTGATTTCTTTTTATGAAGAGGTAAGTAAAACCTTGGACAGAGGGGTGGCTGTGGACGTGGTTTACTTGGATTTTGCAAAAGCGTTCGATACAGTTCCGCACACACGGCTCATGTGTAAGTTAAAGTCTACAGGCTTGGAAATATCAATTTGTAAATGGATAGAAAACTGGCTAAAAGACAGAATTCAGAGAGTAGTGGTTAATGATTCTTACTCTGAATGGTCTAAGGTTATCAGTGGTGTACCCCAAGGTTCAGTGCTGGGACCCTTACTCTTTAATATCTTTATAAATGATATTGGGTCTGGGATCAAAAGTAACATTTCTGTCTTTGCAGATGACACTAAGCTATGCAGTGGAATAACGTCCTTACAGGATGTCCCCAATTTACAAGCCGACCTCAATGCATTGTCTAATTGGGCGACTATGTGGCAGATGAGGTTTAATGTTGAGAAATGTAAAGTTATGCACTTGGGGGCTAAGAATATGCATGCATCATACATACTAGGGGGAGTGCAACTGGGGGAATCCGTAGTGGAGAAGGATCTGGGGGTTTTGGTAGATCATAAGCTCAATAATAGCATGCAATGCAAAGCTGCGGTTTCCAAAGCGAGTAAAGTTCTTTCTTGTATTAAGAGAGGTATGGACTCCAGAGAGAGAGATATCATTTTGCCCCTGTTCAAATCATTAGTAAGACCTCATCTGGAATATGCAGTTCAGTTTTGGACACCAGTTCTCAAAAAGGATATCGGGGAACTGGAGAAAGTGCAGAGAAGGGCAACCAAACTGATAAGAGGCATGGGGGAGCTCAGCTATGAGGAAAGATTAGAGGAACTGAATTTGTTCACTCTTGAGAAGAGGAGAATAAGGGGGGATATGATCAACATGTTTAAATATATAAGGGGTCCATATAGTGAACTTGGTGTTGAGTTATTCACTTCACGGTCAACACAGAGGACAAGGGGGCACTCTTTACGATTGGAGGAAAAGAGATTTCATCTCCAAATACGGAAAGGTTTCTTCACAGTAAGAGCTGTGAAAATGTGGAATAGACTCCCTCCAGAGGTGGTTCTGGCCAGCTCAGTAGATTGCTTTAAGAAAGGCCTGGATACTTTCCTAAATGTACATAATATAACTGGGTACTGACATTTATAGGTACAGTTGATCCAGGGAAAATCCGATTGCCTCTCTGGGATCAGGAAGGAATTTTTTCCCCTGCTGTAGCAAATTGGAGCATGCTCTGCTGGGGTTTTTTGCCTTCCTCTGGATCAACTGTGGGTATAGTATTGGGTATATTGGATTGTACGTTTTTTTTTGTTTTGTTTTTTTATGGTTGGACTGGATGGACTTGTGTCTTTTTTCAACCTGACTAACTATGTAACTATGTAACAATACATAATTCAAATAACATTCAAGTATTAAAAAAGTTAGTCATAAAAATGTAGACATTACAGACATGAAACTTAGCTGCCCTATACAGAGGTTCTGGTCTAGCAGAGATCAATGCCAGAAATGACGCCTGACATGTTTCGGATGAAGACGTCCTTCTTCAGAGGTTTAATGTCACTTATAACAATCGTTTAGTTTTTCTACAATATGAATATAATAGAAATTAGTACAACATTAATGATAATAGGGAGTAGGTTGCCTATTACAGTTACACTTTAAACAATGGTTTACATGCTAAACCTTGGTTAATAGAAACAGGACAATGGGTTGAAAATACTTACACAAGCAGATCAGCCAATACCGGACACATGGGGGGGAGGGAATTAACGTCTGTACTACTCTGGGGTCCGCAGGTAGTCAAAACCACTCCGGGATGGTACAAAGGGGCACAATAGCCAGTCACAGCAGCATAGATACGGAAATGGGAGGGTAAGAGCCACTGCAAGAGCACCCTACCAGTGATGATTCAAGTCAGCAATGGCTAACCGGCCACTATGGGGTATATACCACCGTTTGACTGGTATAATTTTGTAAGTATAAACATAAGAAAAAAATACTGACTGCCTGCAGACCCCAGAGTAGTACAGACGTTAATTCCATCCCCCCATGTGTCTGGTGTCGGCTGATCTGTTTGTGTAAGTATTTTCAACCCACTGTCCTGTTTCTATGAACCAAGGTTTAGCATGTAAACCATTGTTTAACATGTAACTCTAATAGGCAACCTACTCTCTATTATCATTACTGTACTAATTTCTATTATATTCATGTACAGGGCAGCTAAATTTCATGTCTATAATATCTGTAATGTCTACATTTTTATGACTAACTTTTTTGATACTTGAATGGTATTTGAATTATATATTGTGAATAATAAATATTTTTTACTATACGTTTGGTCTGTCATTTAAAATCCTGAGGGGTTATATCGTGCCTTGTGCACTAGGTTGTTCTTTTGCTACTAAAACTGGAGAGTGCAAAATCTGGTGCAGGTCTGCATTGAAACCAATCAGCTTCCAGTTTTTTTTTTGTTTTTCTTGACAAAGCCTAATTGAACAAGCTGAAGTTGGAAGCTACCTTTGGCTACAATGCACAGCTGCACCAGATTTTGCACTCTTCAGTTTTAGTAAACCAACCCCTGTGTATGCTTGTGTGTGTAGTGCAGGACCATGTGTATGTTTGTAAGTACCCTGTTTCCCCGAAAATAAGACCTAGCGTGATTGTCGGTGATGGCTGCAATATAAGCCCTACCCCCCAAATAAGCCCTAGTTAAAGTCTTTGTAGGTCTTATTTTCAGGGTAGGGCTTATTTTCGGGGAAACAGGGTAGGGCTTATTTGGGGGGTAGGGCTTATATTACAGCCATCACCGACAATCACGCTAGGTCTTATTTTCGGGGAAACAGGGTATAATGGAGGGCTCAGTGTATGTTTTTGTGTATAGTACAATTTATGATTTGGTTTGTGTCGGAGGGCCTGCAGTAATCTAGTGACTGGAGCCTCAGCTTGACACTTGTCCAAGGACCAAACTTATTTTTAACGGCTCTATCTGGAATTATACAGATTGGGTTACATGTAGTAAGTAGGTGCAGTAAACCGTACTACAGTGCAAGTAAGGGTTCAAGCCTTTAGTCTAGAAATCACTTACCAAGAGAAAGATTACATTTAGAATTTCATGCAGAAATCAAAAATACACAATTTAGTTTCATAACCAATGCCAGCAACAGACCACATTTGTTATCCAATTGTGTGAAACAATGGGGTTGATATACTAAAACTGGAAAGTACAAAATCTGGGTTAGCTGTGCATGGTAGCCAATCACCTTCTAACTTTAGCTTCTTTAAATAAGCTTTTCCAAAAAAAAAAAAAAAAACTGGAAGCTGATTGGTTTCTATGTAGAGCTGCTCCAGATTTTGCACACTTCAGTTTTAGTAAATCAACTCCAATGTGTCTGGATTGTACCTAGCACTCGGTCAGATTCCTCCCTTCATTGAACCTAAAGGCAATGCTAAAACTGAAGCATATGATTGGATAACAATACCAGCACAGACAGTTCATGTTTCAGACCCTTTAATAAATGAGATGAGCTTCATTAAAGGTTCTGAAACGTGTATATGTCCCTTCCATCTGAAAAATTGGGTGCCTATTTGACCACACACTGTATAAACAAACAAAGCTACCTATTTCTACCATGTGAATTGAAAAACCAAGACCAACATTAAAGCAGCATTTACTAGGCTGTCTGCTTTCTCTGATATTTCAAAGCAACCAGATTGTATTGATTGGATTATTTTGAAACTTGGACAGCTTTCTCTTTCCTCAGTAACCCATTTCTTACCAGAGCCAATATTCTTCTCCCTGTTCTATTATCTATATATTGATCCATACAGTTTGCCTTTGTTTGGCTGACATAGAATTTCACAACTATCTCCCTTTTCCTTGTGCCTTTTATGCTTTTGAAATAATAGATTGGAAGCTGCTCCCTTCTGCAATTACATCCTCTGCCTGACTTTTTTTCAATTTCCAGTCAACAACATGAACAATATTTGTGACTGAATATACTAAAGTGACTTTGTGTTGGTATAAGAAATAACACAGTGTGTTGGCCTGAAAATGGAACCACCATCTCATAAATATCTTTATTTGCAGAATGTACCTATAAAATATAAACTCAATAACTGCTCTTTGCGATATTATGTTTATTCCAGGAGCTAATAAAATAAAAACGCTTTCTGCAATGCTTGAGCTTTTTAGGATTGGCCAGCCAATACATTTTTTTTTTTACTGTGAGATAAGCAACATGACCTATAAAATACCATACATACTTGTATAAGAAAGAAATGAATGCATTAGCTGCCAATGAGCTTTTCTGCTCAATAAAAATATTACATTGGTTATTATGGATAATAAGTATTTGTATGTTTCTCCTGATTTATTAAAAATGTACTTAAGGCAAACAGCTAAATATATTATATAGCGAAACAGAGATCTGGTAGATCTTTTACCTAAAAACATATTTATAATTCTGTACAGTTTGTCAGTCGGGATGCCCTGACCCTCTCTGCTTGTTTCTCTGAACAGAATTCCTTTTTGCTTCTTACTTGTTACACCACTTACTTCCATCTACTTACTGATGGACTAAGAACCTCTGGATGCTTCTGCCAAAGGGAACACTGCCCATATGAACCACCTATGCTGCTTTACTATGATATCCACCTGTGTGCATCCTGGCTACTAACTACTAACACCTCCTGCAGCCCCAATGCCATGTTAGCAGCACGCCAACACATGCTGCATCACCAGCTGTCCCTCACCCTTCACACCTCCACCTTGTGAAACTTTAGAGGAGACCAGGATATTGTGATAACACAGCTGGTGGTTGGCTTCTTCTAGATTGCTCAAAATCAACAGTGCAGTGCAGCCAAGAGTCAATTTGAGTCCCACGGCCTCCTTTGAAATGACAAGGAAACACCAGAGACCATATTCTGAAACATCCAGAGACTCACTTATTAAGTAACATTCAGCCAATGCATTTCAGGGGTTCAAGGGTTCCTCTTCATCAGGGTTAAGTAAATAAAGAGGAGAAGTGACTTGGCGGGTATCGAGTAAAGCCAGTAAAACACTTGAGGACACTGCTTTAAGCTGCCGAAACAGGTCCTGTAGAACCACACCTTCTCTCAAATGAAGAAGTAGGGGGTGCTGATTTTTTACTAGGTACAAATATTTGTGTGTATCATAAAGGCCTAGCATGACAACCAGATATATTATCAGCTTTTTAACAAAGGACATTAAGTATATATTCTGCTGCTCTACTGTGCACACACAAGAGTATAAATCTAAGCCAGTGGTCTTTCTGCAGTTGTTTTGAAGATTTAAAGCCAAGATTGGAGGAAAGTTTCATCTGCTTCCCTTGTACCATTAAAGGATTCACCTGCTGATTATACTACAAATGACAAATGAGTGTCAAGAAAAGTCCATAAGAATGGCTCATATGGTCGTGTCCTGTGTGCATTAGTGGAGTTTAAGTATACAGAGTAGTTAATACCCTTGTCACATATTTACTACTAGAAAGCCTGGAGTCAGCATCTCACTACCCCAATGGGGCTCTCACTTCTGCTATAAAGTTTGGAGGATGTTTGTATTCCTTCACCAAGATATTCTGTGCATAGTGTTGAGGTTAGAAGCAAGGAAGACATGCTTATATTCTTTCTAGCTATTTGAAATGAATACCTCTGAACGAAAAAGTAATATACAGCAACTGAGCTGGAGGGGCAGTGCAAAGGACTGTAGCATTTGCTGACAGTGGCATTTGCTGACTAAAATGGGATCAGGGATTTGGAAAAAAAACTCTGTACAAAACAGCTGATAAAAACCTCCCACCTTGTGCTTTAAGTGTCAGTCAGGATAATGTATTGGTAGGGGTGCATATCTCCCAATTGTTCTTGATTTTGAGTCACCCTTCCTTCTTTATGAACCAAATTCCTCTGTACATCTTTCCTTCTCAGTTGTCCCTATTTTTGGACTGTTGTACAGTATATATTTCACATTAAATGTATTATTTACCCTTATATATTATTATTTATTTATTTATTTTTACAACTTGTAGCCTTTCTCCCAGTCTCAACGTTATTGCATTTGTTATTTTGAAAACCTATCATAAAAGAAAAGAGTGGGGACAAAAAAAGTTGCCATTAACTAATAATTTTTGAATTGTAATCCTTTATGGTCCACGTAACAAGTTGGTGTGCACTTTACCTGCATACTGTGAACTATAATTTGAGATATGGGGAGGAACACAGATACAGAAGGTCTTCTACTAATTCCAAAATATTTAAATCAGGGCAAACACACAATTATTGATTGTGGACATGCAGTTTAAATGATTATTTCTATATTAGCAGCCCTCCTGGGTTTAAAGTCTGAGTCAAAATTGATAATAGTCTAGGATAGGGCACACGGGTGGCCCATTTTAGTTCCCTTTTAAGTCATGAGATGTCTCCATAGCCAGGAGTCAAGGAAGACTCAGGAGTCAATTGGGTTATGTGCCAGCCCTGCTCCTGCTAGGAGAGGGGCACCCAGTTTAAAAATATATTAGGATGGCAGAAAGCTTCCTGGGATAGTTTCCTCGAGGAGAGTGGTTGCTGGTTTTCTCTGTGGGTGCAACAGCATGGATGAGTATGCTTGCCATTGGAGGGTATGCTTGGAGTGGTGAAAGGATTCTATGCAATTTAGGATGCTGGAGAAGTATGGGAAGAGCATGTGATCACAAATAAATATGAAATGCATATCAATCTATATAAAATCTATATGTCCACATGAGCTGGTGCTGCTAGAACCTATACCAAGGAGTCCTGGAAATACAAACTCACAAAGTGGTGATTTTTAGTTTTTAGTTTTAAGCATATTATTTGTAATAATAATTTTCTGCTTCTAATATATTAAATTTTCTTGATAGCAGTAAATATGCCATTTTATGATTATGCTTATCCCTGACTTTATGATCTCTGAATGTAACAATCAATCCCAATTTCATACAATCATAGGTGTGCGCAGCCTCTTGCATTAGGGTGTGCACCCCAAAGCTCAAATACATATGCATGTGTATATGTACTGATGGTGTCAGTAGGGCAGTGGACAGTGTCAGTAGTTTTATTTATATTCTTTTTACATTTTTTTTTTTGTAACATTTTTTTTTTGGATGAAATATCAGTGGTCTAAACAGGGGGGAATATGCACCACACAAGGCGATTAGGGTGTGTCCAGGCACACCTGGCACACCCTGTGCGCACGCCTATGCATACAATGTATCTTATATAACTTTGACAGGGTACTCAGGATTTAATTGTTTTATTGAAGTGGAGTGAGATGCAGCCCATTTTTATCCCGGTTTATATTGGCTTATATTTGCATATACACCAGCATTTAAAGGGTTGCTGTTTCCTCATTCTCCTGGCTTGACAAAGATGTGAAGCCTCCAAATGTGGCTGCGGAGACTGAGATTGTTTGCCTCCTTCTAGCACAGTTCCCAGCTTTCTGGATTCTTGTTGGTTAGACGTCACTTCCGGTCCAGTACAGGGTTCTTCCTGGTTTGGAATACAGACTACTCACCATTGGCATATTTTCTTCCCGGCTGGTCCATCCATCCTCCCATCCTTTGTTCACTTGGTGACCACAGGCAACATAGATGGTACCACTCTTCTCCAGCACAGAGTCACATGTGGGGCTGTGGATTTGTTACACCTAGTGGGTGTAAGTGGCACACCATGTATGTTTTTAACTTTAGTCTTTAGTTGAGTTTTTGCATCTGCTTCGTGTTCAATATATGGATTCCCCGGGCCCTCACATACATGATGGGTTTTCCCATGAACCACATCTCATCTGCTTATCTATGCAACTTTAATTATCTTGTACCACATATCTACAACCACATTCTGTGGCTATCTATTGCCATATGCTCCACACATCTGTTGCACTGGGGATCTCTTCTGTCCCTTCTGTGAGTAGCAGGCCTCTCAGCTCTCCTTTCATGCCACAGCTCTCTGAACTTCAGCTATATGCTACCACTGTCAAATTTTTTAAATACGCATTACTGGTGTGGACTCCTAACCTCTATATGGAAACATCTCAAGATAATGAAATTTGAGCCCATGGGGCAGAGTGGGTTTTGTCCGTGTAAGGCCTAAAGCAGGTGTGCAGAGGACTATCAACAGATATCGGTTAAGCCAGGATGGGCTGCCCCTAAAGCCTCCCCACACATAAAGGTGACTAGAATAATCTCCCTGGGGGGCCTCATGCCCATCCATGGTACACAAGGTCACTACCACTGGTTTTGGGCAGGAACAGGTTAAAGGCATGTTACACAACATTAGGATATATACAGGGCAACCTTTATCATCCTGGGATTCCTCAGTTACAGAGGGTTCCTTGTGCAATAGATCAGTGTTTCTCAACACACATATATATCACATATATATATATATATATATATATATATATATATATATATATATATATATATATATATATATATATATATAGTATATACATAGAGAGAGAGATGTAGATATATATCTATAGATATATCTTTTTAGCTGTAAGGGGGGATTCTACTTACTGACCACAAATATAAGGAGCATTCTTCTCATCATCATAATAATGTACTGTGAGCTGTGGATCTAGTAATTATTATCAGAATTCCTCCATGTTAAAGAGGTTGAGAACAGCTGATAAAGAGATTTAATAAGTGATACTGATACAAACTATATAAAAGCCTTAGGGTACTGTGATAGTTTCAGGGAACTATGTACAGCACCCCGCTGGCTCCTATCATCAGCCTTGTTTTGCATACATTTCATAGAGAAGCACAGAGATACAGTTATGATGTCACTGGCTGCAAAATAAGGTGCGTAATTAAAATCAAAAGGTTTTATTTAAACATTTTTATTAAAATGTTGATAGAGGGAAGAGAGGAAGAACTGGGTAAGGCAAAACATAAGCAGATTAAACGTTAGTTTTAAAATATACATTTTAATTTAAACTGTCTTGGCACATGTATGATGCAACAAAAGGCTTGGTGATCAGGGAACTCATATTGGCATATTAGAATTGTGCACATTTAAATCATTTAAATATTTCTATCTTCTGCCAGTTGAATCAAACTTTCTCTAACAGAAAAAAAAAAATCAAGCAATTAACCATGCATGACAAATTTGTATTTGAATACTCTGCTAATTATTATGCTGCTCTTCATTTAACTTTCCATAAGAAACTTGTTAAATGCCAATTAAATATAATTAAACACACATGCACACAGCGCCTTACCGAAGAGCTGGAGGATTGTTTTAGTGCGAGAAAAATTCTACTGTATCAAGCTTGGGCAAATGGTGACAGATTGTGCATTTTGCCTCGATTAAAGTGCCATACACCTGCGCTATGAAAACACTGCCTACCCCTATTATACTGAGCTAGATCTTTGATGATTTTAATATTTTACACAAAATACTAATGCCTCCAATTTATTCATTGCGTTTCTGAAAATCCTTTTTGACTGACTTGAAACTCTAAACCAGGACATCCTTTGACCTTTATCATAGACAACATAAGCTGGTTGAGGAAGTATTTAAGGTGACTTGTAAATCAGATCTCTACAGCAGAGCAAAGCGAAAGTAAACCTGTAGTTCTTTACATTTCTGCATCAATGTATGCCTTAGCTCATACATACATGCACATTAAACGTAGACATAAACTCTAAACTAATATTTAAAGGGTAACTCCACTTTTGTGGGAAAAAATATTGCAAATAAAAAAAGATATAAAATATACAAATGTGACACATGCCATATTTGAATTTAATGTTATTAAAAATTGTCTTTCCTTTTTCATTCTTCAACACTGTAATTGGTGTACAGAAGACAGAAATTTCCTGCTTTACAGATATGTGATTGGATCACTGATTTTCCCAGAAGTCTGCACCAGTGGCGGCCGCTCCATAAGGGACCCCCCCCAATCCATGCGATGGGCCCCTTATCCCCCTAATCTACATGCAGGGCGCAGGACGCATGGATTTCAATTTTTTTTTTTTTGATTATCCACTTAAGGACCCACCGCCACAGTTGTACTGCGGCAGGTTGGCTCCCCTGGGAGAATGGCCATAACTGTACGTCAACTGCTTTAAGAGCTCTAAGGAGAGCGCGTGCCCGCGGCGCGACGCTGGAGCCGGTGCCCCGGGTTCGCTCCTGACAGAGACAGAACGGAGAACTGTCAATGTAAATAGATAGATCTCTGTTCTGTCAGGGGAGGAGAAACAGATCTGTTGTTCCTACTGATTAGGAACAGCGATCAGTCTCCTCCTCCAGTCAGCCCCATCCCCCCCACAGTTAGAAACACTCCCTAGGTAACACATTTAACCCCTTGATAGCCCCCTAGTGTTAAGTCCTTCTCTGCCAGTGACATTTATACAGTAATCAGTGACTATTTTTTAGCTCTGATCGCTGTACAAATGTCAATGGTCCCAAAAGAGTGTCAAAAGTGTCCGATCTGTCAGCAGCAATGTCGCAGTCCCGCTAAAAATCGCAGATCGCTGCCATTACTAGAAAAAAAAAATGATATAAATCTATCCTCTATTTTGTAGACGCTTTAACTTTTGTGCAAACTAATCAATATACACTTATTGCGATATTTTTTACCAAAAATATCTAGAATACATATTGGCTGAAACTGATGAAAATTAAAAAAAAAAAAAATTGGGATATTTATTATAGCAAAAAGTAAAAAAATCGTCTTTTTTTTGTTTGTTTGTTTATAGTACAAAAAATAAAACCTCAGAGGTGATCAAATACCATCAAAAGAAAGCTCTATTTGTGGGAAAAAAAGGACATCAATTTTTTTGGGGTACAGTATCGAAAACAAAAATGCGCAATTGTCAGTTAAAGCGATGCAGTGCCTTATTGCAAAAAATGGCCTGGTCATTAAGGGGGCAAATTCTTCTGGTCCTTAAGTGGTTAAAGCTTGGGGCTCTAATTGGCTTCAAAAAAGGATGGGCTTGGGGCGCAGAGCACTGCACCCTGAGCCCACCCAGTTGTGTGACATTAGCGAATTAATATTTGCCAATGTCTTCCTGTTTCTCCTCCTGTCCAATCAGGAAGTAGGTCCTGAGACCCAATTGGCCGGGAGTCCGAAGACCCGATTGGCCGGGAGGAGATGCAGCAACCGCCAGGGCATGAAGAAGACAGGGAGGGAAGCCGTAGCAGTGACCTGAATAGGGTAGATGGGTAGATGGGCTGGAACGACCAGGGGGGGCGTTGATGTCTCAGGTTTTAGGCATCCTCTGCAATAAAAAAAATCAGTTTAGGTGAGATGCTACTAAAGGATTAATCTCTTCTAAAGGGATGCAGACCCTGCCACTCTCTTCATTAGAGCCCTGCAAGTGCATCATCGGATCAAAAATAATAAAGTCACTCATTCAGCATCAGTCCTGCACAAGACATAATCTAACAAAGAACTATCCCTTCCAAGCAGAAACAGGTAGGACAAAGTTAGTTAAAATCCTTACAATGTACATCGATCCCCTAGAGTGGATGTTTTCTCAACAAAAGTAAAATTTCTCTTTAAGTGCATTATAAATAATTATCATTATTTAATAGTTTTCACCTTCTTGACATTGGCGGCTATAGCCAGCAATGGCACCTGAACTGACCTGTTCCTATGACCCAGAGCCCAACCTGAAAATTACTTCTATCATCTCCGTGTATCTGCAAGCCCTCCTGAAGAGTTGGAAGCACTCTAATGCTGCTTACACACAATCGGAAATTCGACCAGCAAAAGACCGATGAGAGCTTTTGGTCGGAAAATGCGACCGTGTGTATACTCCATCTGACTTTTGCTGGCTGAATTCCAGCCAGCAAAAGATTAAGATATGTTCTCAATATTTCGGTCGGAAAAAGTTCCGATCGGAAATTCCGATCATCTGTAGCAATTCCGACACACAAAATTCCTACGTATGCTCGGAAACAATTCGGCGCATGCTCGGAAGCATTGAACTTCATTTTCTCGGCTCATCGTAGTGTTGTACGTTACCGCGTTCTTGACGGTCGAAAGTTCAACAAACATTTGTGTGACCGTCTGTATGCAAGCCAAGCTTGAGCAGAATTTCGTTGGAAAAACCATCCAAGATTTTTCTGATGGAAAATTTGCTCATGTGTACCCGGAAAAGTCAATAACCCAATCATAGGGATGAAGCATTCAAAGTAAGGAAAGGTTCATCTTATTTTTGAACATTACCATAAATCAGCCCAAACAGCAAGGCTGCATTCACACCTGAGCATAGCAGCATTTTGGAGCTTTGGCGTTTTTGTATTAGCCAATAGAGCAAAATATCATCTGTTACATCATTTATTGCTGGGTGTTTCTGCTTCCCTGGTTATCTTCATCTTCTTCCTGGTTTCTTCTGTATTCTGTGGTGCTTTCTGCTCTTCAAACAATGATGGATGAAATGGCATGTTTTATGGTGGCAGCCGCAATGACATATTTCTTAATGGAAGAAGAGAGAAAGACGAGCAGGACACAAAGATACCAGATCCATCGTATCATTACTGATCAAACGCAGATGGGCCAGTTTTGGGTCATGTACAACGATCTACATTCACATAAGGAAAAAATAAAAAATATATAATAAATAATACATAAAATCCAAAATATATTAATGAGTTGTACCTATTTTTTAGATATAACATATCACTTTAAAATGTCCAGGGGGAGGGTCTGTCAGGTAGGCTTTATAGGGCCCTGTGATTTTAAAAAGCAGATCTGAGTGTAAAACAAACTAATCACCGGAAGATTCTATCCTCTGCCTGACCGGAGCACTTTTTACAATTTGGCACTGCGTCGCTTTCACTGACAATCATGCAATGCTGTACTCAAACTAAACTTGCATAATTTTTTTTACCACAAATAGAGCTTTCTTTTGGTAGTATTTGATTACCTCTGCAGTTTTCTATTTTTTGCGCTATAAACAAAAAAATTTTGAAAAAAAAAAAACAATATTTTTTGCTATAATAAATATCCCCAAAAATGTTTTTAAAAAACAAATTTCTTCATCAGTTTAGGCCAATATATATTCTTCTACATATTTTTGGTAAACAAAAATCGCAATAAGTGTATATTGATTGGTTTGTGCAAAAGTTATAGTGTCTACAAACTATGGGAAAGATTTATAGCATTCTTATGGCATTTTTATTATAATTTTTCTTTACTAGTAATGGCAGCAATCTGCGATTTTTAGCAGTACTGCGACCTTGGGGCAGACAGATCAGACACCTTTGATACATTTTTGGGACCATTGACGTTTATACAGTGATCAGTGCTATAAAAATGCAGGGTAGGGTAGGGTAGGTAGGGAGGTAGGGAAGCGGTTAACACTAGGGGCGATCAAGGGGTTAAATGTGTGTTCCCTCAGTGTATTCTAACTGTATGGGGATAGGACTGACTTGGGGAGGAGACCTATCGTTGTTCCTACTTAGTATGGACAAACGATAGGTCTCCTCTCCCCTGACAGAACAGGGATTTGTGTGTTTACACACACAAATCCCTGTGCTGGCTCTCGTGCCCGCAATTGCGCATGGCCGGCGGCAATTGCGCTCGCTGGCCACGTGCATCGGGTCCATCACCGTGCAGTGGGCGCGCGCCCTCTGGCGGCACTTAAAGGGGAAGATGTACCCATACAGAGGCGGTCAGCAAGCGGCTAATACACAGGTTGCAACCAGTGAGGAGGATCATAAAGTGCCATTGTGAAACAGATTCAAAGTATTAAGTGACTACCAGTGGCATCTAAACCAGGATCAGGATTTGGCTAGCTCTATAGAGAAAAAGATATGGGGGTACTTACAGTGCTTTGAAAAAGTATTTATACCCCTTGAAATTTTCCACATTTTGTCATGTTACAACCAAAAACATAAATGTATTTTGCTGGGATTTTATGTGATAGACCAACACAAAGTGGCACATAATTGTGAAGTGGAAGGAAAATGATAAATGGTTTTCAAAATTTTTTACAAATGAATATGTGACGTGCAATTGTATTCAGCCCCCAAGTCAATACTTTGTAGAACCACCTTTCCCTGCAATTACAGCTGCAAGTCTTTTTGGGGATGTCTCTACCAGCTTTGCACATCTAGAGAGTGACATTTTTGCCCATTCTTCTTTGCAAAATAGCTCAAGCTCTGATGGATTGGATGGAGAGCGTCCGTGAACAGCAATTTTCAAGTCTTGCCACAGATTCTCAATTGGATTTAGGTATGGACTTTGACTGAGATATGTAATTAGAGGACCTCCAGCTGTTGCAAAACTACAAGTCATATCATGCCTCTGCCTCTGGGTATTATGCTTGTGGCTGTCAAAGTATTGCTTTGCCTCATGGGATTTGTAGTTCTGCAACAGCTGGAGGTCCACTAATTGCATATCCCTGAAAACCATTCTATTGTAGCTCTGGCTGAATGTTTAGGGTTGTTGTCCTACTGAAAGGTGAACCTCCACACCAGTCTCAAGTCTTTTGCACACTCAAAGGTTTTCTTCTAAGATTGCCCTGTATTTGACATCCATCTTCCCATCAGCTCTGACCAGCTTCCCTGTCCCTGCTGAAGAAAAGCGTCCCCACAATATGATGCTGCCATCACCATGTTTCACAGTGGGGATGGTGTGTTCAGGGTGATGTGCAGTGTTAGTTTTCCACCACACATAGAGTTTTACTTTTAGGCCAAAAAGTTCAATTTTGGTCTCATGTTACCAGAGCACCTTCTTCCACATGTTTGTTGTGACCCCCACATGGCAAACTGCAAACAGGACTTCTTATGGCTTTCTTTCAACAATGGCCTCTTGGCTGCTTCTCTGATTAATGCTCTCATTGCCCGGCCTGTCAGTTTAGGTGGACGGCCATGTCTTGGTAGGTTTGCAGTTGTGCCATAGCTCTTTCCATTTTCGAATGATGGATTGAACAGTGCTGCATGAGATGTTCAAAGCTTGGGATATTTTTTTATACCCTAACCCTGTTTTAAACTTCTTCACAACCTTATCCCTGACCTGTCTGGTGTATTCCTTGGCCTTCATGATGCTGTTTGTTCACTAAGGTTCTCTAACAAACCTCTGAGGGCTTCACAGAACAGCTGTATTTATACTGAGATTAAATTACACACAGGTGGACTCTATTTACTAATTAGGTGACTTCTAAAGGCATTTGGTCCCACTAGAATTTAATTAGGGGTATCAGAGTAAAGGGGGCTGAATACACTTTTCAGATATTTATTTGTATAAAAAAAAATTCAAAACCATTTATCATTTTCTTTCCACTTTTGTTGATCTATCACATAAAATACCAATAAAATACATTTACATTTTTGGTTGTAACATGACAAAATGTGGAAAATTTCAGGGGGTATGAATACTTTTTCAAGGCACTGTATTTCAGATGGATTACAAAATGATCAAACGGTGTGACCAGACAGTGGGGAAAGTTAATAGAATTCTAGGATGCAATACTAGAGGGGTCACCAGCAGGAGGAAAGAAGTTCTGATTCCCCTGCATAGATCTTTAGTGAAACCTCATTTAGAATACTGTGTCCAGTTCTGGAGACCTCACTTACACAAAGATATTGATAAGACAGAATGAGTACAGAGATGGGTAACAAAAATTGTGAAAGGCCAGGGAGATAAAACATCAAGAGAGACTTCAGGAACGTAAAGTGATTGTAAACGATCACCTTGTAAAACAACCCATTCAGTTTAAAATAGAAATGAAAAACAAAACATTTTTGTATAGATATAAACAAAATTCTAAATACCTTTATGCCTTTTTTTTAAGTGATCACATTCCCTCTGTTCTCAGCTGCATAAGAGCTGGGGGTAGGAGAAAAAGCAGTACACTGAGCTTCCCAGTGAATGGCTGTGTAGCGGGGATATGTCAGGACAAGTCTGATCATTGGAGGAGAGTACACTGAGTTGCTAGCACGGTTAGATAACTGACTACGGTGTGCTCTCCTGCTTAGTGTGGTCAGTTTTTAATAGAAAAGCAGAGGGACTGGCAGGAACACCAGGGATTTCACATAAGTGAAGCAATAAAAAGAGAACAGGATACTTTCTTATACAAGTACATGGTGCAGCAGACACATATCAGGAATATGAAGTGTTGGGGTAACAAACACTTTAATATCTACAGTCTGGAGGTAAGAAGGGAAAGAGGAGACATGATTGAAACCTTTCAATACATCAAGGGGGTGAATAAGGCTCAAGAGGGCAGCATTTTCAATATGACATCAAGATCAAAAACATGGGAACATGGCTTCAAACTAACTGGAGGAAAGTTCAAAACTTATTAGAAAGTAATTATTATTTTACTGAAAGTGTAGGTATGGCAGGGAAACCTTCAATTAAGTATTTAAAGATAAAAAATAAAGAGAAGAGGCACCATCATCCAAATAGCAATGATAAATAATAAAGTGCAAGGAGACAATTCCCCAGAAGGACTATATTTTAACTATGTATCAATAAAATTCTTATGTTTTATCTGATGTTTAATCTGTTCAGGGTACCAAGATAGTCCATTTCCATTTTCCCTTCTGCTTACCTTCCCCGCTTTGGAGACTCCTTCTGGGGAATTGTCTCCTTGCACTTTATTATCTATCTTTACTGAATGGGTAGTTAATGCTTGGAATAAACCTCCATCAGAGGTAGTGAGCCAATCAACAGTAAATGGCTTCAAACATGCTTGGGACAAACATAGATCTAACAAAAAAAAAACAGGCAGACTCAATGGACCTCTTGGTATTTTTTCTGCCGTCACTTTTCTATGTTTAGGATATGGTCCAATCAAAATAATCAGGCCTTGGTTTGTGTAAATGTGACGCAGATTCAAGAGTGGATTTTAGCAAAGTGGAAAACTGCTACTTGTGTCAATTTCTTTAAATATTTTCTTATGTAAGTCTTGAGGGCAAAGACATATTCAAAAGTTAACATTCAACCATGTGTACAATAAACTGATCAATTGATAGAGAACTGTGCAAAGATGTATGAGCATAAGGAACACCACAATGAAAGTGACATTAGGGCTATATAAGTGAAATGAAGTCCTGATCATAGGATTAAGACATAACTGATTTGATTTATTAAATAAACAGTCATTTACTTTTCACATGATTAGATAATTAAAGTAAATCTTCACTCGATTTATTGCATGAAGATATTAAATTCAGTATACCAACCTCAAACTCTCACCGTGATATCGTCTGTCCTAGCGGCTGAGGGTGAATGCCATTATATTCCTTTATTAACCACTTGCCAACCAGCAAGAGGCAGGTTGGCACGATCCTGCGAACCGTCGTAGCTGTACGTCGGCTCCTTTAAGCGGGATAGCAGGTGCGCACGGCCGCTGCACTGCGTGTGTGCCGATGCTCGTGACTGGCGGTCGCGATGACCACTGGCCACACGCAATCGCGGGCACGAGAGGCAGAACAGGGACGTATGTGTGTAAACACACAAATCCCTATTCTGTGAGGAGAGAAGATGCAGATCGTGAGTTCCTAATAGCTAGGAACCACGTTCTGTTATCTCCAATAGTCAGTCCCCTCCCCCTACAGTTAGAACACACACTAGAGAACACAGTTAACCCCTTGATCGCCTCCTATTGTTAACCCCTTCCCTGCCAGTGACATTTACACAGTAATCAATGCATTTTTATAGCACTGATCGCTGTATAATTGTCAATCGTCCCAAAAAATGTGTCAAAAGTGTCCGATGTGTCCGCCATAATGTTGCAGTCTTGATAAAAATCGCAGATCGCCGCCATTTCTAGTAAAAAAATAAATAATAATAAAAAATGCCATAAATCTATCCTCTATTTTGTAGACGCTATAACTTTTGCGCAGACCAACCAATATACGCTTATTGCGATTTTTATTAACAAAAATATGTAGAAGAATACATATCGGCCTAAACTGAGAAAAAAATTTGCTTTTTTTTTAAAAAATGTGTGCGACGCTACACCCAAACAAAGTTGCCGTCCATTTTTTCCCACAAATAGAGCTTTCTTTTGGTGGTATTTGATCATCTCTGCGTTTTTGTTTTTTTTTTGCACTATAAACAAAAAAAGAGCGACAGTTTTGAAAAAAACACAATACTTTGTACTTTTTGCTATATCAAAAAGTACAAAATATTGTGTTTTTTTTCAAAACTGACGGAGATGATCAAATACCACCAAAAGAAAGCTCTATTTATGGGAAAAAAAGGATGGCAATTTTGTTTGGGTATAGCGTCGCACGACCGCGCAATTGTCAGTTAAAGCAACAAAGTGCCGTATCGCAAAAAATGGCCTGGTCATTGAGCAGCCAAATCTTCCAGGGCTGAAGTGGTTAAAAACACTTTTTCTACATAACTGTCAGAATCTATACATATAAAAGCACACATATACTCAGGCAGTCTTGCTTATCCTGCCATGTTGTTTTATGGTTCTATAAATATGTAATAGTAATTAGGGAGCCAGCATATATATATTCAATGTGTATGAAAGATGTGTAGCATGAGTTATCTAAAATAAAATAGTAGATAAAAGCTGTAAACTTGGAGGCACCAGTAAGTAATCTTTGTGATTTTAGCAGGAAACGAAGTCTGTTTTTAGTAAACCTACCCCACGTTCCACCTAGATATCATTAAGTGCAATGTTGGGATTTTCGGATTAGCTCAAAGGAGGGTCTGGTTAATTGGTTTCCAGGTTGTTTTACTACTTCAAAGTTTAACAAATTGCTTATGACAGTACAGAGGCAGAATACTGAAATGAGATGTCTTTTACAGTGAGTAGGTATAAACAAGTATTTAAGAAAGGGCCATTAGCCATGGGATGGGAGTGACACACACCATCTGTGCCAAAATTGCACTATCTGTATTAAAACTTGTTTTTCTTCCAGAGCATATCATTCGTACAATAAATCCCTAAGCAGTTTATTAAAGGTCTTAGCGTGTAGAAGCTTGTAGGATACAAGCTCTCCGTTAAACACCTGTTGTAGCCAAGCTCCTCGCCTTTAATTTCTCGCTTAGGATGCAGAGCTTAGCTCAGGGGGACAGCCAGGTATTTTCCTGTCATTGACGACAGCTGACCTTGCGACTAAATCAACAATTCAGTTCTCACAGCTTCATGTTTAAGAAGGGAATGGGTTCCACCCAGTAATGCAACCCGAATATTTCCTCCTTGCCTCTCCCTAGGCTTTGTTAATGAATTCCCTAGGTATCACACACATTTTATACATCCTTGAGCACTTTTCGTACTTCTCACTGTCTCATGACTGTCAGCCTCCTAATTTAATACTTCCTATTATGTGGATATATATTTGTCCTGGTGATTGCTTGCCCTGTCTTTTATTTCAAATAAGTTAACAGCTGTAAGATGAGTAAAACAGAAAATATTTCCCATGAAAAATAATTAGTAAGCAGATAAATGATGAAATGGGTGAAAACTATGTTTTCTTCTAAGGAAAAAGCTTAAAGTGATTATAAAAATAACAAACCGTTTTATAGTTTTATACTTACCTGCTCTGTGCAACTGAATTGCACAGAGTGGCCACAAACCTCATTTTCTCGGGTCGCCCCCCTGGCTCTTCTGGCTCCTCCCCTCTGGTGAGGCCCCCATAGGAAGCTGCTTCATATGGGGGCACTCGTGCGGACTCGATCCCGAGCCTTGCTGTCTATAGACACAGACACAGCAGGGCTCGGCTCTGCCCCCCGCTCTTGTTGCCTTGGCAAAGCATCTGATACCAAAAAATAAGGGGAGAGAGCTGCTATAGATGACACAGCACTGGATCGAAGGAGGGCTCAGGTAAGTGCAAGGGGATAAGGGGGGATACTAATACCTAAACATTTTTTACCTTAATGCAAGGAAACGCATTAAGGTAAAAAAGTTTAGGCTTTATAACCACTTTAAAAAGATGACTATTAAAAACTGGAATAGTATTTTTTGGGTAAAAAGGTTTAAAACATGAGTGTAGCTATGCCCTATGGGAAAACACTATTAGCAAATTCACACATATTGATTGTTAATGGCACCCCAAACGTGTAAGCAAACACACATTGTGGCGCGTGAAAAAAAGAGCGTCAAACGTGCAAAAAACACACAGTAAAAAATGTGCAAACTGCAACACGCCACAATGTTCCATGAGATACTTTTCTGCAGGTACATGTAGCGGCAGGCCATTGAAATCAATGGGTTGCATTATGCATGTTGTGGGAAAACTGAGCCAAAAATGCACGGTCCCACTACGTTAGGTGTGAATGGGGCCTGAAAGTGAAATTGGTGTGTTTACACAAGAACAATGAGACTTCAATTACATCTGTGTGTTTCTGATCAGGAAATGCATGCTTTAATCGTGTGTTTCGGATATGCACATGGCACTTGTGCTACTAATAAATGTTCATGACACCTCAAGCACGTGTATCGGGCGCATGTTTGCTCCACTCAAAAAAAGTTCTGGAGCTTCTTTGGAGCGTTTGCCATGCATAGGGCAGTCCCTTGAAGAAAATTGGCTGCCCTATGCGTGACGAGTAGAAAAACTCCAAAATGCCCCCCCCAAAAAAAACTGAGATATGGATGGGGCCTGAGAGCTGAGTGCCTCTGTCCACTCCCTCCTATGTAAATGTATAAAGGTGACCATATACTATACACTCAGATTGTACAATCTCTGTATAATTTTCTTTTAGATTTACCAAAACTATGGAATAGGATGATCCACTGATCTATCTATTCACTCTGTATCCAATCAGGCAGGCCTTTGCACTACATCAAAGGTGTCCAACCTGTGGGTTGCATGCAAGCCCAGAGGATTTAGCATGTGTCCCGGGCCCGTACGGAGGAGGTAAGTTAAACCTTGGACAGCGGGGTGGCTGTGGACGTGGTATACTTGGATTTTGCAAAAACGTTTGACACAGTTCCCCACACACACACGGCTAATGTGTAAGGTGAAGCCTACAGGCTTGGAAAAGTATGTTTGTAAATGGATAGAAAACTGGATAAAAGACCGTATGCAGAAAGTAGTGGTGAATGATTCTTACTCTGTATGGTCTAAGGTTGTTAGTGGTGTACCCCAAGGTTCAGTGTTGGGACCCTTACTTTTTATTATCTTTATAAATTATATTGGGTCTGGGATTAAAAGTACCATTGCAGATGACACCAAGCTATGCAGTGGAATAATATCCTTACAGAATGTCTCCGACCAGGTTCGGTGCAAGTATTTTTGTCTACTTAGGCGAAGGTGCATTTTTTCCTTAAGCAGACACCCTAGAGAATAAAATGTTGTGTAGTTCTAATTTTTTATGTTACATAACAACAGCGCAACTGTTTATGAAAGGCAACATTTCTGTAAAAAAATAATTAAAGTTCATTTCTGGACACATAAATACAATTTATTAACTAATTTTACCGCCCCCCTATCCTAGTGTCCTAAGGCAGCTGCTTAAGCCGCCTTATGGTAGCACTGGCCCTGAAGCCAGCCTTAATGCGCTATTTAATTGGGCAACTATGTAGCAAATGAGGTTTAATGTTGAGAAATGTAAAGTTATGCACTTGGTGGCTAAGAATATGCATGCATCATACATACTAGGGGGAGTACAACTGGGGGAATCCATAGTGGAGAAGGATCTGGGGGTTCTGCTGGTTCACACCTATGCATTTTTAGTGATTTTTGCATTTTGCAGATTTGCACTACAGAACATGTTCCAGAGAAAACCATGTTAAATGGACTATAGTGCAAATTTGCAAAATGCAAAAAGCACTAAGAATGCATAGGTGTGAATCAAGCCCAATGCCCTGTACACACGGTCGGATTTTCGAGCGGAAAATGTGTGATAGGACCTTGTTGTCAGAAATTCCGAGCGTGTGTGGGCTCCATCACACATTTTCCATCGGAATTTCCGACACACAAAGTTCGAGAGCTTGCTATAAAATTTTCCGACAACAAAATCCGTTTTCGGAAATTCCGATCGTGTGTTCACAAATCCGACGCACAAAGTGCCACGAATGCTCAGAATAAATTAAGAGATGAAAGCTATTGGCTACTGCTCCGTTTATAGTCCCGACGTACGTGTATTACGTCACCGCGTTCAGAACGATCGGATTTTCCGACAACTTTGTGTGACCGTGTGTATGCAAGAAAAGTTTAGGGCAACATCCGTTGGAAAAAATCCATGGATTTTGTTGTCGGAATGTCCGATCAATGTACGACCTTGTGTACAGGGCATAAGACCTCATTTGAAATATGCAGTTCAGTTTTTGGCACCAATTCTCAAAAAGGATATTGGGGAACTGGAGAAAGTGCAGAGAAGAGCAAAAAAACTGATAAAAGGCATGGAGGAGCTCAGATATGAGGAAAGATTAGAGGAACTGAATTTATTGTCCCTTGAGAAAAGGAGATTAAGGGGGGATATGATGAACTTAGTGTTGAGTTATTCATGTTAAGGTCATCGCAGAGGACAAGGAGGCGCTCTTTACATCTAGAGGAAAAAAGATTTCATCTCCAAATACAGAAAGTCTTCTTCACAGTAAGAGCTGTGAAAATGTGGAATAGACTCCCTCAACAGCTGGATATGTCCAGCTCACTAGATTGCTTTATAAAAAGACCTGGATTCTTTCCTAAATGTATATAATATAACTGGATACTAACATTTATAGGTAAAGTTGATCCAGGGAATATCTGATTGGCTCTTGGGGGATCAGGAAAGAACTTTTTTACCCTGCTGGAGCAAATTCGATCATGCTTTGCTGGTTGAACTGGATGGACTTTTGTCTTTTTCAACCAGACTTACTATGAGCACTTTAGTTTGATTCCTGAAAGATCCTCCTTGTGATGTGATGCCACGTAACTCCTTATATGGGACTAGATTTGGTGGCACCCTAGTGTTTAGAAATTAACATGAACAGTCTTTGAAGTGTCTTCTACAATAGTCAAGAGATTAAATAATACTACTATTGGCTTTCTTTTTTTTTTGTACATGAGTGACAATAAATATAGTTTAAATGACTTTGTTTGCTAATTGTGTTTTACCACGACTGTGCATTCCACGTTTATTCAAAGAAATTTATCAAACAGCTTAATGAAAACTAGACATTTACATTAAGATCCTTTAACAAGATAATGCAAAGTCAGTGATTTTCATTAAAGGGAAAAAAAATAAAGATTCTTCCTTTTGTGAAATTCAAGGTTTCCACTGAGATTCAAGATAACATCTGAGAAAGCTTTCACATGAATAGGCTCCATATAGTTAGTGCAATCAATACTGCAGACATGAAGAATAAATGCAAAGCGCTCACTTATCTTCTCAGTTCTTCTGAAATTATGGATTGCAGGGAAACACCTTTCTTTTCAGATCAAGTAAAAGGGGTACTTGGCAATATATCTATCACAAATTTCATATCAGATTAATATCAAAAGGCAGGTACACATTATTCACTCCTGGAAGGGTGTAATGGAGAACAATTTCCCGTTCAGGTCACACAATGAATCCTGCACACATCCAAATTCAAAAAATACTTGGAAAGCATGTTCACTCTGCTGGTAACTGCATTACCAATCACTTGTTTTCTGACTTTTTCAATTGTTCCTTAATATTGCAAAGTGAAGTATTCTGGTTTGTGGAACCAGCAAAATTTTGCTGTTAGCATGGTATACAAATTAAAAATAAAATGTATCCCTAAATGCCCTGTACCTCAACCTATCCCTAACAGGAAATCTGACCTGACCATAAAACCCTACCCTCATCTGTTCTCTAAAACGTAGCCTAAACCTAAAACTTAAAGCGGTTCCCCAGTCATTTCTTTAAATATGTAGCTGCTGACTTTTAATAAACAGACACTCGCTGACCTGTCCATTGATCCACTGCTGTCCTGATCCAGGCCGGTTTCTTTACAGGTCTTCTCTCCCCGGCATGTTAACTGTGGGCAGCTGGCTATGAGTTCTTGCGGCTTCACAGTCGGCTGCCCACTGCTCATGCACTGCACTTTGTTAATGGTCCCACAGCCTATGACTAGTCCTAGAAGGTTGCGGGTATGGAGAAAGTAGGTACCTGCCCCCCCCCCCCCCCAAAAAAAAAAAATGTTCCAAATATGACAGAAGGGGGGGGGGGGGGGTGGAGGAAGAGCAGAACATCCCCCTTTGGCAGAAGTTCTGCTTTAACTCTCAGTAGATCATGTTTTATTAAAAGAATGTAGCGCTACCCCCGAAGGTAGTTTGTTCAGTCCGTTACTCTGCCTCTCAACCCCAATAACAGCCTCAGCGCCCTCTGGCACACTTGGCAATAGTGTAAATACAAGGACCAATGAGAAACACACGTTATAATAAAACACAGAAATTGTCTTTACTGCAATATTTCTGTGGGAAAGTAACAAACAGTAACAGTATACAGTATATATTCAAGTAATCAACTGGAGAGCAATAACTGCAATTAAGAGTAGTATAGCTCAATACTATATTCAGGATACTTTCAGGGAATTCCAAACCTGAGAATCCCCCCCTCCCAAGAGCAGAGGCACACTTAAAGTAAATCACAATATAACACTTTATATCGGCTTGGTTGCCTTTACTCAAATTTGGCTCTACGAGTCCAGGCAGGAGGAGAGCAAAAGCCTGACCCTCTTTATGTCGGACCTCTCTATTCTGTCTCCTGACTCCACAGGCCCAACTACAAACACTGTATTACAAATCAAAACTCTATACTTCACAGAATCCACAAAATCAGTATGCATGCCAACAATAAGATATGTTCTCCAATACACTCAGCTCACTCCTTAGTATCCATGATATCAGAAAGATCTGCGCTCCAGTACACAAATCTCATTCCCAAGTATCCAAATTACCAATTAGATCTCCAATACAGTACACAAAACTAATTTCCCTTTATCCACATTGCTAATGAGATCTGAACTCCAGTACATAAAGCTCTCTTCCCAGTATCCACAATGCCAGTGAGATCTGCCCTCAGTACACAAAGATCACTTCCTAGTATCCACATCACCAATGAGATCTGCAGTTCAGTACCCAGTATACACATTGTCAATGAGATCTGAATTCCACTACACAAAGCCCAATTTCCAGTATCGACATTGCCAATGAGATCTGCAATCTAGAACATAAAGCCTTCCCAGTATCCACATTATCATTAAGATCTGAACCACAGTACACACAGCTCACTCCCCAGTATCCACATTGCCAATGAGATCTGCACTCCAGTACACAAAGCTCTCTTCCCAGGATCCACATTGCCAATGAGATCTGAACGCCAGTACACAATGTTTACTTCCCAGTATCCACATTGCCAGTGGGATCTGCAGTCCAGTGCACACCTCACTCTGCAGTATACATACCAGCACCAAGATTTGCGACCCAGTAGACATACTTCTCAGTATCCAGGGCCATCTTTAATATTGACTGGACCCTAGGAAACAATTCCCCCCCCCCCATGCAATTTTGCGCTCCACCCCAACATTACAAAAAATAAACAAACACACAAAGACTTATCTCAATTTTTTTTACTAAGGTAAACATAAAGAACTGATTCACAATCACTGATGGGTTTGCTAGAAGTTATTGTACATCATTACCGCTCACTGATTAGTTGCTAGAGGTTATTGCACATCTTCACCACTCACCGATTGGTTGCTAGAGGTTACTGCACATCCTTACTGCTCACTGATTGATTGCTAGAGGTTACTACACATTATTACTGCTCACTAATTGCTTGAAAGTCACAGTGTCCCCCTCTACAGGCTGCTCTAGTCCTGCTGCTTCTATATTATTCCCCCCCCGTGTTGACAGGAGAAGGGTGAGGGAGAAGAATCTACAAACATAGCCGCTCTGTGTGTCTTTGATCTCCACGCTACTGATACATACAATCTCAATGCAAAGATGTTGGGGTAAAAATATTTTGTACAAATGAAAATATCTTTCAATTAACCACTTGACCT
Source organism: Aquarana catesbeiana (assembly GCF_042186555.1). NCBI lineage: Eukaryota > Metazoa > Chordata > Amphibia > Anura > Ranidae > Aquarana > Aquarana catesbeiana. The sequence goes on from NC_133327.1 coordinate 239,413,132, forward strand.
CCGGAAGATTTACCCCCCTTCATGACCAGACCGTTCTTTTCTGTATAGCACTGCGTTACTTTAACTGGCAATTGTGCAATCATGCAACGCTGTACACAAATTAAATTTATGTCATTTTTTCCACCACAAATAGTGCTTTTTTTTGGGGTGTATTTGATTCTACCACTGAGTTTTTTATTTTTTGCACTATAAACAAAAAAACTATATTTTTTACTTTCTGCTATAAAATATATGCAATAAAAAAATTTAAGAAATAGAATTTTTTTATAAATTTAGGCCAATATGTATTCTGCTACATATCTTTGGAAAAAAATACCAATGCGCGTATATTGATTGGTTTGCGCAAAAGTTATAGTGTCTACAAACTATGGGATATATACTTGAATTTACACTTTTTTATACTAGTAATGGTGGCGATCAGCATATCCCTGGATGCATAAAGCATGCATGTGCCTATGCAAGTACCAGCGTACTTCTCCTCATTTCTATGAGTAGCTGTACGCAGGACCTGAGGCGCCCTGGCCAGGAAATACACCTGAACTTTACGTTGTACAGCCCCAAGCACCCATGTGCATGAGGCTATAATGAGTTTATACAATAAGACTGTAAAGTATGGTGCTAGCTTTGCAATCCGCTTATGTTTTAACTTGTGAAATCAATGTTTCATATCACTGCATCAGAATTTTACGAAATTATTGCCCTGAATTTTATGCAAGCCTACACACCTTTGGATTTCTGCACAATTCTGTCTATTTAAGAAGACTGTACAATCACATTGTAATGTGTGTTGCTAGTTCTCCTTCAATACCACAAATGCCAAGCACAGTCCTTAAATATCTAAAATGATTGCACCTTATTACCCGACATACAGACGTACAGATATAGTTGGGGTTTGAAGGGTTAATTCTTCTGCTCCACTCAAACCAGGGAAAAAAACAAGCTGCTGACAATAAAGGTAATCGCTGGTGATAGAGGAGACAAAACGGACCAATGCATCTCAATGCAAGTCTCTTTTCAATTTTAAAGTAGAACTACACTTCATATAAGCACCACAAACCAAAGATGATATTTAATTCATTTTTAATATCCAAAGCAAACTCACTCATCTATCCATGTCTCCATGCTTTATTTTGCTGAGAAAACACTTTGAAGTCACCCCCTAGCACTTCTGGCCACGGCCATCTTGAGTAAGGGCCAATGACTCATGTACAATTTGTCCCTGGAGTCCATCTGCCCTTAGCTCAGGCATGCATGCAGGAAGATGTGCCTAGCCGAGAAAACACCTACCTCCCCTGAGATGTAGGACATCATTTGACTAGGCCTGGAAACTAGGAATGGACTAAAGAAATCTAAAAAAAAAAAAAAAAGTAAAAAAAATGTAATATACATTATCTCACAAAAGTGAGTACACCCCTCACAGATGTTCAATAGGGTTTAGGTCTGGAGACATGCTTAGCTAGTCCATCACCTTTACCCTCAGCTTCTTTAACAAGGCAGTGGTCATCTTGGGGGTGTGTTTGGGGTTGTTATCATGTTGGAATACTGCCCTGTGGCCCAGTCTCCGAAGGGAGGCGATCATGCTCTGCTTCAGTATATCACAGTACATGTTGGCATTCATGGTTCCCTCAACGAACTGTAGCTCCCCAGTGCCGGCAGCACTCACACAGCCCCAGACCATGACACTCCCACCACCATGCTTGACTGTAGGCAAGACACAATTGTCTTTGTACTCCTCACCTGGTTGCCGCCACACACGCTTGACACCATCTGAACTAAATATATTTATCTTGGTCTCATCAGACCACAGGACATGGTTCCAGTAATCCACGTCTTCAGTCTGCTTGTCTTCAGCAAACTTTTTGTGGGCTTTCTTGTGCATCATCTTTAGAAGAGGCTTCCTTCTGGGACGACAGCCATGCAGACCAATTTGATGCAGTATGCAGTGTATGGTCTGAGCACTGACAGGCTGACCCCCCCACCTCTTCAACCTCTGCAGCAATTCTGGCAGCACTCATACATCTATTTCCCAAAGACAACCTCTGGATATGACACTGAGCACGTGCACTCAACTACTTTGGTCGACCATGGAGAGGCCTGTTCTGAGTGGAACCTGTCCTGTTTAACCACTGTATGGTCTTGGCCACCATGCTGAAGCTCAGTTTCAGGGTCTTGACAATCTTCTTATAGCCTAGGTAATTTTTATGTAGAGCAACAATTCTTTTTTTCAAATCCTCAGAGAGTTCTTTGCCATGAGGTGCCATGTTGAACTTCCAGTGACCAGTATGAGAGAGTGAGAGCGATAACACCAAATTTAACACACCTGCTCCCCATTTACACCTGAGACCTTGTAACACTAATGAGTTACATGACACCGGGGAGGGAAAATGGCTAATTGGGCCCAATTTGGACAGCGGTTTAGACATTAATGGCTGTATGTTGAGTTATTTTGAGGGGACAGCAAATTTACACTGTTATACAAGCTGTACACTCACTACATTGTAGCAAAGTGTTATTTCTTCAGTGTTGTCACATGAAAAGTTATAATAAAATATTTAAAAAAAGGTGAGGGGTGTACTCACTTTTGTGAGATACTGTATATACTTTCTTGTCTTTTTACTAATGCTAGCAGCATAAGGATTAAACATAATTAATGTTGATTGAGAAAGTGAAGTTCCACTTTACAGTGTAATATTTTAGAATGTTTTTTTTTCTGATAAATGGACTAAAATATGTGTAAATGACAATATGGTGCAGTGCGTTCAGAGCATTTTATGTGTTATACAGCTGTCCAGGGTATGTACATATGTTTGCTTTCTTCATTGTGATTTGTCTCCTGTCATTAGCTGTTCACTTTCAATGCATTCCAGCACAGCATTCCACAGTCCTTACCTTTCTAATGACGGCACATTAAACACAGTTATAAAAATAAAAAAGATGATGTGACAGAAAAGTATCTTAATCCTTGCTGCTATAAAATAAGGTGCCACAGTTCTGGATCTAAAATGTTTATGATGGTTGTTCTGCAGGCTTAACTGACAAAATATGAATATCTGAATAAAAAAATAAAAAAATTAAAGTATGTATACATTGGTAGTTTTGTGGAAATTATAATATTATTTTAATAGAAGGAAAAAATCTAGGCTGTGGATGTGTTACATGTTATCATGGCATGGTGCACAAATCTGTGTTGGCCAAAATAATTTAATCTACCAAGGAACAATAAAGCTTTGCCAATGTGTAGACAAGATGGTTTATTAATAACAAAAGGATATGTATTAGTGGAGCACTGGACCCTGGGGAGGTAGTCAAATAGCCTACGCATTTTGGGGGTCCAGTCTGGTGACCCGAATCACCATTCTTCTATTCGTTTTACATTGCAACCATTGTCCAGTATCTTTGTGAATTCATTGGTGTTGAGCCCCCAAAAATGTATTGAATTTTTGACTACTTGGTGCAGCAAATAAATTCTTACAGGACTCATTTAGGTTCTATGGTGCTCTCATCCTTTTTTAATGTACTGTTTAATAGCATAAGACCCAATTTATCAAATAATCTGAAGGGAGAATTGTTGTAATGGCTCATAGCAGCAGCTTAGAGTCCCGGGTTTTTTTCTCTTTGCAGATATTCGCAAATGATGTGCACTATCAGTCCAACAAGCTCACTCTTCAGAGGGATGGGCAAATAAGGAAGTGCAAAACACCGGACTGGGTGGGGGCAAGCACTCAATCAACTGGTCAACTAGCATTCAATAAGATTATTAAGTGATGTGAAGGCACCTGAAAGTACCTACTAAAGTAAACCAGTTTTTCCAACATTAATCTGTTTATTAGAGATCACCTTTGAGCTGGCTGTCAGGATTGAAAGCTAAGGGTTATAACATTTTCCTCATGTATTTTTTTCCATGTTAAATAAAAGCCACCACTTATGACATAGTTTTGATCATTTTTTTATCATTCCATCTTTTATTGAAAATTTTAAATTTACATAACAAAAAAAAAAAAAAAAAAAAGGAAGAAAAAAAGAAAAGACAAGCATTAATCTCATCCAATGAGTGCCAAAACAAAAAAATACATATATATATATATATATACATATATATACACACATACACATATATACATATATATACACATATATAAACATAAATACATTCACATATATATATATATACATATATATATATATATATATATATATATATATATATATGTATATATATATATATATATATATAAATACCACATTACAATAATATATATAAAACATAAAACAAAGATATACCAACACACTGAAGGAGTCTGAAAAGAGAAGCAAAAAAAAAAAAAAAAAAAATCATAAACAAACAAGGGAGAGAGATGACCCCTGATCATACTCCAGACCCGTGATGGCGGACCCCGGGACCCCAGACACTCCCCTACCCTCCCCACACTCAAGGGAGGCATGGTCCCAAAACATCCCCTGCACCAAGTTCCGCCACCACCGCCCAAGACCATATATCCCTAAACCCTAATAGGGATATCCCTGTCTTATTTTCTTTCATCCATTTAGAAAAATAAGATATATATTTTTCCTACTCCCTTTCTTCAACTCCCACAGTAATATTAGCTCTAATCACACAAAACACACACATAGACACAACACAAAAAAAAAAAAAAAAGTAAATGGAGAAAGAAAAAAAAAAAAAGGGTTATAACATTTTCCTCATGTATTTTTTTCCATGTTAAATAAAAGCCACCACTTATGACATAGTTTTGATCATTTTAACCAAAAGGGTGCAAATAGCAATTGGGTCTTCGTTTGCCCCATCAGTGCTTACCTAAATTTCAATGCATGTTCAGCATCTATCTGTATACACAAACATACTCTCTCTCTCTCTCTATATATATATCTATATATATATCTATATATATATATATATAGATATATATATATAGATATATATAGATATAGATGTATATAGATACATCTATATCTATATACAGTGGGGCAAAAAAGTATTTAGTCAGCCACCAATTGTGCAAGTTCTTCCACTTAAAAAGATGAGAGAGGCCTGTAATTGTCATCATAGGTATACCTCAACTATGAGAGACAAAATGTGGAAACAAATCCAGACAATCATATTGTCTGATTTTTGAAAGAATTTATTTGCAAATTATGGTGGAAAATAAGTATTTGGTCAATATCAAAAGTTCATCTCAATACTTTGTTATATATCCTTTGTTGGCAATGACAGAGGTCAAACGTTTTCTGTAAGTCTTCACAAGGTTGTCACACACTGTTGCTGGTATGTTGGCCCATTCCTCCATGCAGATCTCCTCTAGAGCAGTGATGTTTTGGGGCTGTCGCTGGGCAACACGGACTTTCAACTCCCTCCAAAGGTTTTCTATGGGGTTGAGATCTGGTGACTGGCTAGGCCACTCCAGGACCTTGAAATGCTTCTTACAAAGCCACTCCTTTGTTGCCCGGGCGGTATGTTTGGGATCATTGTCATGCTGAAAGACCCAGCCATGTTTCATCTACAATGCTCTTGCTGATAGGAGGAGGTTTGCACTCAAAATCTCAGGATACATGACCCCATTCATTCTTTCATGTACACGGATCAGTCGTCCTGTTCGCTTTGAAGAGAAACAGCCCCAAAGCATGATGTTGCCACCCCCATGCTTCACAGTAGGTATGGTGTTCTTTGGTTGCAACTCAGCATTCTCTCTCCTCCAAAGACGATGAGTTGTGTTTCTACCAAACAGTTCTACTTTGGTTTCATCTGACCATATGACATTCTCCCAATCCTCTTCTAGATCATCCAAATACTCTCTAGCAAACCTCAGACGGGCCCGAACATGTACTGGCTTAAGCAGGGGGACACGTCTGGCACTGCAGGATCTGAGTCCCTGGCAAGGTAGTGTGTTACTGATGGTAGCCTTTGTTACGTTGGTCCCAGCTCTCTGCAGGTCATTCACCAGGTCCCCCCCGTGTGGTTCTGGGATTTTTGCTCACCGCACTTGTGATCATTTTGACCCCATGTGGTGAGATCTTGCGTGGAGCCCCAGATGGAGGAAGATTATCAGTGGTCTTGTATGTCTTCCATTTTCTAATTAATGCTCCCACTGTTGATTTCTTCACACCAAGCTGTTTGCCTATTGCAGATTCAGTCTTCCCAGCCTGGTGCAGGTCTACAATTTTGTTTCTGGTGTCCTTCGACAGCTCTTTGGTCTTCACCACAGTGGAGTTTGGAGTGTGACTGTTTGAGGTTGTGGACAGGTGTCTTTTATACTGATAACAAGTTCAAACAGGTGCCATTAATACAGGTATTGAGTGGAGGACAGAGGAGCCTCTTAAAAAAGAAGATACAGGTCTGTGAGAGCCAGAAATCTTGCTTGTTTGTAGGTGACTAAATACTTATTTTCCACTATAATTTGCAAATAAATTCTTTCAAAAATCAGACAATGTGATTGTCTGGATTTGTTTCCACATTTTGTCTCTCATAGTTGAGGTATACCTATGATGACAATTACAGGCCTCTCTCATCTTTTTAAGTGGGAGAACTTGCACAATTGGTGGCTGATTAAATACTTTTTTTGCCCCACTGTATATCTATATATATATATATATATATATGTATGTATTTATCGATAGATAGATAGATAGATAGATAGATAGATAGATAGATAGATAGATAGATAGATAGATGTATACTGTATATATATAGATATCTATCTATATATATATATATATAGATATATATATATATATATATCTATATATATATATATAGATATATATATATATATAGATATATATATATATATATATATCTATATATATATATATATATATACACACTATATTACCAAAAGTATTGGAGCGCCTGCCTTAACACGCAGGTGAACTTTCATGGCATCCCAGTCTTAGTCCATAGAGTTCAATATTGAGTTCGCCCACCCTTTGCAGCTATAGGAGTGTGTCTATGGAAATGTTTGACCATTCTCCCAGAAGCGCATTTGTGAAGTCAGGCACTGATGTGGATGAGAAGGCCTGGCTCGCAGTCTCTCCACTCTAATTCATCCCACAAATGTACTATCAGGTTGAGGTCAGGCTCTGTGCAGGCCAGTCAAGTCCCTCCACCCTAAACTCCCTCATCCATGTTGCAGGAGTTCATGTGCATGTAGAGGCAGGTGTCCCAATACTTTTTGCAATATACTGTCTATATACATGTACACACACATCACTGATGTCTGTTACATAGAGTACTTTTGCTTTTTGGATTTTATTGAGACAGAGCCTGCTTCAGACTTTAGAAAGCTTCTTCAGCCTTTGGATTCCACTTAACCTCTAGAGAGGAGCTCCTTGGCCATGGCCCTTGGTCAGGTCAGTTAAGGGTGCTGCCATTGTGGCAAAGTTTGGGATGAACCTGTGATAATATCCAACCATACCCAAGAAGGTTCTTGTTTCTTGGTCACAGGAGAAAGCCAATCTCTAATGACTTCTATCTTATGGATTTGGGGTTTAAATAGGCCCAGCTCAATCGTTTATCCTGGATACTGAGCCTATTCCAAACCTATGGCATACTTCTTTAGGTTTGCTGTTAAGCTTGCTTTTCTAATGGATTTCAGGACAGCCTGCACTTTTAGGTAGGTGACTTTCCTAGTCTGTGCTTAAAATAACCATATCATCTATATAGGCCTCTGAGCATCTTTGATATGTGCTGAGAATTTCATCTATCATCGGCTGGAACATAGAGGGCGTCCCTCTCAGCCCAAAGGGCACCTGGATATACTGCCACAAGCCCCCTAGGGTCACAAAAGCTGTCTATTCTTTTGCTTCATCTGTCAGGGGGACCTGTCAATTTTCATCTAGTGAGATCAACGGTGGCTATATACCTGGCAGGACCCAGCCTCTCAACTAGTTCATCAACTCGGGGCATGGGGTAAGTGTCAAAGTCTGACACTTCATTCAGTTTCTAGAAGGCATTACAAAATTTTTAGGAACCATCTGGTTTGGGAAACCAAGACTATAGGACTACACTATTCACTTTTAGACTTCTATATAACCCCAAGGTCTAACATGTCTGTAACTTTGGTGGTATATAATCACCACTGGGTTTTTAATGTTTTGCTATATTAATGAAAAAATACCAAAAACTTTGAAAACAACAGGGTTTTGTTAGTTGAAAGAAGCGTTTGTTAGAAAATTTGGCAAACAAATAATCTTTCTTCATATTTCATACTTCAAATTTAGACCAAAATGTAGTCGCTACATTTCTTCGGTAAAAAGTAACCTAAATCAGTCTATATTATTTAGTCTGTGTGAAAGTAAAAGAGTATACCAACTATGGTATATATATTTAAAAACTGATCAATCCTGATGTACTGACAGCCTATCTCATTGCTGGAGCCCCTAAAATGCCAGGACAGTACTAATACTCCCCCAAATGACCCTTTTTTGGAAAGTAAACAGTCCAAGGTATTTAGTAAGAAGCATGGCAAGTTTTTTGAAGTTGTAATTTGTTTGTAACAATTTTATGGATAATTAAGAAATTAAATAAAACATTTTTTAAATTTTTTGTATTTCTACACAATGTTACTAGTGCAGTCTGACTGGTATAGTGGTGATCAGGAATACTGACTGGTGACAGTATGTAAAAAAAAATATATATATTTTTTTTTTTAATTAAAAATTCCTTTAAACTTTTTTTCTTTTTTACTTTTTTTTCATGTCATCAGAGTAGTCATTATAATGACACTGAGTGGGTAATCAGTGTTTTTCTTTTTTTACACTATTATTGTTTATAACAGTGATGATCACTGTTATAAGCAATAATTTTAGCTGTCATGAATGGCCTTCATTCATGACAGCTCTCTTACTATTGTGATCTGTGATTGGCTACAGCTAATCACATGGTACAGGGTGCTGTAACTAGTCCAGGTATCATGTGATAGCTGTGGACCGATCACAGCATCACAATAGTTAGCTAAACACCCATGAATAGAAGCCATTCATGACGGTTTTGCTTACATTGTAGTCATGTGATCGCTATGACCAATCATAGCGATCACATGATACCCCAGCCACAGCGGTCATGGGTTTGCGCTGCTACATGCCCCAGGGGGCACTCCGGTGCACATGTATCAGGGACATAGCAGTATGTTGCTGAGCCTGCAGATGCCGCCCACTTTCCGTATAAATACTGTAAAGTGGTTAATTCTCCAGGGTAGCAATGAGTCCACACTGGTTCTGCTTCAGACCTGCAGACATGTTTCATCACAGCCTGCTTGCATTTTTTCCCCAACAATCATCCAGGGAATAAACAAATGATACCCCAGATGGAAAGGTGTGGCCAGTGCTTAACCCTCTACATCCTGCTACAGACCTTTTAGTGCCACCCATTTATCTCATGAACTGCAAAATCCTATATGGCAGATCTCTATTGACAGCTGACAGGGGCTGTTTGTCACAAGGTGTAAAGCCCAGTTGTTTTTAAATTGCATAAAATTTCTGTATTGCATTCTCCCCGTGCATCTACTATCTCTCAGTTTTACATATAATTTATACACAATAAATTATGTAATGAAATACACCAAAACTACTGTGTGCTGAACTTAAGAAAAGATATTGACAAAAATGATTGACCAGAAAAATACATACATACAAAATTGCAATTACCAATAATTCTGTAGGTCTTTGCCATGCGATTCAAAGAGCTACCACAGTGTGTACTTTCCACCCATTCAGTAAAAGAAACATTTTCGACAGGTACATTTTTAAAATGACATTTTTGAATGACATTAGTTTGAACTCTTATTAATTCTGAGTTGCTATTTATGTGGCAATTTATATATACGTCAAAACAGTGTATCAGCTTTGCTGATTGGTCGCCTCTGGAGCCTGTTGTCAGGAGTAAGAGAACAATAAGTTTTCCTCCACATGCACTGCTTTGTGCTTGTTATCCACTCACCATTTTCTGAAGTAAAAGAATTATTTAATTTGACTTTCTAAAACAACAGATGAGACTGGAAATGGGATTAATTTACACTGTGATGATACAATTTTATGAGAAGAGAGTCAATTATTTAAGGGTTACCTCTGGAGAGTACCCATCTGGTCCTGAAGATCATATTGGCTGGTATCATTTATATTTTATTAAAAAAAATTTGGAAAAAAAAGTCACAACACCAAAATGGGCTGGTGGTCAATTTTTCGGCTGAGTTTAATAAGTTATTGGATATGGAATATTAGCTTTAGCCATTGGCTAAAATTACATATTTGGTCAATGTTCAGAAGTTCTTGGGAGACAGCATAATTAGTAGCTGGAGCACAGTGGGCGTTAAACTAAAGTTGAGGGGCTGCAAACCACTTTTGGGGACATTTCCACACAGTAGAAGGTAAACTAAAGCTGGGGGGGGGGGGTACAAGCCACACTTGGGGGAATTCATGCACAGTATAAGGTAAACTAAAGCTGGGGGGGTGTAAACCACACTTGGGGGAATTCATGTACAGTAAAGGTAAACTAAAACTGGGGGGGGGTGCAAGCTACATTTGGGGGAATTCATGCACAGTAGAAGGTAAACTAAAGCTGGGGGGGGGTGCAAGCCACACTTGGGGGAATTCACACACAGTAGAAGGTAAACTAAAGCTGGGGGGGTGCAAGCCACACTTGGGGGAATTCATGCACAGTAAAGGTAAACTAAAGCTGGAGGGTACAAGCCACACTTGGGGGAATTCATGCACAGTAAAGGTAAACTAAAGCTGGAGGGTACAAGCCACACTTGGTGGAATTCATGCACAGTAAAGGTAAACTAAAGCTGGTGGGTGCAAGCCACACTTGGGGGAATTCATGCACAGTAAAGGTAAACTAAAGCTGGAGGGTACAAGCCACACTTGGGGGAATTCATGCACAGTAAAGGTAAACTAAAGCTGAGGGGGTGCAAGCTACATTTGGGGGAATTCACGCACAGTAGAAGGTAAACTAAAGCTGGGGGGTGCAAACCACTCTTGGGGGAATTCACGCACAATAGAAGGCAAACTAAAGCTGGGGGGTGCAAGCTTCATTTGGGGGAATTCATGCACAGTAAAGGTAAACTAAAGCTGGGGGGGTGCAAGCCACACTTGGGGGAATTCACACACAGTAGAAGGTAAACTAAAGCTGGGGGGGTGCAAGCCACACTTGGGGGGATTCATGCACAGTAGAATGTAAACTAAAGCTGGGGGTGGTGTGCAAGCCACACTTGGGGGGATTCATGCACAGTAGAATGTAAACTAAAGCTGGGGGTGGTGTGCAAGCCACACTTGGGAGAATTCTCACACAGTAGAAGGTAAACTAAAGCTGGGGGGGGGTGTGCAAGCCACAATTGGGGGAATTCACACACAGTAGAAGGTAAACTAAAGCTGGGGGGTGCAAGCCACACTTGGGGGAATTCATGCACAGTAAAGGTAAACTAAAGCTGGTGGCTGCAAGCCACATTTGGGGGAATTCACGCACAGTAGAAGGTAAACTAAAGCTGGGTGTGCAAATCACACTTGAGGGAATTTATGCACAGTAAAGATAAACTAAAACTGGGGGGTGAAAGCTACATTTGGGGAAATTCACGCACAGTAGAAGGTAAACTAGAGCTGGGGGGGGGTGCAAGCTACACTTGGAGAAATTAACAGATTTATTTTAAGAGACACTGTCCCCTTGCCCATGCAAAGGGTAGAGTAGAGTTTCAGTGTCTCTGCCAAGGCCCTGTCGCCCTCTACTTTATACTCATCTTGCCTTCACTTCCTTTTTTTTTTTTCTTGTTATTGTTTTTCAGATTGCAAATAGAAAAAAAAAGCATACAACATCATAAAATCATGCCTTCACTTCCTAGCTGCTTAATTCTCAATCACAGTCAGTGACACTACTCAGCTCTTCTGAGTATGTGACTTGCTCCTCTGAGAAAATACTTTGTCAAGAATACATTCGCTAGGCACAGGAACTGTCACTGGGGGAGTGACATCACCACTTACTTACCTTGTCACCGACACCACTGATTTAAACACCATCTGGCATGGAGGAAAAAGCAGCAAAGGAAGAAAGTTAGGGTGAGTGTAAGGGTCGATCAGGAGTCCTGCATGGGAAATGTGACAGTGTGTCTTTAATCAAAAGCTTGTACCATTTTGTTTTCCACGTAGCATTTAGGGAAAATTATAAATGAAGCATGGGAAATGAAACTGAAGTTATAATTTAAAGTGTTAGTTCACCTTTACAGAAAATGCAAAGGTGAATTAACACTGGATACCCACAATCCCCCCCCCCCTCCCCCCCTCCGCTTCTCTCTAGGATTGCTGAGCTGTCAGCAAGCCCACAGCCAGTCCAGCGGTCTGGGGATTTGAAATCCTTGCTCCTCTTCTTCTTCTCTATGCAGTGCTTCCACGATTGATCAGATTCATTCTAATTGGTCAGCACCATTACAGTTAAAAATTTTAAAAGAGTTAAAAAATGTACAAAGGTAAAAAAACTATGATGGTTTTTCTTGGTTTATTTTGAATACAATGAACAGTGAAGAATCTTATTCTGGAGGCTTGGAAAGCAAAATTTGGTGGATTGTTTTGGTGAATTAGGAGAAGAGCTAACCGAAGAGTATTTGATCCCCCTGGTGGGGAAGGCACAATTAGACTTATTTATTATTGGTCAATATTTTGAAGTTAGCAGACCGTTTGGTGATGGAGAACACACAGTGATTTGCTTCACCAGAAATTAAGGAGCACATTAACACAAGAAAAGACTGTTTAAAGACTATTATTTATTGTTTGAAGTATGGTTATACACACACTGTTTTTACAGTGAAGTAAACCTAGGTAATAAAAATATATAAGCTGCCATAGCTGACTTTTACTATTAAAAATACTAGTTGCCTGATTATCAAGCTAATTCAGTTGCTTCACTAGTTTGAAAATGTATTGATTCATTGTTATATGTGTATATCCAACATAAAGTATCTTTGCAGCACAGCCTAAGGTGAACATGGGTATTTTATTAAATCAAAGTCTAGGGAGATGATTTACTAAAGCAGAAGGAAATTTTCATGCAAAGCTTAGTAAATAAGATGAAGCTACATTAATTTCAATCAACCAATCATGTGTGAGCAAAAATCTTTTTTAAGCATTTCCCTTACACATGATTGGGTATTCAAAGTGTAGCACACTCTAGTGTGCTACTAGTATTAGTGCAGAACTATTTATGTCATGACTCATGGTTAGTTTGTGAGTCTGAAATTGGGTCAGGGTGTACTGCAGGTCAGGCTGGATGGCTCACAGAGTCGGATGGAAGATGGAGTGCTGAGGAGACTGTCGGTGGCCTAGCAGGGGACCCCTAGGCCTGGGGGGGGACTCTGCCTCCAGGCTGGGCTCGGGCTGGCTTGGGAAGATCCTGACAGCAGTACGGTTTGAAAGGACTCTCGCCTAAGGTGCAGGAGGGAGCAAAGAGGACAGAGTGAGTATATCAGCACACCAAGGGATTCACAAGGGAAGACTGTGACATGTAGAAAGCCTTTTAGGAGGATAGCATTGTACTTAACCCTTCCTACCCCTTGCCCTGGGAGGTGGTCTGGTAGTTCCTGCAGGCAGTAAAGCTGGAATCAGTGTCTGTTTACGGTGGAATTTGGGATACCCCTGTGTGCAGCCTACAACACACTATGCTACTTTCTAAAGGGACTGAGAGTTCCTGGTCCTTAAGGAGCTTTTGTATTTTTGATTATCAGAGACTGTGAGTGTCCAGGAAGGAGGACAGTTCAAGATCGTGCACATAGGAAGGAAGTGGTCCCTGTTTTTTATTTTTGTTGCAGTCAAGCTGGGCATCCCATAATTCCTATTTCCCACTCAAGTTATTACCTCTAATAAACAAAAAAAAAGTTCAAAGACTGTTCCTTGTGTCTGGATGAGAGTGGAACATGCTTGACCCCTAGCTGTGCAGGAGTGGGGAAACCAGTATTACACAGCCCTTGCAGGAGTAGTGCTACAAAAATATACATATCTTCATCTTGCTCAATAGAGTAAGTCAGCATTCAATTTACTAGGTAAACATTCTCTACTTTAGTCTGTTCACAGAGAGTAACATTTTTAATATCTCCTGGTTGATGGTGCTGTGGTATGCTGGATGACAAGTACAATTACCAAGCTAAGACTGATATGATACAGGCAATGACATTTTAAAATTGCACTATAAAAAGTAAGCACTAATATAAGAGGAAAGACAACAGATTGCTTTGCCAGAGTTGCCATATTAAAAAATAATAATTTATTTTGGTATAACCATAGTAAAAATACACATCAAAGTGAGGAACTGTGCGGATCTAGACAGATTTCACTAATGAAGGGGTATCTGTGTGTTTTCTTTGATATTAACAGGACTGCAACTCATCAGTTCTACAACATCCCACAAGGTTATTGTGTGCCTGTTGACGAGAATGAAAAAAAAAGCTTGGTATGAGCTATATAGGTCAGTCAGTGGTATAATGTACAGAATATAGGAAAAGCAGTGCAAAACAAAGAAGTTAAATGCAACTGATTGTATAGCAAAAGTTCAATATTGTCCTGTCATCTGGTAAAACGTGGAAACACCTTTTATTTATTGTTTTGAATCTCTGATTACTAAAAAGCCCTAAATGCTAATGCAGAAAGTAACACTAAGTAAAGTAAAAGTAAACTTTTTAAAATAGAATAATGAGGGGTTAGAACCTCTGTCAAGTTTCTATTGCCAACTGTGTCACCAAACATTTTTTTTTTTCACTAACATCCAAATTTTCAGGACAAGCTTTCAGGGTATACCTCTACCTCTACCACACTACATAGACACTTAGGTGACACTACAGTTCCCTGTTTCACCTATATGGCTTCACCTATATGGCTTCCTGCCTGCTCATTGAAATGTGAGAGGGCTCCATCATTCTATTACATTTTTGGTCAACAAGCATGAAGGTACATAGTAAACTGCAAAACTAAAATAATATACACTGGGGGCAGAGGTGTGTAAATCACACATAAATTCTTTCCTTGTCTGGTTCTCATATATGTATTTAGACTATATTTCGCTTTTTTACTAACTTCCACTTTAGGGCCCACTCACACATAAGCAATCCATTAGCATGTGTTTTGATAACGTGACCCATTCATTATGAATGAGCCTCCATAGTACCCATGCAGACAATAAAAATGCATATGGCGTTATACAATCCTGTAGTACCCATAGTACCCATGCAGACAATTATGAATGGGCCTCCATAGTACCCATGCAGACAATAAAAATGCATATGACCCATTTTTACAAATCAGAGCACCACAGTGTACAGTATGTATATTTTAGTGAACTGTGATGTGTTGTGTAATGGCAGTTACTGTACAGCGCATCAAAACGTTATTCATAATGCATGGCACCGCAACTTACAGCAGCTAAACGGATGTAATGATGTACTGTGTTAAAGCACACATTTTAATGAATGTTGCTGCAATGCAAGTGTCAAAGGGCCCTTAAGGTACTAGGGCATAATTTTTGCAAACATTTTCTTTATTCTATATACATATAAATATGATAATTTCATACCAGCCTCATTGCATTTAACACTGTGGATTTTAATATCAATCCGTAATCATATTTCTATCTCCCAATGCCCTCTTTATCTTTATAGGTCTGAGCATTCAAGCAGTACGGTTCCTTCCTTGATGTGGCGTAAACAGATGAACGGCATAAGTGGCATCATTGTTGGGTTGCTCTAAGCATGGAAATATGGAGGAAACTAACAAAGACTTCTTTATTGCCACTTGTTTATTAATTTAATTGTGCTAGATACAATCATCAGGGATCATGATTAAGGTTAGCTTGCTATTAAAGAAAATCTACTGATAAGAAAAATACTTTTATATGAAACCTCAAAATGGAAGCTCCTGAGCAATATTTAATGTCATAAAATGCCAATTAAAGATAATGTATCAATCCAAATCATTTTGTACTACACTATGGCAAAATAAAGAAGCACCACATTGTTCACAGACATAGAGACCCCTGCCATATTACCAATAACAAGTCACCTTCCCATTCCTGATGACCATCTAGACTTCATGTATGAAAGGGTCTTACTTAAATGACCATGTTATCAAGATTTTGAGTGAATATTATATTACATCTACCTAAAGTTAAATAAGCTGGGCCTATAGAGAACAAACTTCTGTAAAATGTGTACTTTGTTTAGCAATGGGCAGCTGAATTCAAAGTAACTAGCAGTTAAAGTATCAATAAGGAAGCAAAGCAATGTTTCTATTTATTTAGACCAACGTATGGTGATGGTAAAGAAGAAGTTATCATATGTCATATGTCCTTCTTACTCTACTCTGTTCAAACACTGTGGTCCACCTGCTTCTGCAAATTTGTTCCTTATAATGTGTTGACTTTACTTCAGGTGTTTTATACATCTTGTATACATCCTGATTAATGTCATGACAGAACAAAGCAGGTTATAGTTAGAAAGTCCTGGGTCATGTGACTATCATGACAGCTCGTATTCGTGCACACCAACTGGTGTCCTCTGAGATTTGAGTCATGTGGCTAAAACCTAACCTAGCTTGGGAGATTTTTTAGAGCACAGAAAGTACTTTGATCCTAGCTCAGATAACAGCAGTATTACCTGACAAGAGTTTATTCTAGGTATATTGTTCAGCTCGGGTAGGCCTCAGGTAGGCCTCAAGGGAGGTGTCTGGTTGACCTCAAAGCCCAACCAAGACATATGATCCCTCAGGGAGGGTCTTTAAGTGGGCAAAGAAGCCTGGCATCACATTTTATTATCCTGTCATTCTTATTCGTGTTTCACTCAGACACAATAAAGGGATATCCTGACATGATTGCAGCCTCACCTAGAAAATGTTCATTTAGAATAAGGAAGTCAGCATTACATGACAGATATTGTGCTGGTTTGTTGCATTTACTTACAATTCCTAGTCATCTTCCATGCCCCCCTTTGTCCTGTTTGCTAGTACAAATCTTTCTCTATCAGGGTGTTGAAAACAGCATAGTTAAGAATGTTTACAACTTACAGTAGTTGCTTGCATTGTTAAATTTAATTCTTTGAGATGTATTTAATGTACAGATTTACCTTCTATTAGTTCAAAGCTATCAGAAAGGTGATACATGTTTCCTGTCTTGCTGATTGTCTTGCTATATTTATATATATTCATTCATTTATTTATTTATATTATTTTTTCTGGGGGTTTAAATGACAAGTACAACTTTTTAAGCACACCAACAATGAGTCTCATATGATAAAGGGGCAGATTAACACATTCAGGTTATAACCCTAATCATACATCCTCAGGTTTCATCAAAAGTGCTTCAAAAGATCCCATAACCTACAGATGAGGTCTCTGATTTATGGTTTTAGTGTGCTATCAGCACAGAGGCTCCAGGAGCAAAGATGATTATGCAGCACAAAAGGGGCTCATGTTAGGGCTTGGTTTAGAGCTTGAGTTAACACCACTCTGTAGTGAAAAATTATCATACCCCCTTATACTAGTAAAACAAGGCAGTAAATATTCACGTTTTCTATTGCCTACAAAACAGACTTCTGCTCTAAACATGGTTCCAAAAGTCTGCTGGGAATCCAATACTTACAAGAATTTTGACTCTCCCATGGCTTTTCCTGAATCTTCCCACTGACCTCAAATCACATAAGATATAGTAGTTAGAGGAGGTCTGCTCGAAGAATTGGTGATAGATACAGGGGACTTAGGAGACCACCAAATGACCAAGCAAAGATGTCAGCGGTGTGACAGAGTGACAAAGGTGATTGCAGCTGTTGCAGCACTGGAGGGGACACTTTGGCATGTAAGTCTGCCATAATGTGTGAATATGCCATGCATACTTGCACATTATGACACAAGCCCTGAGTACTGTGGTGGAGATTACTTCCACTTTAAGTATTAGGGTTGAGAGGGCTTAAAAGTTAAGGGCTCGTTTTGGGGTTAAATGTTTAGGAAGGAGAAGATTAATGCCCCGTACACACGGTCGGATTTTCCGATGGAAAATGTCCGATCGGAGCGTGTTGTCAGAAATTCCGACCGTGTGTGGGCTCCATCGGACATTTTCCATCGGATTTTCCGACACACAAAGTTGGAGAGCAGGAGATAAAATTTTCCGACAACAAAATCCGTTGTCGGAAATTCCGATCGTGTGTACACAAATCCGACGGACAAAGTGCCACGCATGCTCAGAATAAATAAAGAGATGAAAGCTATTGGCCACTGCCCCGTTTATAGTCCCGATGTACGTGTTTTATGTCACCGCGTTCAGAATGATCGGATTTTCCGACAACTTTGTGTGACTGTGTGTATGCAAGACAAGTTTGAGCCAACATCCGTCGGAAAAAATCCTAGAATTTTGTTGTCGGAATGTCTGAACAAAGTCCGACCGTGTGTACGCCCTATAAGGGTGAAGCACATGCTTTAGTGTTATTTTCTAAAATGCTGTCTATTTACAATATACATACTAGTTCCCAGTGCCAGGAACCTCACTCTGAGAGCTACCAGCTCCAGGCTCCTGTCACTAAGGACAATGCATCAAAAAACCCAAGGTACTGACTCCAACTACGAAGTCAGCACCATGATCCCCACCTTCAAATCCTTACTCTTGGTCAATAGGACTGCCCATAACATTTTGCAAACATTAACAAGATGTGGGAGGGGATGGACAAAAAATCCGATTACCAATTTGGTCTATTATTAAATAAAAGAGTGCCTCAGGAGCCTTGAAAACTTAAAGTATAAATCCAACCATTTTTTTTAGTTTTGCGTTTTTCTAACTATTTTTTTTTCCCTTAGAGAGGGTAAACTTTAATTATTGTAAAGGTACCAAACGTTTTACCCAAGAGGAAGTGAGGGAAAATCTACAACAGGGACTCACACAGTAAATCCCTATTCAGATGGGGTGATTATCTGCCTGCCTTGTGCAGGGCCATCTTTTCCTGGCACGGGTGTAAGCAGGATGAAAATGTGTGTGCAGCTAGTTTTCCAGCAGCCAGCCCAGGCTGGAGATAGGTTAAACATTTTCAACTCAGTTCCCGGGCTTTTGGTTCTGGCCAGCCCACCTGTGC
Organism: Aquarana catesbeiana; assembly: GCF_042186555.1. Taxonomy (NCBI): domain Eukaryota; kingdom Metazoa; phylum Chordata; class Amphibia; order Anura; family Ranidae; genus Aquarana; species Aquarana catesbeiana. Next base: position 239,432,223 of record NC_133327.1, read on the forward strand.
TATAAAAAAGGAGACAGCCGAGATCTGAGGGTGCTGTAGAACAGGAACTTGGGTATAGGTGTATCACCGACTCACCTGCAGGCGCGAGAGTGGCGCAGAAGAAACCAGGGATCATAGACAGCAATCCAGCCATGGGCAATGCCATTATGAACTCTTAATTCATTGAGGTGTGCCTGGGCTAGTACCCTATTTTAGTTAGGATCAGGAAGTTGTTAGCTTTGTACTGTCATACTGCATTTTTACAGCAAACTTAACTGTTATGAGCCTGATTTGAAGTTATTCAAAGGAGTGTATGTTTATTCAGAACCTGAGTCTGTAAAGCACATGTGGGGTATGAAGTAACACCACTACAAAAGGTTAACTCTGCAAAACAAGAAGAAGAGTGTAGTTTCTATGGGTAACCATGAAAAGCAGTGTCTCCAAACTACAGCCCTTTGCCTGCCTTTATTCGGCCCTAGGGACACTACTCCTCCCACTGAAACAAGACACTATTCTGCCAACTGACAACAATGAAGCACAATATCTCCCACTGACACCAATGATGGGGCACTACTCCTCCCATAATACCAAATATTTACTCCCACTGATGCCAGGAAAATTTCAACTTCCAATGGTCATAGTCTGGCCCCCATAAAGTCTGAAGGACAATAAACTGGCCCTTTGCTTAGAATGTTTGGAGACCCCTGATGTAAAGGAACAAGCTACAAGCAACCAGTCTTTAGGCGTGGTACATGATAAAGTGACAGGTCCTCCAGTAGCGAGGGGGGTCAATGTCCTGGCTCCCTCCCTTGCAGTCAGTTTCCAGTAGCAACCGATCCAAGCCTGCACTATGGAGATCCATGGCCTAGTCACAAGGTACGTGAAGATTTAAGAGTTAAGTGAGAGCACACATGGGGTCCACGTTAGGTGCTCGGCAGGACCTATTTCTATTACTGGGAGTGAGGTAACAGAGGTACACTGGACTGATGGAGTGGGTACAGGTTCAGCATATCCCTCCTAATGCAACATACAAGTCATAGTGTGTAGTGACATGCGACAAGTCGCTTTTCAGAAGAACTCTGCACTTTATACCTGCACACAGTGAAAGCTCATCTCTTAGTGGGGGAACTGCCCTAATGTGTGATGTTTCACATGACCAGAGTCTTTGCCCGGTCCTGGGCAATTCATGAGCCCCCATGTGTAGGGCGAGTAGACCCTGCCCACACACTTGGCGTAGTGAAAGAAGGACCTCCTGCCAACAAGGGGATGCACATGATTAGGCATCTTATTGTTGTCTAATGGGACACGCGGCTGCACAGACACAGCTGCTTTGTCCCAACATGACATGTGGGTGAGGGTCCCTGAATGCACACATGGTGAGTTCAGGGACCCGCACCAGCACTTACCTGCTTGTCATTTTCAGACACAGAGGCTGTGTTCATGCAGCCGCATGTCTCAACAGATAACAAGGGGATGCCAAGATGGGTATGCACACAACGCCAATGCATCCCCATGTCGGGAAAGGACAGCCCTGCACAGGGCATGCAGCTATATAAATAAACTGACAGGGAGGAAATGTGAAAATAAAATCTAAATCATTACTACGTACACAAAGTATTTAACCAACAGCTAACCACAAATTATAGGTGAGAGTCCAGTCAGATTACCCGCACACTAAACGCTGTTTTACATGCAGTTGTTTCAGTAGATTACACAGTTTACTTCTTTTTTTTGTAACTTTATTTAAATGTGCACAAATTGACACTTCATTCAGGTCCCAACACAGCAGCATGGCACGTTGTGCTTCTGTGTGGTGATATGCAGTGCCTACCTGTGCACTGTGGTAAAATGAAAGGTCCATGCAATATGCAGGACCCACATGGGAGAGCCAAAAGGGAATGCATGTTTCCCTGTTTCTGTTTCAGGATGACCATTGGTTAAAAGTAGCCTCCGCAGGGTAGCAACAAGCAGCCGATTGGTGTAATTTGGCGGGCCCCTAAGCCCGCGAATTTCGGAGGAGATAAAAGAGGGCTGTCCGGCCGTTACCAGCAGACCGTGTGGAGCAGGACCGGGACTCACACCGCAGACCGTCGGAAGGATGGAGAACCGTTCCCTGTAGGAAGAGAGAGCCTGCTTCGTCACCTCATTGAGAAGGCGGAGAGTGCCGGAGGGGAGGAGTGGCTCCTTCACTGCCTGGAGGCTGGCCATTCCGAAGCTCCGCCCAAGCCGTCTGTTAGCACAGCCCCGGAGAAAATGGAGGAGTCTGCAGCAGACATGCGCAGTCCGCGCCGACAGCCGAGGAGGGCAAAGAAGAAAGCCAGGGAAGAGGCTTCACCATGCCCTGCTGGCAAGGGGCAAGCCCACAGTGTTCCCTATATGAAGACCCCCCCACGCCAGGATAGTGCTACTCAGCCAGCTGTTGCGGCCAGCAGTGAGCATACCAGGAGTTCGCCTATGGGTGAGACACGCGCTATTAGTAATGTCACTGATTTGAATATTTTGGTTGACACTTTATCTAGTATTGAGAGAGAAATTAAAGGGGCACACACAGTTGGTGCTAATGTTAGTACAGCCTTAGGTGCACAGTGCTCTGGTGCTTTCCATGTCACTGATACTAATCCTGTTTTACAAGGGGCACAGCTAACTGGTGCTATTAATCAGACCAATGATGGTATGTCACAGCATAGTTTGGACGATGTCAGCCCTATATGGCGCAATTTGTCAGAGGTGCCCTTTGTCACCAATGTGACGGGCAATGCTAGTGCACCAGCACAGAAACCTTTTCAAATACTCCATTCTTTTAATCCCTCTCCGCACGCCATTCATCCGGTAGTGGCGGAGTCCTCCTTTAAGATTCCTATGCCGTGTGAAATTTCACCGTTAGGTTTCCATTTGCCTGACACTGTTAAAGGGAAAATTTGGAAGGGGGAATTTGTAGATTTATTGTCGTTATTACCTGCTTCCAAAGATTTCCTACCTAAATTTGAAAGGAAGGCCGAGGACCGCTCTGAGGAAGATAGGAGACGATCTGTCCCCAAAACTTTTCAGAATTGGTTGCAAGCTTTCTGCATTTATGCAGAGGTTCTGGGTGAGCAATCCCCGGATAAATGTTCAGGCTTATTTCAACACGTGGACATAATTGCGGAAGCTTTTCGTCATTTCGGTGGTACCTCATGGTTCACCTATGATGAAAATTTCAGACAGAAATTGGCGGTTCATCCATCTTTAAAATGGGGTTGTAAAGATGTGGGTTTATGGTTGAATCTCATGCTGCCGCAGAAACCCCCATTTGCACCTCGAACGGTTGCACCACAGAATGCCTTTCGCAAAGGGTTCTGTTTTGCATTTAATGAGGGGCAGTGTAAATTCCTGTCAAACTGTAGCACCATCCAGCGAGTAGGTGCTTTCGGAAGTCAGCAGCAACTTCCCTCCCATCCTTATCCAGGGACACTGGTGGCAAAAGCCATGACTCCAGTGAGTTTGTCAAGAATGCAACCGTGGTTAGATCTCTACCCAGATCGCACGATGGCACGGCTCCTAATTGGCGTTTTCCAGGATGGTTTCTTGGTTCCCTCATTTTCTGGACCGGGTTGAGTTTTTGTAAAAAACTTACTGTCCGCTAGGAGGAATCCTTATATTGTTCAGGAAAAAATATCTAAAGAGGTTAATGAAGGCTGTGTAGCTGGCCCTTTCCACAGTCTGCCTTTTTCTAATTTCCGTCTTTCTCCTTTGGGCATTGTCCCCAAGAAGGAACATGGTAGTTTCAGACTTATCCATCATTTGTCCTTCCCAGCTGACAATTCACTTAATGACGAGGTTTCAGAAATCTTAGCCCCTGTCTCTTACTCCTCTTTTGATGAAGCTCTAGTGCTGTTGAGGCGTTTTGAGCAGGGGGCGTGGTTAGCGAAGGCTGACATCAAATCTGCCTTCCGTCTGCTACCCATGCACCCGCAGGGTTTCAATTCCCCGGCTTTCCATTTCCAAGACAAATTTTATTTTGATAGATGTTTGCCCATGGGCTTCTCCTTATAATGTTTTTATTTTGAGGCTTTCGCTACATTTTTGCATTGGGTTTTGTCGGAATGTTCCCCTACTGGGGGTTTACTACATTACTTGGATGATTTCCTGTTTATTGGCCCAAAGGACTCACAATTATGTTTTGAATCACTCGAACTTATTCTTGCATATTTGTGATTCCTTTGGAATTCCCATTGCGTGAAAAAACTTTATTTCCTTCACCCACTATTGAATCCTTGGGGATTATTATTGATTCCTCATTGATGGAGTTTAGGCTGCCCAAACAGAATTTGTTCCGTATGGGGTCAATGATCTCGTTGTTTTTATCTAAACGCAAAGTTTTGTTGAAGGAGGCTCAATCCCTATTAGGTCTTTTTGCGTTCACAGCTCGGGTCATCCCTATTGCCAGAATTTCTTCTAGGCGCTTTGCTTTAGCTATGAGAGGTTTGAAGAATCCTTACTCTCATGTTTGCATCTCTGCAAACGTCAAAGAAGACTTGAAAATATGGGATTCTTTCCTTTGTAATTTTAATGGGTCCACGGCCTGGCAACATCCTTCTACGGATAATTTTAAGCGGAACTTCTTTACAGATGCCACTGGTTCATCCGGCTTTGGAGCCTTCCTGGATGGTCTTTGGTGTGCCTCTGAATGGCATTCCAGTTGGCGGCATCCGGATATTTTGCATAATATAGTCCTCCTCGAATTGTTTCCTGTGGTAGTTTCTGTGGTAATCTGGAAAGATATATTCATGAATCGCAGGGTACTGGTTCATACAGATAACAAAGGCGTACTTTTTGCTATCAACACACTGTCATCCAGGTCAGAGCTAGTTATTAAACTTTTACGTTTTTTAGTTTTGCACTGCATGCGTTTCAATATCTGGTTGAAAGCTCGTTACATTTCAGGGATCGATAATTTAATAGCTGACGCTCTATCTCGTTTGCAGTTTCACAGATTCCGGGAATTGGTTCCATCAGCGGATCGGCACGGCACCCCTTGCCCAGATTGCCTCTGGGGCTTGATTTGGGACTAATAACTACTCATCTCCAGAATTCGGTAGCACAGAAGACATGGCGAGACTATAACCTAGCCTGGTCCAAATGGTGTTCTTTTTGCTCTAACATGTTGGTGGATGTATTAGATGTGAATGATTATATCGCATTGGCTTTTGTGTCCTCCCTAATGAAGGCCCAGCTCAGCCCTGCCTCAGTTAGTAAGATTTTGGCCGAGGTTTCCGTTTTTCTTAAATTTTCTGGCAGGCCTGCTTTGACCCCTTTTTTCTTGGTCAGTCAAATCCTTAAAGGATTTCGGAAGTCCTCTCCTACAAAGGATGCTAGGCGCCCTATTTCAGTCTCTATACTGATCAAACTAATATCGGTTTTAGAAGCTGTTTGTTTTTCTAGTTTTGAACTCCTGCTCTTCAGGGCAGCATTTTCGGTTACCCTTTTCGGCGCCCTGCGAGTGGGTGAGTTTACAGCTCAAAACAAATCATCTTCTTCTTTTCTGTTGGTCTCTCATGTGTCGATGGAGCCGGACGGTTTACGTCTTTTTCTTTGCAGGTCTAAAACTTTTGGGTTGGGTAACGGTAAGTGGATATCTCTGGCCTCCTCTCCCAACCTGTTGTTATGCCCCGTATCCCACACGGCCAATTATATCGCGGTTAGACCCTCCTTTGACGGTTCTTTCTTTATCCATCAGGACTTGTCTCCTCTGACCAGATACCAGTTTTCTGCTGTGCTTTCTTCATGCCTTAAGCGCCTTAACCTCTCAGGTTTGAAATTCTCATCACACTCCTTTAGAATTGGGGCTGCCACCATGGCTAACCTATTGGGTTTCCACCCTGAAGGTCAAAAGAGGGTTGGTAGATGGGTTAGTAGTAGGTATAAGCTTTATGTTCGCCCTGAATTGTTAATTGTCTGATTTTATTTTTCAGATCCTCCTAAACACATTATTTGGATAGTAGGCCACTCCTACGTATATTGGGCTGAAAGGCTGGCTGCATCCAGGAGCTATTCCAGCAATTTAGGTCTGGACTTTAATGAATTTAAAGTTTTGTGGTCTGGTATTCGGGGTCTGAGATGGCGTAATCTTAGAGACCATTTACTACATTTATCTTCTATTTGGCCCTCTCCTGTAGTTTTAGTTATTCATTTGGGAGCGAACGATATTGGCAAAATTAGGACGTGGGAATTGCTTTGCGAAATGAAGAACGATTTTTGTGCCATCAAGCTGCTGTTTCCACGCACTATTTTGGCCTTTTCTGAAATGGTCCCTAGGCTCCTTTGGTCCCCCTGGGGGGAAATTCTTTTATGTGGATAAATTCAGGAGACGTTTAAATAGGGCCATACATAATTTCCTTGCATCATCCGGGGGTTTGTCTTTCCACCACTTAGAGTTAGAGGGCTTTATTCCAGGTTTATTTGGAGAGCATTTGGTTCACTTATTAGACATTGGTGTTGATATTTTCAATATGGGTCTGTAGAGTTTGATTGAGAATGCCATGGTGTTGGGGGGACCTCAGCCAGCAGCTGCTCTCCTGGTCTCGGTCGGTGGGGAATAGTCATCCAGCATTGTCTGGATGGACACCGTATAAATTTTGAGTTGTGGTTATATAGCCAAGGTGGCTTCATATTTATTTGTATTTTCATTTAAATGTTAACAGGTTACCCTTGAACAACACCATGGCCAAAATGTATTTACCAAAATAATAAATGGTTTAAAGAAAGAATTGTTGTTGTCTCTTTGTTTAATGACTCCTTTGTGCTAGCCCATGCAACATTCTCTCTCACAGAGCCCAGTAGAAAAATTGATTCCAGTGTGTGTGGTGGTCAGCAAAACATATGCATTTACTAAATATGAGTTTACGGGATCTGCTTGTTTTATATGGTTTACTAAAGCCAGATTATGTGATTTATGTTTTGTCTGATATCTGAGGTTGCATCTCACCTGCTGGCTCTAGAGTACATAATTGGGATCATTAGTGCTTTCTTAACTACCTATCATTGGGGTGCTTTATATCTGGTGACTTATTTTTCTACTAGTTGAGAGTGGCACTGGTGATGTGTGAACACTGTGTGAATATTGTATCTCAATATAGGATTCCTGATTTCACATGGAGTTCATCTGCTGGTGCTTATTAGTGGAAAACAATTTATAGACACATATAGACTTTATTTGACATGTTGCATTTAATTTTGTATATTTTGCACTTTATTTTATATATATTTACTTTTATTTTATACTTTACTTTTTATGTGTTTATGCACTTTATTTCAGCGCTGCTTTAGGGAGGGATTCTAGTCCTTCTTTACAAAAAAACAAATGAAAAAAAACTGCATTTTATTGTGTCTGTATTGATATTGAAGATGTTTGCTCACTTGTCATCTAATGAAACCATTGTCAGCATGACAGTTAGTGAAGAGAAAAAATCTCCAATGGGATCCCACATAGCAGTAAAAGCTCAACAGGGGTTGGAATCCTCCCCTACTCTATCTACAACTGAATACAACTAAAAACAAATTATTATATATTAAAGCCCAACTCCATCCAAAGTTGTTATTTAGTTTTTGTGTAGAGTGGGGAAGGGTCAGACTATCTATTGGCTTCTTATTTCCATTCATATTCTTATGGGGGAGATTTCCCCATCACTTACTGTCAAAACTTTCGGTAATTTGATCACAAACATGGAGCCTATGATCAAAATGCTGACAGCCTATTGCATGAAATATAGCCTTATGCCCTGTACACACGGTTGGACATTGATCGGACATTCCGACAACAAAATCCATGGATTTTTTCCGACGGATGTTGGCTCAAACTTGTCTTGCATACACACAGTCACACAAAGTTGTCGGAAAATCCGATCGTTCTGAAAGCGGTGACGTAAAACACGTACGTTGGGACTATAAACGGGGCAGTAGCCAATAGCTTTCATTTCTTAATTTATTCTGAGCATTCGTGGCACTTTGTGCGTCAGATTTGTGTACACACGATCGGAATTTCTGACAAAGGATTTTGTTGTCGGAAAATTTTATAGCAAGCTCTCAAACTTTGTGTGTCGGAAATTCCTATGGAAAATGTGTGATGGAGCCTACACACAGTCGGAATTTCAACAAGGTCCTATCACACATTTTCCATCGGAAAATCCTATCGTGTGTACAGGGCATTAGTCTTTATCTCATACTTGCACAGATTACAACATGTTTAAAAGAATGCCAAAGGTTAATTAGAAGCCAGGGATTGATCTTGTGGTTTTTATATATCTAGAACACATAGCACCCACATGACAGAGGGACATTATAAGAGACTAATATTTGCAGGAATAGACAATGTCTATATGACTAGGACTAGGTCTGTATGAGTTTGTGAATGCAATGTACTCTACAAAATAAGGGTCTGGAGTTTCCATATAAAGAATTTTCCTGCAATACACAGCACTATGCCAAAACTATATTAAATTGAAAAACTGATATGTTGCCAAAATTGCTGTTATCATTGCTGTCTTTCTTACATTATTTAGCGGTGCTCCATGCAATTCCTGCAGGAGAAAAGGGGAAAATGTTTGGTGATCATGTCTGGGTGAGTGCTGCGCTTTCACACAAAAGCAGCAATTATTTACAGCTCTTTCCACCTTTATTTGGGACCGGTCTGGATAACGGGTTTTCTTTGATAGCAGAGTTTTGACAACTGATTGGGGAAATAAATCTGGCCTACTACTGGGAAAACCTATTGACCTTTTAAACTGTAAAGCAAAATATAAAGAAAAGCTAGTAAGATTGCTGCCCAGTTCAAGCCATTGTGTTGCTGAGCCAGAACATTATTGTGATATAAACTACCAAGGTCTGATGCTGAATTATTTAGAGGTATAAGTTAGCTCAAGGACAGGTGTTCTATTTATGCAGATGGCAAGATAAATTATTCAGAAATGGAGACAGGTAAAACAGACGGGAAAGGGAGCCAAAGCAAGACAGCCAGAGGGCGGCTCTTATACAATTACCAAACAGAATAAATGCTCCTCTCTGTGTGATGTGAGCGTAGAGGGAAGACGAAGCCATGTCTGAAACACATGTTGTTTCATAGGGATCTATGCTAAGGTGTCATCATTTGACTTAAGCTACACATTTAATCTGTCGCTGGGAACGTTTCCTGCTTTGGAACAGACTCAGTTTATTAAAATACTGTATAAAAGCTGCAACTGCTTATATCCAGGCAAGATATACATTTTTTAAAGGAAATACATGAATGCAACTTTATATTTTCACTAAACAAAAACCCTGCTTGTTCTATTGAGCTTTCTCCGTCTTGCTGTGGGCATAATAACCTGTTACTGGAACTTGCAGTTGCATGGGAGTACAATGTATTAGGTTTGAGCAAGCAGAAAAAAAAAATCTATTTCTGTATAAATAAATGTTGCTGTACAATTTAAAAGAAGATAGGAAATTTACAAACTTCAGCCACCTACAAATCATTTCTGTACACGTTCACATACTAAAGCAAGCCCAGAAGCTCAAAAAAAATAAAAATAAAACGCTGCTACAGTATAATAGCTTGCATGCAGTAGTGGTATTGGTTGTGTCCCAAGGCTGTCTTTTGAGGCTGACTTATCCATTTATTCTGCATCATTTATTATCCAAACATTTTATTTTATTTTAAAGGGTCAGTCCACTGAAAAGTAATATTATACTTATAGGTGGAGCCTAATCATGGAAGTCAAGTCCCAGATTGTTCATAATTTACAAAAATAAATAAAAAAATTGAGCAGGGATAGAATGACCACCTCATACACCAAGTGTGCAGATCCAGGAACTCAAGAGCAGATATGTCACCCACAGAATTCCCAGGAGGTATAAGAAATAATTAGGTAGTTTAACTTTTCAGCAGGTGCTGAACACTGAAATATTAGTTTTGAATGGACTAACTGTTTAAGCACTAATACAGGAAATGCATGGGCTACATTCAGTGCTATGTAGTATATCTAAGGAATAGTTAATGTATTTCACTAGCACCTATTGCCTTCCGTTCTTCACTACACCCAAGCACCAGTGTATACTAAGAATCACACTCTTCAAATCAAGACTTGAACTCTACATGTGGTGCCAAACTACGAACCAAGTCAAAATCATACAGAATTTTTTAGAGCCTTGGCAAATAATGCATGCCTGTGCACATGTACGCTAATTCAAAATGCAAATTCCAAATTTAACATCACTAGAAACTGAATTTTTTTAGCAATGTTTGGAATACTGCATTAATGTAAGCTTGAGTTTGACTTGCCAAAGTAATCCTTACAGGAGTGTTCAAAGCCGTACACCATGCGTATATAATAAACATGGCTCCGTGTCAGCTTGCAAAATTGCATTTGAAATATACACTGCTAATACTATACTTTTAACAGCAACGTGTTTCAGTGACCCTCCAGCAGTAACCGAGTTTGAAGAGGACTATTCCGTCTTGATCACCAGTAACTGTGAAAATCACCTGCTGTCTTTTTGATGAATAACAACTTTGCCTCCAGTTAAAAGTGCTTCATGTCATTTTATCATGCTTTGCCATCAGGTAAATTAGACAGATAACAAGTTTCATCTGTGATGCCCCAGGGAGGTATCAGCAAGAACAAGCGAAACTCCTGGTATAAGCTTACCATATGTGCTCTGCTGTATCTGTGTTCCAATAAAGCCATTCATCAAATAGCCGCTTGTGAAAATGAAAGAACAGGCAGAGCATTTACTAAATATTCTATACAAATATATATGTGAATATACATAATATATATATGCAGTTCTATACAGTTGTGCTCAAAAGTTTGCATACCCTGGCAGAAATTGTGACATTTTGGCATTGATATTAAAAATATGACTGATCATGCCAAAAAAACTGTCTTTTATTTAAGGATAGCAATCACATGTAGCCATTTATTATCACATAGTTTTTCGGATCCTTTTTAAATCATAATGATAACAGAAATCACCCAAATGGCCCTGATAAAAAGTTTACATACCCTGGAATGTTTGGCCTTGGTACAGACACAGAAGGTGGCACACACACAGGTTAAAATGGCAATTAAAGGTTAATTTCCCACCTTGTGTGGCTTTTTAAATCACAATTAGTGTCTGTGTATAAATAGTCAATGAGTTTGTTAGCTCTCACATGGATGCACTAAGCAGGCTAGACCTTGAGCCATGAGGAGGTAGAAAAGAACAGTCAAAAGACATTATGATTTAACCACTTGCCAACCGCCGAACGCCGTTATACATCCTCAGTTTGAGGACGGATATCGTTGCTATGGCAGCAGCTAGAAGCCATAAGCCCTGTATCCCCTTGTTTGGCCGGCAGTTGGCTACAAGATAAAAGCGGTCTCTGCGGCGGATGCGCCGCAAGATCACTTTTATCGATGTCCTCCGCTGCTTACCGGAGCCATTGGCAGTGATTGAGGCGATCCAGTCATCTCACTGGCTGTGCATGAGGGGAAGATGGCCCCCACCTGTCTCCATGACACTGCAGAGCGGAAGCGACGTCAAAACGTCACTTACGCCCATAGCTCTTAGACATTTTTTTTAAATCATTTTTTTTAATGAAAATTTTATGAGATCTGAAGTCTTTTTGCTTTTTTTTCATACTTATTTTTTAAAAACAGTGTAAAAATAAAAAATAAAAGGTAAAATGTATAAGAAAAAAAAAAGAATTTAAACGCGCCCTGTCCCGCCGAGCTCGCCTGCAGAAGCGAACACATACGTGAGTAGCGCCAGCATATGAAAACGGTGTTCAAACTACACATGTAAGGTATCGCCGTGATTGAGCAAGAGCAATAATTTTAGCCCTAGACCTCCTCTGTAACTCAAAACATGCAACCTGTAGAATCTTTTTAATGTCGCCTATGGAGATTTTTAAGGGTAAAAGTTTGTCGCCATTCCACGAGTGGGCACAATTATGAAGCGTGACACGTTGGGTATCAATTTACTCAGCGTAACATTATCTTTCACAATATAAAAAAAATTGGGCTAACTATACTGTTGTCTTATTTTTTAATTTAAAAAAGTGTATTTTTTCCAAAAAAAGTGCGCTTGTAAGACTGCTGCGCAAATATGGTGCGACAGAAAGTATTGCAATGACTGCCATTTTATTCTCTAGGGTGTTAGGAAAAAAATGTATAATGTTTGGGGGTTCTAAGTAATTTTCTAGCAAAAAAAAATGTTTTTAACTTGTAAACAACACATCTAAAAAAGAGGCCTGGTCTTTAAGTGTAAAAAGGATCCAAAAAACTATGTGATAATAAATGGCTTCATGTGATTGCTATCCTTAAATAAAAGACAGTTTTTTGGCATGATCAGTCATATTTTCAATATTAATACCAAAATTTCACAATTTCTGTCAGGGTATGCAAACTGTATATACACACACACACACAAATAAACACATATGCAGTAATTACACACACAGATACAAATGAATCAGCAATGAAGACCTCTCTATCGGAAAATTCAATACTGCCATGTTGCATGAGTTACTGACTTGGAACAAGTGTGCATATCAGGCATTCTGGCTTCTCTCTGGCTTGACTTACTACATGCTTGTTCCAGGACAGTGATTCAGCAGTTTTGAAGCCAGAGACAGCCAGGAAATAAGTATTTTTAGAAATAAGACAGTAATGGCAGCTTCTAAAAAGTTTAAATCTTTTTTCAATTATTGCTGTTTGTGTTCCTATAAAAGAGATTTCCCTTCAATCCCTGTTTTGTACGCCACCCATGGTAATCTACAAAAACTGGGTGTGGTCTATCTAAAGTGGGTGTGGCTTAATAGGGTTAGGTATACCAGTGGGGTAGTGGGGTATAGTCATAATAGGCATTTGATCATGGTGAAATAGAGCAAGGTTTTCATTACCCTTATCATAAACATATTTATTTTGTATAGAAATTAAGGTAGCTTAAAACAAACAATTAGTCTGGTTTCTGGAAGTTGAAGTTACTTAAAAATAAAAATATATTTGTTAATTTTGTGTATTTTTTATTATATGACACATCAAAAATGTACAGTATGTAAACAAAAAGTTTGCATAAATTTGGAATTTTATTTACATATTTTTTTACTGTTTCAGCTTGAGACATTAAAGGCAGATTAAGGAGTTGTTTTGTCTGCAAATGTGCACTAAAATAAAATAAATAACTTTAACAATTGTAAAGACTGTAAACTTATATTACTGTATATCATACAATACAACTGAAAATTGAAATAGTGTTTGCAGGCTTTATTCACACAGAATTTGCTGCTGTTTGTAAAAATGCAGCGTGCCCAAACCAGACATTATGAATGACAATTAAAGTGGTTGTGATTGTGAAGCCTAAACATTTTTTACTATAATGCATTGCCTGCAAAAGCCTATTTTTACACTGACAGCGGGAATGAAATGGTGCAAGTTCAGCTGAACTCACACCATTTCATTCCCGCATGTCAGTCCCGACTTCAGGGGCGATTTCATAGCCATCTGTGCAGGTTTCTGCACAGATATCTATGGAAATCGCACCCCGAAGTCACCAAAAGTAGTACAGAAACTACTATTGGGAATCAGTGCCGCATCGCAAATGCAGCATCGCACCGATTCGGATGGTGCCATTGCCAGCAATAGTCGCCGATTTGGCAACATGTCAAATCGCATGCCAAATCGCTGCAATGTGAACCAGGGCTTAAGGTAAAAAAACTTTTCAGTATGTGTATCGCAAATGGGCTCTTGTAAACATCTGTCAAGAGGAAAACAGGTTTAAAAATGCGCCTAAGCCACAGTTTTGCAAATGCATTTAGGCGCGTCAAGCGTTTGGGTGTTTATTCATTTCATTGTCCAGAATATTAATTTATTCTGGTGATTGAAATACAAAAAAAAATGCAGTAGAGATAAATGGGCCTGGTGCTTAGGCACGTCTATAGGAACACTGAGAGCAATAAAAATTTACAGAGATTCTAACCTTTTTCAAATTCTATTTAAAGCCCCATTTCAGTATAATTTTCCCCCCAACTCCCTCTACTGTTCTCTGGAAAGAAAGAAAAAAAATCCTATCGAAATCCCCCTATTTTTATTTCGCATAACCGGTGGTCCCGTGATGCTGCAGGCCCAAGTCTTCTCCTCTTCTGTTTACTTCCTGGAACGGTCCTTCATCTGGGGACCACGTCAGTGCCTGCATGACATGGACACTTCCTGTTTGTGGGATTCTCTCAGGATCCAGAAGAGAATGACACAATCCTGGGAGATCAATATTTCTATCTTAAAAAAGCATCTTTTGCCTGTGAAAAGAAACCTAAATTGTTGTTCTTTCTTGTAATTTGTTCATTTTTATCTGATGCAAATGTAACTGAAATAAACATTACCAGTTATAATAAGACAAGCTTGTTATCTTAATCACTGTATATGGGCAGATGTATGGACTTGAGTCTAGTGATAGTGATCTAGAGCAGTTTATTTCTTATGCCGCGTACACACGACCGGACTTTACGGCATACTTGGTCCGGCGAACCGGAGTCCGTCGGACAATTCGGTCGTGTGTGGGCTCCACCGGACTTTTTTTCCCCAAAAGCTCGACAGACCTAGAAATGAAACATGTTTCGAATCTTTGCGACGGACTCAAGTCCGGTCGAAAAGTCCTCTCGTCTGTATGCTAGTCCGACGTACAAAAACCGACGCTAGGGCAGCTATTGGCTACTGGCTATGAACTTCCTTATTTTAGTCCGGTCGTAAGCCATCACGTACGAATCCATCGGACTCTGGTTGATCGTGTGTAGGCAAGTCCGTCGAAAAGTCCGCCGGACAAAGTCTGCCGTAAAGTCCGCTCCTGTGTACACGGCATTAGGTGCATGTGTACACATGGTCAGAAAAAACAATACTATAAGTGAAAGGAGACAAAGGTCTACCAAGGCAACAGTAATAAGGGGGAGCACGCTATTCAGTAGTACTCATTCTGGACAGAAAAAAGGCAGACCATCTTTCCTCTGGGTCAAGTGGGAGCCTGAAGTTCAGCTTTATCACCCTTGCAAGTTTATTGATAAGCGGCTCAATGAAAGAAAATGTCACTACAGATTTTGAGCATTGCTTGTGATTGAAACCCTATTTCTGATGTGCTAAAGGGCACTAATGAGAACCTGAAGCAGTTGGAGGTGCTCATTACTACGCAGAGACAACTTGTTGAAAAATCTTGTGTAGCAAGGTCCTGGAGCTCCTAAGGCCTAATGGTGACCTCAAGGGTTAGGGAGAGCTGACATCTTTCCTTGTAGAGTGGGTTGCTAGGCATGGTGGGTGTGATGCAAGAAGAATGATGGGTGCCAGTCACTTTTTGAATGCAAAGAAGAGATTTATTTTCTCTTCATAGAACTGGGGAGAGAGATTAGGGCCAGGACACCCTTAAGTAGATGCAATGGTAATTGGCAGACTCCGAGACTTTTATAGGTAGACAGCTATACAGTGGAAGGCCTCCAGCTGGATAACACTTCTGTATAGGTAGGACCACTGTCTCCTATGACAACTAATCTTGCAACAATCACTAACGGTAATTGTAGATAACTCTTGGTAACACAGAACAGTCCTTCTACTTATCTCACAGTATCCCACTGTAGATCTTCACTCACTAAGCGCCCAATCTCTCACTAGACTTTCAGATCCCAGTCATCACTGGATCCCCTGAGCTCTTCCACAGCTATCCAACTGTATACTCCTCAAGCGTCACCCCTGCTATCCTGCTGGGTACCTGGCTGGGCACCTGCTGATACATTCCCACTTCTTCACCATCCCCCACTGGTGAGAAGACTGCTCAGATACTTGCCTCAGCTTACTCATAGTAGTCTCTGGTAACAAGGTGGGTTGCCCCTTAGTGGCAACAGTTTCCCCTTTACCTCTGACCACAACTGGTTCCCCCGTCCGGCTGAACCTTCACAACACGGTTGGACTCCAATCCTGCAGTCCCAACCCTACGCTGCTTCTCCTGCTCCCGGATAGGCCTCAGGCAGCCTAGCAGCCAGGTGTCCCCGAGATAGGCCTCAGGCTTCTGGGCCTAGCAGCCCTGGGTGACATAACACACATCCAACCAGAAAGCCGTCCAGGTGGCACAGAACCCGATCACCTGACTCCACTCAAATAATTCCAAAGAAACTCCAAAGCTCAAAAAAACCCTTGCCCATTGGCTGAGACACCCCATCCATTCATAATTTTCCCTTGCTATGCCCTTGTCTATCTAATGTTACCAGCTACAATGCCACCTAGTGACAGAAGAGAAAAGTGCAGAAATTCCAGAATTAAAGGGAAATCAGTGGATCTCCTAACGATTAGCCAGGAAAATTACTACCTGGAAAACTCAATTGGTTAGCAACCCAGCCTAAACACCAAGGTGTTACACTTGCTATGAGCAGGACCATTTCTTACTCTTGTGTAGAGAAGGGGGAAGCATCTGAAGTACAGCTGTCAGCATAAATCAAGAATTGCAGCAAGTTTAGGCATTCCATGCAGTTATACAAGGAAGGGTAGGCAGCTCCTTTCCCACCTATGGCCACGTTTACTCAGTGCACGTTTGTTGGAGATCCAATAAAATGTATTCTTTATTTCTGGGTGCAGCTATATTTTATTGCATCCTTGGCTGATGGCTTACTTAGGTGTTAAATAAATATGATGTGCATTGAAACCCCATTCCAGTCAAAATGTTTTATAATGGGAGAGGCCCAGAACCCCTCTCTGATATTTATTGTACACTGTGGGGTTGATTTACTAAAACTGAAAAGTAAAAAATCTAGTGCAGCTCTGGGTAGAAACCAATCAGTTTCAGTGGGCAGAATTGGCACAATTCTGCCTTGTTACGGAGGCGGGGTCTCTGGATGACATTACGAGGGACGGGGTCTCCGGATGATGTCCCCAGATGGCCACGCCCCATGGCTATATAAGAACTGGCAGACACTGGACCTGAAACAACAGCGGGAGGCAGTATCGGAGGAGGACCAGGTTGGCGGAGGAAGAAGTCATCGGCGGAGGGAGAAGAACCAGGAGAAGAGGTGGACAGAGAAGAACTAGGAGAAGAAGCAGAGGGAGAAAAACTGGGAGAAGAAGCGGAGGAAGACAACCGGAGGCAGGAGACTGGAGGAAGAAGACATGGAGCAATGACTGGGAACATACTTCATTTTTAATGAAGGACTTTTCAAAAACCGTCTCTTGTTTTTTGTAAAACTACACTTCTTTTTTTTTTGGTGAATGGGTAGGGGAACAATGTACCCCATACTCATTCACATAGGGGGGGTCCCCTTGTTAAAGGGGGCTTCCAGATTCTGATTCCCCCACAATCAGTGCTCACTTGTCCCCCCTTTCCTGACCTGCCGGGCTGCATGCTCGGATAAGGGTCCGGTATGGATTTTGGGGGGGACCCCGGTATTTTTTTTTACATTTTGGCGTGGGGAGTTCCCCTTAAAATCCATACCAGACCAAAGAGTCTGGCATGGTCATGGGAGGGGGGGGCATTACTTTTTTTTATTTTGGCGTGGGGTTCCCCTTAAAGATCCTCAGAGCACAAGTCACATGCCACAAGTCGGATCAGTTAAGATGATGATCCGACTTGGATGTGACGTACATTCAAATAAATGGACTGAAATCGTGTCCAAGTCAACCAAAGTAGTGCAGGGAGCATTTTCAAAGTCAGACTGACACAAGTCAGACCAGTTAAGACAGATCTCATAGGGAACCATTGATTCTGACATGTCATGTGACTTGTGCTCTCGAAGTCGGAGCGCATGTTGGACCAGTGTGAACCAGCCCTTAGCAAGATTTCTCTTCATTACCTGCAAGGATAGAAAGTGAAGGGCAAATTTTCAGTGAAAAACATTCCCTCTTGTTTTGTCCTGCTGTGAAAGCTGTTAGAAAGGTACTAAATGAGACGAAAGTCCCCCCAGTGGAGACACAAACAGATTATTTTTTTTCAGTAAAATGTAATGGGTTAACGCCTCTATTGGGTTATTATTACTGTCTGTGACTTCTGTCCCAGTGATAATCGTTCCCTCATTTCTTGTCTTGTTGTTGAAGGTTGTCAGAGAGACATGAAGTAGGATGAAATCTCCCCAATACGGTTACAAACAGCAAAAAAAAATACACTTTTTCTACATCTATCTAAAACTAAGTAAATAAAGTTTTGTCTGGAGTTGGGATTTAAGATGAGTGATTGTGATTTTGTAGCTTCTGCAATAACTTTACGAACATGGTCATAGAGAACTTGCCTTTAGCAAGAATTTCTCATGTAGTCCATTGCAATGGTAAGCTACTGGTTGCAAAACAGTCAGCTAACAACTTTAATTAACAAACTACTCATTATCCTACCCATGTATTAACTGCTCTGCACATAATGCAGAATCTCTAAATTTTCTGCCCAATAATTTGCACACTCTGCACAATTTAGCTAAATCTTCCTAAGGGCAGATATTTCAATTAGAAATTAAACTTGCTTTAAGACGCAATCAGAAAAACAGTATGATACCAGTTTGGATTAGAAATGAGCTAGGGAGTCAATAACTGTTTCAGTCTAAGATATGCAGGGTTATATTGGGTTATCCCATCAGCAAGTTGCTAATGTAATCTTCAGAAAACTTTTTTCTGTAATATTCACACTGTTAGTTATAATCTGGGTATCACAAGTAGTTATATGTGATTATAATCATATAATGAATTGTGCGCCTTATTCAATAATCACTTGCAAAGTATTAAAGTAATCTTAACAGACCCCTAGCATTTTGTGGTGCTGGTAACAAGTCACGTGGCACAGTCTCCCTGCTTGTGTCTGCTGCAGTTAGTGGGTCCTACTGTGCAATAACGCGGTCTACTAGAGATTGCATCGCTGGTAACAGCAGCTCATGGAGACACACACACACTGAATGAACTAGAGCTATAGAGGTGACTCATAGAGTCATTACTAAATTATAGTCCTGAAAACCCAAATCTTCTAACTCTAGTTTGCACATTTTTATTTTCAACATATTTAATGTAATACTACTAATAATAATGGCAAATAGAAACTACAAATTAATGTGACCTAAGCATGTGTCATCATGAAAATAAATGTAATTGATGTAAATAAATAACAATTACAATTTTTTATGCTCAATTCATTATTAATAAGGCAATGTGTAAACTGCAGAAACCCATTATTAATATTTATCCATACACTGAAGAGACTATATTAAGAACAAGTATGTTTCGTTGGTGATTAAAGTGACTCTGTTGGTAGTTGCAACACAGGCTTGCCTGTAAAGTAAACAACACATTTTTTTGTTAATTTTACCTGTTCACCCCCCACCTGCCAATCTTTGCTGTCTTGAAGAACTACATTGGTGAAAAATCATATGCATCTGACACTTCTGGGAGTGTACGATGCCTGGTTCTGCTCTGCAGTCTGTGGTCTGTTACTGGCCCCTAAGTCACTATGGAACACAGAAGTGGCATTTGTATCAACCCTCTGAAACATTTCATAAGCAGTTTTATAAATATCAAGGAATGTTCCTGGCAAATGTGCCTGGACTCACACCATGTGCAGAGACCTGTGTTTAAATACAGGTCACCTGTTGGTCAGGTTGTTAAGCCAGTTTATAGCCCAGATGCCCAATGTAGGCCTCTACTATTTGCAATGATGGCCAATATGAGACCCCTTTACTTAATGTCATCCTTCTCCCTCTCCTTAGCACTGACCCTTCTCACTTTCCCAGGAGTTTCTAACTTTGCAAGGCCTTGCAGGACCCATGGTTTCAGCCTAGGGCTACAGCCACACACCTGGGGCACAATCACTAGGCACATGACAGAACTCAAGGGGTCTTTCCTCATCTCAGGTGGGCAGCCCTCTTCCCAGCTTTCCATTACCTGCTCCCAGACAACCATGGTTTACACTTTGTAAATCAGGATTCCATCACTATTACTAGTCCACCATATTATGAGAATAGGACTGCCTCTTCTGGCCACCCTCAGCCCTGCTGTGTCCAAACTCACTTCACATGCCAACATTTAAATAGGCAGGCATACTATTGAAATGACCAGCTAGAAGCCGAGTTCTTTCACTTTACTTAACCACTTGCCAACCACTTATGCAGCGCACATATGCGTAGCACCCTCTTGTGTGTGCTACTAGTAGTGGCAGAGTAGGATAATTTACCTGACTCATTTTACAGTCTGAGTCTTAATTGGGTCAGGGTTCTCTAGAGTTCAGTGCTGGATGACTCATCCTGGCAGCTCTCCGATGCCTCCCCCTGGTGTCTGTAAGGTTAGAGAACCTTCTAGAATTAGAGGGGGGGTTAGGAGAAGCTGTCATGATTATTTATGGGGTCTCAGCCAATCCCCAGTAGTGGGCTGGCATGGGACAGAGACAACCCCATAAATAGACATGGGCCATGTCAGCAAAGGGAGTCAGGTGAAAGATGGAGATGAAGTGTTGAGGAGGCTGTCGGTGTCCCTGAGGGGTACCCCCTAGTCTGAGGGGGTGTCCTGTCGTGAGCCGGGTCTCAGGGGCTGGAAGGATCCTGCCATTAAAAAAAAGGGAGGAGGCTTTCCTGGAGGTACAGGAGCAAAGAGTGGCCAGAGTGAGTAATTCAACACTGTTGGGAACTAACAAGGGGTGTGACTGCCACATGTAGCATGCCTCCACTTGTAGACAGCGGTGGGCTTAAGTATTCTACCTTTCCCTGAAAAATCTCCAGCAAGTCAGCTGGGTGTGCTGGTGAAGAGTCAGTACGGTGGGCTGGAATAGAGAGTCAGCTGGTTGGGCTGGTGAAGAAACAGCCAGGAGGGCTGGCGAAAGAGACAGTTGCAGCCAAGTGGGCTAGCATTGCCTGAAGCACTTAAAGTTGTACATAGGAAGATGTCCCTGAAATTATTGTTGCCCTCAAGTGGGCATCCTTTAACCTCCTATCCCCATGCAAGTTGTTAACCCCCTATTAAACAACAAAATCAAAGCTACGGACTGTTTTCTGACTTTGCGTGCCTGTGAAGATTCGGTGTGCCAGCTCCTACATGGAGTGTGCTACATATGCATCCATGGTGGCATGTGGCTGTGTGCTGAGAGTGCGCTCACTGCTCACTCCCAGCAAACTAACTTGAGTTTTCACTGCTTCTGATCAGGAGCCAGCAGGGCGTGCTCTTGATCATATCACCTCTGTGAGAGCCAAGTACAGTGGTCATGTGATAAAGAAGCCGAGCTGCCTTCTGGGCATTAAAGGGTTAACAGTTAAGCAGTGCCATTGATTATAAGTAAAAATTAGTGGTATTGTACACAAAGTATGTTACAAACATCCCTACTTCTTGCATTAGTTCATATACCCAGAGTCTAGCATAAAAATTCAACAGTCTTCCCCCACTTTTATAGTAAAATAAATGAACAGGCCCTATATTGGGACACCCCTGAGGGAGAACTGAAAACACAGTCCCATTAAATCACTTCCCATCACTCATTTTTTTGATAGCACTTCCTCGGGCAATGTGCCTAAAAATCACTGACCTCCAGGGAATATGTTGTTTAAAACCTTTAACGCCCATCCATTACAATAGCAACCAACAAAAAAACATGTTAATGCTGACAACAGGAAATAATTCATGAACATTTTAGTCTGGATTTTAAAGATAGTAGTGAGGGTATGAAAGAATGACCCACTCCCAGGCTGGGGGTCTGGCTGGCGGACATGTAAGTCCAACTCCTCCTTACCTTAATAAGCTGTACCAAAATATTTTTTTCCATCAAAATGCAGCGATCCAAGCTAAATTTGCAGAAACACTACTTCAAACTTTGGGCCACGTGCTTGCCATGTGTGGGCCATGTAAAACTGTGGGCCATCAGGAACAAATGTCTATGAGATGCTCCAACGCACAGCGCTCCTATATAACCTGCCTTTTTCAGTCTATCATTTAAAAAAAGTCACTCATGTATGTAGTGAAACTGATATCCATAGTCACCCCTGAATTGGACAAATAAGCTATAGCTGTAGCCATGAGAAATGGGTAAAGTTACTCCCACAGCCCTTTCTAGGGGAAGGTAGGAATTTAAGACCCGAATAGGGGTTACATAGCCTGGCACTGGGTTACCAGCTGCAGCATCACAACTGGACAGTGTCTTTTAGCTCTGGAGGTAAGTCCACCTCTGTTTCATCCTATTTCCCTATCTGAGGGTACACACCCAAAGGCCTCCAGCTCTGGCCTACTCATTGTTGCATGTGGCTCATCCTCAACAAACAAGCCCAGTGACTCGCTAACCAATTCCAGCTCAACCCCTTCTTTAGTACTCTCTGCAGAGATAGCAAGTTCTGCTATCACATTCATTCAATCTCTCCCCCCTTTTCAGGGTCCCCCAATTCAACCCTTTTGTGCACTGGGGATTCGGGCCTCAACACATCCAGGCCTCGGGACCTGACCAGCTCTGGAGTTACTGGTCTTGTAGACACCTGTAGGCACCCCTGAAAGGATTTCCTCCCAGGACAAACCAATCTTCCCAGATATCCTTTAGTCCTGGGGCTCAGCCTTCTCTGGCAGCAAATAACACATGAAGGCCCTGCAGAAGCCCACAGAGAAATTTCTGCCATCACCAGCTACATGCAGAACACAACAATAAGAAGAATCAGTCATTCAATGATGGCACAGAAGAATGCCCCTTTGCGGCATAAACCTCAGCTCCATATCTAAATCAACTCCAGGGCCTGATAGATGGGATTGTTGTGGTCTCTCTTGTTGCTCACTATTTCTTTTCTAAGGCAGTCCGGCCATTGATACCCACAGAAAGTAACACATATTCTCCCTCTCACACATATGTGTGCTACAAACCTGCAGTTCTCAACTCCTATACAGAAACTCTGCCTATCCTGTTCTAGCACACTCGCAAGACTTCCAGAACATTCCAAATTTCAGACCTCAACTGTCCACACTCATGTGTATGTATGACAGATCCAAGACCCTTTCATGTAATTTTCCTGATTCTCCACAGCACTGATTCTTCTCTTTCTTTATGTCAGGAGCTATCAACTTTATAAGACCTTGCAGGTTCTGTACTTTTAGCTAGGACTCTGAATGTCCACCTATACACCTGTGGCCCATGCAAGATGGTGGCCAGGTCGCCAGGCAAATGCCAAAACTTGAGGGGTCTTTCATTACCACGGGTGGTCAGTCCTCAACCCAGCCAGCCACCACCAGCTCCTAAAGCAACCAAGTAAGCTTAAAACTGAATTGTTAATTATACTAACCAATGAGGCATTAGCTGGATGAACAAAACAACTCTCCAAAATCTTTCCTTATGACATAGACACACAAAAGGAGGAGGAGTTGGAGGAGTAGGAAGAGGAGAAGTAGGGTGAGAAGAAGTTGAAGGTTGAAGAGGGATAGGAGGAGGAGGAGGTCACGTGGGTATTCCTCTCCACCTACTACATCCATGTGACCTTTTTTTAGGCATGCTTGTAATTTTTATTTTTTTTTTAATTTCTTAATTTGGGGAATGGCAGGTAGCCTATAGCCGCAGGATTCTACATTACATTTTCACAGTTGCTTGCCCTTCCCCTGGCTTTAAGATTTTTCCTCTACATCTACTTTTGCCTGTCTTTCTTCCTACATTGTGGAGGGTGGACAGTGTACGGACATAGGTTTTCCCCCTGTAGCTATGCCTCCAGTGCTCTGACTATAATTAAATAAAATAATATTTAAAAAATTACAGCTAATGAATGTCTAGAGGAAGAAAGATTATGCTGGCAGAGGTAAAGAATTAGCAGGCATACAAGATGCCTAGCCTCTACTGTGTGCAGCCCATGCACTTTATCAATACCAAAAAAATACAGAAACAAATATGAATACACATGAAGATAGAAGAAAGCAAATATTTCCACTAGATTATATTGGAGGGGTTGCAGCAGAAAGAGTTTGAACAAAGGGGGGTTAGATCGCCAGACTTGGGGTGGTTATAGTGTAGCTTTTTTTTGTAACTTCAGGTGGTAGTCCTCTGTACTCTGTGATATGCCCCCCCCCCCTCCCCCCCATCTACCAGCATGTCATTGCTCTTCCATGTATGCTTCTCCATTAGGTACGTTCTTCTCTACTTTTCTTGCACCCAAATGCAGTCTGACACATCATCTTTGCACTGCCCATCTGGTGGAAAGCGCCAGCTGCTGGCCCTTCAAAGAATTATTTTGCTGATGTTTGCTTTTCTCAAGAACAAATGAAAGCCCCTAACTCCACCCTATTTTGTTCTGCTCTTTTAATCATTTTGGCACAGCCAGTCAACCTCCTGTGAACAAGAGAGATTACCATGGTTCCACATGCAGCAAGGCCTAAATGGAGTGCTCAAACTATTTTATCTTCTCCTGTCATAGTCAGTTTGAAGGGGGTGGTGAAATATAGATACTGGGTGATCCAAAGGGAAATAATAATTTGATTCAGTAGATATACAGTATAATATACTGTAGTTAAGTTTATATAGAGTAGATCACTGATTAATTACACTCACTAATTCACAGGTTTTCATTGTGCACCATTACAACCTTCTAGCTGCCGGCATCCTAATGACCAATGGTGTCATCAGTTGATAAGGAGAGTGCCAGTCGCCTACATAGTATCCTTGTTTGACCCTCCCTTGCCTCTCTCCATCACATTGAGGTCACATTAGCTGAGTAATAGAGAAAAAGTGAGGGAGAAGAGAAACTTTGGAATACTGGTCAGTACCAGTTTGCAAAAGTGTATTTGCTTTGGAAGAATAAATCACTTCTAACGTTGGGTGTCCTACTTGGGCTTGTGGATGTTTCTGCATTATGTAAAACTATTAGAATAGTTTTTACATTTTTGAATGGGGTGCCTTGAGGCTGTCCATAATTTTGAAAGGGTGCCTTGACTGAAAAAGGTTGAGAAAAACTGGAGTAGATAGATATTATAGAGAGTGGTCAGGGAAAGAGCTGCTCATAGCAATAATTTTCCCTACAACCTTTGCTTGTGCAGTAAACCAGAATGATCAGTTCTAATGAATACAGTCATAGTCAGTTTTAGGGGTTTTGGTAGTATTAGTGGAGAAGAAGCATTCGAGAAAAAAACTGTTGTTACTGATGCACCATCAGCAATGGCAGTTTTTTTCTGAAAAAAAAATGTGGGCTACTTTTTTAACTACTATAAAAAAATAAAAATAAAGTTATAAAAGAGTATGGCTTCTGTCAAAGTGAGTCTGTTATGGCTTTGGGTTTGGCAAACATGTACTGTACCTGTAAGGGTTTCCTCCAAGTTTTCAGATCTCTTTTGATAGTGGGAAATGTATTCACTGATACTTTGGCTTTCTTTGTGCAAAGTGAAAATCAAAGTAAAAATAAACTGTGCTTTTAAGGGTGATAACTTTGAAATTTACATTTTTTTTCCAGCTTTTGATATAGCTTTTTAACCTTTGACTATTTACTGCATACCATTGCAGGTTATTTACTGGTCTTAATCTATTTAAATTTAATAAAGTTTACAGTATACATCATATATATAAAATTTCAACTTAACACCACAGAAAAAAATAAATAAATTGTGAATAACTGTGCAAACAATGTTCCACCAGCTGCAGTGCTAACGTAAGCTCAATGGCAATACTACAAGAACAAATACAAAATTACACCGCACTAAGTGCTTTAAACATCAAAATAATAGTTCCAGCTTGCCTGATTGCTACCATTATTGCCATGGCTTAACCCTTCTTGTATCCAGTACTCGGCTACAGGTAGAATGTAGGTAGAATGTATCAGAATATAAACTGTTAATTTGCAAATAATACATTGTGCATACAGGCATATATGATATATATATACAAAATTACACCACACTAAGTGCTTTAAACATCACAATAATAATGTATCAACACCAATCTTTATAGCTTATGATTAGGGATGGGCCGAACCCCCCCCCCCCGTTTGGTTCGCACCAGAACATGCGAACAATTTGTTCAAACAGGCGAACACCGTTAAAGTCTATGGGACACGAACATGAAAAATCAAAAGAGCTAATTTTAAATGCTTATATGCATGGTATTGTCTTAAAAAGTGTTTGGGGACCTGGGTCCTGCCCCAGGGGACATGTATCAATGCAAAAAAAAGTTTTAAAAATGGCTGTTTTTTCAGGAGCAGTGATTTTAATAATGCTTAAAGTGAAATAATAAACGTCTAATATTCCTTTAAATTTCGTACCTGGGAGGTGTCTATAGTATGCCTGTAAAGTAGCGTATGTTTCCCGTGTTTAGAACAGTCTGACAGCAAAATTACATTTCTAAAGGAAAAAAAGTCATTTAAAACTATTTGCGGCTATAATGAATTGTCGGTCCGGCAATACACATAAAAGTTAATTGATAAAAACGACATGGGATTCCCCCACAGGGGAACCCCGAACCAAAAATGTAAAAAAAATGGTGTGGGGGTCCCCCTCAAAATCCATACCAGACCCCTCAGGTCTGGTATGGATTTTAAGGGGAACCCCGCACCAAAATTTAAAAAATGGCGTGGGGTCCCCCCAAAATATCCAAGCACGCAACCCGGCAGGCCGCAGGAAAAGAGGGGGGATGAGAGAGTGCCCCCCTCCCGAACCGTACCAAGCCACGTGCTCTCAACATTGGGAGGGTGCTTTGGGGCCCCCCAAAGCACCTATTCCTATGTTGATGGGGTGAAGGGCCTCATCCCCACAACCCTTGCCCGGTGGTTGTGGGGGTCTGCGGGCGGGGGGGCTTATCAGAATCTGGAAGCCCCCTTTAACAAGGGGACCCCCAGATCCCAGCCCCCCCTGTGTGAACTGGTAATGGTGTACAAATGTACCCCTACCATTTCACAAAAAAAGTGTCAAAAATGTTAAAAAAAGACAAGAGACGGTTTTTGACAATTCTTTTATTAATGTCTTCTTCTTTCCCTGCTTCTTCTTCCATCTTCTTCTGGTCTTCCTTCGGTGTTCTTCCTCTATCTTGTTCTTCCCCCGATTCTTCCTCTGCTTCTTCCTCTTCTTCCTCCAATCCTCTGCTTCTTCCTTCGGGCTTCTCGTCTGCATCTTCCTCCGGCTTCTTCTTCCTCGCTTCGTTCTCTGGACGATCCGCATCCGTGGGAGGTTCCCACAGTTTGACGCTTCTGTTCTTCTGACAGTTCTTATACAACTGAGGGCAGGGCCTCCCAGGGACCCTGCCCCCCTCTGACGCACGGGGACTTCACGGGGACTTTCCTATGGCTTTCCCTGTGGTGCCAGAGGGGGGCGGGGAAAAGAAGAAGACATTAATAAAGGAATTGTCAAAAACTGTCTCTTGTCTTCTTTAACATTTTTGACACTTTTTCGTGAAATGGTAGGGGTACATTTGTACCCCATTACCATTTCACACGGGGGGAAGACCGGGATCTGGGGGTCCCCTTGTTAAAGGGGGCTTCCAGATTCCGATAAGCCCCCCGCCCGCAGACCCCCACAACCACCATGCAAGGGTTGTGGGGATGAGGTCCTTGTCCCCATCAACATGGGGGCATCCTCCCCATGTTGAGGGCATGTGGCCTGGTACGGTTCAGGAAGGGGGCGCTCTTTTGTCCCCCCTCTTTTCCTGCAGCCTGCCAGGTTGCGTGCTCGGATAAGGGTCTGGTATGGATTTTGAGGGGGACCCCCACGCCATTTTTTTTTATTTTGGCACGGGCTGAACCATACCAGGCCACATGCCCTCAACATGGGCAGGGTGTCCCCATGTTGATGGGGACAAGGGCCTCATCCCCACAACCCTTGCCCGGTGGTTGTGGGGGTCTAAAGACAGTAGACAGTTTTTGACAATTCCATTATTAATGTCTTCTTCTTTCCCCACTTCTTCTTCCATCTTCTTGTGATCTTCCTTCGGTGTTCTTCTTCTTCCTCCATCTTGTTCTTCCCCGCTTCTTCCGCTATCTTCCTCCGCTTCTTCCTCCGGTCTTCTCGTCTGGCATTTTTTTGTGAAATGGTAGGGGTACATTTGTACCCCATAAACCAAAAAGAGAAAAATTTAACCCTGCGCTCACCCAACAGAAAAGCAGCTCACACAACAAATAGGATATTGTCAAAATTTCAGTGCATAGACAAGTGTAGCGCTTGTAATTTTAAAAACTTATATACATTTATAAGAGTAAAGAAACGTCTATATCGATCAACAATAAATACAAAATATGACAAATTAACAAATAAAGTCTTTGATGATCTTCAGGTGTTTTTTAGACTGAAAGAGGCTGATGTTAGTCCAAAAAAGTATATAATTCCTTATTCACCACGTGGGTAACGCATGCAAAGATGTGATGGACCCTCCACATAGAGAAAAAGTGAAGGCTTACCGGAAGGATTGAACTCATAGGAACGTACGTTCAATGAGTCAATCAAGCTTGTAGCCCCAACGGGCAATGAGAAGGAAGGGCCTCACGATTAGATGGCGACAAGACTCCCAAACATATCCAGACTCCTGACGGAACTTTAGAATGGATGGCAGACCTTCCCACAGATCATCTCCTCTGCCACCAAATCCTGCAACGTCTCCTCTCTACGTCCTTCCAAATGGAAATCCATTTGTACGTTCCTATGAGTTCCTATGAGTTCAATCCTTCCGGTAAGCCTTCACTTTTTCTCTATGTGGAGGGTCCATCACATCTTTGCATGCGTTACCCACGTGGTGAATAAGGAATTATATACTTTTTTGGACTAACATCAGCCTCTTTCAGTCTAAAAAACACCTGAAGATCATCAAAGACTTTATTTGTTAATTTGTCATATTTTGTATTTATTGTTGATCGATATAGACGTTTCTTTACTCTTATAAATGTATATACGTTTTTAAATTTACAAGCGCTACACTTGTCTATGCACTGTACATTTGTACCCCATTACCAATTCACACAGGGGGGCCGGGATCTGGGGGTCCCCTTGTTAAAGGGGGCTTCCAGATTCCGATAAGCCCCCCGCCCACAGACCCCCACAACCACTGGGCAAGGGTTGTGGGGATGAGGCCCTTCTCCCCATCAACAATCAACATGGGGACAAGGTGCTTTGGTTGGGCTACCCCAAAGCACCCTCCCAATGTTGAGGGCATGTGGCCTGGTACGGTTCAGGAGGGGGGGCGCCCTCTCTCGCCCCCCCTCTTTTCCTGCGGCCTGCCAGGTTGCATGCTCAGATAAGGGTCTGGTATGGATTTTTGGGGGGACCCCACGCTATTTTTTTTTCAATTTTGGCACGGGGTTCCCCTTAATATCCATACCAGACCTGAAGGGCCTGGTATGGAATTTAGGGGGACCCCCACACATAAAATTTTGGTTCGAGGTTCCTCTGTGGGGAAATTCCATGCCGTTTTTATCAATTAACTATTATGTGTATTGCCGGACCGACAATTAATTATAGCCATGGGTAGTTTTAAATGACTTTTTTTCCTTTAGAATTGTCATTTTGCTGTCAGACTGTTCTAAACACGGGAAACATGCGCCACTTTACAGGCATACTATAGACACCCCCCAGGTACGAAATTTAAAGGAATATTATACTTTTATTGTTTCACTTTAAGCATTATTAAAATCACTGCTCCTGAAAAATAGGCCGTATTTAAAACTTTTTTTTTGCATTGATACATGTCCCCTGGGGCAGGACCCAGGTCCCCAAACACTTTTTATGACAATAACTTGCATATTAACCTTTAAAATTAGCACTTTTTATTTCTCCCATAGACTTTTAAAGGGTGTTCCGCGGCTTTCAAATTTGCCGCGAACACCCCAAATTGTTCGCTATTCGGCGAACGGGCGAACAGCCAATGTTCGAGTTGAAATCATGTTCGACCCGAACATAAAGCCCATCCCTACTTATGATGAATAAACCAAGAAAAAGGTCCCATAGTATGGCGATTCATAACGTGCTCGTGCTTTTTTAACTAAAAATGGGGCTCCACTTGATTTCTGCTCAAACCAAGTTCCCCATATAGATGTACACTTACCCTGGACATTGACCACCTATCTCTAGTGTGGTCACTTGCGATTGTTGGGGAACTTGTCCTTTAAGTGGTGTCTCTGCTGGGAACGAGTTCCCCAACAAGCGCAAGAAGCGTTATAGAAGCACAAGCACTTTATGAATCACCATACTATGGGACTTTTTTCTTGGTTTATTCATCATAAGCTATTATAAAGATTGGTTTTGACTTGATACATTATTATTTTGATGTTTAAAGCACTTTTAGCACGGTATATTTTTGTATAAATATATTATATTAACCTGTATGCACAATATATTATTTGCAAGTTGACAGTTTATATTCTGATACATTCTACCTGTAGCCGAGTGCTAGATACAAGGGTTAAGCCATGGCAATAATGGTAGCAATCAGGCAAGCTGGACTTTGATGTGCTACTGGCTCCCATCAGCAGCAAAGCAGGAGCGCTGGCAGCACCTAATGGACTGTGAAGCTGGCAGTGAATAATAGGGCTTGAAGCCCAGGCAGGAAGAATCATTATGGGCCTCTATTACCAAATGTATTACAGTTTCCAGAAGGGCTCGGAAGGAGGAAAAAGCAGTATCTTCCCAGGCTGCTCTTTGAATTGCGCTGTCTTTTACTGTAGGAAGAAGGAGTGACTGCTTGCGGTTGGAGCTGGGACCTCAAGCACACCACTATAAAGCCACTGAGAGAAAGAGCATTGGAATGAGTGGGGACTGAGACTGTGTTACCACCGGTGAAATCCTCACAGTACACCCACAATAAAGCAGTACCGCCAGGCATGCCAAACTACAGAGTCACGCTGAACCAGGGCAGAGAATTCCTTCTCAAGCAGTGGCATTTCCGTGCTGGATTGCCTGGTGAGGGGGCCTTGTGGCCATGACCTACAGCCATTAGAGAGACTGAGCCCCTAGGAATTGTCCGCACAACTGTCCTATAGCCCATTACTGCTTGCAGGCTCTACTGTGACTGTTGCACCAATGGTATAATTGGGCCCCAGCATTAGCCAGCTGAAGATCTGGGACTAGAGAATAATCATTTACTGTTGCCTCATAGAGACCTTTGCTAGCTGATTAGTACAGAGATACCTCCCAGGGGTAACACACAAGACTTAGTCATTCTTTGGTTGCACCCTAAGCAGTTGCAATATCCCTATCCTCAACACAGTTGATGTTCGTGTTCACTGTTCTCTACTGATCTTGCTAATTTTTATGTTAACTCCAGTCTAGTGGTACAGATCTCTAATCTAAGTTGCTATGCCATAGTGTATCAATTTTTTAGCAGACTGTGTCTAAACCTGCATCCTGTATGTTTATTGATGCTCAAGCCTTCATTTGCTCTAACTTATGCCAACACATTAAGTTAATTTACCACTAAACACTCTAGTGCTCATTTTCTGGTATTAGCTCGCTGTCAAGTGAAGGATGTCTTTTCTGATGTCAGTGAGGCTGAGAGCATGGGCATCCACGGAACTTTTTCTCGGGAGGGGGCATCATTTTCAGGTCACCCATGCTCCGCTCCTTTTCGATAATGTAATTATCATATTATCACAGTCAGAGATTGCAGATGTAGTACAGGTGATGGTTAGAGACTGCAGACATAGTACAGGAGATGGTCAGAGACTGCGGACATGGTACAGGAGACGGTCAAAGACTGCAGACATGGTACAGGAGACAGTCAGAGACTGTGGACATGGTACAGGAGACAGTCAGAGGCTGTAGACATGGTGCAGGAGATGGTCAGAGACTGCGGACATAGTACAGGAGATGGTCAGAGACTGCAGACATAGTACACTAGATGGTCAGAGACTGCGGACATAGTACAGGAGATGGTCAGAGATTGCAGATATAGTACAGGAGATGGTCAGAGACTGAGGACATGGTACAGGAGATGGTCAGAGACTGCAGACATGCTACAGGAGATGGTCAGAGATTGCAGACATGATACAGGAGACGGTCAGAGACTGCAGACATGGTACAGGAGATGGTCAGAGACTGCGGACATAGTACAGGAGATGGTCAGAGACTGTGGACATGGTACAAGAGACAGTCAGAGACTGGAGACATGTTACAGGAGACGGTCAGAGACTGTGGACATAGTACAGAAGATGGTCAGAGACTGCAGACATACTACAGTAGATGGTCAGAGTTTGCAGACATGATACAGGAGATGGTCAGAGACTGCAGACATAGTACAGTAGATGGTCAGAGACTGCGGATATGGTACAGGAGACGGTAAGAGACTGCGGACATGGTAAAGAAGATGGTCAGAGACTGCTGACATGATACAAGAGATGAAGCAAAATAAGCTGCTCCAGGTGAGTGAGTGTCTGGTTAGTCCCCACACACACACTAGTCAGGTGCTAGCCCAGCTCGCACGCTGTGTATCATAAGTAAATTATTCCGGACAGCTGCACTTCCAAAAATCCTTTTATTGAAGCTTCATATGACCAGTGGTTGACAGATAGAGCAGGGGACAAAGAGGTAGACGCATTTCGTGCAAATGTTAGCGCTTAGTCAGAGACTGTGGACATGGAACAGGATATGGTCAGAGACTGCAGACATGATACTGTACAAGAGATGGTCAGAGACTGCAGACATGGTACAGGAGATGGTCAGCGACTGTGGACATGGTACAGAAGATGGTCAGAGACCCCCCCGGCCCCACTTCACTTGTCAGCTTCAATTAATACTGTCCTGTCCACCAGTCACTGTCAGGAAAGGGTTCTCCCGTTGGTGGCACTGTTGGATCCTAGGGCTGTAGTACCAGTGTTCGCCAGCAGGGGTTTCTCGGTAGTGTGGAGCAGACAGCACCTCCTGCGTTCAGGTGTCACTTGAGGCTAATCACTGGCATGCATATAAATACCAGGCTGATGATTGCTCTCATCGCCTTGGTATCGTCCTTGAGCCCTGACCTGCTAGTCTGTGACCTGAACCTGTACCCGATCCCATATCTGATCCCCATCCCGAGCCTGTCCTGATCCTGTCCCTCATGTGTTCCACTTCCCTTTCATCCTTGCCTTGTGCCCTGATTCCCATTCACCTTTCCCCATCTGCTGATTCCCTGTGTATGACCCTGGCTTGGCTTACGTTTGTGATTCTGGAACTGCCCTTTATCTGCTCATCCTCTGTGTATGACCCTGGCCTGGCTTACGTTCTTGATTATGGTATTCCCATCTACTGTGTATAGTCGAAAATAACGAGAAAAAACACTGCGCTAACTGGTGACAAAGAGAAAACAGCTACATACAATGTGACAAGCAAGCAATGAGAACTCTATAAAAAATGTAGCGCATATAGAATATAGGTGTGAGATGCTCCCAAAGACCACAAACCTATCAACCAGGTGTGGTAAATGGAGCAAATAATAATGGCAGTCTCTAAATGTGTACATAAAGAAAGTCTCTGAGCAATAGTGGATGTTCTGAATGTTGGAAGGAGACTTGGAAGAGACTTGAAAGATCACTGCATGGACACCTCCTCAACTCACAATGGCATCACAACAGAAAATGGTAGGCGTAAACTCTTAGAGAAGAAAGTATAACAAATAATTCTGCGCTGCCCAAAAAGACAGATAAGCAGCTAACACGGCCAATAGGATGTAAGCATATAACAGTAAAACAAAAATATGTGTAGCACTAAAAAACTAAAAGTTCAACAAAAGGACAATATAGTCCAACTAATGGTGAAAAACATCTAAGAGAGTCCTCAATGTTTATATGACTCATAAAGGTAATGGTCCATATAAATGCAGTGACTTCATGTGGAGAACAGATCAAATGCGTGACATCTGAAGTGAAAACAAAAGAAGCACACCACCACCGACAATGAGAAGGCTTACCGAATCTCGTGGACCCAAGAGGACGTACACCCAATTGGGTCAAATCAGACTTGGGTGGTGGGTGATGGTAGATATTCCAGAGAAATGATGGAGATGGACATCTAAGAGTAAACCATGGACTGGTGTGTCCTTCAGGATGGTATCGATAAGTGGGTGGCCTTGTGATGTGTCATAAAAGATAAAGTCTGTATGAGGATATCTTGTATTGTAGATCAATCATGAATCTTCTGCTTTGGAACAAACAAATAAATGATCTTCCCGCTATAGGTAAAGTAGAAATGCTCGCTTACCGAATCTGTAGGATCTCAAATTATAGAGATCTTAAAGGCTTCTTGCATTTGCATGCCGGCATCTGTGATCTCCACCTGGGTAGTAATCCAGAAAGTTTTTCCTGTTTTTCTTCAATGGAATAACGTTATTCCATTGACCAGCTGACATCTAGTCGCCCTATCACATCAAGTTATTTTCTCCCCTTGTGATTGGTTTTAAATTTATGTGTTATTTATAAATATTGGCAACTCTGAGCTGGTGGTTCATGCCCCAGTAGAAGACCTATGGGTCGAAATGCGTCGGATTTCCACACCATCTTATATGTTGCCCTTGACCTCTATTGTGAGCACTCTTTTTATGTGCATCGTTTTTTTTAGCAATAAAAGATACCTTTTTTATCTGCACCATGGAGAGGCTTTATTTTTCTCTTTACATAAAGAAGTTAATGCCTGATCTCCATCACATGTTGTGCATCCCAGCCGGTACCATCCAGCCTTGATCTACCGTGAACATCCATCTAAGGACCCTGCCAGTACCGGTGAACCACTTACCTGCCAATCTAGACGGTCTGGATATCGTTCCGCATGCCCTGGGTGGCACCATGCCTTCATGACTCCATGTCTAAGATAGGGGAGTCCACGAGATCCGGTAAGAGTTTACGCCTACCATTTTCTGTTTTGATGCCATTGTGACTTGAGGAGGTGTCCATGCAGTGATCTTTCAAGTCTCTTCCAAGTCTCCTTCCAACATTCAGAACATCCACTATTGCTCATAGATTTTCTTTATGTACACATTTAGAGACTCTGGTCTTTATTTATAATTATTTTTTTTTATTCACGGACTGCCATTATTATTTGCTCCATTTACCACACCTGGTTGATAGGTTTGTGGTCTTTGGGAGCATCTCACACCTATATTCTATATGCGCTACATTTTTTATAGAGTTCTTACTGTGTATAGTTATTTGTTATTTGTGGGTCACTGTTTGGTTTATTGTCACTGTTTGGTATTGGAGGTGTTTGTGTACTTATATATCACTAATCTTAATAAACATTTATATTCACTTACATGCGTTTTGGTTTCCTCTTTGCAATCCACACAGTTTGGTCACACCTGGTTTATGACAGTCACAGTGCCCAGCCCCGGCTTTTGTGGTGGTAAGTGGTGGTGGTCCAGGGTCCCTCAACAACAGTCGGGTGGGCCTCGGGCAGGAGCAGAATTTGGGCACTGCAGCTGCGGGCACAGACAGCCGTGGAATCGGATGGATCTCTGAGCCAGTCTAATCGATGCCACCGGGCAGTGAGTGGGGGGCCGTGGCAGCCAGAAAAGAAGGTGGGTGGAGACTGAAGAAGATTAGTCCCTCCCTGCCCTGCTGCCTGCAAGTCACTGGACTCCACGGCCGGAGAAAAAAGAGGTAGGTGGAGAGAGTGAGACAGTCTCAGGACGTAGTGCAGAGTGCAGCATTAGATGCAGACTCTGACGTCAATGGTTGCTAGACGCCATGTGGGGCGACCCTAGCAACCAGTGCTGAACTTGTGGAAATCAGTTAGTAGGGTGTCCTGTGTCCTCTATTTCATTCCAGGACACTGTATTGTCCCAGAATGAAGGTGCCTGGGATCAGGGACACACATGTGAATTGCTGGCGCTGCTGCTGAATGCAACAGTAAGTGCTGATCCGATCCCTGATTGGGGGGGGCACTCGCCCCCATTTGCCCCCCCCCCCCACCTTGTGGACGCCCATGGCTGAGGGTGTTATCGAAATTGGGAGTAGAACAGAGAACCCAATTTTTCTAGCAGCTCCTTTAAGAGTGGTGCTTCATACCTCTAATAAATAAAACATACAAATACAAAATTACTTCTGTTTTCTGCATTATCTGAAATTAAATATAGAAGCTAAGGCCTATTCTAGTGAAGCATGTGATTTTGTGTTTTAAAGTATTCACATGAACTAACCAACAAGCAATCTTCCTTCCTATAAAATTATTAATGTAATGTAGGTTGATTCAAGATATATATTGCAGATTTATTGGGAGTAGAATATTTACATGTGTTTCTGCTACTGAAGACTTCATACACTTATGTCTATCCCTGGGGACTTGAATTTAAACATCATTTGACTTCCAATACACTTTGATCTTTGTAACAATGTTTATACACAGGTCTAATTGTGGAGGAAGAAAATATTCACATAATTGCTTCTTTTCCACCTTAGTCTTTAGGAAGTATTACACACAAACAGATGTTGTCAGGTACAGAAGTTTTCAAAGTACAGATGGAATGACTGCAGTCCCTTCAAGAGGCTATGTGATTTGATTTTATTTTGATTTTATTTTAAAACATCATGAGAAATTGGTTATAAGCTGACATCCAAGTAAATTGAGTGGACTTTCTAAATTGACAGTGCCAGTGTTTATTGCTTTGCCCTATGCGCTTACTGAGTGAACTTACTCGCTATCTGAAGTTATTTTTTAAAGTTACGTTTCCTCTTAACACATGTAGATTATAATTTAAAAACCCTTTAAATGCTTCAGTTTATCTTTGTGGTTACTTTGTGTTTGTAAGGGAAAATGTACTGCATTTGTTCATTCATATAGTGAAACTATGATGTTTTAGGGTCACTTTTATTTTTAACTGTTATCTTGTTTTATAGGTTAATAAACCAGATAGATAGCACAATAGGACTTGTTTCCTTTCTGGCATGGGTTCACAGGACCCCCTACCACTCTACTGATTGCCCAGGAAATAAAAAGGTAGGCGGTGCTTACTGTTTAGTTACAATAAGAATAGAAATCATAATCACATACAGTATATCAGTAATATCATATATTGGCTGTAAACCCTCACATATGCCCAGTGAAGTGACTGGCCTCAGGTGATACACAGAGATAAAACTAATCTTCCTACATAAGATGTAGTTGTTTATCTGCAGTCTACTCTTCTCTACAGCCATTCAAAGCCCAGATTTTATAAAGCTTGTCTGAGCTGTCAGAAAAAAGGGGGTGAAGAGCTGAAATTACACACTGCAGAGCTCAGTGAGTAGAGGTCAGAGAGCTGATTGGAGGGAAGGGATACATCCACCCCCTTCACACAGCACAACAGATCTGAGGCTGTCAATCAGCTGGAGATCCCTCCCCTGTCACCTTTAGTCTCTTGGAGTCAGGAAAACGTGTCATAAGTCATTCATGCTGATAGCAGAGGAATGAAGCAACAGACAAAAATGACACTTACTGCTCCTAATTGAGAGAAGTACACACTGTGGAAGGATATGCTTTGTTCATATTTTATGTCTAAGTTTTACAGCCACTTTAAAAACTTCACATGTTCTTAGTAAGCAGCAAAAAAGCATTAAAAGAAGGCCTCTATAGCACATGAAAAGATATAATAAAATATTTACAAAAATGTGAGGGGTGTACTCACTTTTGTGAGATACTGTATTTATGCATCTGGAGCAGTGTGGAGCTGCGTGCAGGCAGCCTTTCTTAGTCCATGGAGATACAGCGACTGTATGGACCCAAACACATTACTGAGTTTGACAGGTGTACAGGAAATGGGTGCAGGTAGTGTACACTGCTCCATACTCACAGATGGCTCTTTCACCCTGTACAGTCCTCTAAGTCTGTGTGAATGAGCCCTAAGATTTCAGTGCTTCTGTTGCAAACAAAGACACTTTTCTCCACAATGCATATAGCTAAAGAGGTAAATGACGGTTTGTTTTAAAGTGCTTTTAAAGTTTGTTTAGATTATGTAAACATTTTATTATGCATAGTCTGGGCACAATACCTTTCCTCAATAGTTAACATAGAGTAGGTTGGCTTTTGGTGTTATTAATATGAGGGGTTGCTTGTGAAATAAATGAGCAAGTTAAAGTATAACTAATAGTAAAATCTTTATTCTTTTTTTTTATTTATAGTGGTGAGGGCCTAGAATCACTGTCAGGTTTTCACTGCGATCATTTCATTTGTAAATTCCATGCTATGAAGATGTAATCTGAAAATATGTATATATATATATATATATATATATATATATATATATATATATATTTATTGCGTGGCACTTTGGGTTTGCCAAAATCATGAACTGTGCTATCACACTCTAATAGGAAACAAATTAATCATATGCATCAACATATTCCAATATCCAATATAAATAAGCAAATAAGAATTCAAGTTAATCAAATATAAAGTGCTAGTGATATCAACAGACATATACAAATGTGCAGTGGTAAATGTATAAATATATAGAACACAAAAAGTCCCAATTCACATATCCTTATAATAAAATGTAATGCGCTCGATTCAAAATGCTTAGTGCTGATTTAGATCTGCAGCTTGTGTATTACACAGTCCACACAAAAGTGCTTAGTGCTGTCCCTTTAAATTTCTAAAACAGAGCTCCACGCCGTGCCTCCTCTCTTTCCACCACACTCACCAGAGTTTGACGACCCCTTATTCTCATAAGCGTGTCACAGGCGCTTTGGAATAGCTGCCCATCCACTCTGGGGTAAAGATGTTGACTCCTGTTGGGATGTCTATGCTCTGTAGTTACTGCATGTATGAATATAATAGAAGAGAGACCCAGAACAGTCTCTAATAGTGTGATTCTGTTTATTAAAAAGTTAAAATCAATTAAAATTACACATACAGGATAAAACCATATGCAACGCCTTCTATCAATTCCTCTATACTCATCTGCGGTCCACAGACTGGATGCTGCAATAGGGAAGTGACGCAATAAACCTCCAACGCGTTTCATCACTCTTACATCTTCAGAAGCGGCCGCTTCATAGAGGGATCCCAAAAGGAGTGAACATCTTTACTCCAGAGTGAATAGGTAGCTATTCAAAAGCGCTTGTCACCCGCTTATGAGAATAAAGGGTCGTCAAACTCCGGTGAATGTGGTGGAAAGAGGGGATGCACGGTGTGGAGCACGGTTTTAGATATTTAAAGCGACAGCACTGAGCACTTTTATGCAGACTTTGTAATACACAAGCTGAAGATCTAAATCAACATTAAGCACTTTGAATCAAGCACATGCAATTTTATTACAAGGATATATGTATTGGGACTTTTTGAGTTTTATATATTTATACATTCACCACTGCACATTTGTATATGTCTGTTGATAGCAATTTATATTTAATTGATTTGAATACTTATTTGCTAATTGATATTGGATATTGGAATATGTTGATGCAGGGATTATAATTAGCGCATATGATTAATTTGTTTACTATTAGAGTGTGATAGCACAGTTTATAATTTTGGCAAACCCATAGCGCCGCACAATATATATAGGTTTTCACTGCGGTCTGTGTATCCATTGAGGAGATTCACTCTCTTTCCCTGTCCTGGTCACCAATGTTACTGGCTAAGAAAGTGAAGGTAAATCCAAAATGTTGAGTTGCCACTGAAACAAGAATAGAGGAGAGAAACTGACAGCCAAATGTAATCTCCACCCCCCCCCCCCTTTACTTAATCCAAAATGGAAAAAAAAAGTTTTGCTTTAGATGAGCTTTAATCCAAAATGAAATATGAATATAATGTGAAATGATTTCTGTTCTCAGTATAACTAAACAGTAACTAGTCATATAACAAGATCTTTACATACAAAGCTGTCTCATGTAGAAGCCAGTGTGAACAGTTTTGATGTGAATGAGTCTGCTGTAGGGTGCAGGCTGAAAGCATTTCATCAGTTCTACATCTAACTGAATACAGACTCCTTTGTGTCTCCTACATAAAGCTGCAATTATATAAGAAATAGAAGTTCACAGTCAACAATGTTTAGAATTTTTCAAGTCACCCCATCTTATTCTTCCACCGCTTGTAGAAGAGACCTAATATTAGTAACAGGGTGTGCAGTGACAGGCCCAGGCCATAGACGTATAATAAGCTGCTTGTGTTGGCAAACACATGAGAATATGGGCTTATTTTGTCCTCAGAGCACACAGATTTGCTGTACGTATGTAAGTTCAGCAAATGAAGTGCTTCACAAATCTAATCGCTCCATTAGCCCATTCTTTTATTTTAATGGCCTTGCTTTGAAAAGCAGAGCTATATTCATAGTGCAGCATCACAGCAACCAATTAGAATTCCTTTTCAAAGGTTTTGGCTATTCTAAGGTGACAAAATCTGACTAGCTGTTGTGAGTTATTGTTCTTTGCACTGCCGTATTAACTACAACCACAGGGCTTTGTACCCCTATATGACCAAAGCGTTTTGTTTTTTTCAGAGATGTGCTGGCTTAATGCAAAGTGACGTAGGGCTTCAAAGCCAAATTGCAGTCAGGTATAGAGAAGTGAGGGGAGTGGAATATGGACATATTATGGCTGCCATTTCTGTAATAGAACACCCCAGATATTTGGGGTAACAGAAAAGAATAGTGCATTTATAAGAAGATGCCTGTGTTATAACAATGCTGCCAGATCAGTATAGATAAAATCTCACTCGTAAAATTAAAAGCAGAACACCAAAAAATAACATAAAATAAATAGCCATTAAGGACTGATTCACACTAGGAATTGCACAGGAATGCTGCACCAGAATTAATGCATGCACTACTTTTGGAAATGCACTGCAATTGGATTTCATGGTACTTTTGTACCATGCGATCCAGTGGCGGCAAAAGCATTACGTTTGCAACCTGCATTTGAGGTGTCATTAACATTGCACTGACACCCACTGCAGATTGCAAGGGCAGAGCACATACAATGCGGGTTTCCTGCACTGTGTTCTAGTGTGAACAGGCCCTCAAAAATAAAATAAAAACTGCTTTTTTTGCAATATTCACCTTCAATCAATAGATTTCCCCCGCAGTACTTGATTTCTGCCACTAGATATCCCCAGTTTTATAGCCAGCATCAACCGAGGTTGATTGTACAGTGACAAGAGAAGCAGCACACTGATTATTATTATTATTATACGCGATTTATATAGCGCCAAAAGTTTACGCAGCACTTTACAATGTATAAGGGGGACAACACAATTACAGTACAGTTCAATATAAAAGGTACAGGAGGGCCCTGCTTGTAGAGCTTACATTCTAAAGGGAGGGGGTGATGGTACAAAAGGTAATAGCTGCAGAGAATGATTTGATGGGGTGGCTCGGGGACAGTTGTTATGTGGGTGTGGGATAGGCTTCCCTGAATAAATAAGTTTTCAGGGATCTCCTAAAGGTGGACAGGGTAGGGGCTGATCGGACATACTGGGGCAGGGAGTTCCAGAGGATGGGAGAGGCTCTGGAGAAGTCCTGAAGGCGAGCATGGGAGAAGGTAACAAGGGAGCTAGAGAATGAACTGATGAGCATCTCTCCTTGTTACTCTTCTTTCTCTTCCTATCATGATGCTCCTCGTCAGCACATGAACTGACTGGCTCCTTGTGTTACTTCTTCCGCTCACATTTCAGCACTGCTGTACAGGGATTGCAGGACACTGATACAAGGTCACATTCAGGTACTTACACTGCTCGCATTTAAAAAATACATTTAATGGTGTGTTAATGATTACAGAGTTGCTTT
The DNA here is from genome assembly GCF_042186555.1 of Aquarana catesbeiana. Lineage (NCBI taxonomy): Eukaryota > Metazoa > Chordata > Amphibia > Anura > Ranidae > Aquarana > Aquarana catesbeiana. Next base: position 239,473,758 of record NC_133327.1, read on the forward strand.
ATTTGTGACATTTATATCTGCCTAAAGTTCAGCTTTAAAGCGGAACAGCACCCATAAACAAATCTTTAGCTTTCTTCCTCTTAAAAAATTAGGTGTTATTATTTTTTTATACGAAAGGGTACTATACCTTTTTTGTACTGCACTCCATCACTTGTCCTGCTTTCTGACCTAGGTCAGAATGACTTTGGCCCCTCACCCTGGACCCCTGGATTTTGCCCCTACACAGATGTACTGCAGGTCTTTAGGATTTGGCAGAGACCTGCGGCACATCTCATGCTCTATGTGAGCTCTATGTGTCTTAACACATAGGGCCTGGCAGAGACCTGCTACAGGTCTGTGATAAGGAAAGATAGAGGCACCAAAGAGTAGCGGAGAATAACAATATCCCCCAGGCGAAATTCTGTATTAAACAGTTGTAACCCTAAAGAAAAAAAAAAGATCCTGTTCCTTTAAAGCAGGGGTCTCCAAACTATGGCCATCCAGTTGTTCAGGAACTACAAGTCCCATCATGCCTAATCATGTCTGTGAATGGTAGAGTTTTACAATGCCTCATGGGATGTGTAGTTCCTCAACAGCTGGAGGGCCGTAGTTTGGAGATCCCTGCTTTAAAGCATGATAAACTGCAAAGTGTTTCTGCAGTGTAATTTGTCCCTCTCTATGCTGTAAAATAGCTGGTTGATCCTGCCTGTTCCTGTGCCCCCCTAGGTGGGTTGACCACAGTAATCACATAGCTGCCAGCATTGTAAAAAAAATTATAGGGACATGGTTTATGTGAAATAGTGGATGTGGCTTAAATGGGTGTGACTCATAGGGGTGTGGTTAGAGTCTGAGATGAATGAGGGATGGAGGGAGAAAGAAAGGGGGAAAGAGGGAGAGAGAGAGAGAGAGAGAGAGAGAGAGAGAGAGAGAGAGAGAGAAAGAAAGAAAGAAAGAAAGGAGGGAAGGAGAGAGAAGGAAGGAAAGAAAGAAAGAGGGAGGGAAGAAGAGATAAGGAGGGAACAAGGGATGGAGGGACAGCAGGCCCAGATCCTACACCACAATAGAAATGTTTATTCCAGAGTTTAACAAATCAGCAGATAAAGATACTCCAAACACCTGGTGTTAGCGCTTCAATCATCCTGGCACCATGATTGTTATGGTGTCAGGATGATTGAAGCACATTATTTCTATTATTACATTGTAATATAAAATCAAATCATTCAACTCACCATAATACATAATCAGTGGGACCCCTGAGCGTGTCACCTGCCACCAGATGCCATCAGGTGCCCCCAGCAGAGTCCATCCTTGCATCAGGTGCCCCCAGCAGAGTCCGTCCTTGCATCAGGTGCCCCCAGGAGAGTCCATCCTTATATCAGGTGCCCCAGCAGAGTCCGTCTTTACATCAGGTGCCCCCAGCAGAGTCCGTCCTTGCATCAGGTGCCCCCAGCAGAGTCCGTCCTTGCATCAGGTGCCCCCAGCAGAGTCTGTCCTTGCATCAGGTGCCCCCAGCAGAGTCTGTCCTTGCATCAGGTGCCCCCAGCAGAGTCTGTCCTTACATCAGGTGCCCCAGTAGAGTCCGTCTTTACATCAGGTGCCCCCAGCAGAGTCCGTCCTTGCATCAGGTGCCCCCAGCAGAGTCTGTCCTTGCATCAAGTGCCCCCAGCAGAGTCTGTCCTTGCATCAGGTGCCCCCAGCAGAGTCTGTCCTTGCATCAGGTGCCCCCAGCAGAGTCTGTCCTTTCATCAGGTGCCAACAGCAGAGTCCCTCCTTACATCAGGCATTCCCAGCGGAGTCCCTCCTTACATCAGGTGTCCCCAGTGGAGTCCCTCCTTACAACAGGTGTCCTCAGCAGAGTCCCTCCTTACATCAGGCATCCCCAGCGGAGTCCCTCCTTACATCAGGTGTTCCCAGCGGAGTGCCTCCTTACATCAGGTCTCCCCAGTGGAATGCCTCCTTACATCAGGTGTCCCCAGCGGAGTGCCTCCTTACATCAGGCATCCCCAGCAGAATCCCTCCTTACATCAGGTGTCCCCAGGCAGCAGAGTCCCTCCTTACATCAGATGTCCCCAGTGCAGTAGAGTTCCTCCTTACATCAGGTGTCCCCAGCGGAGTGCCTCCTTACATCAGACGTCCCCAGGCAGCGGAGTGCTTCCTTACATCTGGTGTCCCCAGGAAGCGGAGTGCTTCCTTATATCAGGTGTCCCCAGGCAGCGGAGTCCCTCCTTACATCAGATGTCCCCAGTGCAGTAGAGTCCCTTGACTCTGCCTCTCATAGACCGGTTTTGTGCCAGAAAACCTGATGTAATGTCTGATGTAAGGAGGGACTCTGCTGGGTCAACTGATGTAAGGAGGGACTCCGCTGGGGACACCTGATGGCATCTGTGGCAGGCGATGTGACAAGTAACACGCTCAGGGCTCCCACTGATTCTGCATTTTATATTACAATGTAATAGAAATAACGCACTTCAATCATCCTGACACCATAACAACCATGGTGCCGTGATGATTGAAGCGCTAACATCAGGTGTTTGGAGTATCTTTATCTGCTGATTGTTAAACTTTCTGGCATACACATATTTCTATTGTGGTGTAGGATCTGGGCCTGCTGTCCGTCCACCCCTCTTTCTTTCCTTCCATCTCTCTCCTTCCCTCCCTATCTCTTTCTTTCTCCCTCAATCCCTCGTTTATCTCAGACTCGGACCACAACCCTTTTAAGCCACACCCCCTTTAAGCCATGCCCACTATTTATTTTAAACCACACCCATCCTTCCATGTTGGCAATTATGTATTTAGCTGCATCATTTTTAGAAAATACAGTCACTGCACTAGAGGGGATACCAGTAATTGTGCTCAGTGACTTTACAACCACATTGAGTCTGTGTATCGAAGCCGTGGATTTCATGCTCTCCAAGGCTCATAAATTACAATCTCTTTTGTTTCAGACAATTTTGTAATGTATGAGTCTACATGACAAACACCTTGTGATGTGAGAGACCTCCGGAGTTTCCAAATCTCATTCACTGGTATAGAATTTTCTTTCCGTGTGGCTGTAACATAAGTCCCAAGCTGCACATGTACACAAATCGTTGATTTCCATGGACACAGGACACAGTCCTGCTTGTCATTCCCCCTGCATAATTCTGATGCAGGAATTTCTGGTAAATGCACCTGCACATAAAAATGACATCGGCAACGCTTCCTGCTCCATCAATCAGTGGAACCTAACAACAGCTCCGCTTGAAAGCAAAGGTGAAACAAAATCCGAAAATTGCAGAGAAGCAGAGAAGGAATCAGCTAACAGAGGGCTCCTGATGAAACTCCATCTTAAGTATAGAATTTCTGGTGTGTTTTTATGTTTTGATCAGCTGACTACCCTTCTGCCGTACGGTTGGCTCTTTGGTTTAAAGACTAAGTAATGATGTAACCAGAGTGTGTGGGAACCAGAATGGTGTGACAGATACCATTTTCCCCAGTCATTTACCAGACGTGGATTCTAATTCTACAGGCTAACCTGGTTCTCCTACCGGGTATCAGGAAATTCAAACTTCTGCCAAAGTACAGAATGTCTGGCTTCGCTCCTAGATTTCCAGCCGTATAAAATCAACAACAGAAAACAACACCCAAAATCAACGGCATGACAACATTTTAGGAAATGAAATCATATAAAACAATGGACATGCAGAAGAAAATGTTGATCATCTTCATTTGCTGTGAGCACTTACATACAATCTAATACATTCTGATTAAACGTAGGTGATTGACTAGGATTAGTCATAGTGCTAGATTCACTAATATTAAATGTAGAGTTGTTTTTTTGTTTTTTGTTTTTTAAGCCTGAAAGCTATATTAGCTATTCACACAATTATTAGCACCTTGATGACAAATACAATTAAATATTTATACAAGTTACAGTTTATATACAGCAAGCATAGTCCTTGTTTTATAAAAGGAAAAAAAAAAATATTTATTACATGTTGTATTTCTAAAATACATGTTATTATAACATATAGGGGCACATGTTATTTCATTTTTTACGAAGCTCATTATACCGATTATCTCATCTGGTGGGCGCTCTAGAAACCTTTCATGTCATTATTATTTTTGTGGATATATCCTTTACTCCAGCTGCTCTCAGTACTCTTTCTTGGGTAGAAGGTGGGGGTAAACGAGAGTATCCAAGGAAACAGCTAAATGCCCAGATGAAATCTATGTAAGGCTTAGTTTACACTTGCGGCTAATACCACACAACACAACCAGAAGATTTCTGCTACGATTAGGAATACAGTGGTATAATTTCCCCACCCTCACTCTGTTGATTGGACAGTGAAAGAGCAGCAGAAAACTGATGAGGTCATTGATGCTCATCACATTTTCATGTAGCCTACCTGACTGGCTCCTAGTACTGCCTCTTCTTCCTCCAGTCTAAGTGTTTATTTAGGCCTCATGAACACTGCTGCTTCTAAACTCAAATTTTTGGAGCTTTTGCCATTTTTTGCCAATGCCCTGGAATCCAACTCAATAAAAGCCTATGGGGTTGATTTACTAAAGGCAAATCCACTTTGCATTACAAGTGCACTTGGAGGTGCAGTCGCTTTAGATCTGAGGCGAAGATCTGAAATGGGGGAAGCTCTGCAGATTTTATCATCCAATCATGTACAAGCAAAAATGCTGTTTTTTATGTTCCTTGCATGTCTCATTCAGATCTACAGCGACTGCACTTCCAAGTGCACTTTCAGTGCAATGTGAATTCGCCTTTAGTAAATGAACCCCCATGGGTCCATGCATACACAGACTTTTACCATATTTTAGGAGCAGAAGCGTTTAGGGGCAGTAAATGCTCCTCTCCTGAATGCAGAGGAATTGCATTCAGGAGAGGAGAGTGTTGGCAGAAAAATGCATAACATGGCAAAAAAATGCATGTAAATGCATGTCAATGCTAGGTGTGTTTTGCGCTTGAGCAGTAATTCATTTCATTCATTTCAATCAATGGCCTGAATACATTTTTATTATGGTCAATGAAATGAATTAACGCCCAAACGTTTGATGCTGCTAAACGCGGGTAAATGAGGTACAAACGTTTACCAGCATCCAACATTTTTCTGCTGCCAGACAATGAAATGAATTAGAGCCCAAGCGCTTGATGCTGCTAAACGCCGGTACACAAGATACAAACATTTACCAGCGCCCGACGTTTTTGTGCTGCCAGTCAATGAAATGAATTAACGCCCAAGCGCAAGGCACAAGAGATTGCGGACATGGCACAAGAGATGATCAGAGACTGCATACTTGGCCCAAAAGACTGTCAGACACTGCATACATGGCTCAAGAGACTATAAGAGACTGGGGACATGGTACAAGAGACTGTAAGAGACTGCATACAAGTGGCGGGTGACAGAGAGAAGGGGGGTGATAGAGAGAGAGAGAGGGTGGCAGAGAGACAGAGGGGGGTGACAGAGAGAGAGAGACAGAGGGGGTAACAGAGAGAGAGACAGAGGGGGTGACAGAGAGAGAGAGGGCAGGTGACAGAGAGAGAGAGGGGAATGAGATAGAGAGGGGGGTGACAGTGAGAGACAGAGGGTGTGACAGAGAGGGGTTGAGAAAGACAGAGGGGTGAGAGAGAGAGGATGACAGAGAGGGGTGATGGGGGGATGAGATAAAGAGGGGGATCAGAGAGAGAGACCCCTAGCCCTGTCTGCAGTCCCTCTAGTGCCCCTATGTCCCAGTGGTGTGTGTAATGCTCAGTACAGTACCTTGCATGCCAGTAGGATGTCCATGATGGCCAGCAGCTGGCAAGACCCGTTTTCATTTTGGGTGAGGACAGGAGGTGCTTTGTTCCTTCCATCGGATCAATGATGTGACATGGAGCGGTCCCTGGCTGCTTGCATTTCCTGCTCGTCCTTGTTCTCTGAACCCCCTGTCAGCCTGTCCTCCATGCCTGGGTGCGGTGAGGAGGTTTAAGGTGTCAAGGTGTTCGAGGCTCTGGGAGGTGCCGGGGACGCTGTGCCCACTGTTCCTGGCATCTTGCTGCTCTCCTTTCTCACGGCCTCCGTCTCCTGGGCCGCTCGTTCGCAGTATGTAGACCGGGTGATGTCATCCTGCCCATCCTTTGAGGCCTTTGCTGTTCCACTCCTCGCACCAGCTGTCACTGGCCCTGCTAAACTGTGTACAGGTGCGAGCAGGGCTGGCCGCCGGCGCTAGGATAAGGATCGAGTGGAGAACCTCCGATCCAATCCCTGATTCCGGAGGGGCACTTGCCCCCCCTTGCCCCTACCTGCTGATGCCCATGGATGCACAGGTGTTCCATGCATCGATGTGCAGTTAGTCCCATTCATGTCTATTGGGAAGCTGCAAGGTCACAGCTGCCAACCACAATCTGACAGCTGTGCAAGTACGAGTCTGCTTTTAGGGAAATGTATGCACACTATGTTTGGGGACATGACACTGCACCCACAGATGTCAATTTTTCACCAGTGGCCATGTAGTCACTACATCCCAATAGATATGGGTGGACCTGCCTGCACATGGATTCACAGAACCCCTGTGCCTCAGATGCAGGCAAACACAGCCCTTTGCACAGATGTAGACATAGATAAGCCCATGTGAATGATGCCTTAGGGGTCTATGTACTGATGTCTTAAGCATTCGCAAAACTATCACAAATGACCACTATATTTTTTGTAATGTGATTCTCTCCTATGATTGGCAGCTCCATTTATTGGCCATGCTGTATTCTCCTGAAATATCTTTGTGACGGGAGTCTCTTTGGGCGGGGGGGCTTGGGGAGCCCAGGTTACCTTGGAGAGTACTGGAAACTACTTGTCCAGCTCCCCCAGCCCCTCCTATGTGTAAGTCACCCTGTGTCTATTAGGGGCATCATCAGAGACCATTGCTAGATGGTTTGAGGGGGACTGGGGGTTGCTATGTATTTGTTAGGTGTGGCTGTACTGTATCCCATTGTTCTATTGTGTCTGTCTGCCTTAAAGTATTATGGGATGTGCATGTGTATTTGCTGTGCTGACCTTTCGTTACAATCTCTGTTAAAAAATACTGCATTATGGTCACTAGATGGAGCTGACGATTATAGGAGATAATCATATTAAAAAACATGGTGACCATTCATAAGCTTGTGCAAATGCTTAAGACATATGAACAGCAAATTCTATAACTCTATAAAGTCAAAACTATAACTAATATATAAAAACTATTTTTTTATTTTGGATAAAGTAAGGGACAGTCATAACCCTTGTCGGTTTATTTTATCCCATAGCCAAAACAGAAACTGAGAAGAAATCCCTGCACATTAAGGGAATCCCTTGGCGACCCAGAGGTCATCGGAACTAGTGTCCCCATTGGAAGATTTCATCATTACTTTTCTGGGGACAACCCAAAATTGGGGATTTCGTTTTACTTTGATTTTCAATGATAACGGTAAATAGGAAAAATAGAGATGGTGAATCTTCCAAATGGGGGCACAGAGCACAAAAAACACGACAGTGTTTTTTTTTTTTTTACGTTTTTTTTCTTCATTGCCTTTAGTTGTACTTTAAGCCTAGGTTCACATTGATGCGATTTGGCATGCGATTTGACATGTCAAATCGCATACCAAATCGTCGGCTATTGACGGCAATGGCACCGTCTGAGTTGGAGCGGCGCCGCACCAATTTCAAAAAGTAGTTTCTGTACTAATATTGGCGACGTCGGGTGCAATTTTTAATAGACATCTATGCAGGAACCCTCACAGATGTCTCTGAAATCGCCCCCCGAAGTCGGGACTTACATGTGGGAAGGAAATACGATTTCAATCCTGCTGTCAGTGTAAACCTAGGCTAGAGGTCAATTACAGAAGACAGAATTTTTTATTTTAAAAAAACAGGGTTTTTATAAACCAGAGAATAAGCTACAGTATGTATGATTATTTAAATTTTGCACCAAATCTTAGGTTTTACATAATGAGCCCTCAACCTTATTTTTTACCATCATAAATGAGTATTTACAATTTAATATGTATAACAAAATGCTGAATTCATAAATGTCTTTCAATATACACAAAATATGAGTATTATATATTTTGTACATGAAAGCATGTTTCCTGTAAGTCATAATTTTTTTGCAGTACGTAATTCATTGTTAAAATTGTATTTCCTATATTTAACAGTGCATTTTTACAAGAACAATATTTAATCCACACAAAAGTGATACTTTAGCTATAGGTGGAGCCTGGTGAGAGCTTAGTCAACCCCTGGTTCCTTCTCTCCTTGATACTACAATAACAAAAATTTCCAACCTCACCTAGGAGTTTTGGTTGTTCCTGTTTTCCTTTGAATGTTATAGCACACCCTGTTGTAGTCTCCATTAGGTAAAATAAATTTAAAATTCCAGGGAGAGTGGGACTTTTTTTATAACAGCCCCTGCAGGTGTGCAGACCTGGGAATCCCAGTGCAGAGCTCTCACCAACACCTCCCCAGTGTAAAGCTGGCCATAGATGGATCGTTATTTATTTTATTTTTATTTTTTATTCAGGTAGCTGGCTGATTAAAAAAAAACAAAAAACAAATGGATTCCTTCATCCACACATTCAAAGTGGATTAAAAAAGTCTCCTCATTGCGCTATTGTATTCTGACAGCAGGACTCCTCTCCTCCCCAGAGCTGCAGTCAATTGGCGGCAAGCATTGATAAAATGGAAATAGACCAACAGTTCCGTTCAAAAGGAGATGATCATTACGAGCATTCACCAAAAACTGAAATATCAGTTTTTGGTAGACCAAAATCAATTGGAATTATTTCTGATAATAAGCTGAAAGCTTGGTTGGTATGGGCTACTGCAAATCATTGTTTCTAAGTGCTTACACTTCCTATTAAATACATTCAAATGCATGCTCGGTTCTGCATGTTACTTGTGCTAATACAAAAATAGTGATTAGACACGGAATGTCAATCTGGTAATCCACACATTTGCCAAAGTATGTGGCTGGTTATAGCTCCTGACATGAAATAAAGTCATGTAGCTTTGTGTTAGACCTCTTTCACACTAGCGCGTTTTTCCAGGCACTTTAGCACTATAAATAGCTTCTGCTAAGTGCCTGAAAACCACCTCTCAATCATTCCAGTGGGCCTCTTCACACTGGGGTGGTGCACTTGCGGGACGGGAAAAAAAGTCCTGCAAGCAGCATCTTCGGGGCGGGTTGGGAGCGCTGTATACAGCGCTCCCAAACCACCCCTATCCATTGGAATGAATGGGCAGCGCTTTGAAAGCGCATTAATAGCGCTTTGAAAGCGCCGAAAAACTGGAGTTTTTAACCCCTTTTTTGGGGTTAAAAGCGCTCCGCTAGCGGCCGAAAAGCAGCACAAAAGCACCGTAAAATGTCGCTAAGAAGAGCGGCGTTTTAGCGCTAACACGGGCGCTGCCCCAGTGTGAAAGGGGTCTTAAAGTAGAAGTTTAAAGTATATAAAAAAACATACATCTATACTCACCTCCATGCTGCAACTTTGGTCTGATACTGCAGCTGTCCCAAGTCAGCTCTTATCCCGAGAACTAAGTAATCACATGACCACTGATCACTTAGTTGCCACTCAACATAGAATGGAGAGCAGTGACCGTCAGTCACCTCTCTCTTCCTCTAGAGCTCACTGGAGTGCCAGGCTGAACATGGAGCAGATGCAGCTGGCTCCGGCTCTCAGTGTTGCAGCTGTCAATCAGGCAGCTGGGTGGATCCCGACAATACAGTTAGGATCCTTACAGAGTCTGAAGTGGCTCTGTGATGTCAGCTGACAGCAGGCTTTAGCCTTTAGGAGAGCAAAATTAGGTGCATGCCTGTGACCCAGAAAAGAAATATGGCTAAAAAAGCTTTGGCCATACTTCTCTTTTAATAAAACAGAAAAATGATTTAAATACAATTCCAAAATAGCATGGCGGGACAAGAGGTAATCATTTCATTAAAGCAGAATGTCACCTTAAATCAGAATTTTAGAGTTTCTTGGCTAGGTGAGAATGAAGTTTTTTTTCTCCCTGCCTCCTTTGCTTTTAGAGACCCCCAGGCACAGCTGCACATGCACTAGTTTCCCCCAACCATCTGTGCATGCGAGACAGATACCCGGGAGGTCCTAGATCTTCCTCTCCTTTGCGCATGCATGTAAAATCACCTGCGCATGCACAGGTGTGCTGACAGGATCTGCCAGGACTGGCCGGGCAGAGCCTGAGCTTCCATCTCCACATAAGCCAAAATGGTAATGCTAAGGGGGGGGGGGGGAGAGATTGGTTGAGCCAACTGAAACTTTGATGGTTCACTGGTATTTGGTGAGGTCAAGCTTACACTTGTGATTCAACTGCTAGTTTTTACTGCCCCTCCATCCCCTCTTGAGCTGCAGAGACAGCCAGGCTGGGTTATATACTTGCCACGCTCACAATGCTTTGTGGCACAGCAAGAATTATAACCACTGACACGTTAGTCAGGCAGTACCGCCCGCCAAACGTAACCTGTGAAAGTGATTGGGACTGTGTTACAACCGCCCTGCAAATGCTGTTGCTGCGTGGTGGTGCAGGATTTTAGGGGTTTGAACAGATAGTGAGGAAGAAACAAATAACCTCCTCACTGCCTGTCAAATGCTCTTTGAAAAGCAATTCACCGCAGATCACACTTCACAGGGGAAACGCTTATGTAAGTGATCCCTAAAGCTGCTTTTTTATCTCCAGTGTAGTACTAGTGATAAATGTGTTTTGCCTACAAGTGTGTACAAATTGCAATTCAAGCAACGGAGGCCTACACTGATGAAAGACAAAAAATTCTACGTGGTTAACTATTGGTACTTCATTGCTAAAAAAGCACCTGAGTGGTAAGCTACAGCAGCTGTAACTGTTTGCATATTATTTATCATTAGTGCTATATTTATAGGAAAGATACAATAAACAAGCAATATTCCCATAAAAAGGCCATTTGAGGTAGTAAATGGAACACTAATGCCCCGTACACACGATCGGATTTTCCCACAACAAATGTTGGATGTGAGCTTGTTGGCCGAAAGTCTGACCGTGTGTACGCTCCATCGGACATTTGTTGTCGGACTTTCCGCCAACAAATGTTGGCTAGCATGTTCTCAAATTTTCCGCCAACAAATGTGTGTTGTCGGACTTTCCGATCGTGTGTACACAAGTCCGTCGGACAAAAGTCCAAAGTACAAACACGCATGCTCGGAATCAATGCTCACCAAACACAACATTAGCAGAGGGTGCCCATAGGGTGGCGCATGACTATTGAACCTCCTTTTTCTCGGCTCGCCGTACGTCACTACGTTCATAATTGTTGGCCAACATTTGTCTGACCGTGTGTATGCAAGACAAGTTGGAGCCAACAACCTTCGAGCAAAATTCCACGGTTTTGTTGTTGGAAAGTCTGATCGTGTGTACGGGGCATTGGTGAACTGTATTCCCATTGCTACCCAGGAAACATTGCTACGGTCACAAAGCCAAAAACTGTCCCATGACACCTCATTGGATGGAATAAAATAATACTTATTTATCTTACATTCAAGAGCAAAATGAAAATGATAAATGATTAAATGATTGTTCTTTCACAAAAATGGATTTAAATATTTTCTCTATATACATTTGTTCCGGTATTTCCTAAGCTGGCACACTTCAATGCCTTTTAATTATTGTATGTGTTTCTACTGCATTTCACTAGGCAGAATATTGTGAAATTCTATTGTTTTGTGTACTTTCCCCTTGCACCTGTTACCTGTATTGACACTAACACTGTACAGATCACTCCAAACACTTTGCAAGACCATTGATCAGGTGAAGGTTTGACTTCGAACATGCTATACAAAGAAGGCAACGGCTCTTCAATTAAGTGTTACATGTAGAGGGTTAAACGTATATGATTCCCGGTGTATCGGCAACAGATCTGCCTCCTGACAGCCATTCAAGCTCCTTTGAGACCATTTATCAAACATTAATGGGGATTAGTGTTAGACCTGGTGTAAACATAACAAACAATCTACTGAAAGTGTATACTCATATTTCCATAGGTTATGAGGTAAGCAGATCCATTAGCGAGGAGAGTTACTGGAAGGCATTGTCTACTTAATTACTATTTGGACTGGAAAGAAGAAGACACAGGTTCATTGCTATTTCATAAGCATATGTTTCTTGATGGATAATTCAACCTCATGTTTCTGATTAACATGGAGCTTGTAAGAGGACTTTTATTAGCGTAAGTTCTAAGTTACATTGTCACCATGCAGGAATCCCTGGGAGCTCCCTGATTCTCTGACAGTAGACATGTGGGTATTACCGAGTATGTCAAGGGAAAATAAAGGAAATACAGAAAAGTAACTGTCCATGTTCCAGAAATATAGTGTTCTCCTACCTTCCTCTTTGACATGACAACATCAGTGTATTTTTGGTTCTGAACTTCTAAGCATGTGATGTCACCTGCCTACGTTATTTCTGATGTATTTCAGAAAGCATAGACCTCTCCTCATGTCCTCCCTTTCCTTCTTGCCATACGTGTTTCGTGTGCACAGGCAGAGGAAGTTACCATCTCACAAAATTTCTGCCCAGATTGTAGGGTGGGCGGATGACACTTTCTCCATGTTCCCCTCCTCATTGGGCACCAAATGTGGGTCACATAGGTGGCCTAACCCAGGGTGGGTTCTTCTGAGCAATGCTAGGCCCCTTGGATAGTGTCACTTGCCTTGCACATGGGGTACTTTTACTTGCACCGTGTACAAAACTCCAGTTAACTCTCTTGTCCCCATGCAAATGTACATCGTATTGTCTTTGTTGCATTTAGGCTCCGTTCACATCTAGGCTTTGCTATTTTACAGGCGTTTATCGGGCGTTTTTTCAGGCATTTTTTCAGTTTTTTTTGGAGAGTTTTTGCAGCGTTTTGTACAGGTGTTTTGAAGTTCAAAAGGTCACCAATGTAAAAGCAGTAAAATGCCTGTAATCTGCCATAAAAGAAGCTCATGTACTTTTTTGAGCGACGGGCGTTTTGCTTTAGGTGACAGAATGCTTAGATGTGAACAGGGCAATTGAAACGAATGGGATTTGTCTTGTTGGGCATTTTTAGAGCTGAGGCTTACAGCAGACAAACACCCAAAAAAGCCTAGATGTGAATAGAGCCATAGGAGGGACAGGCTGAGCCTATGCCCTCTCCACCTGTCCAGTGTTTCTCCGCTACCTCACTACCGGTAATGGAATGGGGTCCCACGGAGCACCTAACACGGATTCTATACATGCTCTGCATTAACTCTTTCTCTTCCATACCACTGCACAGTCCAAGAACCCCTGTAGCGTTGATCTGCTCCCGTTGCTATGGGGAAAGACTGCTCAATGAGAGAGTGTTGACAATAACTCCCTCGCTGCACAGGCACACACTTCAGGACAGGCTGCTTGGTAAACCTCCATTACTCATGGTAACCATGTGCTTTACTCCGCATCACGTTACTCCTGCAGTGCTGTCTTCATACCCCAACATGCTTTACTGACCCACGCTGTAGACCAGGGTTCTCAAACTGGCAGCCCTCCAGCTGTTGAGAAACTACAAGTCCTATCATGCCTCTGCCTATGGGAGTCATGCTTGTAACTGTCAGCCTTGCAATGCCTCATGTAGTTTTGCAACAGCTGGAGGGCCGCCAGTTTGAGACCCCTGCTGCAGACTCTGTGTGGTTCCAGTTTCTCGCATACACCCCTTTAGTAACTTCAGGCCAGGCAAAGGACAAAGTTTCAAAGCTTTACTGAAACAAAGTGCACAGTTTTTTCATAATGTCCCTAATCCCTAACTCAGGCTTGTGGCTGCCCCAGAGTCCATGGTGGCGGTATCCAGGGCTGGTATCTTTAGGGCGGACTGCAGGTCCCAGCAATCCCCCTACATGGTGGATGTGACAGCAGGCAGCCTTGCTCTCCAAGGTGAAGCTGCTCCCCCTTCTCTCTTCTCTGTAAGCAGTTGGAGATTACATGCTGTGGCTTGTCTGTGTCTTCTTGACCATGCAGCAGACTAAGTCTGTCTGGGCAGAGTCCTCCCCCCTTTTATTAAGAGCACAGGGAGAGAGGCAGAGCGCAGCAGGAAGTGCGGAAAACCAGTTTTGGTTTTTTTTTGCACTTGTGGAACAGATATAACAAAATGGTATATTTAGCAGACCAAAAGGGAGTAAATGGTAGAAGTTCATTGTTAGGGTTTACATACACTTCAATGGATGGGGTTTCTTTAAGAGGTGTTTTGAACATGTTAACAAGCCGACATCAAACAATACGTAATGTTTTATTTAAGCAGGATTTTTTTTCTAGTTTTCAGAGGGGGAGGTTAGAACCTCTTCCTGGTTTTATTGCTTCTTTGTCCTTGATGTGGAGATGTCCTTTTTCAACCTATGTAGCTGTACATGCACAGCTCAGCGTATATTTACAATATAGCTCTGTGACATGCCGATGTACCTTGCATGCATGGAAGTGACCCAGCCAATCAAACAGTCAAAAAATTTGAACCCAGAAGAAAGACCAGAAGATGGAAGCATCTGTAACAGATGGAAGCGCTGACACTTCAGCACTGGAGATGATCATTTTACAGGTAAGTCTGCTACAATGTGCTAATATGCTGTGCATACTAGCACATTATAGAATAAAGCTCCTTGAATGCATTTTTATGTTATTTTGTTTTCTTTTTTTTGCTTTAAAGCAGAACTACGCTGCATCTGGGCACCACAAACTAAAATTATATTTTCATTTCACTTTAAAATTTTTGATTCATTTTTATTATTCAAAGGAAACTCACCACACCATCCATGTCCCCATGCTTTAATTTGCTGAGAAATCAATTTGAAAAACACCCTCTAGCATTTCTGGCTATGGCCATCCCGAACAAGGGCAGATAATTCATGTAACATTTACTTCTTGGAATCCATCTGCCCTTAACTCATGCAGGCATGCAGGAGGATGTGCTTGGCTGAGAAAACCCCTCCTCCCCTCCTGAAGACTCCTGGGATGTATGACATAATTTGCCTAGGCCTGGAAACCAGGAAGTAACTGAAGAAATGTAAAAACACATTTCAAAACAAGTAAACTTTCCTACCTATTTACTAAGGCTAGCAGTATAAGGATTAAAAATAGTCAATATTGATTGAGTAAAGTTCCACTTTAAGGCTCGGTTCACATATGAGCCACATGTGGCTCACAGCAGGGGTCCGGTGCGTGCTGGTTCACAGTTTCAGGTCCGATTTCAGCCCGAATTTTGGGCTGAATTCGGACCTGAAATATACCAAAAGGCGCACAGCGTTTTTGTGCAAAGCGCACCGGACCCGCTGCGGAGATATGTGAACCAGCTCCATAGAGGGCAGGTCAAAATCTCCTGCTATTGCGAATTGGATGCGGGTATACCGCATCCAATTCGCAATGGTGTGAACCCAGCCTAATATCGACACATAAACACACATTTTTGCTTTGAAGTAAAGATGAATAGTAACACCCTCTGTAAATACTTCTGGTAATTTGAGAATATCTAAGCAGGTTGTGCTTATCCCTGCATGCTCTGATCTTTTTATAGGGAAATGAGAGGCTGATGCAGCCATCCTCAGCTGCCCTTCTCTTTATGCAGAGCTTAATACACAGGTCTAGGGGCAAACTGACAACTCATGGGGCCCCTGGGCAATAGGAGATTATGGGGTCCCCTGTTTCCCTGCCCACACTCAAACATAACAGAAAATGCCATTCTACACACACAAGGTTACACTCATAGGTGTACACAGCCTATTGCATTAGGGTGTGCACCCCAAAGCTATAGGGCAGTAGGGCAATGAACAGTGTTGGTAGAGCAGTGAACAATGTCAAAAGGGCAGAGACCTCTGTCAGTAGTTTATTTTTTTAATTTTTTTATTATTACTTTTTTACAATTTTATTATTTTTTACAATATTTTTTTTTTACAATATTATTTTATTCACAATTTTTTTAGGAACTCCATTGAGGGCCTAGGTGAAATATCAGGGGTTTAAACAGAACTCTGATGTCTCACTTTTGAGACAGAGAAAGGGACTGAGGACAGAGATTCCCCAGTCCCTTTATCTGCAGCCAAGTAGCAGGAGGAATCTGCCCAGCACAGGGTCATTAGGTTGTGCCCAGGCACACCTGGCACATGCACGCCTATGGTTATATTGTATAATCAATGCATTGATCCCATTTATGCAATGTGTCTACTCTTCTCTATTGCTTTAGAACACATTTACATGGGCGACCAGCGGGACGTAAAATCAGGCAGTTGAGCTGTGGTTATACCCCCCCAACCACCCATAAAGAAGTGTATTCAGCCACTCACGCCTGTACACATGGTACAGCACATTTTAAACAGCATAGTACCACCACCTAATGTGACCCATTTAAGTGTATGATGCTGCACCGTAACTGTTGTTATCAAACTCCCACTCTCTCTTAAAATCACCACTGCAACTGTCCCACAAAATGCATGTGGTTTCAGCGTGGTGGGGCCACATTTAAAGAGTTATAGTGGTTCTAAAGGCTCAAGGTTTTTTACCTTCATGCATTCTATGCATGAAGGTAAAAAACCTTCTGTGTGCATCCCCTCCAATAGTTACTTGAGTCCCCTCTCGATTCAGCGATGTGCACTGGCTGCTGTCATTCACAGCTAGCGAGCGAATGAGAAGAGAGAGGGTGCAGGGCCGAGCCGTGGCTCCGTGCCTGAATGGGCATGCAGTGGCTCGGGAGCAAGCCTGCTCGGGTGTCCCCACAGCAAGCTGTTTGCTGTGGGGGGACTTGACAGGAGGGTGGAACCAGGAACACCGAAGGGGACCCCGAGAAGAGGAGGATTGTGGCTGCTTTGTGCAAAACCATTACTCAGAGCAGGTATAACATGTTTGTTATTTCTTTAAAAAAAAAACTTGATACCTGAACTTGAACTTTAATACCACTTTAAAACAGACTGTGAGGAGGCAACAAATCACTTCCCATGAAGCATCTCTGACAAGCGATCCACTACAGATTGCTTTTCCGAGTGTTGGCAAGGCTAACCCCTCTCCTCATTCCCCCTTACCCCCCAAGCTGTGACCCCTCTACCCATTCTCCCCCTGATAGCCCCCGCAGTGTGACCCTCTACCCATACCCCCTCACTGTGACCCTTCTACTCATTCTCCCCCCAATACCCTCACACTTTGACCCCTCTACACTCAAGATACCCATTGCACTGTCATCTCTCTACCACACAGATATCCCCAACTCGGTAACCCCTTTACCCATTTCCTCCCATGATATCCCCACACTGTGAACCTCTACCCATCCCCCCATACCCCCTCACTCTGACCCTTCTACTCATTCCCCCCCAATACCCCCACACTGTGACCCCTCTACACTCAAGATACCCACTGCACTGTCACCTCTCTACCTCACAGATATCCCCAACTTGGTAAACCCCTTTACCCATTTCCTTCCATGATACCCCCACACTGTGACCACTCTACCCATCCCCCTATACCCCCTCACTGTGACCCCCTCTACCCATCCCCCCGATACCCCACACACTGTGACTCCTCTACCCATCCCCCCTAGAAATCCCTCATGCTATGACCCCTCTATCCATCTCCCTCGATACCCCCCGTTACTCCCCGATACCCCTCATCCAGAAAGGTGGTGTGGGGGAGCAGCACTTTTTGTCCGACTTAGAACACAGTCTTGACAGCTGCAGCCACCTGCCAGCATGCCCCTGCTAAGCATAGAACTCTGGTCTTCTCTCTCACAGGGCCTCCTACTGGCCACAGCAACTCGGCAGTGTCTGAGTGCCCGAATGGTTAGTGCGTTCCTGCACAGGTCCCATAAGTTTGTGCTTTCTAAACATCTGCTGAGGGCCCACCAGCGAATATGGTCAAAAATGAGCTTTGAGTTTAATGTGATTGAAAACCCAATAAATAATAAACATGTTATACTTACCTGCTCTGTGCAATGGCTTTGCACAGAGCAGGCCCAATCCTCCTCTTCTCAGGTCCTCGACTGACACTCTTGGCTCCTCTTCTTCTTGGTGTGCCACCATAGGAAGTCAATTCCTATTGTAGCACACCTGCAGGCTCTATGCCGAGACATGCTGTCTGCTTCCATTGACACACACATTACGACTCAGCCCAAAGGATTCCACTGCTATCAATCTGCCCTGTGAGGAGAGAGCAGAGAAAGTCACTGCTACCATGTACAGCACTGAATCAAGAATCAAGAATGGGCTCAGGTAATTATTATGGGGGACTGGGGGAGTGGGGAGCTGCACAATGTTGTTTGTACATGAACTGATGACGGACAATTTTTTTAGGGGGGGTGGCAAACATAAAACCCCAACCCCCCGCCAGCCCCGCTCGCCAAGCCTGCCAGCCCCCGCACTTACCCCATCCAGGTCCCGGGCAGTTTCGGCGGCTTCCCTGGCTTCTCCTCCTGGCAAATTCCGTCACTTCTCCTCCAGGCTAATCTGGTCTCAGGACCTGCTTCCTGTTCTGATTGGCTGGGAGGAGAAGGAGGAAGATAACAGCGAATGTTGATTCAATATTGTCACAAGTGGGTGGGCTCAGGGTGCAGTGCTCTGCACCCTGAACCCTCCCTTTTTGAAGCCAATTAGAGTCTCTGGCTCTAATCATGTGCTTTGCAAAAAAAAACAAAAAACGTAGAAACCTATGTGACCGGCGCCCTGCATGGAGATTAGGGGTCAGGCACATAGAGATTAGGGGGCAGAGCCTCTGTGCCCATTATGGATGGGCTGCCACTGGTGTCTATGGGAATGTTTGACTATTCTTCCAGAAGCACATTTGTGAGGTCAGGCACTGATGTTGAATGAGAAGACCTGCCTCGCAGTCTCTGCTCTAATTCATCCCAAAGGTATTCTATTGGGTTGAGATGAGGACTCTGGTTGATTTTCAAGGGTTGGCCTTCAGTGAAGGGAACGCTTAAGGCATCAGCATACCAAGACATTTTGGACATTTTTATGCTCCAAACTTTGTGGGAACAGTTTGGGGATGGCATCTTCCTGTTCCAACATGAGTGTGCACCAGTGCACAAACAAGGTCCATAAAGACATGGATGAGCGAGTTTGGGGTGGAGGAACTTGACTGACCTGCACAGAGTCCTGACCTCAAACGAATAGAACACCTTTTGGATGAATTAGAGCGGAGACTGCGAGCCAGGCCTTCTCATCCAACATCAGAGCCTGACCTCACAAATGCGCTTCTGGAAGAATAATCAAATATTCCCATAGATACACTCCTAAACCTTGTAGATAGCCTTTCCTGGGAGAGTTGAAGCTGTTAAAGCTGCAAAGGGTGGGCCAACACATTATTGAACCTTACGGACTAAGACTGGAATGACATATGTTCGTGTGTGTAAAGGCAGGTGTCCCAATACTTTTGGTAATATAGTGTAGCCTTACTTTATTCACTAACCCCTTGGGTGAATTCCCTTTCAAAGTTCAACTTCCTTTGCAATGTGAACAGCCTACAGTACTTGCCTTTAGAAAATCAACCTCAAAGATTCTACGCAAACAAATGTGCAAGCACATATGGAATACCTTGTATTTTCAGAAAGTTTTACTTTTAGGAGTATTAACTGCCTTTTTAAAAAGATGTATTCCTTCCACCTTGTTTTAAAAAAATAGATGAGTACAATTTAGGGAATACATTTCCCAAAGTGGGCATAAAGGCCCTTTGTATCAAAGTGTTCTTACTAACAAATGAAGTTACTTCTATTCAGCCTCCACTCAGCATCAGGCCAGCCCTGAAACTTTGAATCTGACTATGGGAAATAAAACTATTTCCAAGGATTAAGCTTTACTGAAGATTTTAATCTCTAGCTACTGAGTTAACCACTCACTGGCAGTCATCTCATTAGGCTAGAGCGACACTGGACATTTTTAGTGGTTTCAGCATACTCCTAAATTGCTAGTGAATAATAACTACGAGTACCAATTGCTGGCTAAACAGACTGAACAAATAGCTACTTATAAAGTAGGCTACACAAGTAGCATGCAGTAGCAATCAGTTTCGCATGATCGCACAATGCTGTAGTCATGTACGATTCCAGCTTGTGGTCAAATCTTTAAGCAGCAAAAGACTCAAATCAAGCATGTGGTTTTGCTGATATTGACATTACTGTATATATGATATATATATATATATATATATATATATATATATATATATATATATATACACACTATTTGTCTAAAGTTTTAGAACAGTCCAATTTTTTATTGAAATATACACAGTTTTATGTCTCAATGTACTCTGAAAATAAAGCACAGAACAAATAAACCACAAACCACTAGACGTTAAAAAAGAAGTCAAGGAATCATTTTCTAAATGTAATCTAAATTTTTGACTCATCAAAGTAGCCACCTTTTGAATACACTATATTACCAAAAGTTTTTAAGATTCAATATTGAGTTGGCCCACCCTTTTCAACTAAAAAAACCTTCAACTCTTCTGGGAAGGCTGTCCACAAGGTTTAGGAGTGTGTCTATGGGAATGTTTGACCATTCTTCCAGAAGTGCATTTGTGAGGTCAGGCCTTGCTTTGTGCACTGGTCCAAACCATTTGGTGGAGGGGTGATTACAGTGTGGGGTTGTTTTTCAGGGGTTGCACTTGGCCCCTTAGTTCCAGTGAAGCAAACTCTTAAGGCATCAGCATACCAAGACATTTTGGACAATTTCATGCTCCCAACTCCCATAAATTGATCAGTTTGGGGATGGCCCCTACCTGTACCAACATGACGGCGCACCAGTAAACAAAGAAAGGTCCATAAAGACATGGTTGAGCAAGTTTGGAGTGGAGAAACTTGACTGTCCTGACCTCAACCTTTGGGATGAATTAGAGTGGAGACTGCGAGCCAGGCCTTCTCATACAACCTCACAAATGCACTTCTGGAAGAATGGTCAAACATTACCATAGACACACTCCTAAACCTTGTGGATAGCCTTCCCAGAAGAGTTGAAGCTGTTATAGCTGCAAAGGGTTGGACAAATCAATATTGAACCTTATGGACTAAGACTGGAATGCCATTAAAGTTCATGTGCGTGTAAAGGCAGGTGTCCCAATACTTTTCGTAATATAGTGTTTATAACAGTTGAACACACTTGTGGCATTCTTTCTACAACAGAAATCAAATATTCAGAAAGTTCTTCCCAACACTGTTGCAGAAATTCCCACAAATGTCTTTCACTAGTAGGTTGCTTTGCTTTCACCCTTCTGTCCAGTTCAGCCCAAGCCAGCTCGATGGGGTTTAAGTCTGGAAGCTGTGCTGGCCATTCCATAATTTAGTGCCTACAACCTTGTTCTATTCTTTTAAGATAGTCCTGACATAGCCTGGAGGTATGTTTTGGGTCATTATCTTTTTGTAGGATGAACCCCTGACCAACTAGGTGTATTCCAGAGGGTATTGCATTGCGCTGCAAAATGCTGGGGTAGTAAATCTGGTTAAGGGTGCTGTACACGCTTTGCAAGTAGGGATGGGCGAAGGGTTCGGCCCAAGCATAAATTTGGCCGAACTTTGGTTGTTCAGATGTTCTGCAAACACCGAAGAATATGCAGTGTTCGGGGCAAATTCGAAAGCCGCTGGAACACCGTTAAAGTCTATGGGACACTAACATGAAAAAATAAAAGTGCTCATTTTAAAAGCTTATATGCAAATTATTGCCATAAAAAGTGTTTGGGGACCCGGGTCCTGCCCCAGGGGAAATGTATCAATGCAAAAAAATTTTTTAAAAACGACCGTTTTTCCAGGAGCAGTGATTTCTTTAATGCTTAAAGTGAAACAATAAAAAATGAAATATTCCTTTAAATATTGTGCCTGGGGGGTGTCTATACTATGCCTGTAAAGTGGCACATTTTTCCCGTGTTTAGAACACTACCACAGCAAAATGACATTTCTAAAGGAAAAATTGTCATTTAAAACTGATCGCGGCTGTAATGAATTGTCCGGTCTCGACAACATAGATAAAACTCATTGAAAAAAAGAGCATGGGACCCCCCTCCCCCCCAGTCCATTACCAGGCCCTTCGGGTCTGATATGGAAATTAAGGGGAACCCTGTGCCAAATTTTAAAAAATAACTGAGGGCAGGGCCACCCGGTGATGTACCCGGGTAACCCGCCTCCTCTGATGCACAGGGATTTCCCTATGGCTTCCCCGTGGCGTCAGAGGGGGGTGGGGCCACCCGGTTATGCAAACGTAATGGGGAAGCCATGGGATAGTCTCCGTGGCATCAGAGAGGGCGGGGTAAGTTATTGTCATTTTCATGACAATAACTTGCACATAAGCCTTTTAAATGAGCACTTTTGATTATTCATGTTTGTGTCTCATAGACTTTAACGGTGTTCGTGTGTTCTGCCGAATTTTTTGCCTGTTTGCATGTTCTACTGCGAACCGAACAGGGGGGTGTTTGGCTCATCCCTATTTGCTACTCGCAGACTATGGTTCCAGCAAAAGAGCCCCAGACCATTTTGCTTCCCTCTCCGTGTTTGACAGTTTGGAGGAGATTTACTAAAACTGAAGCACTCGGAATCTGGTGCAGCTGTGAATGCATGGTAGCCAATCAGCTTCTAACATCAGCTTGTTCACTTAGGCTTTGACAAAAAACTTGGAAGCTGATTGGCTGCTATGCAGAGCTGCACACTCTATTTTTAGTAAATCTCCCCCAAGGTATTACACACAGGGCTGTCTTAATGCTTGGGCACCCCTGGGCATTGGCCAGGGGCCCCAGGTGCATGGGAGCCCAATGATAATCTTGCATTACACCATACTTGCCAACTGTCCCGGATTTGCCAGGACAGTCACATTTTTTACTAAGCTGTCCTGAGATGGCCGTGTCTTCGGAAGCATCCCAGAAGCTGTACTGTGCCCTCCTGATCCTAGTATCGTGCCTCCTGACTTCCCCTGTACTGTGCCCTTGCTCCCCCCCCCCCTTTTGGGTTGATTAGTCTTTGATGTATGGCATGTTTTCTTACAGCTTTTAAAATCGATTTTTCTGAAAATAAATATATGTTTAATTCTATTAGCTATAATTCTTGAGAGTAAGTGCATAAATTGAGGCAGGCTGGTAGGGGCCCAGTACATTATTTTGCCCAGTGGCCCATGATGCTATTAAGACGGCTCTGGTCACACACTCTGGAACCACCCTTCCACCTATTCAAAGGCATACAAAAACCCTGAGTGATGAACCAAAAATTTCAAATTTTGATTTATCAATCCATAAGGCCTTCTTCCAGTCTTCAGTAGTCCACTGGTGGTGCTTCATGACCCAGACAAAGTTTTTTTTATTTATTTTGCTATCCTAACAATTGATTTCTTACAACCACTCGACCTGTCAAACCTGCAGCTCGAAGTGTTCTCTTTATAGATGAAACTGGGACTTGCTTACTTCTATCAGTGTTAAGCTGTGCTTGAAGCTGTTGTCCTGTGAGCTGTCTGTCTCATAAGCTGTTAACTCTCAGAAATTTGTCTTCTGATTCTGTTGAGGCTTAAGGACTGCAAAACCTCCCTCTGTCAACGTTTCCTTCAGTTTCCAAAGGCCTTTTAATGGTGTAGGAAAACGTACTCACCAACACATTGGCTTTTTGTGCAATTTCTCTAAAGGAAATACCTACACTTTTAAGGGTTTGTTTTTAACTGTTTTTTTCTTGCCATTTTGAAAGCGATATACTGCTTCCTGCAGTACAATACTGTCCAAATATTAAACTAAAAATGTATAATCCTCTTAAAGTGGAAGTAAACCCTCTTAAAAAAAACAAGAAAACAAAAAATCCTGCAAGAAAAAGGCATAATGAGCTAGTATGCATAGCATACTAGCTCATTATGTATTACTTACCTCAGATCGAAGCCCCCGCAGCGGTTTTCGTCTCCCCCTCCAGCCGCCGACATGTCGTCCCAGAGTTACTTCCAGGTATCGTGGCTCCGGCACTGTCATTGGCCCGAGCCGCGATAACGTCACTCCCGCGCATGTACGTGGGAGACGCCGGTAATGGCACGGAGACTGCAGCAACGGCACATAGGTGCCATTGCTTCAGTTTTCCCCAGTGCGCATGTGCCAATGACATCGGCACATGCAGGGGACAGGGGATATCTCCTAAACTGTGCATGTTTAGGAGATATCCTGGGTAGCTACAGGTAAGCCTTAATATAGGTTTACTTGTAATATAAGGTTGTAAAATAGGGTTTATAACCACTTTATTAAAGTCCTTGATGGACAAAACGTGTTGTGGCATGGCCTAATCGGTGGGCAAGTGCAGGCTGTCATTGAGTCCAAGGAGCTCTGACTGGAGAGTTGGAGAGTTACGCAGAGCGGCAGCTACAGCTGGCGACTGATCACAGTGTTAACAGTGGAGACCCGGCAGCTCAGTGAGATATGTATTCAAATCTCTTGTTTGTGAGTAGTTTTGATGCATACATAAATTAATTTGTGATTAATTATTGGGATGTTTTAATTCCTTTATGGATCTCTATATTTTGATGAGAGTTGTGGTACATAAAAGGGAGTTATGCAACTGTTTGGAAAGCGATAGAGGATCACCATAAAGAGTAAATGAGTTTTAAATGCCAATCTGATATCAGAGAGGCAAGTAGATTAGGTGAGTGAATCGCGAATGGGTGTAGGCCATGGAACACAGATTTACATTTGTGGAATGAAGACACAGTACACAGAGTACAATTTTGAAAATTGAACTTTATTGACTGTTTATGGATTGAGCTTTGTGCATTTAAACATTGGTTCACTTTATTATTACATTTTATTTTAGCGCATGATTTATGAAATTGATTTTATAAGAATATGTGTTATGAAATAGATTTTTTTAACATATTAATATTCATTTATTTTTATACACAGTGCTGCATAGTAGAAATTGGCACTTTATAGTCCACTAATTTTATACTATATTGTCCAAATATTGCTTAGGAGGGTGTAGTAACACAGTCTGTTTTAGCACTCCTTTTATACAGACAGAGAGCTTGTAACTTATAAGTAATTAACAAAAGTTGGGAAACCTGTAGGCATTGTTAGTATGAATTTCTAAGGCCTCGTGTACACTGCTGCTGGTAAACGGACGTTTAGGAGCAGTTGGCTGTTTTTTTCATCTGCCCCTGAACTCTCCTCTACGTTATCTTATCAGTACTTGTACACAGGGTCGTTTATAGTCATTTCTAGGCAGTTGAGTTTAGAAGCATTTTTTGGAACGCAAAAAAATGGGTTCAGACGAATGTTCAGAGGCATTAAAAACGCCAAATGCCCGTAACAGCTTGTAAACACTGCTAAACACGGTAACTCATATTTAGCAGCATTTCATTTACAGACGTTTTTCATTTTAACGAAAAACATAATAGTTTTTTTTTACAAATGCTTCTACGCGTAAACGCAGCTAAATGCAGCTAAACGTGGCATGGTTTCTAGCTGTCAAGCTAAGTCGTTCAGGAGAGATTAAACAATGTCCCGTGTATATGAAGCCTAACGTCCTGTACACACAATAGGATTTTCCGACAACAAATGTTAGGTGTGAGCTTGTTGTCGGAAAGTCCGACCATGTGTATGCTCCATAGAACATTTGTTGTCGGAATTTCTGCCAACAAATGTTTGAGAGCAGGTTCTCAAATTTTCGAACAATTTCCGATCGTTTGTACACAATTCCGACGCACAAAATTCCACGCATGCTCAGAATCAACCAGAAGAGCCACGCTGGCTATTGAACTTCATTTTTCTCGGCTCGTTGTACGTGTTGTACGTCACCGCGTTCTTGATGTTCTGAATTTCCGACAACATTTGTGTGACCGTGTGTATGCAAGACAAGTTTGAGCCAACATCCTTTGGCGGAAAATCCACGGTTTTGTTGTAGGAAAATCCTATCGTGTGTACGGGGCATAAGGCTTAATTTACTTAAATTGCTGCAGAACAGCTGTGAGTTGTTAAACTATTACTTCTTCCCTGAAAAAATGCCTTTTTGTATAACTCTGAAATGTACATTATTTTTCAGGTTTTTTTAACCCAAACTTTTTTTTAACCTCTGGCAATTTACCACTTACCTTTGAACTATTTTAGTTTATTTAACTGACTTGAACTGATTCAATTTCAATAAAAACTGGAAAAATTGGGGTTTTGAAAAATGTTTTAACCAGTAGTGTAATGCCCCGTACACACGGTCGGATTTTCCGATGGAAAATGTGTGATAGGACCTTGTTGTCGGAAATTCCGACCGTGTGTAGGCTCCATCACACATTTTCCATCGGATTTTCCGACACATAAAGTTTGAGAGCTTGCTATAAAATTTTCCGACAACAAAATCCGTTGACGGAAATTCCGATCGTGTGTACACAAATCCGACGCACAAAGTGCCAGGCATGCTCAGAATAAATAAAGAGATGAAAGCTATTGGCTACTGCCCCGTTTATAGTCCCGACGTACGTGTTTTACGTCACCGCGTTCAGAACGATCGGATTTTCCGACAACTTTGTGTGACCGTGTGTATGCAAGACAAGTTTGAGCCAACATCCGTTGAAAAATTCCTAGGATTTTATTGTCGGAATGTCCGATCAATGTCCGACCGTGTGTACGGGGCATTATTGTAGCCAGGTGCTGGGCCACAGCAATATGGAGAAGAAGACATTGGGCTCCATTAACAAAATGCTATCTTACCGTATCCAAGTATGCGGTAAGATACCGCACAGCATTTTTCAAAAAAAATGTTTCAATTCACCAAAAACACAACTAAAATACTGCATGCGCTATTTTATAAAGTGATGCAGTATTTTAGTAGTGAAAGCTTGCTGTAATTTAACACCTGCAGTAGCCGGTGTCCTTAACAACTAGTAACTGTCATGGTTGTAAAGGAACGAGCAGCATCCGAGAAAAAAAAGATAGAAAAAACCATACCAGGCCATATGCCCTCAACCATACCAGGCCGTATGCCCTCATCTCTATGTTGATGAGGACAAAGGCCTCTTTCCCACAACCCTGGTCGGTGGTTGTGGGGGTCTGCAGGCTTATCAGAATCTAGAAGCCTCCTTTAACAATCGCTCCCCATGTGAATTACATCACAAGGGGGAGGAGAAATCTGGTGATGGCACTGCCCCTTAGTTTATTTAGCAGCGGCGGGAGCCAGTGTTGGGTATGGACCTCTTTTTATTATTTTTTTCAGGTCGGCGGTGGCGATTGACAATGGATCTACACCAGGGGACTTTTTTAAATAAGGGACTGTATGTGCGGTTTTATTTAGATTTTGAGCAATTTTTTGGTGAATGAGTAGGTGTACTATGGTATCTACCCCTATTTATTCAAATGGGGGGCTGGGATCTGGGGGCCCTCTTGTTAATAGGGATCTTCCAGATTCGATAAGCCCCCCGCCCACTGACCCCTGCAACTACCGGCCAGGGGTGTGGGAAAGAGGCCCTTGTCCTCATTAACATGGGAACAAGGTGCTTTGGGGAGGAGCCCACCTGCCCCTAAGCACCCCCCTTTGTTAAGGGCATGTGGCCTGGTATGGAATCAGGGGTGCCCCCACACTGTTTTTCTTTATCAGTTTTTAATTTACATTCAGCTGTCAGCGGGGAATTTACCAAAAGTTTTGAGCATTTTGCGATAAATACTGCAAAGTGGTATAGTGAATTGACAGTTTAAGGATTGCATGTGATATTTAGGGAAAATGTGTCTGGACACCTAAATACTGCATGCGATCTGCTTTAGTGAATGGAGCCCACCACCTTTTGTTCATTGTTCCCTGTACTGAGATACTGATGTTATGCTGCACCATTCTCCTCTAGCCAGCAGGGGGAGAGCTAAAGCCAAGCAAGCCCATAGACTTCTACGCAGAGCACTGAAAATCCTAGGAGTTGTAGTTTTAGACGGCAGTCATATATTGGGACAAATAGACTCCCTACAATACAGATCTCAGAGTTGACTTTTATTAACTACTACTATTAAATACTAGGCACTTTCACCTCCTTCCTGCCCAGGCCGATTTTCAGCTTACAGTGCTTTTCATACTTTGAATGACAATTGCTCACTCATACAACACTGTACTCATTTGAAATGTTTTATCATTTTTTGAGACAGATAGAGCTTTCTTTTGGTGGTATTTAATCACCACTGTGTTTTTTATTTTTTGCTAAACAAACAAAAAAAGGGAGTGGCACTGAGAGGCGGCACTGATAAGCTGCACTGATGGGCAATGATAAGCTGCACTGATCTGCACTTATGGGGCTGCCACTGATAATCGGGGCACTGCACCCCTGCTGCAGGGAGACTGGAGTATCCATTAACCCTCTGCTTCTTAGAGTTGATCACCAGAGGCTTTCAGGGACAGACTGAGGGAACCCACCTTTCTACAGCAAGGGGTCCCCGGAGCATCCTGAGGACTGGCGAGAGGGCTATTCACTCATTGCTGATACTGCTAGCAGGAGCTGAGCCCATGAGAGCGTGACACCAATGGTACCCAATCCATACCGCACTGCACTGTATACCACACTTATTCCAAACTTAGACTGTACCTATACCAACCCAATTTTACCACACCTGAACCACATCTTCTCTGCGCCTGTGCCGAAACTATACTTTACCTATACTGCAAGTAGGTTAACCAGGACTATCCATAAGTGCACCAACACTCTTAACCTCCCTGGCGGTATGATTATTTCAAATTTTTGATGCTGAAAGCGGTACAATTATTTTGCATGGAAATTTGGGGTTTTATATTGTAGGCCTGTAATTCTTAGGGATAACTCACTGAAATCTGTCCAAACAAGAGTCTAGTAGACATACCTGGTATGATAAAGTTTGAAAAACAAAATAATAAATTATAATATAATAAATAACTATAAATAATTATAACAAATAATAATATAATAACAATTATTCAATAATGTAATCAAATCAAAAACACTGAAATTTGCTCAGTTGCAGAATTGTCGCTGTCATTATTTTCAGTGTTTGATGACGGATTTCCCCACAAATTACTATCGCTCAATTCTGCAAGTGATTCTAATTTATTATCGCTGTTTTCTAGCTGGTCTAAAACCACTTTTGATGTAAAGGGACGGTTTTGGATGCTATGGACAATCTCCAGTTTCCAGGCAGAAAGAACAATATTTATGATATGAAAATGCATGCAGGGCATTGGACAGACCACTAGGGACAAAAGGGATGTGAAATAAATTGATACCGTAATGTAATCTATAAGATTACAGTGTACTGTATATGTATTGTGTGTTTTACTTTTTGAAATTGGCGCCGTTCTCCTTCCCCGTGCGCCGCAACGCTCGCAGGGAGTGGAGATCGGCTCCGTGATAGATTGAGCGGAGAATGGCTCGCTCACAGTGCGGGGAGACATCGCAGGATCCTGGGGACAAGGTAAGTAACATGTATCTGGATCCTGCGATCAGTGCCGGGACAAGGTCAAACAGCGCCCAGGGCGAACATGCCGAGCTGCGCCCCCCCCCCCCCCTGACCAATTATTTTACACACCTGATATCTATCTATTTATCTATCTATCTATCTATCTATCTATCTATCTATCTATCTATCTATCTATCTATCTATCTATCTATCTATCTATCTATGTATCAGAGGTCAAAGTACAATGATCAGGAGTGTACAGTGTGCAGGAGTTAGGAGAGGAAAACATACAGAGTGCAGAGGTAAGGTGTATGTACAGTAATATACAATGTACAGGAGTCAAGAGCGGTAAACTGCAGGGTACAGAGGCCAGGAGTATATACACCCTAGTGCATAGCAGTACCCCTATAAATGATATCAAATTTAGTGTATGTGTCATTATCAAATATGACCAAGTGAATTATATATCACATGAATATGGAACCGAAATACCAGTGCTGCAAACAGACTCCCGGTGCTGCAAGTAGAATACCAAAACATATAATGCGAACAACTCATAAATATTCAATTACATATGACATGTATGTGGGACCAAATTCCCTGTGCTGCAAAAACATTTTGTGAGGGAGTTAAGACCACACTCCTGGTACTGTAAATAAAAAATTTTAAATACTATAACATATAACGTGAATAACTCCCAAATATTCAAATAACTCTAGTCAAATTCTTATGGTTCCTTTTACACAATTTGGTTTTGGAGTTACTACCAAACTCCCAGTGCTGCAAATCAAACACACAGTGCAAAGTACTATTAAAGTGCACTATAAACAAACAGTCCATTAGAGAGCAAGTGCTCTTGTGCACATTGCTGGATCAAGACGGGGCTCAAGCAAGTGGCTGACAGATTCCTCCATCCACACAAGTGGGGTGGGCGTGGGAATCCCCCTCATTGGGACATTGTATTCTGACAGCAGGGACTCTCCCCTATCAGAATACACTGATCAGCACTGCAAACAGCTAATTGAACAAGGATTTCCACCAGAAGTGGATATAACAATCGGTTTCTGTCTAACAGAGAGGGTTACACACCGATCAAAAATTCAGCCCCTGTTGAATTCTGATCTGTGTACTCAGTTTTACCTTGTCCTTTGCTTCAGCAGGCTCTCTGCAGTTCTGTTACTGGTCCCCCCGCAGCTCCTATGTCAGGAGTGACAGTGGTCACACTCCAGCCTCCACTTTGGATCATACAGGGTTAGTCTTCCTCTATATGTGATAGGGAGGAGGAGAGCACTGGAGCTGGCTGAAGCATAGATTCAAGTGTAAAAAAAAAAAAAAAAAGACTATACAGTACCCACCTTCTCCCCCCTACCCCACACTGCAAAAGTGGACTTTCTTGAAGTTGGGTTGGGATAAGAAATCACATCCTTTGCTATATAATGCTTATATTCTTGAACAGGTTAGGAATTAGTGTGACATTTCAGGTGCTACATAGATGTAATCCACATACACATTATATCTTATTAAAAATCATTCTTTTTAGAAGATATAATGTGTATGCGGATTACATCTATGTAGCACCTGAAATGTCGCACTAATTCCTAACCTGTTCAAGAATTTTACTTACACTTCTCCTAGATTGTAAGCTCTAACGAGCAGGGCCCTCTGATTCCTCCTGTATTGAACTGTATAGTACTTGTACTGTCTGCCCTAATGTTGTAAAGCGCTGCGTAAACTGTCGGCGCTATGTAAATCCTGTATAATAATAAAAATAATAATTAAAAATCATTCTTTTTAGAAGATATAATGTGTATGCGGATTACATCTATGTAGCCCCTTAAATGTCACACTAATTCCTAACCTGTTCAAGAATTTTACTTACACTTTCAATAAACCTGCACTGAAAAGTACAGGGCACATTTATAATCACAATGTGGAATACAGAGCAGTCAGCACTCACAGTAAAAGAGGATCCAGTCCGTCATCCCTGATTTACACATCTTCACTCTGCTCTGGAGGAGAGCTCTGCTGTATGCTGGGCGGGAACCAAAGATAGATGCTGCAATGTGAAGTTCTTTTCCTGCTCTGCCCACATGCACTTTCACTGGGACTGTACCAGCTCCGATCCAGGGGGGGAGACTCATAGGAACTCAAGAAGGGAGCTTGGAAAAGGGTGCCTCTGCTGCCGCAGA
Organism: Aquarana catesbeiana; assembly: GCF_042186555.1. Classification (NCBI taxonomy): domain Eukaryota; kingdom Metazoa; phylum Chordata; class Amphibia; order Anura; family Ranidae; genus Aquarana; species Aquarana catesbeiana. Next base: position 239,505,265 of record NC_133327.1, read on the forward strand.
GCAGTGAGCAGGAGCGCATAATCCTTAATTTAGGCAGGCAACAGGGGTATACAAGTTTTACAGCTACATTTTGTGGACAGATTTTTCTGCTCACAACCTAGCGCCCCCTCCCACATTGAGCCCAGGGCAGAAGCCCCGCCTGCCCACCCCTTGTACAGGCCCTGCCTGCGATGCAATCCCGAGTGTGGCTCTGGGTTACCGCTTTTAGTACTGAAAATCCATCCCGAGCCACACTCGGGAATACCGCCAGGGGGGTTAAGGGGCCCCAATGATAGCCAGCAGAAGAACATCTCAAAGGACTGCCCCTGTCATAATAATTATTCTGCAGGTCCCCTTTGTTTCCCTGCCCCTTCTTCTCCTCTTTTTCTTTTGGACAGTGCATACCCAGTCGATCTAAGAATAGCATCGCCACCATAAATGTGTTCTGGCAGTATAATTCCAGCACTCCTGGATTAAACTTTACTACTGCTTACTGCTGCCTTGCTACTTTCTATGCTGAAATGGACGACAAATTTCATCTTACGCCTAAACCCAATTGTTAATCACTTTGTATGCTAAATTTTGTTATTACCATGGTGAATACATTTTATGCTAGCCTCCTTACCAACTATATTGGGTGACAATAGATTAGGTTTGCCTTTAATACCTGGATTGGTGCCTGTTTTCTTTGACATAGTACTACTATTGGATACTAAGTATTACTTTTAGTGAATTCCTATAATATTGTATGTTTATACACTCAGCCTGGTTTGTTAGAAGGTAGGCAGAAGCTTGAGGCAAAGAATAGAGGACCTAGCCTATCCTGCGGGGTAGCTCTACATAAAAGAATGAACACCAAAAAATCAACAGCTTTCAATTGCAATAAACAACTGCACTCTTGATGAATCTAGCATCTATATATACCTTGGCCTAGAAATGAAGCAATCAGGAAGTTTCAAGCCAGCCATTGATGCCCTGAAAGACAAGGCATAAAGAAATTTCTATGCCATCAGAGAAAGCTGTGCCACCTAAAACCACTGGTCAGTCTGACTTAAAATCTTTGTTAGTGTCATCACCCGAATCCTCCTTTAGGGCAGTGAAGTATAGGGCCTTGTCACCTACCTTGACCAACCCAATTGCGGCCCCAAACCAACATAAGTACTCCATTTTTAATTTGGCAGACACCTCCTTCAAGTCCATCAATTCACCTACAACAATGCTTGCTGAGCTAAGCTGGGCAGATTCCTTTTACAGCTTGCAGTAAAGGAGAGGGCAATATCATGCTGGAACCACCTACAAAACAGCAGCCCCCAACTCATACAACTATTAAAGACTAAATTCACCTTTACAAAAATAATAGTAAATGTTGATATTTTGGAAGAATAAAAAATTTGAATTTATTATTTTTTGCATCGGAGCTTGAAGAGCATTGCACCCACAATCAGTGGATCGCATGTGCAATGTCAGGCTCCTGAAGACACTGCTCAGTTCCTGAGTTGTAGGCAGTGTGAATGAACTATGAGCATGCTAAGCAGCGCGCTAGCAGTTCATTGATATTACAAGTTTGTCTGCCACAGTAGATGACTGGACTTGTAGTTTAAATGACGCGGCTGTGCTGGCAGAGCCCCACACAGCCACACCGTTTTCAATTTGTAACAGCAGCTGTGGAAAGAAGAACCCATGCTGTCACAGGGAGGGAAGCTCTGACGGTGGGAGGTGGGTGCATAGGAGTATGTTACACCCTTAACCTCCCTGGCGGTATGATTATTTCGGATTTTAGGTGCTGAAAGCGGTACAATTATTTTGCATGGAAATTTGGCGTTTTATATTGTAGGTCTGTAATTCTTAACAATAACACACTTAAATCTGTCCAAACAAGAGTCTAGTAGATATCCCAGGTATGATAAAGTTTGAAACACAAAAACATAAATGATAATATAATAAATAAAAATAAATAATTAAAAAAAAAAAAAAAATTAATAATAAAATACATTTCCCCACGATTCACTATCGCTCAATTCTGCAAGTGTTCTAATTTACTATCGCTGTTTTCTAGCTGGTCTAAAGCCACTTTTGATGTAAAGGGACACTTTTTGGTTGCTATGGACAATTTCCAGTTTCCAGGCAGAAAGAACAGTATATATAACATAAAACTGAATGCAGGGCATAGGACAAAGCACTGGGGACAAAAGGGATGTGAAATAATTTCATACAGTACTGTAATCTGTAAGATTACAGTACTGTATGTGTTATGATTTTACACTTTTTTGAATTTGCCGCCAGGCTCCGCCCCCGTGCGTCGCGCCGCTCACAGGGAATGGAGCCTGGCACGGAGAGGCTTCGGAGGAGGACGGAGCCCGCAGACACAGCGGGGGACATCGCAGGATCCCGGGGACATGGTAAGTAAAGCCACACCAGGATCCTGCGATGTAATCCCGAGTGTGGCTCAGGGTTACCGCTAATGGTCCTGAATTTTAACCCCGAGCCACACTCGGGAAAACCGCCAGGGAGGCTACTAACCTGCTCCTAAAAGTAAACTTATAATAATAATTTAAGTCTTACTGACCAACAAAGACTAGTCCAAACTGTGTAGTCTGCAACAATTCATCAGCACCTTGTCTATCCAACACTTCCAACAACTTGGCCTGACGAAATCGCAAACAAAAGACGTGAATGGATGTATATTTCCCAAGAAAAATATGTTGAAATGAAAAAAAAAACTTCCAGACATTAACTACTTACCAGTTAATACAAAGATACTACAAACTGACCACATACCTGGAGTTGCTTAAAGACTCCAAAGACAAACAGTCCCTATGCCAGTGGTTTAATCCAGGGGTCCTGGTCCTGGAGATTTCGTCAGGCCAAGGCTCACTTCCTGCTATGGTGCCCCAAGGACCCCACAGTGAAAAACACATATACTCCCATCTCGTCCTAGCATAGGTGAGCGCAGCCTATTGCATTAGGATGTGCACCCCAAAACGCAAACACACGTGTGCCTATATATATATATATATATATATATATATATATATATATATATATATATATATATATATTTAAAAAAAAAATATATATATATATATATATTAAAAAAAAAAAAAAAATATATATATATATATATATATATATATATATATATATATATATATATATATATATATATATATATATATACACACACACACACACACACACACACACGCTCTAAATATATGTAAACATTTTAAAATGTAGTAGGGTAGTGGATGGTGTCAGTAGGGCAGAGGTTGGTGTCAGTAGTTTTTTTATTTTTATTATTTTATTTTTGTATTATTTTTTACAATTTTATTCATGTTTTTTTTAGAAGCTTTGGTGAAATATCAGCAGGGGGAATCTGTGCTGCACTGGGTGATTAGGGTGTGCCCAGGCACACCCGGCACACCCCCTGCGCACGCCTATGCGTCCTGGATGTCACTTCTATAAAAGAGAAGAGGAAACACCACATTCTACTGGCAGAAGAGTCACCAACAATGTAAATAGCTGTGCAGGATGTTACAGCATGTCACAGACTTAGAGGTACATGAAAATCTGTGTAATTATGATTCCTCTGTATGGACGCACCTTATTTCTCTTAACCTGATACTATTCCCGGACTCACTATCCCCTCTATCCCCTTTATATTATTCTTTACTCTTAATAACATTCCAGGTAATTAATCCCCCCCCCCAACCCTACAAAAAATATATATATATATATATATATAATTGCTTTGGCATTGTTATGGATATGCCAATAAGGTTTATCTGAATTTGATGAAAGAGTGAGACAGCAATACTGGATGAGTAGTCAGGGCAGCTCAAGACCTGTAAAGTTGCTGGTGCTGTAACATACACTTTTATGTGTATGAGTGTCTTTTTTTCACCTGCTGGATATTTGTTCCATCTGCAACAGATTCAGTCAACTGTTTTCTACATTACCTTCCAGCTTTCCACCTATGGCTAGTGAAGATGCAAAATAAACAATCTGTCTTTGTTACCCATGTGTCTATATTCATGAAAAAAAGTGTACAACATGAACAGGTCTATATATGGGCTCATTTACATGGGCATACCAACCTGTGCGCCCATGCACAGGGTCCATCTCTACCTGCATGGCATGCACACGTGTTCCATGCAGGCAGCCTGTTCATATAAATAACAAGCGGCGGGTTGCATGGACCTGCATGGATCTCCAAGTGTATCCTGCAGTGTACATCTGTGCAAGTCTGATGCACAGATTAGAATTGCAATCTGGTTGTGGGGGGTGGGGGGGGGGGGGGCATGAGAGTGAGCGTAAATACCCATGTTTAAACAAAAGTTGTTGTTTTTTTGCAGGAAAAAAAGCTTTGATTTTTCTGTTTATTTTAAAGGCAGAAAGCAGTTTTGACCCATTATAGTTTTAAAACCACTAAATCTGCTTGTGGCACAAAGTGCAACTTCTATTCTTTGATTTGTTCTGTCACTACAATAAAATTATATTCTCGTACTAATCATTAAAAAAAAATTTGCTTAACTAGGTTTTTATCAGGAGTTAAAAAAACCCCCACATATTTAGTCTCTGAACTATAGTTACACGTGCTACAACAGTGGATTATTGTAAAACTTTATATGGTTACAAATACAGTATGGTGATATACTGTATATATATATATATATATATATATATATATATATATATATACAGTATAAATGTCCCAGATAATTATATCTAAAGCCAAATTTGAAGAAAAGTATGACATTTTGACTGGCAATTAGCAGAAGTAACTGAAGTAATTTAGCACCCGCATGGGGAATTCATCCGACACCCTCCAAAGCTGAGTTGGCCAAGCACCCACATGATTTCTTTTCCCAGGGGCCCCTGGATTTCCTTGATGACTTCCTCCAGCTTTCCACTTTTTCCAACAGACCCTTTAGGCATAACTCTGAAGCATACAAAGTGAACAAAGATACAAACAACATTTCAAGGTGCTCTCACCACCCATAAAGATCCTAAAAAAAACTCACTGGCACAAGAGCAACGTTATTGGTAGAGGTCTGGTAGGTCAGTCTTTGAAACAACAGATTTACAAAATGGCAATTTTTTTATTCAGTAGCACAGTCTCCAAAAGACACATGGGTCCCTCAGGGGCACCAGACTAGCCTTTCAGTGCACACACTCTACCAGAAAAGATAGCCAGAAGCACGTTGCAGCAGAAACTCACAAACAGTAACTCGTGGCTTAGCAGGATTTTCTACTGCACTCACACCTTACAGCACAGCAGCCATGTGTTCTCAGCAGTGTCGTTGCCACTTTCTCTCTGGCACAGATCAGCAGCAGACAGTCCCTTCTTGCAGCAACAGACTGTCTATAGCAGCTCTGGCTCTCAGCAGGTCTTACCAGCAATGTGCATTAGCTCTCAGCACAGTCTAGCAGCAGCAGCATGAAGCCCTGTCCTGCCTGGGTTTCAGGCAGGACAATCTTGGCTTCAGGCAGGACAACCTGCGCTTGCATACCCCCAGGCAACTCCACAACCCCTGGAAGAACTTTCCCTGTACTTCATGTGGGTCCCTGCTCTTCTCCTGAGAGTTTATATATATATTTTTATGTGTAATTTCAAAATAAAGGATTTTTTTATATAATATATTTGATATCTACCCAATTGATTTGCACCTTAAAAATCCCTATGTTTCTTGCTTACTAAAATATTTTATTCTGGGATGTGGTGCCTAAAACAAACTGGTGGGTTCATGCTCATATAAACTCTCTTCTCCTGAGTGGTGTATAGACAATAATTTGCATAACTTTCGGTAACATTACGAATACATGTGACAAATTCAGGTAGTTCTTACTACCACTATTTTAATAACCTGTTTCTATGGCTGTGACAGATTAAGGAATTACTGCCAGTTTGGAAACTGGCAATAATTAAGACCAACTCTGAGCTGGCGTACAGAGGTATGCCAGTGCTCAGAGTGGGACATGTCTAAGCTGGGAAGCTGTCATGAATTCTATTCTCTTGCCAAAAAGTAAATGTACATACAGAGGTGACATTACTTAAATAAAGCTATGCCTGTACTTGGAAAATGACAAGCTCATAGGGAAGGCAGACCTGATGGGGAGCTGGTTCCCACAGTTGCAATTCCTGTTGGGTAGGAAGAGACTGATGGGCAACTAAGAGACTAGTTACCCATTGCCTTTGATGACAGCAATTGACGATAGGGGATTCATAAGCTGCTATTGGACTGAATAGTGGCTATGGATGGACCCACTGCCATACATTGTCAATCAATAGGAAGGCAAACTTGATGTGGAACTAGTCTCTCAGTTATCCATCAGGCTGCGCTACTCCACTACAAAACTTTCCAGTCACGTGCCTGTCTGTGAGAGAAGCACAGACACCACAGAAAGAGCACATTGAGGAAGGTGTGTCCAGTATGGCCTTTGACAGAGTCATGCACCCAGACGACAATAAAAATCTGACAGGGGTTCCATCTCTGCCCTGCTCTCAGTGGCGTCGCTATGGGGGTGTGGGCCGCACCGGGTGACCCACCAGAGGGGTGACACCGGGGCCACAGTACACACTGTACTATATTGCTTCTGCCTGTACTTGCAGAGCTGCATCGGAGTAGTGTGAGCAGGGCACCAAGATGTGTGAGGAGGCTGCCTATAACACTCCCCAGTCAGGTTAAGCTGTTTCTTGGGGATCTCCAATATCTCCGGTGGCAGCAGGAGTTGATGTGTGGAGTTGGTGGTGTGGCTGCCTCCTCCTCTCCTCCCACAGACTCCTTCACTCTGGCTGATCCCTCAGCTGAAGGAGAAAAAGGTGAGAACACAGCAGCCCCAGATGTCTTCATCTCCGGGCATGCTGTAAGTTACTGCACACTGTCACTAAATAGAGTCCTAACCTGGCACTATACCACCCCAACTTGGCACTATACCACCCCCAACCTGGCACTATGACACTCCAACCTCGCACATGCCCCCCCCAACCTGCCAATGCCACCCTGACCTGCCCTATGCCACCCCAACCTGCCCTATGCCACCCCAACCTGCCTTATAACACCCAAACCTGGCACATGCCACCCCAACTTGCCCTATACCACCCTATACTGTCATTTACAAGGGCCGTTTATGGGTGTGTCCCGTGAACGTGCGCTGCCTGCGGGGCGCTGGGCAGGATAGACAGGAGGGGGGGTGACACAAAGTGATGCCATTTTCTACTCTATCCAAAACTAAAACAAAAAAGCTTTAAATATACTTTAATATAAAACTAAAATCTTGAAATAAATGTTTGTGTTTCTTTAACAACACACTCAAATCAGAAGAAATGTTGCAGGTCTGTTAGACAATTTGCAAAGCAAATTGTTTTAACATAACACTTGTATTTATATGAAAGCGGTTTGTGCTATGACCGGCCAGTATATGGGAAGACTCTGCAGAACAAGCTCTGACTGAGCACGTTAACAGGTTTAGACCTTTCTGAGCCCTCGTCAAGTGATTGGTGCAGCTGTTTCTCTAATTCTTCCATGAGTTACAATGATTTAATGTCCACCTGCACAGCTTTAGCACTTCCAGCTGTTGTCTAAAAGGTGTGGGATTGAACGTATTGCCTTTTTAAGGAATAAAAAGATGTATGTTTTTATACATATTGGATTAGTTTGCATTTAATTGACTTTTCCAAGTGTTGTAAAAATAAAATCAAGAGCTTGTGTAGAATATCCATATGCGAAAAACTATAAAATAACCTAAAATACTTGCTAAAACGAATCTACTTAGACAAGAAGACCAGTTTTACAGTACTATAACATTATTACATCACAGAGGTCCAAGTATATTTTCTAACTTTGGTTTTGATTCATAGGGTGCACCCATATGCAATAAAGCCATTTTGTGGTGTGGATCAATATTTCATAAATGCAGCCTCAGTTTACCAGGAACCATAACATTACCGAGGCACTTCATTACACAATACTATCTGTGGAATCAAATCAACAAAGTCCTACTCCTTTAACCACCTCAGTATGGGCATTTTCCACCCCCTTCATTACCAGGCCATTTTCAGTTTTCAGTACCCAAATTAATTTTATATACACTATATTGTCAAAAGTATTGGGACACATGTCTTTACACGCACATGAACTTTAACGGCATCCCAGTCTGAGTCTGTAGGGTTCAATATTGAGTTGGCCCACCCTTTACAGCTATAATAGCTTCAACTCTTCTGGGAAAGCTGTCCACACTGGCCTGCACGGAGTTCTGACCTCAATCTGATTGAACACCTTTGGGATGGATTAGAGTGGAGACTGCGAGCCAGGCCTTCTTATCCAACATCAGTGCCTGACCTCACAAATGCGCTTCTGGAAGAATGGTCAAACTTTCACATAGACACTTTCCTAAACCTTGTGGACAGCTTTCCCAGAAGAGTTGAAGCTGTTATAGCTGCAAAGGGTGGGCCAACTTAATATTGAACCCTACGGACTAAGACTGGGATGCCATTAAAGTTCATGTGTGTGTAAAGGCAGGTGTCCCAATACTTTTAACAATATAGTGTATCTTCAAATAAAAATCCTCCTACCTTCTGTTTTATAAGATAGCAAATAAAAATGCCAGTACAGTACGAAAACCCCCAATATGTCCCATTTTTCTAAAGTCGATTATTTTGCCACATACTGGTATTGGTTAAAAATATGGAACTTAGTATTGGTACACTAGATACATCAAATATACAGGTTATACACAGGGAAATCAGGAAGTGGAGAGGTTAATGTACAGGTCACATACAATGGGAGGATGGAAATGAAGGAGATAATGTACAGGTGTGCAGGGTAAGGGATGCAAGGAGTTCACATACAAGTCAGATCAGAGACAGGATTGTGCTTACATATACAAGAGAAGGATGAATGACAGTGGAGGATGGAGTTTACTATTGCTGGCATTGTACTGTATTGCACTGGTGCTGGGTGGTGTTCAGACTTTCTTTTCCTCTCACACACTGATACATATAGCGGCCGGTCTGCAAGAGGTCAAACCAGAATCACGGGCAGTATATCAAACACAATTTAGAACTGTTATTTCACCAAAGGGGAGAACTTTTAAAAACTTATAAAACGTGAGGCACTGGCTGGCAAGATTGTGGACAGTGTATATGTGTTACATATACTGTATGTGTTCCCTGGGTTTCTCATCTACACATAGTGAGAGGCTCCAGGGTTTATGTCTAATATTGAGAAACACATTTTTTGTTTTCTCGGATCTTAATAAGGTCTTCTCTGAGTGCTGAAGCCCAGAGACTTTGTAGAGCTTTGAGTGGAATAAAGCCTTTATTCCTAGGTCCACATCCTAACTAATAGCCAGACCTCATTATTAATCTGGCCATACACTATAAGATTCCACTTGTTCAGTGGACAAATCTCTCTTGCTAGCTATTGTATTCTGGCAGCTGGCATTCATGGCTGTCATAATGACTGAACAGTAACTTCAACTGATTGGATGCAGTCACTGTTAAGCCAACAATTTTCTACCTGGCTCCTTAGGTTTTCAGATTGAAGGGTGCTGAGTGGGAAGATGCCAACAGGGACCCCCATGGCTCGAATTTTGGCTAATTCATTAGGAACCAGCCAAAATTTGCTCTGTGTGTGGCCAGCTTTAGGCTTCATGTATCTGCTGCTGGTAAACGGATGTTTAGGAACAGTTGGGCATTTTTTTTTCAGATGCCCCTGAACTCTCCTCTATGTTATCTTATCACTACATGTACACGGAGTCATTTATAGTCATTTATAGGCAGTTGAGTTTAGAATCATTTTTTGGAAAGCAAAAAAAATGCTTTCAGGACGGATGTTCAGAGGCCTTTGAAATGCGAAATGCCTGTAACAGCTTGCTAAACGCGGCATGTAAACGCAGCAAAACTGACATTTTTAAACATCGGCTACCATCTGTCAAGTTGAATCGTTCAGGAGAGGTTGTAAAACGTCCCGTGTATATTAAGCCTAATGCCGCGTACACACGATCAGAATTTACGACAACAAATGTTCGATGTGAGCTTGTTGTCGGAAATTCCGACCGTGTGTAGGCTCCATCGGACATTTTTTGTGTGAATTTCCAACCAACAAAATTTGAAAGCTGGTTCTCAAATTTTTCGACAACAAATTCAGTTTTTATAAATTCCGATCGTGTGTACACAATTCCGACGCACAAAATTCCACACATGCTCAGAATCAAGCAGAAGAGCCGCACTGGCTATTGAACTTCCTTTTTCTAGTCCCGTTGTACGTGTTGTATGTGTTGTACGTCACCGCACCGTACTGTACATCACTGTATCTCTTATAAAACTCTGGTGCATCCATAATACATACCAGTGTGCAAATAGTGCATAAATCAAATCATTACACTTGCCAACATATATTCACTACATGTGCTGCAAATATAAAAATTATTATTATGAAACCATTAAAAAAACTAAAAGTCCAATGTGCAAAACAAAAAGATGTAACTGTGACAAAAGTGCTTCTTCCACTGTAGAGATGAACCACCTTCACCGACTACGTTGTACACCCAAAGTGCTCTGAAATGGATGTCTGCTTACCAGAAGTTGTGGAGCAAGGATAGACTTGCTGCAATTAGATGGTTGAGCCATTCAGGAAGCTTTTCCTCTCCCCCATTGTTTCATATCACGCCTCCTGAAGACGTGATAAGAAACGTACGCTGAAACGTGCCTGGTTACATGATCTGGTCTGCAATTTCCGGTCCCTCTGGTTGTCGGCGGCTGGCGGTGGAGCGCACTTTTGTCACAGTTACATCTTTTTGTTTTTCACATTGGACTTTTAGTTTTTTTAATGGTTCCATAATAATAATTTTTATATTGCAGCACATGTAGTGAATATATGTTGGCAAGTGTAATGATTTGATTATGCATATTTGCACACTGGTGTGTATTATAGATGCACCAGAGTTTTATAAGAGATACAGTGGCACTGTTACACCTGAGTTTTTTATAGATATGGTTATCTATATCAACATAATTACGAATTAGTGGTCTAGCACCTCCCATTTCACTTGTTTCCAAGTTTCAGCCACACCCATCAGAAATTAATCCATGGTTTGCTTGTCGGAAATTCCGATCGTCTGTACGCGGCCTTAGTCTGAACTGTCCACAGAACTTTATGTATGTGAACTGTCAGGACCGCGTAGTGCGCCTGCTCCATCACAGCTGCTGGTCTCATTCCATCATCTTGGTTTTGGCTGTGATGCATTCTTACTGTCTGCTTGTTCACCTGCAAGGTGATTGAAGTAGCCAGACTCTGGGTGGAGACCAAACCTGATTTAAGCCAGCCAAGTCTGCAGTCCCATGTTTGTGATATTGTGTTTAACACGTGCACCAAGCTCCCTGTTTGTCTAACCTGTCTGCTAGGTTGGATCCCCTGTTGACAACCTGGGATCAGATATTGAATATACTCAGAACTCTGCCAGTCTTTTGACTACAGATTTGACCCTGACTATTCTAAAACTTGCCTGCCTTGTACCCGGACTGTCATTGAACTACTCTGCCTGTCTTCCAACCTCAAGCACCTGTTTGCTGTGTTCAGTTTGCGCCTGCCCCAGATGGTGGCCAGGCACTATAGCATTGTGTATATGCCCTGGGGGCAACCGAGTATCAGTAGGCCTGCTAGCCTTATAAGGAAAGGAAGCTGCTATAGGTAAAAAACCCAGAAGCTAGCTATAGTGCCCAACCACCTGCATTAGGGGTAATAGTGACATTATCACAAGCGTTTAACAAGAACATTTTTCTGTGAAGATGGACTCTTCACAGGCTAATTTTTTTGTGGAGGAGCTTTGTAAACTGACACACCAAGTCTAGGAACTGTCTGTGCATGTGAACACACCTCCAGCAATAACTCAGGAACCAAAGCGCAAGGTTAACCCTCCTGACCTTTTTTTCTGGTGAACCCGATATGTTTTCCAACTTTAAAAATAGTTGTCTGCTATACTTTAAGCTTAGGCCACATTCTTCTAGTTCTGAAGCACAACATATCAAACTGATTACTACATGGTTGCAGGGGGAACCCCACTCTTGGGGTTTTAGTTGCCCCGCAGATGACCCAGCCTGAGGATCAGTCAAAGCATTTTTCAAAGCCGTGGATTTATTCTATGATGATCCTAACCGTGCCCACTCAGCAGAAATTAACCTTATGTCATTATGCACTGCTGAACAATACTGTTCAGCAGAGCATAGTGCCGCCGCTGGGTAGAATGACCCAGCTCTAAGAAGCTCTAAGAAGCCAGTTCAGGTTAGGCTTATCAGACTCCATCAAGAACTCAGTACTAGTACACTACCCTTAACCAAAGTCATTGAATGAACCTATTCAAGTAGCCATCCGTATAGACAGGCGTTTATGGGAAAGGCATACTAAGAGTTTTGTTTATCTGCCCTCTAGTACACTGCCCACTTCTTCTCCATCAGACCTTCCTTTGTGCTCTCAACCTCTCCAGGAGGAGGAGTACATGCAAATTTGTGCTACTCATTTATCCTCTGGGGAAAAGGCTAGAAGAAGATCTCAGGGTCTCTGGTTATACTGTGGTGACCAACTGCCCCAATAAGCCTGAAGTCTAGTGCAGGTGGGGTCTGCTTCTCTAGACTATACACTGCCAGGTTCCCCCCGAGACATACTATTTGTTCCTGCGCAACTTAGTTCTGCCACGTTTTCCCATCACCTCTAAGCTTTCATAGATTCTGGTGCGGCTAGCAATTTCATAGATAGTGACCTAGCACAGTCTACAGATTTCCTTGACTAATGTGCACAAATCCTTTTCAGTCTTAGCTGTTGATAGCTCTCCCTCGTCCATGGGCCTGGCTCACCTTGTGAACTATACTTATTACTCTGACCATTGGGGAATTTCAAAGGGAGACAACAGCTTCTACTTGATAACCTTTCCTGCCAATCCACTTATTTTAGGTTATCCTTGGCTTCAACTTTATAACTCGCACATAGATTGGGCTACTGGGGAGATTAGGTCCTGAACCCAGACCTGCCTCCAGAACTGCATTAAAACTGCTGACCAGTTGCCTATTTCTCATGCCGCGTACACACGAAATTCCGCCAGCAAAACTCAGATGAGAGCTTTTTGGCGGAAAATGCGACTGTGTGTACGGGGCATAACTCTTTTGGGGCCTATACTAATCATTTGCCTTTATATGACTCTGCTGTAGCAGGAGACACTGGCAAGTTTATTGAATCCTCTACAGGCCACCTCTTCAGCCAATTGTGACAGTCTAACTCTTTTCTTTCTAGAGGCCGAACTTACACGCTATCTCGCAGCCATGAGCCCTGTTTGGAAACGTCCTCTAAGTATCACAATATCTTACCTTCAGCACAAGTGGTGGGGGCCCTTTCCCCTGACCTTTTGGATTCTATTGTAAAGGCTCAGTCTAATTCTCAACCCAATCTACCCGCTGGAAAGTTATTTGTTCCCCTCCATATTAGGCTTAACGTACTTTCAGAATTACATGATTCTAAGATAGCCTGGCACCCAAGAATTACTAAAACTTTTTCTTTGGTTTCTCATGGTCTTTGGTGGCCTTCTTTCCATAAGTCCAGTCTATAGGTCCAGTCTGCCTCTGCACCAGTTGTTCCAGTCCAGCCCATGCCAGTTGAGCCTCCTGCTTTTTCATTTTCAGGACTTTCATTAACCTGGCTTAATTACTGCAACTACATCTGCTCAAACTTGTCCAAGAAGTTCCATGTATCCTTTGGATAGACTGCCCTTTTTGGCCAGGTGGGGCCTCAACCTCTTCTCCAAGCCACTCTACATGCAGCCTGTGTTCCAGCTGTCCAGCTTGACTCCAGTGACACTTTACCTGCTATCCAGCCTGAGTTTTTGGGTTTCTGTCCACTGTCCAGTTTGGCTCCATAGACTCTCTGCCCGCTAACCAACCTGACCTCACTGTTCCCTTGACCATTGCCCAACCTGATGATCCTGTATCAGATGCCCAGGTAGAGGTCAAGCCTGATGGTCTGGTGTCCAACATCTAGCTTGTCTCTCATGGTCCGGTGCCAATGTTCAACCGGCTCAAAGGAGTCCGGGGGCCTCTCCTCAGAGGGGGGTAATGTCAAGAGCGTGTATAGCTCCTGCTCCATTACAGCTGCTGGTCTCATTCCAGTATCCTGGTGTTGGCTGTGATTCATTCTCCCTGTCTGCTTGTTTACCTGCAAGGTGATTGATGTAGCCAGTCTCTGGGTGGAGACTAAACCTGATTTAGGCCAGCCAATCCTGCAGTCTCATGCTTGTGATATTGTATTTAACACATGCTCCAAGCTCTCTGTTTGCCTGCTAGTTTGGATTCCCTTATTGAAGACCTCGGATTGGATATTGAATACTCTATGGCATTCTGTATAAGTCCTGGGGGCAATCGAGTACTGGTAGGCCTGCTTGCCTTATGGAAAAAGGGCTGTTATAGGGGAAGAACACAGAAGCTAGCTATAGTGCCTGACCACCTGTGTTGTGGGTAAGCATGACAGAACTCACTGCAATCTCTCTCTATATCACTCTCTCTGCTGTGAGGGACTAATGCTGGGTAATAAGGTTGACAGAACACTAAAAAGGTACATGTTCTGCCTGACTGTATTGGGGAACCCATTGGGCAGCACCCTGTTCGTTCGGAACTGACCTGAGTTTAGTTAGTGCCAGATGTTTTGTTTGTTGCTGTGCAAAGTCTTCCAGCATTGAGTGTTTGCTGCCTTGCTTAATAAGGCCCTGCTAGGACTGTACTTACTTGTCCCTGTCTCATGCATGGCTTACCACTGACACTACCAGCTGAGCCTGTCCCTCTTACAATAAACATATAATCATCACATATTTTGTGTGAGGATAAACTGTAACTTAACTTGAACAATGTCTTCAAATGGTTGTCATATCACATTTTAAGACCCTCAAGTGGTAACCCCCGCAGTTGTTAGCACTGACTTATACACTAATTCAATACCGCAAAACAATTGTGCAAAGCAACAAGCAAATACACCAGTGTTAAGTGGTATGTTTTTTTTCCATTGAAATGGAGGGGACCCACACTAGGAACATAGCATAAAACAAAATTATACCTTGCTTTGTACAACCTGACAGCTGCTTTGACTTATGGGTTCACTAAACAAACAAGCAAAGCTATGCAGGTGAAATGCATTGAAGTTCTCTATAGAAGAACTATGTTTATGTAATATATAAGCATTTGAATGCATTATTGGGTGGATACTATTGTCTGAGCAAAACAAAAGTATTAACTCAGGAGGGGGCAGAGTAATTATTGTTACTATGATGTTAACTGATCAGACATTTTCTCTATATCTAAAATTGTATTATTGTATATTACCTATGGGGCAGCATGTTATATTTTGTGTTAAAGGATTCTCCTCTGCATGTTCAGCTCCTAAAAGTATATGTAAACTGCATCACAAACACATCACATCATCTTTAACATATTAATATAATTGTAAAAGCCATAATCAATCTTTTTAAATCTGCCACTTTTATAAAATAAAAAAAAAATATATAAACCTTGTATCCCTGCTATGTTTTGGCACTTCTTATTATAGGGTGACAATGCCGTGTTCTGAATTTGTTTACTTACCCTTTTACCCTATCACATGCATTTCCAGTGAAGGCTTTAAGCAGCTGTGCCATCTTGCACAGGCATGTTCTGCTGTTGTCACCACAATGAAGCCCATCCTGAGTAATGACATGCAGTTGTTGCTGGAGCACATGCATGTAGACAGAAAGTGACTGCAGCAGATCAGCAGCACTGAGATAAAAAAAATAAAAACATGGCAAATTTTTATGTTAAATGTCACCTGCTGCAAAAAGACACAGGAGGGTGCAAATGCCTAGTGCAATACCACCAAAACAATGTTTATTAATACAAACGCCAAAAACATACTCACAAACATGAGAAGATACAAGCTTGTTAAAGCACAACCCCAGCATGGGCGATTCTCAAAAACGCTCTGAAGCATTTTGGGGGACAGAACCCCTTCCTGAAACAGTGGGTATAAAAAGTCTATGCACATCTGTTTTCCACCTTTAATGTGACCTATAAACTGTACAACTCAATTGAAAAACAAGCTGACATCTTTTAGGGGTAAGTAAAGATAAAAAAATAAAATAATTGGTTGCATAAGTGTGCACACCCTCTTATAACTGGGGATGTAGCTGTGCTCAGAATTAAGCAATCACATCCAAACCCCAAATAAAGTTCAGCTGTTCTGGTAGGTCATTCCTCACATTTTCTTAGTCGCATCCTACAGCAAAAGCCATGGTCCGCAGAGAGCTTCCAAAGCATCAGAGGGATCTCATTGTTAAAGGGAATCAGTCAGGAGAAGGGTACAAAAGAATTTGAAAGGCATTAGATATACCATGGAACATAGTGATGACAGTCATTATCAAGTGGAGAAAATATGGCACAACAGTGACATTACCAAGAACTGGACGTCCCTCCAAAATTGATGAAAAGACAATAAGTCTTATATTGGCACAAAACCTTCAGGCTTCTGCTAGAAAGCTGAACATGAAGAGGAACTTCATCTTTCAGCAGAACGATGACCCAAAGCATACATCCAAATCAACAAAGGAATGGCTTCACCAGAAGAGGATTAAAGTTTTGGAATGGCCCAGCCAGAGCCCAGACCTGAATCCGATTGAAAATCTGTGGGGTGATCTGAAGAGGGCTGTGTACAGGAGTTGCCCTCACAATCTGACAGATTTGGAGTGTTTTTGCAAAGAAGAGTGGGCAAATATTGCCACGTCAAGATGTGCCATGCTGATGATAGACTCATACCCAAAAATACTGAGTGCTGTAATAAAAACAAAAGGTGCGTCAACAAAGTATTAGTTTAAGGGTGTGCACACTTATGCAACCATATTATTTTAGTTTTTTATTTTTACTTCCCTCCACCTAAAAGATTTCAGTTTGTTGTTGAACTGAGTTGTACAGTTTATAGGTCACATTAAAGGTGGAAAAAGTTCTGATATGATTTATCTTTGTCTCATCTTTTTACATCACAGAAACCTGACATTTTAACAGGGGTTTTTATATTCACTGTAGCGCTGAGATAGAGGGCTTGTCCCTCAAAACGTGCCAGCTTTCCAACCACAATGTTTTTGGGAAACGCCTATGCTGGAGTTGTGATCTGAGAAGCTTGTATCTTCTCATGTTTGTATGTTTTTGGTGTTTTTATTAATAAATATGGTTTTGGTGGTAATGCCATAGGCGTTTGCACCCCCCTGTGTCTTTTTGCAGTATTTGTCAAAAAGTTTGAGGAGAGCAGCATCACTTTGGGCGGTACACTGTTGTTGGAGACAGTGAGTGCTAAGCTTTTTGAGTGCGTTGGTGATCAAATGTCACCTAGTTAGAATTCAGAGCTACTTTGAAGCTAGAAACCCGCTTTAAAGCGGTTGTTCGCACAATTTTTAAAGTTTATCTCAGTCGTTTTTAAATACAGCATAGAATGCAAAATGGAACTTTTTTTTTTTTCTGGGTGTATCTGTATATATGTGCCTTGGTTTTTCTTTGCTGCATACACTCTCTGCGGCTGTGGGCGGGTATTTTGCAGATATTTGCGTAATTTCCTGCCTCGCCGCACTGTCTCCTGGGATCTCGTGTCATTGCTTCCAAGCAGTCAGTGCGGAGGCCCGGCGCGAAATCTCGCGAGATTTGCTGTATATACTATTGTTAGACATCACAACGGGATGGGAACTTTCTAAGACGCCGCCCGTTGTGATGGCAACCAGGATGTTTATGACGCTCAGTGCCGTTACAATTGAGCATGCGCGGGAACCAGCAAGGAATGCTGGTAGATCTGTAATACTGGAACCAGGAAGTGATTGCTTGTGGGCTTCAAATGCCCACAAGCAAGATGAAAACGGCAGTACACATTTTATATAACTTACTATTTGAAACAAAAACGGGCAAAAAGTGAGTGTGACATTGTAAAGATATGAATTTTTGAAGTGAAGATGTGAAGCGAAGATGTGAAGTGTAAAAAAGAAAAAAAAAAACACGGTGCACATACGCTTTAAAGCCAAGTGCAGAACATTGATTTACGGTACCTCTGAATAATCACTTCAATTCTACATCCACTCAGTTAACATTGGTTACTGTAGTTCTACATTCCAAGCCTCTTTACCTTGCTGTGACTGTATGCCAAATTCTACCTGCTGCCAAACACTCAACTATAGGGACCTCTATGGTAATATATAGCTGATGAAATTGCCTCAGCCTATTTGTAACCATGCAAAGGGTTACCCAAAGCAGCCTGTAAAGAGGAGTGATTGACATAGTCATTATAACTTTAGGATTTTCAGCGTTTAAGCAGTTTTTTTATATGGGAGAAAGACGCTAAAGGACTTTATTGTATTGTAACAGTTTTTAAAGCGGAACTAAGCTTACTCAGTTAACATTAAGGCTGCATTCACATTTTCGCGTAGTGATTCTCACGCGATTCTGCGTGTTGCATATGGCTAGCCCATTCACTTGAATAGCCTGCCCTATGCATGTTCATCACCCTATAGAATCAAGGCAGAATTTCACTGGGATTGAAGGACAATAGCACCCAAAGGCACATCGCGCATTGTGCAGGAATTGCCACTCTATATGGAGATGCTGGCAGAATTGCCGTGATTCCATATCTCATGGCAATCACTAAACAACGCGAGGCGTGCCTTTGTGTGCCATTATCCAAGTTACGAAGTGTGAATGGAGCCTAATTATTTTTAATCCTTATGCTTCTAGCATTAGCGAAACAATAGGAAGATATATATTTATTTGTTTTAAACTTTTTTTTACATTCAGTTGCTTTCTGGTTTGTGGTGTGACCTAGGCCAAAATGATGTCATTCCATTAGTCTTTATGGGCATTTTTTCTTTCATCTGGAGGGGCATTCTCAGCTAAGCACACCCTCCTGTCTCTATGCCTGAGCTAAGGGCAGATAAAATCCAGGAAGTAAATGCTGCATGAATATTCTGCCCTTACTCAAGATGGCCATGACTAGAAATGCTAGGGGGCTGTTTTTCAGTGATTTCTCTATAAAATAAAGCATGGAAAGAATGGGTGGGTGCGTTTGCTTTCAATATAAAAAATTAATTAAATAGCGTTTTCAGTTTCTGGTGATCATATACAGTTTAGTTCCCCTTTAACTCTTACATTAATTGCAAATACAGCAGGACGTATATTTGTATTGGATTAGGCTGATAGTGTCATATGAGGATTTACAGTAATAAAAGCTTAAAATAAATAATTAGTCATTAACACACAAAGAAAGTGAAATCAACCTTTATATATTTTTTATTAATAATGTGGTGTTTGTAGCATTGATCCATCAAGCAGCGATAATCCAAAAAGAATGCTAAATTGTACCAAAATGACATGCTAGTGATAGACAGGCCATTTTAGCACCCCTTGGGCGCTACTTAGAATGCCTCAAGTCTTACTGAAACCTGATTAATCAGAGCGCATGTTATTTTTTTTTCACAGCAATATTTTAAAAATAGCAACTAAAAGTTCTCATTTATTTAATCAAGGGAGAACAGTGAGTAAGAGGAAAAGTACCATAACTCTACTGCACCATTGATGTAAGTGTGGCACAACCCATGTAAGAGTTGCAAATAAAAGGGATCCCCCACTCCTGTACAGCCAGGCACACCAAATGTTCACCAGCACTCCATAGACAGAGAACAGTCCAAAGCTTTGTTTTTTATGTTTTATTGGGGAGTTTTACCTTGCTTAGGAATGGGATGTTATGGGATGCCGACCTGACTTCAATAACTTCAGGGACAACTTCCTATATACAGTCTCTATATAGAGTCTCCTCTTCTTCATCTACCTACACACCCTTGGTTTCTACTGACTCTCTCCTTGAAGGGAGTTGACAGGGCCTGACTGTCAGATCAGCAATAGCCCATTACAGGCAGGAACTCACAGTCCCTTGACAATAGCACACTGGAGTGACACAGCTTCGACTTTCACATCACTTCCTCCCTGTGGTCACTGAGCCCAGCACTACATCTTCAGGCAATGCCAACCTATCTGGCTGCATCTGCCTCTTTACACCAGCCCACCCAGCTGACTCTTCACCGGCCCACCCGGCTGACTCTCAGGAGATCTCTAGGGAAAGGCAAAAGACTTAAACTGCTGTCTTCAAGGGAGACTGACTACATGTGTCTCCCCCTTTGTAGTCCCTACAGTGCTACTCACTCTGTCCTCTCTTGCTCCGTGTGTCCAGGAAGACTTCCTCTTTGTGTTTTAGCAGGAATCTTCTAGCACCCAATTCCTGGCCCATGGGCACCCCCCCTAGACTAGGGGGGCATCCCTTAGGGCCACCGACAGCCTCCTCAGCACTGCATCTCCAACTTCCACCCCACTGCCCCTGCTGGCATGACTGATGTCTATTTATGAGGTGAACCTGCCCCCTGCCAGCCCTTTCACTGGGGATTGACAGAGGTTCTCATAAATATTCCATGCAGCTCCTTCTAACCTCCACCCACCAGCTCTAGAAGTATCTACAACCTTCTAGACCAGGGGGAGGCACCAAAGGAGCTGTCAGGATGAGTCATCCAGCCCTAAGTCACTGAACCCTGACCCAGATTCCCAGCTCAGACTTAGCCCTGAGCTAACTAAATTTACCT
Source organism: Aquarana catesbeiana (assembly GCF_042186555.1). Lineage (NCBI taxonomy): Eukaryota > Metazoa > Chordata > Amphibia > Anura > Ranidae > Aquarana > Aquarana catesbeiana. The sequence continues at coordinate 239,525,908 of NC_133327.1, forward strand.
ATGCTAACAAACCTACACTACAAAACCTAGCCTACATCTAGCACACACTAGAGGGTGCTACATAATTTAGCAGGAGTCACAACAGGTAGTCTCCTCCTTGTTCTTAAAACAAAAACTAAAAGAAAAGCAAAAAAGACAAACTACTAGACCACTTCTTGCATTGGTAACTTCATTGTGGACTCACAACACCATCCAGTACTACTGATATTTTTTGTGGTAGTGGTGTGAAGATTGATTACTTATATTCCAGGAAAGTAAGTTTTACATGCTTGGTACTGTCCTAGAAATGTAGCCAGTTATACCTTGTTAGTTTAATGTATGCAAAGTAATGGCCACCACACTGCAAAAAGCATGCAGGGATGTCATTTTCTTGTATTTATGTCTGTACAAATGCAAACATGCATTATCCCACAACAGCTGTTAGTTCATCGCTCCTGGGTTGTGAAAGTGTTGTTGGAACCAAGAAGGTGATTGATCCTTTTGTCAAAATTGTTGCCTCCAGTGGAGGCATTGTACTAGCATCACTTGTAAATATAACTGGCTGTCACATAACCACAGACATAATGCCAAAGAGCCTTATCTATATCTTTGAGTGCTTCTTACTTCTAGAATTACACTATTTATATTACCAGTAAGGTTGGTATGTTGTTCCTGCTATATTTCTGTAGAAATTAAATGTGTCTACTTATAAATGTGCACACATATTCATACATCTACATTATGTATTCTGTTGCAGCCAGATGCAATCTAGCATTTTCTACTACACGCTTTTGAGAAAGAAAAAAAAATCTTTACACATACAGTATGTTAGTATGGCAGGTGATCTCTACCTTTTCTCAGCAGAGTCATTTTTTTAGCATAGTGAAAAAACAATATAAAGATGCTCCTTCATTTCTTCATTTTGCCTTCCTTTCTTCCTCACGCTCTTCTATCTTTCTTCTTCCCACTATCCTTATTCCCATTATCTTACCCTTCCACTGTCCTATCCTATCTATCTCTCCTTCCTCCTATTTTTCTTTCCATTCTTCTCTCCTTCCTCCCCTTATACTATCCTCTCCTTCTTTCCGATACATTATCCTAGCCTTCCATCCACCGTCTACCCTTTTTATTCTTCTCTCCTTCCTATGCTTCGGTCCTTCCCTTAGTTATACTAGCCTATCCTTCTTCCCATTATACTATCCGACACTTCCTTGATCCCACTATCCTTTCCATTTTTCTCTCCTTCTGATCTCTATCCTACCCTTCCTTCCTGGCACCATCTTTTATATTCTTCTCTTGGTCTTATCCTTCCCTTCTTCCTTCTACTATACTATACTATACTATCCTTTTTCCCACTACACTATCCTACCCTTAATTCCTCCCACTATCCTTTCTGTCCTTCTCTTCTGTTTTTCCTTCCTCCCACTATCTTATCCTTCCATTGTCCCTTCCACTACCCCTTCCATTTCTCTCTCCTTCCTATGTTTCCCTACTTTCTCCCACTATACTATCCTTTCCTTCCTTCCTCCCACTATTCTTTCCATCCTTCTCTCCTTTCAGCTGTCCTTCCTTCTTTTCCCTTTTCACTTTATTATGCGATCCTTCGTTTCTCCTTTGCTTCATTTATTTATTCAGCATTCAGCCTGCTTAATTTTTTAAGATTATCTCCAAAATAATATAATAAACAGCTTCATTAAGCCAAGCCAGTTTTACCTAAGATAAATATCTGCTCATTATTCCAGAAACTGCACTCGGTAAATGCAAGAAGATTCAGCTTTGAATTTGCTGTCTCAGTTTTGTTGTGTTTTTTTTTTTTATCTGACAGTGACATCACTAATGCGTCTGAACAGCCGTGTATTATGTGAACAAAACATCTGACCTGATTTTTTGTATGGGTGACAGAGCAATGTACATGGAGGTCAAGCCAGGTCCTCCATCAATGTGAGAATTATTATGGGTGAGCAACACAAAATGTGTCCAAGAAAGAAAATGATGTTTCAAGATCACAACTGATTATTCATTACACAATGTCTGCTGTTGTCTAAAAACATGATACTGGGAATGGAATAAAAAGTACTGCAATATTTGTAACACTTGTATTTCTTTAAAGGTAATATTTGGGGTTTTTTAGCTTTAGTGTAGAGCTTACCAGTGAGTTGAGGCCCGCCAGATATGCCATTTAAGGGCTTGTTGGCCCACTTTTATTAAACAAAAGAAATAAACAGTCCATCCAGAATTCCCACACAGGGGTTTCAATTTTATAGCAATAATGTAATTACAAGTGAAAAATACCTATCCACTTGGCTCTCTGGTCAGCACTGCTGCTTAAGCTTTGGCCTCGGTCCTCTTGACCCTGTAACAGTGTCCCTGTTTGGTACACACAATGTGCCTCTGCTGACACTCTTTTTTCCAGCTTCCTTCCCGCTACCCCCCACAGGCTTGGGCCCTCCATTTGTTCTGACAGACTGTACCGTGCAGACATGCACGCTTCTTCCCTGTACATCAGGACTCCTCGGGAGAGTAGAGCCTAGAACCTTGGTCCTGTCTCTAATAAAAGACCCAGACATGCCTGCACAATCAGTGTGCTGGCTGTTCCAAAGACCTGGTCCCAGCATTGGAGATTTCATCCCACCCAGATCGCTACAATATAGGACATGGATGAAGTATTAAACAGAGATAAAAGTGACTGTAAAGTAATATCAAAGAAAGTAAAGGCCTGCAATTCACCTTCTACTTTAGCCTTATTTTATAAGGACTCATTTACACTTGCTTCGGCTTCAACACACATTAATGGCTAGTTTACACTTGTTTCAAAACAAAGCTTCAGACAGGCTCTCTGAATGCCAGTCAAAGCCCCTGTCTTTAAATAAAATGGTTACCTTAGAGTCCTGTATACACCTTGCTTTGCTTGGCTTCACTTCAAAAAGGATACCCCATGTCGCTTTAGTTGTGCTTCAAAGCGTCTTCAAAGCCCCCATAGAAGTGCATGGCAAAGCTCGCTTGAAGCTCCACTGAAGCCCCACCGAAGCCTCATCGAAGCCCCACCAAAGTCCCACCAAAGGCTTATAAAAGCCCCATCAAAGCCCCACCGAAGCCTCATCGAAGCACCAAGCAAAACAAGGTGTAAACAGAACTGTAAGCTAACCATTTTATTTAGTGACAGGGGTTTTGACTGGCGTTCAGAGAGCTTTAACAAAGCCTGTCCGAAGCATTGTTTTGAAGCAAGTGTAAACTAGCCTTAACTGTGAATTGTTTTTTCTGTTTCAGTGTTTTTATTAATGACATAAAGTAAAAAAACCTGTTGTGGTAGTTTCATTTACAAGAATTGACGCGGTATTCATAGTGTAATTGTTATGAGGTAAATAGTAATACTTTGCCAAACATCTGCAGTGAGATATAGCAGATTGTCTTACATATAATTGTCATAAATTCCTATGAATTGGGCTATTAACCCTTGTGTATTATGTAAAATATGGGTGGAAGAGGTAAGCTGTATATTGATGTAGACTTATACAGGTTTTTGAAGTTGTGGAAACCCTACGCAATGTCTAAATTTGGCTCTTTTCTATGAGGAGAAACACCGGAAGTTAGAAGAAAGGTGGTTAAGAAGGTTGGCTTTGTTAGAGGGGGATATAAAGATTTGATATAAAAAGAGGGGGATATAAAGATTTGAAACCATAGACAGAAAGGGAGAGTTAAAGGAGTTGTAAACCCTTGTGTTTTTTCACCTTAATGCAGTCTATGCATTAAGGTGAAAAAACTTCTGGCCTCCGTTTTACTTACCTGAGCCCCTTCATCCCGTCGGCGGAGATGAGCTCTCCCTCTCTGCACGGGGTCCTGGCTCTTGATTGGATAGATTGATAGCAGCACAGCCATTGGCTCCCACTGCTGTCAATCAAATCCAATGATGCAGGGGCGGGGCCGAGTCTGGCATTCGTGTCTATGGAAGCAAATGCTGGACCCAGGAGCGCGCCAGCACGGTAACCCCCCCGGGAGAGCGCTTCTCCTAGGGGGTTATCTGATGTGGGGAGGAGCTACGAGAGCCCCCCGAGGGACCCCAGAAGAGGAGGATCGGGCCACTCTGTGCAAAACGAGCTGCACAGTGGAGGTAAGTATGATATGTTTGTTATTTAAAAAAATAAAACATGAAGCCTTACGATCACTTTAAAGCTAGCAAGAACAATGATGTAACTTTCCACGGGCACATCAGTTATGGATTATTAGGCCATACAATCTCACCAGATACCCTGTTAAATCACTTTACAAATTGGTGCCAGATATTCCTCACAGAGAAAATAAACGTATTTAATTTTTATTCACCCCCAACCAGACAAATAGCCACCTCCTGGAAATGACCAAAAATAAATGTCAATGAAAACAAATTACAGTAAAAAGGTACTATGGTGAACAAATTTTAATGTCAAAATTTGTTTTAAATTGTTTTTCTAAGTTTTTTTATGATTACTTTTTGCTTTTCTATATGAAAAAAATGTTTCCTTTTTAACATTTTTACCAATTGTTAATTTTTTTTTTTTACATTTTTTTTTACTTCCTAGGTCCCCATTAACCACTTGCCGACTGCCACACACAGATATACGTTGGCAGAATGGCTAGTACAGGCAAATGGGCGTACCTGTACGTCCCTTTTAAATTTGCCGCCTTGCGGGCGCGCGCATGCCCGCTGCAAGCCTTAGGAGCGTGCCCGCGGGTCCTGCGAACTCAATGCTCACCGGCGGCCCGCGATCGTGAGACGGAGAGGCAGAACGGGGAGAAGCCTATGTAAACAAGGCATTTCCCTGTTCTACCTAGTGACATGACAGGAATCTACTGCTCCCTGTCATCGGGAGCAGTGATTGCTGTCATGTCAGTGGTAGCTCATTTCTCCCACAGTTAGAATCACTCCCTAGGACACACTTAACCCCTTGATCGCCCCTTAGTGTTTAACCCCTTCCCTTCCAGTGTCATTTATACAGTAATCCGTGGCTATTTGTAGCACTGATCGCTGTATAAATGACAATGGTCCCAAAATAGTTTCAAAAGTATCCGATGTGTCCGCCATAATGTCGCAGTCCCAATAAAGATCGCAGATTGCCGCCATTACTAGTTAAAAAAATTAATAATAAAAATGCCATAAATCTATCCGATATTTTGTAGATGCTATAACTTATGCACAAACCAATCAATATACGCTTATTACGATTTTTTTTTTACCAAAAATATATAGAATACATATCGGCCTAAACTGAGGAAAAAAATTTTTTTTATATATTCTTTGGGGATATTTATTATAGCAACAAGTAAAAAGTATTGCTCTTTTTTTGTTTATAGTGCAAAAAATAAAAACCGTAGAGGTGATCAAATACCACCAAAAGAAAGCTCTATTTGTGGGAAAAAAAGGAAGTCAATTTTGTTTGGGTACAACATCACACGACCGCGCAATTATCAGCTGAAGCAATGCAGTGCCGAATTGCAAAACATGCTCTGGTCAGGAAGGTGGTAAATTCTTCCAGGGCTGATATGGTTAAACTGGTCTTTAGAGGAGAGGGAGCAGGTGGAAGAGCGCTATCTATCTGTAGTGGTTAGCACTTTTGTCTACCAGTAAAAAGGTTCGCTGGTTCATATCCCAGCCACGACACCACCTGCCTGGAGTTTGCATGTTCTCCCTGTGCCTGCGTTGGTTTCCTTCGGGTACTCTGGTTTCCTCCCACACTCCAAAGACATGCTGGTATGTTAATTGGCTCCTGTCTAAATTGGCCCCAGTATGTATATGTATGAATTGAGTTAGGGACCTTAGATTGTAAGCTCCTTGATGGTAGGGACTGATGTGAATGTCTAATATATATATATATATGGCCTTCATAATCCTTAAATGGAAGACGTTTGGGACGACCAGAACCCTTCCTAGAGCTGGCCGTCCGGCCAAACTGAGCTATCATGGGGAGAAGAGCATTGGTGAGAAAAGAAAAGAAGAACCCAAAGATCACTGTGGCTGAGCTCCAGAGATGCAGTCGGGATATGGGAGAAAGTTGTAGAAAGTCAACCATCACTGTAGCTCTCCACTAGTTGGGGCTTTATGGCAGAGTGGCCCAGACGGAAGCCTCTCCTCAGTGCAAGACACATGAAAGCCCACATGGAGTTTGCTAAAAAACACCTGAAGGAGTCCAAGATGGTGAGTAATAAGATTCTTTGGTCTGATGAGACCAAGATAGAACTTTTTGGCCTTAATTCTAAGCAGTATGTGTGGAGAAAACCAGGTACTGCTCATCAACTGTCCAACACAGTCCCAACAGTGAAGTATGGTGGTGGCAGCATCATGCTGTGGGGGTGTTTTTCAGCTGCAGGGACAAGACGACTGGTTGCAATCGAGGGAAAGATGAATGCGGCCAAGTACACGGATATCCTGGACGAAAACCTTCTCCAGAGTGCTCAGGACCTCAGACTGGTCCGAAGGTTTAGCTTCCAACAAGACAATGACCCTAAGTACACCGCTAAAATAACGAATGAGTGTCTTCACAACAACTCCGTGACTGTTCTTGAATGGCCCAGCCAGAGCCCTGACTTAAACCCAATTGAGCATCTATGGAGAGACCTAAAAATGGCTGTCCACCAACGTTTACCATCCAACCTGACAGAGCTGGAGAGGATCTGCAAGGAGGAATGGCAGAGGATCTCCAAATCCAGGTGTGAAAAACGCGTTGCATCTTTCCCAAAGAGACTCATGGCTGTATTAGATCAAAAGGGTGCTTCTACTAAATACTGAGCAAAAGGTCTGAATACTTAGGACCATGTGATATTTCAGTTTTCCTTTTTTAATAAATCTGCAAAAATGTCAATATAGGGTGTGTACATTAATGAGGAAAAAAAATGAACTTAAATGATTTTAGCAAATGGCTGCAATATAACAAAGAGTGAAAAATTTAAGGGGGCATGAATACTTTACGTCCCCACTGTGTGTATATATATACATATATATATATAGGAAGGCCGGTTTACCGGCCTGAAATTATGGGAGGAGCCCGGAGGGTATATAGCCAGACCATCCACAATGGTCTGTGTCAGTTCCAGTGCGCGGTAGCTCACATCACAGGGCTGACTCTTCCCAGCTCACCTCATGTTCGGCAGTCTGTGCATTCAATCGCAGGTGCACTCCGGCTTTTCATTCGTGGTCTTCGTCGGCGGTTCCCACTCACGGTCGCAGGTAGTATCCAAACTTTCATGTCATGTGCAAAATCTTGCGGTTTATTATGCTTCTTATCCTGCACCCCTTTTGTGAAAAAACCTGCCCCGGAGTTGTTGTCGCTCATGTCCCGACATCATTCGGCACAGGCATAGTACATTCGTAAAGTTCCTTCTGACAAATATACGATTCATTCGTAGACCCAAGCCTCCAGTCACTGTCGGTCGTTCTCAATATCACTCGCAATAGGCTTCACTGGTCAAAAAATTCATGCTCCATGGGGTTGCCATCTCATTCATTAGGAGATCAGCATATATCGTTTGTATAGGTTTCTGTGGCTGATTGAGGTGTGGTTGAGCCCACCTGGTGCCTTCTCTGCACTTGATTAGCCTGGGGGGATGAGTGGTTGATAGGTGTTCAGTTTCACAGTAAGGGATGGCATACACTCTACAACCAATTTGTATCAGATACACCTTACTACCGATTTATATCGGATTAATTTAATATGTTTTACAAACTGATTCATATCAGATGCATTGCAGAGGCCGACTCTACCAACTCACTGCATGTCCTTCGAGATTGGTCGTAGGTTTTTATCAATTGTCCCACACTCACTGTCGCAGGTAGTGCTTTCCTGCTACCGAACCGTTACTTTATGTTCCCCTTCGTAAACCACCTACAACTTCGTAGGTCTTACTCGGTTATTCGCACACATCCGTACTTACTGCCTTTCTCCGTTCCTCATTCGAGCCCCTTACGTCCACAACCAATCTGAATCTAGTCGCATAATCAGCGCAAAGATTTGGATCCTCTGCAAAACGAACTCCACCAACCGATCCAAGTCCAGTCGCAGCACCGGCTTAAAGATTCGGATCCTTGGCAATACAAACATCACCAACCGATCCAAGTCCAGTCGCAACACCGGCTCAATGATTCGGATCCTCAGCATACACAAGCACTCACCAACAGTGTGCTTCTTTCATCCCACCGATCCGAGTCCAGTCGCAAACAGCGGCTCTGCGATTCGGATCTTCAGCATACAAGCACTCACCAGCAGTGTGCTTCTTTCATCCGACCGATCTGAGTCCAGTCGCAAAAGCGACTCAATGCTTCAAAACTTTAGCATACACAAGCACTCACCAACAAGTGTGCTTCTTTCATCCCACCGATCCGAGTCCAGTCGCAAACAGCGGCTCTGCGATTCGGATCTTCAGCATACAAGCACTCACCAGCAGTGTGCTTCTTTCATCCGACCGATCTGAGTCCAGTCGCAAAAGCGACTCAATGCTTCAAAACTTTAGCATACACAAGCACTCACCAACAAGTGTGCTTCTTTCATCCCACCGATCCAAGTCCAGTCGCAAACAGCGGCTCTGCGATTCGGATCTTCAGCATACAAGCACTCACCAACAGTGTGCTTCTTTCATCCCACCGATCCGAGTCCAGTCGCAAACAGCGGCTCTGCGATTCGGATCTTCAGCATACAAGCACTCACCAGCAGTGTGCTTCTTTCATCCGACCGATCTGAGTCCAGTCGCAAAAGCGACTCAATGCTTCAAATCTTTAGCATACACAAGCACTCACCAGCAGTGTGCTTCTTTCATCCCACCGATTCGAGTCCAGTCGCAAACAGCGGCTCTGCGATTCGGATCTTCAGCATACAAGCACTCACCAACAGCGTGCTTCTTTCATCCCACCGATCCGAGTCCAGTCGCAAACAGCGGCTCTGCGATTCGGATCTTCAGCATACAAGCACTCACCAGCAGTGTGCTTCTTTCGTCCGACCAATCTGAGTCCAGTCGCAAAAGCGACTCAATGCTTCAAAACTTTAGCATACACAAGCACTCACCAACAAGTGTGCTTCTTTCATCCCACCGATCCAAGTCCAGTCGCAAACAGCGGCTCTGCGATTCGGATCTTCAGCATACAAGCACTCACCAACAGTGTGCTTCTTTCATCCCACCGATCCGAGTCCAGTCGCAAACAGCGGCTCTGCGATTCGGATCTTCAGCATACAAACACTCACCAGCAGTGTGCTTCTTTCATCCGACCGATCTGAGTCCAGTCGCAAAGCGACTCAATGCTTCAAATCTTTAGCATACACAAGCACTCACCAGCAATGTGCTTCTTTCATCCGACCAATTCGAGTCCAGTCGCAAACAGCGGCTCTGCGATTCGGATCTTCAGCATACAAGCACTCACCAACAGCGTGCTTCTTTCATTCAAACCAATCCCAGCCCAGTCGCATACCGGCTCAGTGATCCAAGACCCCCGGCACAGCAAAAAACCCCACCGCACATTCCAAAAAAAAAAAAAAAAAAAAAAAACTCTTTTACTTTGTAAATTACCGCAAACATTTACGAAATGGCTTCATACAGCCATTCATCTTTCGTAGCAACACGGCTACTCATCGATTTCTCCAACCCTTCCCCCTTTCAGGTCAGTAGAGTTCTTCAGTTGATCCATCCTGCAACAGGTGTGGACAGTATCTTCCTCAGCTTCCCGGTCGACCCAAGTCTCGACCTCAAAAAAAAAAAACTAAAACTCCACTACTAGGACTTCAAGGCAGCGGACACCATGTCGCAGGCCAGCAGCGAGGACCTCGCCTCCACCCCGTCGTCACCTGGGGCAGACTCAGCAAACGACGACTTACAGTCTCTCAGAGCTTGGACCATCCCCAAGCTTACAGCTGAACTACGGCGCAGGGGAATACCTTTCCCTGCGACTGCTAGGAAAGCTGAGCTTTTCAGCTTGCTATTTCCTCCGCCAGCGGCAGCCCAATCGGGCACCCAGGCATCACTACAGTCAATCTCATCAGCAATCACTCAGCTGCACTCCTTGGTGACCACACTATCGGCAGCAGTCACTGATGTCCAGACAAGAGTGGGAACCCTGGAGGTACATCAAGCTGCACCCTCACCATCTACAGTAACCACCCGCCACCCCCATGCCTCTCCTTACAGGTACGCCCGACATCTATACCTACGTCCTCCCCGCACATCTCGTCCCAGCAGGCATCAGGAAGGACATCATGGATGGGAAGGACATTAACTTGGCATCCCTCCTCATCGCAGTACACGACCCAGCCGAAAACACGTCCTATGCGTGGGGAGACGTTTCCGTCGTCCTAAAGGCCAAAGACCATAGGCTTACCCGCAAACTCAATATTGCGGAGTTCGTACTAGCATTTGGCATGTTCAGAGACGTGCTATGCACGGTCAACCCCAACAGGAGAGAGGAGCTGGACCTATACCTACACGCAATAGTAGATCTAGGTTATAAATATGGGGGATGCTCCTTTTATGACTATCACAGGTCATTTTCAGCAAAAGCAGCAGCTAGACTTTCCCAGTTTCAAGTAAAAACCAACTGGAGTACCATCGATACAGAGCTGTTCTGTCGCCATTTCGCTGGCCTACGTTCCCCACTCTGTACCAACTGCCAGTCGTCCACCCATACGGCCAACTGGTGCTCTGAGTCAGGTGGCAGACGCCCCCCCAACCCTCCCTTCTTTCCCAGCGTCACTCGTCACTCAACGGCATTTACTCAGCCGGCTCAGGCAGACAGATTAGGACGACCCATCCAGGCACTAGGGGGAGCAACCATATGCAATAACTTCAACTTTGGGGGTTGTAACTTCCCCCACTGCAAACTACTTCATGTCTGTCTCACATGCCACAAAGCTCACCCCAGGTACGCTTGCGCTATGAAACAGCCTAAACCCGAATGACTAAGCCGAGTGCACGTCGGATGGCTCGCGTTTTACCTCGCCTCACACCCAACACCTTCACTGGCAGCCTTTCTCATCCGGGGATTCACGACAGGCTTTCACACCGGACTTATCACACTCCCAAACACAACTCACGAATGCAAAAACCTGCTGTCAGCCGCTACCGACGAGGAAACCATCACCACCCTGCTGCAAACAGAACTAGACCGGGGATACATAATCGGCCCCTTTACACAATCACCTTTTTCTGTATGGAGAGTCAGCCCTATCGGCCTTGTGAAGGGCAAGTTTTCAAATAAACTTCGTTTAGTTTATGATTTGTCCGCGCCTCATTGTTCCCATATACCCAGTTTAAATTCCCTAATACCTTCAGAAGAGTTTACACTTAAATATTCAACGGTAGACTCAGCTATTCAATCCATCATTCTCGCAGGAGCAGGCGCCTGGTTGTCTAAAGCAGACATCTCGGACGCATTCAAATTGTTGCCAATTGATCCGTGCCTATGGCGGTGGCACGGAATCAAATGGAAAGGTCTATACTAGTTCGGCTCCAAAAGCAGCCCGTGGCTATTCGACACTTTCGCTCAGTCTCTTTCCTGGATTCTCTCACAACATGCGTCCTGTCAGAAAGTGATCCATTACTTAGACGACTTCCTACTCATAGAGAAACCCAACGAGCCCCCAGTTGATCTAAACAGCCTCAGAACAATCTTTCATAATCTTAACGTACCTTTAGCGGATAAGAAGGTAGAAGGCCCGGCACAGATCGTCACCTTCTTGGGTATCATACTCAACACTCACACCATGCAAGCTAGTCTGCCTCCCGACAAATTGACCCGCATCAGGACAGTCATCCACACATTTACTAATACGCAAGGCTGCACAAAAAAGCAACTGCAATCCCTCCTTGGCATGCTGAACTTTGCCATAAGGATCATCCCTCAAGGGCGATCCTTCGTCTCACGTCTCCTGGTGTTCCTTTCCCAGGTACAAGACCCCGACCTAATATTTAAACTAGACAAGGCAGCCGTAGCTGACCTAGCCAGGTGGGACGATTTTCTAACAAACTGGAACGGCATTTCGATGTTTATCCCATCAGCGTCTCCCACTTCACCCCAAATAATCACGGACGCCGCAGCCTCCACAGGTTTTGCAGCTATTTTTGGCCACCACTGGTTCGCAGCACCATGGCCGCCAGAAATACTCTCGATCCCCGTGTTCAGTCAATCCTCCTCGATGTTCGAGATTTACCCCATTGTTGCAGCAGCCCACGTCTGGGGCAACAACTGGGTAGGACAAACAGTGACATTTTCCACAGATAATCTAGCCACAGCCTCTATTATAAACAAAGGTCGCTCCAAGTCCTTGGCCATCATGTCCTTCCTACGCAGGCTGGTGCAACTCTCACTACAGCACCAATTTAATGTCCTCTGCGTTCATATCCCCGGTAAATGCAACACTTCGGCCGACGCGCTATCTCGCTTTAACTACACAACCTTCTTTTCGCAGGAACCTGGAGCCGACCCGACCATGTCTGCTATCCCACATTGGTCACAGCTAACCCTGGATTGAAGCGACATCTTCATGACGCCACTAGTCTGATTAACCAGTCACTATCTCACAATACCCTGAAAGGCTACCATGCTGCCTGGATAAGCTATCACAGGTTTCTAGAGGCTAACCCCGGGGCTATACCAGGAGATCTCCATCATATCCTGGCCTTCATTTCATACTGCCACACTCAGCTGAAGTTATCCTACAACACTATTAGACTCTACCTAGCTGGCATCCAGCATTTCACCTCTTTTCTAGATCCTAACAAACCATCTTTGTTCGCTACCCATGCGGTCAAGGCCATCCTCCGAGGCATCCACAAGCAGAAACCCCAAGTTAGCGGTTAACGCTTACCAGTCACCAGTGCCATGTTTCGAGACATGTCCACCATACTCTCACGCTCACCTTTCGGTTTTTGCCCAGCTTGGTCATCCAAGCTGCCATCTACCTGGCATTTTATGGCTTTCTACGACCCAGCGAATTCACAGTCAGCAGCACCAGTCATAGGGCCTTACGCAGACGCCACCTCACGCGTCACCACAGCCACTTCACGATACACCTCGAGGTATCCAAAACACAACAGTCCGGTCCAGGGGTTGACATCAAGCTCTTCAGAACGCACAACGCCTGGTACCCCGTAGCCATCCTAGATAGTCTATTAGCCCATTTACTTGATCCCTCGCAGGACAGCCCATTGCTGCCGTTCCCGATCAGCCCGCTTAGTACCAACCAGTTCACTACTCACGTCAGGATCCTTCTGCGCAACTTAGGCCTTGACCCCAACCGTTATTCTGGACATTCTTTCCGTATTGGAGCAGCATCAGCAGCCTCACGAAACGGAGTCCCGGACCACGTGATCAGGAAAATGGGAAGGTGGAAATCCACCTGCTTTGCTCGCTATATTCCCAATCCACAAGTAGAAATGTCACGAGCCTTTTGCAAGCTCGCTCTGTAAGAAGACCATAAACTTAAATAAAACATTACCTCCCTAAACCAAGTCTTTTTGCGCCCTTCTCTGGCATACCGCCCAGCAGATCTGGGTTTACCATACAGCAGGCCAGGGCACACTTCAGGTCTATTTATGTTGTTAGTCTTGTGACGTGTTTATGTGTTTCATATCTATCAGGACGGAGGGCTCCGACCATAAATAGGAAGGCCGGTTTACCGGCCTGAAATTATGGGAGGAGCCCGGAGGGTATATAGCCAGACCATCCACAATGGTCTGTGTCAGTTCCAGTGCGCGGTACCCACCCACCCATTCCCCTTCTCAAGGCACTTCTCTTCAAACAATTTCTCTACAGAAATATCCATTACTTTCTTAAGGTATGCGCCCTTCTCTGGCATACCGCCCAGCAGATCTGGGTTTACCATACAGCAGGCCAGGGCACACTTCAGGTCTATTTATGTTGTTAGTCTTGTGACGTGTTTATGTGTTTCATATCTATCAGGACGGAGGGCTCCGACCATAAATATATATATATATATATATATATATATATATATGTGTGTGTGTCTGTGTGTGTGTGTGTGTGTAAAGCGCTGCATAAATTGACAGCGCTATATACATACTTGAAATAATAATAATATATCTTTTTATCTATCTATATATAACTATTTGCCTATCTATCTACAGTATGTACCTTTTATGCATTTTGTGTACTTGTTCATTTTTTTAGGATGTGGAAGAGCTTCCAATTGGCACATCTATTTCAAGTAGGCCATGGCCAAGGACGGCGGTGTCAAAAGGGAGATGGAATGTCTCAGGAATATGAAGAGAGAATACTGGCATTTAACAGGAGGTGCAGCACAAGAGGCATTCCATGGATGTCTTTATGAATCCTGAGAACCCCCACACAATGTTCCGCCTAAACCTCAGTCACATGCTTGAAGACAAAGGTGGCAACCTTGAGAAGCAGTAGACACGTGCAATTCGTTTTGTTCCGAATTCTTTTTCCGACGAGATTCGACAAATTCGTTAATTCGGAAGTATTCGAAGTAATGAAAACCGGTGTAACTAATATTTCCAAAAATTTTTAAATTCGAAAATTCGAAAATCCGAAATTAAGAATGAAAATCTGAAAACTAATTGAGTCTGCTGGTCGAAACCCAAACTCAATGTCCACCGGCGACCCGCAATCGCCTAATACAGAGGCAGAACGAGGATCTGCCAGTGTAAACAAGCGGTTTCCCGTTCTGTCAGGGGTCATGACAGATCTTTTGTTCCCAGTGATCGGGAACAGCAATCTCTGTCATGTCCCTGGCAGCCCATCCCCCCTACAGTTAGAACACACTCAGGGAACACAGTTAACCCCTTGATCGTCCCCTAGTGTTCCCTGCCGGTGTCATTTATACATTGATCAGTGCATTTTTATAATTTGGGGTCAGATTTGTCTGCCGCAATGTCGCAGTCCCGCTAAGAATCGCAGATCACCACCATTACCAGTAAAAAAAATAAAAAATAAATAAAAGTCCATAAATCTATCCTGTAGTTTGTAGATGTGATAACTTTTGTGCAAACCAATCAATATACGCTTATTGCGATTTTTTTACCAAAATATGTAGAAGAATATACATTGGCCTAAATTATTGAAGACAATTTTTTTTTGCATTTTTATTGGGTTATGTATTATAGCAAAAGATAAAAAATATTTTTTTTTTACAAAATTGTCACTCTTTTTTTGTTTATAGCGCAAAATAAAACCACAGAGGTGATCAAATACCACCAAAAGAAAGAAGAAAGCTCTATTTGTAGGAAAAAAAGGACATCAATTTTGTTTGGGTACAACATTGGACGACCGTGCAATTGTCAGTTAAAGCAATGCAGTGCCGTATCGCAAAAAAAATGGCCTGGTTATTAACCATTTGCCGACTGCCTCAAGACGATATACGTCGGCAGAATGGCACGGGCAGGCAGAATCACGTACCTGTACGTGATCTGCCTCCCGCGGGCGGGGGGGTCCGATCGGACCCCTCCCGGTGCCCGAGGCGGTCGGCGTTTGTCCCCTGGCGATCGGAGGTGAGGAGGAGGCCATCCATTCGTGGCCCCCCCCTCCCGATCGCTCCCAGCCAGTGGGATCATTCCTCTGCTGCTGTATGCTAAACAGCAGCAGAGGAAATGATGTTATCTCTCCTCGGCTCGGTATTTTCCGTTCCGGCGCTGAGGAGAGAAGACTGCAATGTGAGTGCACAACACACACACACAGTAGAACATGCCAGGCATACATTACACCCCCCGATCCCCCCCGATCACCCCTCAATCACCCCCCCCCCGTCACACTGACACCAAGCAGTTTTTTTTTTCTGATTACTGCATTGGTGTCAGTTTGTGACACTTAGTGTGGTATGGCAGTTAGTGTTAGCCCCCTTTAGGTCTAGGGTACCCCCCAAACCCCCCCAATAAAGTTTTAACCCCTTGATCACCCCCCGTCGCCAGTGTCACTAAGCAATAATTTTTCTGATCGCTGTATTAGTGTCACTGGTGACGCTAGTTAGGGAGGTAAATGTTTAGGTTCACCGTCAGCGTTTTATAGCGTCAGGGACCCCCATATACTATCTAATAAATGTTTTAACCCATTGATTGCCCCCTAGTTAACCCTTTCACCAGTGATCACCGTAAAAGTGTTACGGGTGACGCTGGTTAATTCGTTTATTTTTTATAGTGTCAGGGCACCCGCCGTTTATTACAGAATAAAGGTTTAGCCCCCTGATCGCCCGGCGGTGATATGCGTCGCCCCAGATAGCATCAGGTTAGCGCCAGTACCACTAACACCCACGCACGTAGCATACACCTCCCTTAGTGGTATAGTATCTGAACGGATCAATATCTGATCAGATCTATACTAGCGTCCCCAGAAGTTTAGGGTTCCCAAAAACGCAGTGTTAGCAGGATCAGCCCAGATACCTGCTAGCACCTGCGTTTTGCCCCTCCGCCCGGCCCAGCCCACCCAAGTGCAGTATCGATCGATCACTGTCACTTACAAAACACTAAACGCATAACTGCAGCGTTCGCAGAGTCAGGCCTGATCCCTGCGATCGCTAACAGTTTTTTTGGTAGCATTTTGGTGAACTGGTAAGCACCAGCCCCAAGCAGCGTCATGTTAGCGCCAGTACCGTTAACACCCACGCACGCACCGTACACCTCCCTTAGTGGTATAGTATCTGAACGGATCAATATCTGATCCGATCAGATCTATACTAGCGTCCCCAGCAGTTTAGGGTTCCCAAAAACGCAGCGGGATCAGCCCAGATACCTGCTAGCACCTGCTTTCCCAAGTGCAGTATCGATCGATCACAAGTAGTGTCCGCTGCCACCAGGCCCGTCGTGCCCATAATGCCCTTCCTGCTGCATCCGCCAATCCTAATTGGGAACCCACCACTTCTGCAGCACCCGTACTTCCCCCATTCACATCCCCAACCAAATGCAGTCGGCTGCATGAGAGGCATTTTCTTTATGTCCTCCCAAGTAACCCTACCCAACGAACCCCCCCAAAAAAGATGTTGTGTCTGCAGCAAGCGCGGATATAGGCGTAACGCCTGCTATTATTTTCCTTCCTGTCCTGACAATCCTGGTCTTTGCATTGGTGAATGTTTTGAACGCTACCATACACTAGTTGAGTATTAGCGTAGGGCACAGCATTGCACAGACTAGGTACACTTTCACAGGGTCTCCCAAGATGCCATCGCTTTTTGAGAGACCCGAACCTGGAACTGGTTACAGTTATAAAAGTTACAGTTACAAAAAAAAGTGTAAAAAAAAAAAAAACACAAAAAAATAATATAAAATTAAAAAAAATAGTTGTTGTTTTATTGTTCTTTCTCTCTCTATTCTCTCTCTATTGTTCTGCTCTTTTTTACTGTATTCTATTCTGCAATGTTCTATTGTTATTATGTTTTAATAAGTTTGCTTTTCAGGTATGCAATTTTTTATACTTTACCGTTTACTGTGTTTTATTGTTAACCATTTTTTTGTCTTCAGGTACGCCATTCACGACTTTGAGTGGTTATACCAGAATGATGCCTGCAGGTTTAGGTATCATCTTGGTATCATTCTTTTCAGCCAGCGGTCGGCTTTCATGTAAAAGCAATCCTAGCGGCTAATTAGCCTCTAGACTGCTTTTACAAGCAGTGGGCGGTGAAAGCCCCCCCCCCCCCCCCCACCGTCTTCTGTGTTTTTCTCTGGCTCTCCTGTCTCAACAGGGAACCTGAGAATGCAGCCGGTGATTCAGCCAGCTGACCATAGAGCTGATCAGAGACCAGAGTGCCTCCAAACATCTCTATGGCCTAAGAAACCGGAAGCTACGAGCATTTTATGACTTAGATTTCGCCGGATGTAAACCGCGCCATTGGGAATTTGGGAAAGCATTTTATCACACCGATCTTGGTGTGGTCAGATGCTTTGAGGGCAGAGGAGAGATCTAGGGTCTAATAGACCCCAATTTTTTCAAAAAAAGAGTACCTGTCACTACCTATTGCTATCATAGGGGATATTTACATTCCCTGAGATAACAATAAAAATGATTAAAAAAAAAAAAAATGAAAGGAACAGTTTAAAAATAAGATAAAAAAGCAAAAAAATAAGAAAAAAAAAAAAAGCACCCCTGCCCCCCCCTGCTCTTGCGCTAAGGCGAACGCAAGCGTCGGTCTGGCGTCAAATGTAAACAGCAATTGCACCATGCATGTGAGGTATCACCACGAAGGTCAGATCGAGGGCAGTAATTTTAGCAGTAGACCTCCTCTGTAAATCTAAAGTGGTAACCTGTAAAGGCTTTTAAAGGCTTTTAAAAATGTATTTATTTTGTTGCCACTGCACGTTTGTGCGCAATTTTAAAGCATGTCATGTTTGGTATCCATGTACTCGGCCTAAGATCATCTTTTTTATTTCATTAAACATTTGGGCAGTATAGTATGTTTTAGTACATAAAATTTTTAAAAAGTGTGTTTTTTCCCCAAAAAATGCGTTTGAAAAATCGCTGCGCAAATACTGTGTGAAAAAAAAATGAAACACCCACCATTTTAATCTGTAGAGCATTTGCTTTAAAAAAATATATGATGTTTGGGGGTTCAAAGTAATTTTCTTGCAAAAAAATAATTTTTTCATGTAAACAAAATGTGTCAGAAAGGGCCTTGGTCTTCAAGTGGTTAGAAGAGTGGGTGATGTGTGACATAAGCTTCTAAATGTTGTGCATAAAATGCCAGGACAGTTCAAACCCCCCGCAAATAACCCCATTTTGGAAAGCAGACACCCCAAGCTATTTGCTGAGAGGCATGTCGAGTCCATGGAATATTTTATATTGTGACACAAGTTGCGGGAAAGAGACAATTTTTTTTTTTTTTTGCACAAAGTTGTCACTAAATGATATATTGCTCAAACATGCCATGGGAATATGTGAAATTACACCCCAAAATACATTCTGTTGCTTCTCCTGAGTACAGGGATACCACATGTGTGAGACTTTTTGGGAGCCTAGCCTCGTACGGGACCCCGAAAACCAAGCACCGCCTTCAGGCTTTCTAAGGGCGTAAATTTTTTATTTCACTCTTCACTGCCTATCACAGTTTAGGAGGCCATGGAATGCCCAGGTGGCACAATCCCCCCCCCAAATGACCCTATTTTGGAAAGTAGACACCCCAAGCTATTTGTTGAGAGGTATAGTGAGTATTTTGCAGACCTCGCTTTTTGTCACAAAGTTTTGAAAATTGAAAAAAGAAAAAAAAAAATGTTTTCTTGTCTTTCTTTATTTTCAAAAACAAATGAGAGCTGCAAAATACTCACCATGCCTCTCAGCAAATAGCTTGGGGTGTCTACTTTCCAAAATGGGGTCATTTGGGGGGGGTCTGGGCATTCCATGGCCTCCGAAACTGTGATAGGCAGTGAAGAGTGAAATCAAAAATTTACACCCTTAGAAATCCTGAAGGCGGTGATTGGTTTTCGGGGCCCCGTATGTGGCTAGGCTCCCAAAAAGTCCCACACATGTGGTATCCTCATACTCAGGAGAAGCAGCTAAATGTATTTTGGGGTGCAATTCCACATATGCCCATGGCCTGTGTGAGCAATATATCATTTAGTGACAACTTTGTGCAAAAAAAAAAAAAATTTGTCACTTTCCCGCAACTTGTGTCAAAATATAAAATATTCCATGGACTCAACATGCCTCTCAGCAAATAGCTTGGGGTGTCTACTTTCCAAAATTGGGTCATTTGGGGGGGGGTTTGTGCCATCTGGGCATTTTATGGCCTTCAAAACTGTGATAGGTAGTGAGGAGTAAAATCAAAAATGTATGCCCTTAGAAATCCTGAAGGCGGTGCTTGGTTTTCGGGGCCCCGTACGCGGCTAGGCTCCCAAAAAGGCCCACACATGTGGTATCCCCGTACTCAGGAGAAGCAGCTGAATGTATTTTGGGGTGCAATTCTACATATGCCCATGGCCTGTGTGAGCAATATATCATTTAGTGACAACTTTGTGCAAAAAAAAAAAAAAATGTGTCACTTTCCCGCAACTTGTGTCAAAATATAAAATATTCCATGGACTCAACATGCCTCTCAGCAAATAGCTTGGGGTGTCTACTTTCCAAAATTGGGTCATTTGGGGGGGTTTTGTGCCATCTGGGCATTTTATGGCCTTCAAAACTGTGATAGGTAGTGAGGAGTAAAATCAAAAATGTGTGCCCTTAGAAATCCTGAAGGCGGTGCTTGGTTTTCGGGGCCCCGTACGCGGCTAGGCTCCCAAAAAGTCCCACACATGTGGTATCCCCGTACTCAGGAGAAGCAGCTGAATGTATTTTGGGGTGCAATTCCACATATGCCCATGGCCTGTGTGAGCAATATATCAATTAGTGACAACTTTTTGTAATTTATTTATTTTTTGTCATTATTCAATCACTTGGGACAAAAAAAATTATATTCAATGGGCTCAACATGCCTCTCAGCAATTTCCTTGGGGTGTCGACTTTCCAAAATGGGGTCATTTGGGGGGGGGTTGTACTGCCCTGCCATTTTAGCACCTCAAGAAATGACATAGGCAGTCATAAACTAAAAGCTGTGTAAATTCCAGAAAATGTACCCTAGTTTGTAGACGCTATAACTTTTGCGCAAACCAATAAATATACGCTTATTGACATTTTTTTTACCAAAGACATGTGGCCGAATACATTTTGGCCTAAACGTATAACTAAAATTGAGTTTATTGGATTTTTTTTATAACAAAAAGTAGAAAATATCATTTTTTTTCAAAATTTTCAGTCTTTTTCCGTTTATAGCGCAAAAAATAAAAACCGCAGAGGTGATCAAATACCATCAAAATAAAGCTCTATTTGTGGGAAGAAAAGGACGCAAATTTCGTTTGGGTACAGCATTGCATGACCGCGCAATTAGCAATTAAAGCGATGCAGTGCCAAATTGTAAAAAGTGCTCTGGTCAGGAAGGGGGTAAATCCTTCCGAGGCTGAAGTGGTTAAGGGGGCAAATAGTTAGATATTATTAGTTAGTTAGTTATTATTTCAGATTTTTTAATTTTTGGATTTTTGAATTTTCAGATCTCCGAGTTTCCGAACCTTCGAATTTACAAATTTACAAATTTTCTAACTTACGAATACGGCATCTAAACGAATGGAACATAACAAATTCAAATTTTCCAAAGATAAAAATTTATTCGAAATAACGAATTTTGATCATAACGAATGACCTGAAAAATTAAATAAAAACAAATGAAACTAAAGCGAAAACAAACAATTTTTCAGCAGTGCACATGTCTAAGAAGCAGTGCATGGATAGCATTTATGCAGTTGCTATGCAATATAGGGCAGCAAAAGGAGTGGTGTGCCACCCCCTAGCTATCCAAGTACTCAGGGACCTTAGCTGGCCCATCTCTGTATTTATACCACATTCCTGCACCATGCCTGCCCCCACCTATGTGTACACACTTCTACATTGAACCACCGGCTCTCTCCTACCACTGTGACCGCCCCCAATCCCCAAAGGATTATTCCCAAGGAGACAATTCTTCTTATGCACTGTACCAGAATCTTTATCTTTTTATTTTTTTAAATTAGGGGTAATTTTCTTGGGCCTAAGCTCGTTTGGCTGGGCTTCTCCTATGGGTCACAGGAGTGTTTTGCACTCCTTTGACCTGTTTTCTGAAGTCCGCTCTCTGCTGACGTCACGGATATCAATCCAGGCACCGCGTCATCATGACAATAAAGTCTGGATCTGCCAGGTGCCTTGACTGACACCGGTCTCAGCCTCCCAGTGAACCGCCCCTCCACAGCTCAGCGCTCCAATGATCGAGGAGGGAGCAGAGCAGAGAGCTACGACTGACAGTCAGCAGCTCTCTGTTCGGGGAGCTGAGAGAACCGAGCCATCGGTGATGTTCGATCGCTCGGTTCTCAGTGTAGAGGCAGCGGGGGACAGATGCAGCATCGGACCGATGCTGCATCCACCTAGGTAAATATAATGGAGGAAAAACCCCCAAACCCATACTTCTCTTTTAAGTCCATAAACTGGACATCCTGAGCAGGATTTGGTGACACTGGTTCACGAGTGCCTCTCTCCTTTTTACGAAGGGAATTATGTAGAACACAGCAGGCCAGTATGACTTTGATTGCATTTTTTACAACCAACTGCATGGAGTACAGAACACGCATATGTAAATATTGAACAGAGAGAGGGGGAGGAGAATTTTGGGACTTTAAATGAGGCGATGAATGTGTAGGGTCATCTGCCTCCATCCCTAGTACTATATATATTAAAGCAAAGTGGGACTTTAATTGAAGCACAACTGCAAAATAAATATGCAAGGATATGTCTGATAGTTCTTTTTCTACATACAAGATTGGGGGTAAAAAATGTAGCAATTGTAAAAAATGATAACCATGGTAGTTAAATAACTTATATTTCATATATATACACATATATGTTACAACATAGTCCATGGGTAATGGATATATTGACATGAGGTACACAGTAACAGTAATGGTTAGATAACTTGTATTTCATATATATACACACATTCATTGCAACATAGTCTATGGGTAATAGGCATATTGACATGAGGTACATATTTAAAGAAAATAACATAGATCTTAAATTAATTAAGGAATAAAATGTTGTAAATGGGATAACAAAATCCAGGGAGACTTCAGACATGTGCTTGCAAGTGGTAGCATGTAAGTGCTCTACGCGTTTCGTGGAGTAACATCCACTCATCAGGAGCAATTCAAAGGGTAAAATATCTATAAAAGGACAAATGAATAAAGGAGGGTCAGCCAGGATAGCACAGAGGCAAAGAGGGGAAGAGGAAGAAAATAATTTCCCTATATAGTCTTACCTATACCAGAACTGGTACTAGAAGGTAAAATGTTAACAATTGAAGGCACCGTAGGACATGAGTCTCCACCGGAGCTGAGGCAAAAGTATCCTTGACCACAAACCGCCACAGTAGCTTAGGGGTAACACATCTAGGGGACTGTAAACTCCAGGGTATCATGTATGGCGTGTTCAAAAGAACAGCTGTGTAAAAATATAATATGTATAAAGTAAGTATGTAGACAAGTCTGCACAAGGGCAGATAAATGAAGTAGCGCCTAGGAGTGAAGAGTAAAGGAAATAGATCAGTGAATAGAGAAAGCCAAATGGCTAAGCCAAGTGAACACAATAAGGACATAATGGCAAAAATAGGACCAATGTGGGAGGTGAGACACAGGGAAGAAAAATGAGCAAAAGAAACGACCTAGAATTACCTGACTAGAGGTAAGTGCGTTGCAACCAATATGGATGTGAGCTCCAAAGTGCAGGGAAAAGCTAAACAAGTGTGTACTAAAGTGGCGGTGAATGGCCGCAGGGTACCGCCAACGTCACGCTGCAAAGTCAGAGGAGAGGCGGCACTAACGCCCGAACAGCCAATAGCGTAAGGCGGTTGGCGCTCAAACCTCCCTCGTGGAAATGCAGATGGAAAATCAGCACGCCGACGCACGGTGTCACGAAGTGACGTCATGCGCTCGGCAGGCGAGGCGTGGCGTCGATGTGCAGAGGGACCCGCCCACGACGCCGCGTCACAAAGCGAGGGGAGGAGGGAGGGCACCCAAGCACATTGCAGCTCCGGAAGTGGAGACAACCACAGGGGCCAGATAAATAGAGAATGATAAAGTAAACAAAAAAGTAGCCAGGGTGCCGGCTGAATCCCAACGATATCATTGAAACTAAAATGTTAAAAAAATGCTACCGCAGAAAAATACTTCCATCCCTTAAATCATTGAACAGAGAAAGGGGGAGGGGAATTTTGGGACTTTAAATGAGGCGATGAATGTGTAGGTTCATCTGCCTCCATCCCTAGTACTATATATATTAAAGCAAAGTGGGACTTTAATTAAAGCATAACTGCAAAATAAATATGCAAGGATATGTCTGATAGTTCTTTTTCTACATACAAGATTGGGGGTAAAAAATGTAGCAATTGTAAAAAATGATAACCATAGTAGTTAAATAACTTATATTTCATATATATATATATATATATATATATATATATATATATATATATATATATATATACACATATATATTACAACATAAAAGACCTAAACAGGAGGGTGGGACTTTGAATGAGGCGCGAGGTGTGTAGAGCCAGGCGCCTCCATCCCCAATAATTTGGGCAAGGAACAAAAAAGGTGGGACTTTAAATGAAACAATTGCGCATCGACGTCACGCTTCCGGCGCCGACGCGCACTGCGTCACTCTCTGTAACGTCGGCGCGCCGCCGCTGTCGATCCCATCTAGCATCCTACACGAGATGATGACCGTCAGACAGTGGGCAGCTGATGCTGCTCAGCTGTTTGGCGCCATCGCCTCCTGTTGGCTGCCAGCGTGCCGTTGGTGGACACCCATGACCACATTGGAGTGTATATACTCCTTCCGATTCATTCCCAGCCCCCACACGCTGGTCATCCCCATGGTTTGCATGCACTCCCGGTTCACACGGCCCACACCTCTCCCAGGTAACTTTCTTGGTTTTTTCACCATCCCTTGTCTTGCCTTTCCTCTCCTTTTCTTCCCCTCTGGTGTTCCTTCCTCCCACAACTTTATACTGTTCCCACTCTCTGTTATCTTTCCTTGCTCCTTGATCAACACTTGCACCAACACACTTTTTTCACCACTCACATTAGTCACTATCCCACATACATTTACGTTTTTACCACCACTCACACCAGTCACCATCCCACATATATACACACATATACATACTCACTATATATCCCTTTGTTCATAGATGGCTATCACTTGGCATCACACCCATTTCCGCATCCATGGGGATTCCTCTTTGGGGATTGCTGCTTGTACTCGGACCTCCATCTGTGTGCTCTGGGCCAGTCCACCTCAGGTCCCAACAGGCTGATGTTCCGCCGTTTGGCCCCCAGCCTTCCACGCCTATGCCCAACCTCATAGGAGTATCTGTAAGTAGCATATAGAACCGGGCTCTACCCCCCCGCTTCTCCTTTCTCCTCCCCTCCTCCATACTTACACAGATTGAATATACAATATTCACTATTTTAGATGTTTTCTAATATGGATGTTTTTTAATACCCATAGACACCTACCTCATACTTGCTCCTGAAGAGTGGCGTTCGCCACGAAACGCGTTGAGCCAATAGATGCCCTTACGTTTATACCATATTACTCTACTACTATATACATACCAATTGGACCTTACCAATCAACGATGACTATAATCATCTACTATGGAGACACACCTCAGTGAATTTGGCTATCTACATTATTTATGGCATGAACCAATTAAGTTGTTCTACTATGGGATTATGAGCCATCACTTGGCCCCCCCCGTTGTCTATAATTGCATCAGTTTTTATCTTTATTCCTATTTTACATTCAAATTGGATATATTTTTTACCAACTAAGAATACAATGGATTGTTATTGAGACCTGCTATCTATGAAACTGCTTTCTACAATGTTTACAATATACAATGTTTACAATATAAAACTATTTTTGTATTTATGATACATTTTAAGTATGATGTAAGACTCGGCTCTCTTAGATCTAGGTTGTTTATAGTACCAATATGGACCATGTTAAAATGTGTACCTTTTTTACTATCTTACATTATTAAATCATTTTATGCCAATTGATGTCATGTGATGCATCTACTTAACGTTTTTGGTTCTGCTCTATTTTTGGGTATCTGCCATATTCATGATGGCGGTGTTGTCTCCTGGAGTGTATGTTTCATTTAAAGTCCCACCTTTTTTGTTCCTTGCCCTATATTACAACATAGTCCATGGGTAATGGATATATTGACATGAGGTACACAGTAATGCCCCGTACACATGGTCGGACTTTGTTCGGACATTCCGACAACAAAATCCTAGGATTTTTTCCGACGGATGTTGGCTCAAACTTGTTTTGCGTACACACGGTCGCACAAAGTTGTCGGAATTTCCGATCGCCCACAACGCGGTGACATCAAGCACGTACGACAGGACTAGAAAAGGCCAGTTCAGAACCAAGCGCGGCACCGTTTGGGCTCCTTTTGCTAATCTCGTGTTAGTAAAAGTTTGGTGAGAGACGATTCGCGCTTTTTCAGACTCGTGGCTTTCAGATCGTTTTCTGCGGTTCAGTTTGTGCTTGTGGGTTTGTATCTGCTCTTCAGTGCGTGCAAGCAAGTTCCGCGTGACTTTAAGTAGTCATTGTGTTCTTGTTCGTTTGTTACTGTTTTTCAGGTCGCTCTTCACAGGCCTTGCTGTTCTTCAGTGCGTTCTGTTACTTCGTTCTGAGCAGCCGACCGTTTTCTAGCCATGTTGGGTATACGTACTCCTCGTAGAGTTCGTGCTGTGCGGGGGCTTGGTGTTGGGGTCCTGACCTTGACACAAGTCCAGTCCATGAACAGGGTGGGGAGGAGTTCATGGACCAAGAATTGGTTGCTTCAGCATGACCAGTTCTCTCATATGCCTTTGCTCCGTGAGATCCGTGAGAATAATCCTGATGATTTCATGAACTTTCTCAGGATGACGGACCCCGTGTTTCACCGTCTGCTGGCTTCGCTGACCCCTTATATTAGCAGGCAGGATACCTGCATGAGGCAAGCCATCACTCCGGAGCAGAGGTTAGTTGCCACCCTGCGGTACTTGGCGACAGGGAGAAGTCTGCAGGACTTGAAGTTCTCGACAGGCATCTCCCCCCAGGCTCTAATCTAATCCCAGAGACCTGTTCTGCCATCATACAAGTCCTGCAGAAGGAGTATATGAAGGTAAGATTTTTATCCTTTTTTGTATTTAATGATTGATAATATATTGTATTTCTTTCCTCATTCCCTAATTACCATGATTGGAATATGCTGTGAATGTCCCCTTTGTCCTCATGCATGCTGGATTTTTATGTAATTAATTTTTTAGTCCTTCATACAGATTGGCCTTCAATAACCTCCCCAGCATGTTCTCCTGCCCCTATATTCACCTCATGTAGTCACTTAGCAATGTATTTTATCAGCTCCATAGTAGTGCTTTACCCCAAACACCCCCTAAAATGTTTAGAAATGTGATTTGTGCTTTAAATTCATGCAGAGTGGCAGAGACTTTTTTTTTTGTGGTGTCCCCAAATCATTTTTATTAACCCTCCCTCCCCCCAACTGCTAAGTCAGCTGATCCCAATTCTCTATCTATCCTCAATCATCTATCTGCTGACTTTGCCAAACCCATACACACTATACCCATCTCTTTTGTGCTCAGATTTATGGATGAATTACCCAAAGCATGTAGTGCAAGGGCCTGCCTTTATACTTTCAAATGGTACTGTTTAAAGTTTTTATATCCTATTATTATCTTGACAGGTAATAGCAGAATATACAAATGTCCTTAAATGTGTACAGTGTGTATTTATATCTTTGTATTATGACACTTCTTACCTGTCCAGTGGGCTGCCAATAGTGTAACTAAGGAGGGGCTGTTCCAAGTAATACCCTGTACTTAGTCATTCATCTCTCAATGAAGTGGAGAGGGTGTCCAAGATTTCCCCACCCCCCATAATGTTAGAAATGGCCCATGAGAGGGGGGGAGGGGGAATATGATAGGTGTACCTTATACTTTGGTGTTGTTAAATCCCCCTTAATAAATGCTATCTGGAGGTTGGCCAAGAATGTTTGTGTCTAATCTGCTTGCCATGTTTATGTGCAAAAATATTAATTTATTTTTGTTTTCCTCAACAGTTTCCTTCCACGCCACAGGAATGGCAGACTGTGGCCTCCCACTTTGCCCAGCGGTGGGATTTTCCTAACTGCGGAGGGGCAATTGATGGGAAACACGTCCACATCGTCCCACCACCCAACTCGGGGTCGTACTATTTCAACTATAAGGGGTTCAATAGTATTGTGATGTTGGCGGTGGTGTCGGCTAATTACGACTTCTTGTATGTGGACGTGGGGAAGAATGGCCGGATGTCCGATGGTGGAGTCATTGCCCAGACGGAGTTCTACAGGCATCTCCAGAATGGCAGCTTGGACTTGCCACCTCCAGAGGACAATGTGGAAGGACTCCCATTCGTCTTCGTTGCTGATGAAGCGTTTGCGCTGGGGGACCATCTTATGCGGCCATTCCCTATGAGGACCCTCACCCCGGAACAGAGGGTTTTTAATTACCGGCTGACCAGAGCCAGAAGAGTAATGGAGAACACATTTGGAATCCTGGCCAGTCGGTTCCGCCTATTTCTGACACCCATCCATATGGCGGAGTATAAACTTAATCATATAATCCTGGCGTGCTGTATTCTCCATAACTTTTTACGCAAACATCCGGCCAACTATGCTGGCTCAGTTGGGCTTGAGGCTGGAATGATACATGAAACAACACTGACGGCGCTTGAAAGTGGCCGTCCTGGCTTGCCCTCCCTGAGTGCCCGTGATGTCCGGTTACGATACCTGGAGTTCTTTGCGGGTAGGGGGGCCATCAATATGCCAGCAAATTTGTGAAGCCTTTATCAAATAAAAAAACAAAAAAAAGAAAATCTTTGTGGACATTTACTGCTTGTGTTTGTTTTAGCTGACCCTGACAGAAATGTGTTGAGTCCAGAAAATGGCGTGATTGTGTAACCTTATACAAAGCACTGTTGGGTGTTATTTACTAAAGGCAAAGACACTTTGCACTACAAGTGCAGTGAAACTGCACTTGTAGTGCAAAGAGGATTTGCCCTTAGGAAATAACCCCCATTTTCACAGAAAACACCAATTACATCACCAACAAAGTTGTCAAAAGACTAGTAGACCAGACTGTGTGGACTGCACAGAGATAACCCAAACGCATGTAAATGAATAAATAATATTTATTAAAATAAGTGATAACTCAGAAAATACAGATAGCGCAAAACCAACACAACAAACCCACTGCAAACAATAATATATACAACAAGGGGCAATACCGGAATCACAGATGTCAGCCAGGCGGGGTCATACACAGCAGGTCAGCAGGAACAAGGGATATACCAAAAACATAAACCTTAGCCAAGCCAAGGTCATACACAGGAGATAAGCAACTGAACAAGGGCAGGTTGGGAAAGGGAGATAATGGATGGGGTAGGATACAGGCTCAGGAGCAGGTTCAGGGTCCGATACAGGTTTACAGGATTACAGGTCAGGGCGCAAGGAAAAAAGATACCAAGGCGAGCATGTGAGGGCTTGCCGGGTATTTATAGGACTGACTATAATTGGCTTCAAGTCACACCTGAGCGCAGGGAGTGTTGTCTGCTCCATA
Source organism: Aquarana catesbeiana (assembly GCF_042186555.1). Lineage (NCBI taxonomy): Eukaryota > Metazoa > Chordata > Amphibia > Anura > Ranidae > Aquarana > Aquarana catesbeiana. The sequence continues at coordinate 239,555,092 of NC_133327.1, forward strand.
CTGCCAGGATCCATCCGCTGGTGGACATCAGTACTGCGGCCAAAAGATGAAATGATACCAGCAAGGAAATATTCTCCTGACAGTTCAACACTGCCAGGAGACACCTGCTGGTGGACCCCAGTACTGCATGCCAAACGATATATCTTACCAGCGGATGGACCCTTTCCTGACAGTACCCCTCCCTAAAGGAGCGGCCTCCGGACGCTCCAACTAGTCTTAATTGTCCATGGTCTATGGCATCAGGCAGAATGGTGGAAGAAGGCATTTCAGGCTGGTCATCAGGCACATCCGGGCAGACGGCTGGCATGTCAGAGTCATTGAGCTGGGCAGTGGACAGGAACAAGCCAAGCTGGGCAACAGACAGGAACAAGCCGAGCTGGGCAGCAGACAGGAACAAGCTGAGCTGGGCAGCAGACAGGAACAAGCCGAGCTGGGCAGCAGACAGGAACAAGCCGAGCTGGGCAGCAGACAGGAACAAGCCGAGCTGGGCAGCAGACAGGAACAAGCCGAGCTGGGCAGCAGACAGGAACAAACTGAGCTGGGCAGCAGGCTCTGGGTCGTCGAGCTGGGCAGCAGGCTCCGGGTCGTCGAGCTGGGCAGCGGGCACTTCGAGCTGGGCAGCGGGCACTTCGAGCTGGGCAGCGGGCATCGAGACATCAGGCTGGGAAGCTGGCACATCAGACTGGGAAGCTGGCACATCAGACTGGGAAGCTGGCACATCAGACTGATAGGCAGGCATTGGGACATCAGGCTGGGAAGCCGGCACATCAGACTGGGAAGCTGGCACATCAGACTGGGAAGCTGGCACATCAGACTGATAGGCAGGCATCGGGACATCAGGCTGGGAAGCTGGCACATCAGACTGGGAAGCTGGCACATCAGACTGGGAAGCTGGCACATCAGACTGGGAGGCAATCTTCGAGACATCAGGCTGGAAGGCAAGCTGCAAGACATCAGGCTGGGAGGCTGGCACATCAAACTGGTAAGCTGGCACATCAAACTGGGAAGCTGGCACATCAAACTGGGAAGCTGGCACATCAGACTGGGAAGCTGGCACATCAGGCTGGTAGGCAGGCATCGAGACATCAGGCTGGAAGGCAAGCTTCAAGACATCAGGCTGGGAGGCTGGCACATCAAACTGGGAAGCTGGCACATCAAACTGGGAAGCTGGCACATCAGACTGGGAAGCCGGCACATCAGACTGGGAAGCTGGCACATCAGACTGGGAAGCTGGCATTGAGACATCAGGCTGGAAGGCAAGCTTCAAGACATCAGGCTGGGAGGCTGGCACATCAAACTGGGAAGCTGGCACATCAAACTGGGAAGCTGGCACATCAAACTAGGAAGCTGGCACATCAGGCTGGGAAGCTGGCACATCAGACTGGGAAGCTGGCACATCAGGCTGGTAGGCAGGCATCGAGACATTAGGCTGGAAGGCAAGCTTCAAGACATCAGGCTGGGAGGCTGGCACATCAAACAGGGAAGCTGGCACATCAAACTGGGAAGCTGGCACATCAGACTGGGAAGCTGGCACATCAGACTGGGAAGCTGGCACATCAGGCTGGGAAGCTGGCACATCAGGCTGGTAGGCAGGCATCGAGACATTAGGCTGGAAGGCAAGCTTCAAGACATCAGGCTGGGAGACTGGCACATCAAACAGGGAAGCTGGCACATCAAACTGGGAAGCTGGCACATCAGACTGGGAAGCTGGCACATCAGACTGGGAAGCTGGCACATCAGGCTGGGAAGCTGGCACATTAGGCTGGTAGGCAGGCATCGAGACATCAGGCTGGAAGGCAAGCTTCAAGACATCAGGCTGGGAGGCCGGCACATCAAACTGGGAAGCTGGCACATCAAACTGGGAAGCTGGCACATCAGACTGGGAAGCTGGCACATCAGACTGGGAAGTGGGAGAAGGTTGGGTTACTGGCAAGATGGTGTGGGTCGGGAAGAATTTTTGTTTCTTTTTTGATTTAGCCTGTGCAGTTTTGTATGTAGGTGCAGGGCTGTAAGAAAAGAAAGTAGCTGGGCAGAAGGAAGACCAAGGAACTGTAGCTAGAGAAGGGTTTTGTGGGACTGTTACAGGTGGAGGAGAAGAGACAGGTGGATTGAAGGCAGGATAGGTGCAACACTTGGAGACTGGGTGGTAGTATCTGGTAGGGAGCTGATTAAACTGGGTTGTAGCTGAGGTTGCCATAGGCAAACGGGGAGATAGATTTTTTGGAAGGTAGATTATTAATGGCAGGGCTGGAATATTGTGGCTTAGCTAAAGACAGGAGATCTGACCATGCCTGTAGCACAGGTTGAACAACCGCTGATTCACACACAGCCTGACTAACCAGAGATTGTACTGAATGAATGTAATCGGATAACACCTGCTGGGAACAAGCGGAATAATGTTCATCAAAGAAAGCCGGATCATCCTCTAACAACCATACCAGGGATTCAACCTGGTCACAACTGAAAGGAGGGGAGAAATCGTTACTACCTTCAGGAACGCATGACAAGGCTGACTTAGTACATAATTGGATCAAAGGCTGAACATCCTCAAATAACGCATGACCCTGATCTACTAGTAAATGGGCTGTTTGGATCGTTTCCAGCAGTTGGTCACGGGTCCAATCTTTAAGAGTCTGACGGCAATATTCATTATCCTCTGCCGCCAGCAGAGAATAACAGGCAATTTCATCAAAGTCCATCTTTTGCGCGCCCACCGTACCAGGACGGTTTCTCTGTGCAGCCACGTCTGGTCAGGGATGGCCTTGGTATACTGTCAAAAGACTAGTAGACCAGACTGTGTGGACTGCACAGAGATAACCCAAACGCATGTAAATGAATAAATAATATTTATTAAAATAAGTGATAACTCAGAAAATACAGATAGTGCAAAACCAACACAACAAACCCACTGAAAACAATAATATATACAACAAGGGGCAATACCGGAATCACAGATGTCAGCCAGGCCAGGGTCATACACAGCAGGTCAGCAGGAACAAGGGATATACCAAAAACATAAACATTAGCCAAGCCAAGGTCATACACAGGAGATAAGCAACTGAACAAGGGCAGGTTGGGAAAGGGAGATAATGGATGGGGTAGGATACAGGCTCAGGAGCAGGTTCAGGATCCGATACAGGTTTACAGGATTACAGGTCAATGCGCAAGGAAGAAAGATACCAAGGCGAGCATGTGAGGGCTTGCCGGGTATTTATAGGACTGACTATAATTGGCTTCAAGTCACACCTGAGCGCAGGGAGTGTTGTCTGCTCCATACTGCCAGGATCCATCCGCTGGTGGACATCAGTACTGTGGCCAAAAGATGAAATGACACCAGCAGGGAAATATTCTCCTGACAGTTCAACACTGCCAGGAGACACCTGCTGGTGGACCCCAGTACTGCATGCCAAACGATATATCTTACCAGCGGACGGACCCTTTCCTGACAAAAGTGTTTTAGCGTTGACACAATAAAATCTCTTTAATACCTGCACAATCACATGTGCATTTAGAAAAGGTTTTTCTAACAAACCAACATGTTTGTTGTATAACAATTTTTGAGGTAGCATTATAAAACAGATAAATGTCCATTTAAGATAAAACAGGCATGTGTAAAAACAACAAGAAAGACACAAATCTTGAACTTACAAAGTTCACATTTGGTAGAACTTGAAGGCAATATCAGACATGAGTATTTAGAAACTGTGTTTGATATTGCATTCAGATGGGGTGAAGTCACCCCAGGAAAAGCCAAATTTGGAAGATGCACACAAATTTCCCAATGTCAACATGTGCCAGCTGCCATCACGGGGGATCAAGGGACGTGTTTTGGGGGAGAAACCCCTTCCTCTCAGCTACTTTATTATTGAGGAAGGGGTTGCACCCCCAAAACGTGTCCATTGATCTCCCGTGATGGCAGATAGCACATGTTGGCACACTGTGTGCATCCTCCAAATTTGGCTTTTCTACAAATCTTTAAAACATTTTGAACATTGGAGCACACAAAAAAACAAAGTGTTTTGGAGGGGTTTTTAACTCGCCCCAAAACATCAATGATGTTTTTATTTTTTAGAATAACATCATTGATGTTTTTCTTGAGGTTTTCCAATTGTAAATTACACCCCATGATCTCCCCGATCAGGATCTGGGCACTTTCTGATGTGAAAGGATCTGGATCCACAACATCACGATCACCTAAAAAGAGAGAAACCCAAAAAAAAGGTATCAAAAATATGCCGGCATCCATCTCTTACCTGAGCCTGTGGTCGCAGACACTCACCTGTTGTGGTGACTAGTTCCACCACATCTCCTTCCTCCTCTTGCTCTTCTTGGGTTGGTGGGATTTCCCCTTCTTCCAGAGGTGGGGGGTCTGTGGTCTCCTCGGATGAGGGGTGTCCTCTATACTTAGCACACAGTGATTTGATGGCAGAACTATAAATAGGAAACATTGCTTGGAAGTGGGGTACAATTGTCTATTTTGGCAGAGTTCCAAAATGTAGCATTTTCAGTGTCCTTTGTCAAGCTTCAATACTTTACCTGTTTGGTACAAGCTTCACAGATGGAGACACCCCTATAGTATACACTGGAGCACCTGTGTGGCCCCCTAATAAAAATGGTGTTCTTGTGTCCCACACTAGTGCTCCAGTGTCCAGATGTGAAAACAGCTGCTGAGTGTCCTCTCCTTACACAGAATTTAGTTGGCATTTCATTCTAGTAACAAAGCCATCTACACCACCAAAATAGTTTCTTACAAGTAGGGCGTAAAAATAGTGGCCAAATGCATATGGCCTAAACAATGGTGTTTTATAGACCGAAAGAAAAATGTTTGATACGAACGAATAATGTACCCATGAACATGAAATCTGCTATTTAAAAATGTAGACTTGTAAGAAAAGCACATGGAGCAGCATGAACGTAAGAAACATAAAGAATAGGAACACAGGACAACTACTTACTTTTTTGCAGCACTCTCCGGATCTTTCTGTACTGCTCATGTTCTCGTAATTTCAGGTCCGACCACCATTTCCTGAGCTGATCTTTCGATCGTCGTACCCCGAAATGCCGGTGCAGACTCTTGACCACTTTCGCAATTATCTTGACCTTTCTGACATTGGGGTTGGGGTAAGGTCCATACTTTCCATCATAGTCGGCCTTCTTCAGGATGTCCACCATCTCCAACATCTCCCCAAAGGACATATTTGAGGCCTTAAATCTCTTTCTGGATCATGACGTTTCAGGCTCTGGACTTTCCTCCTCCTCCTTGTTGCTATAATTAGCACGCACCTGCTGTGTATCCACCATGTGCTCTTCCTCCACTGCGCAGAACGAAAAGGGGCGGGGAATAGACTAGAAAGAGCGTCAGGGGCGGGTACGTACGATCTGTGAGCGGAGGAAGGAGTATCGGAAGCGCCGATCGTGAGAACGAAGGTAAGATCTAAACTTGGGCCTATACTGCTTCTAGATTGAGGCCTATATTGTAACAAGATTAGGAGAGTCTTGCCTGACATTAGGGTTTGTCTTGTGTTGTGTCTTGCAGAGAAAATGGATCGCTTCAATGACTGCAATTTCCTCTCCCTGTTCATAGACAAATACAGGGAGCTGCCCTGTCTGTGGCAGGTGAGACTCATTATAATCATAAACAAAAGAGGCAGGCAGCGCTGGAGAAACTGCTGGAGTTGGTGAAGCCGGTGGTCCCCACAGCAACCATCCCCTATTTAAAAAACAAAATTGGTGGCCTGAAGAGCACTTATCATAGGGAGTGCAAGAAGGTCACAGATTCCCAGAGGTCCGGAGCTGCAGCAGATGACATTTATGTCCCCAGGCTGTGGTACTATGAGAGACTGCGATTTCTGTCAGACCACACTGAAGTCAGGGAATCCCTCTCCACTCTTCCTTCCACTCTTCCTTCCACCCCAGCTGAGGCTTCCGATGTCCAACCTGGGCCTTCCAGCCAGGAAAAAGTGGAGGAGCCCAGCTGGAGTCAGGTATAGCATTCCTCTACAGATTTCTGGACAATAAAGAAATGATGTTTCCTAGATGTTATTATTGATCACTAATTGCTGATTGAAAAAAGTGTTTTACATATCAATAGACAGTAGTGGGCAAAAATAATTGGGACAAGAATGAAAATTCCTGGGCTCAGAAGGATAGTCTGTTATATTTGATAACATTCAATTTGCAACAGTCAGGAGGTGAAAATTGTGTGTGATTGATGAATAAAAAACTAAAACTATGTCCCTTTTTCATACACAGGAAGACCTCAGCCAGGAGGAGGTTGTGGAATGTGGCAGTCAGAAGCAGGCTGGGATTAGTGGCAGCCAGGAGGAGGCGGGGCTAAGTGTCAGCCAAGAGAAGCCTGGGACCAGTTGCAGCCTGACTGAATCGCAGGTTCCTCCCCTCCACCTTCCATATAAAAGAGCGAGGAAGGCGACTCCCATGCAGGATTCAGCGCTCAGGCTCATTCAGGAGGCTTCTGCGTCCCTCCGAGCCTTACCCACTCCTGAAGAGGCCTTTGCCTGCATTGCTGCCACCAAACTGCAGGGCATGCAGGAGGGTCAACGCCTCCTGTGTGAGCAACTTATTTATAAAGTCCTAACTATGGGGGTGAGTGAGGAACTAACACCCAAGACCGACGTGATTGAGTTGGACCATCCTACTCCTCCTCCTGCTGCCACAACTCCACCACCAGAGCCACCGCGTGGAAGGAAGCGTTGAAGGAAGACCAGAGAGTGATGACTCTGGGTTCAGTCTGGTCTGACAAAAGCTGCAGTCTCTCGTATGACCACAGCCTGGGGACACAGATGTCATCTGCTGCTTTACGGATCTCTGGGACTTCTGGACCAGACTGCACTCCCTTAGATAAGGACTCCTCAGGCCACCAATTTTGCATGAAAATAAATTGATGTCTGCCCTGGGGGTCCAAGGCTTTGCTAATTTCTGCAGTTTCTCCAGCGTTGCCTCCCACTTTGTTTAGTTGTGAGCCCTTAATAAAAGTTTTATTTTGGAAAATTATACTCTCCTATGTGTGTTTTCATCCAAAAAGGACAGTTTGTTGGTGACGATTCAGGTACATTTCTAACATAAAATGTGAAATTAACAAGGAACAACAACACCAAACAATCTCCTACAGATTAAATAGAACAACATATCAATGGTATTGTGGTAACTTGACAAAAAACACACACAAAAATTTTCAGGAGTACAAATAAAAATCACAAAAAAAAAAAATAAACCTTGAAAAAAAATACAAACCAAAAAAAAAATAATCGGCCTTAAAAACAAAAACAAAAAAAAACACCAAAATAATGATGCCAGATGTGACAAATCAAAATATATTGAGGGAATCCCGATAAATAGTAAAGAAATAAGTTTGTGAGAAGTCTGTGTGAATATGAGCAGCAAAAATACTTAATTCTTGTCACATTATAAAGAAGAAGAGAGTGCGCTGCATTAAACCATTTTTAACATTGCAGCGTGACGAAAGTGCTGTATCCATTGCGAACGCTAAGTTTACCAGACCGAGCTGTTCCGTGTCGGAATTACTTCTGAGCATGCGTGGTACTTTGTGTGTCGGAACAGGCCACACACGGTCGGAATTGACGCGATCGGATTTTGTTGTCGGAAAAATGTATATCCTGCTCTCAAACTTTGTGTGTCGGAAAATTCAATGGAAAATGTCCGATGGAGCCCACACACGGTCGGAATTTCCGACAACACGCTCCGATCGGACATTTTCCATCGGAAAATCCGACCATGTGTACGGGGCATTACAGTAATGGTTAGATAACTTGTATTTCATATATATATACACACATTCATTGCAACATAGTCTATGGGTAAAAGGCATATTGACATGAGGTATATATTTAAAGAAAATAACATAGATCTTAAATTAATTAAGGAATAAAATGTTGTAAATGGGATAACAAAATCCACATATGTAAATATGTTTTGCTTGTGGCTCAGTTTGTACCCACTGTATGGGTGAATTTGATTCTCAGCTAGTCCGAAAGCCTCATCCAGTGAAAGACTTGGCATGGGAGAAGCCTTCTTGAGAGAATCAAGAGGGTTCCTTCATATAGGCAACGCCCCATCGCAGTAAGAAGAATTATGCATGACCTTGGCTGCCATAGGCTCTGACGTCAACTGATATGAACATAAAAAATGAAATAATATATTAAAAGTAAAAAGAATAAAACATATGTTAATAATTCAAAAAGGAATATTAAATATTAAATATTTTTATATTAGCATAATAGCATACTGGATTGTTACCAGGAGTCGTTCATCAGGTAACATGCACATCTGGGTGTCTTCATGAGTCAGTCGAGGTTGCAGCCTCTCTGGAAGCCCATCAAAGGTGTCCGCAGACATGAGGTGGTTGAGGTGGTAGAATTTTTAGGGATAAATCCACAACTCTGCAAACATGTTGACAAAGTATGCTGAGGATAATCGCCAAGACATCAAGAGATGAAGTTCGGTATCAATGGCGGCCCCTCCTCTTGTAGTCTCCTCTACCTCTGCAGTAGAATAATCAGAATTGCTTCATTGATTTTGTTCATGACAGGATCCATGAACGCGGCCTAGAAACACAGATAGCTAGCTCCCTGCTAAACAATTCCTGCTCTCTCTTTCTCTCTCTCTCACTCTTCAGTAAAATGACGGCTAAAATGTAACAATTAATCTTTTTCCAATGCATTGTGGGCATTTGGGAGTTGAAAGTTAGAAGAGGGGAGTGATTTGTGGGAAACAAAACACTTATAAATGGTAACACGCCTAAACAAACAGACGAGCAAAATACATCTGAAGATGTTTTCTGCCGTGTTTTCCTGTCCGGACTTCTGGCGTTGAGAGGCCTCAGGCTTCAGCACATTCTGAGTCACTGTCTTGGAATAAGCATGCAGATCAGCATATCACTTGCTGCAAGCATGTTCCGGGGCACTCACTAAGAACTATGGACACCAGAGACAGGTAACACTTCAGAAGGTGATCAGCAATGGCAGACCAAATGCTTCTTTCAGCATAGGTTTCTGTCAAGTGATGAAGTTGAAAGTTCCTCCAACATTCCGATTTTCAGTGTCAGTACAGCATTAGAGCCATTTAGAGATCTTTCTAAAAAAAAAGCCATTGGACTAAAACTAAAAAATCATCCTTCAGGATATCGCCAAGTGATTTTTAAGCATAAAAACAACTGACTGTTATGGTACCTGCATATGCTCTAGTATTTTGTATCTTTAACGTAGTATTAAACCCTCAGTGTTTTTTAGATCACTTCCATACCGGGTCTACTCTGGCACTCCTCTCCTACATGTAAAAATCATATTTTTTTGCTAAAAAAATACTCAGAACCCCCAAACATTATATGTGTTTTTTTTTAGCAGAGACTCTAGGGAATAATATGACGATCGTTGCAACTTTTTATTTCACACCGTATTTGCACAGGAATTTTTCAAACGCGTTTAAAAAAAACAAAAAACTGTTTCATGAATTAAAAAAAGAAAAAATGGTAAAGTTTGTATAATATGAAAGATGATGTTAAGCCAAGTAAATAGATACCTAGCATGTCATGCTTTAAAATTGCGCACACTTGTGGAATGGCGCCAAATTTTGGTACTTAAAAATCTCCATAGGCCATGCTTTAAATTTTTTTAAAGGTTACCAGATTAAAGTTACAGAGGAGGTCTTGGACTAGAATTGTTGCTCTTGTACTAACACACGCGGTGATACCTCACATGTGTGATTTAAACGCCATTTACATATGTGGGCGGGATTTACGTATGCGTTCGCTTCTGTGTGCGAGCACGCAGGGACAGGGTGCTTTAAAAAAATATTTTTTTAATTGTTTATTTTACTTTAATTTTTTTATTTTGACACTTTTTCTTTACGTTTTTATTTTTTTTTTTTATCACTTTTATTCCTATTACAAGGAATGTAAACAGCCCTTGTAATAGGAATGGTGTGTGACAGGTCCTCTTTATGGAGAGATCTGAGATCTATAAGATGATTGTTCTTATGATGCATAGAATTGCCGGCTGTAAAAGATGATGTAGCTGCAGGCATCATTCAGATATCCCCATTGAAAGTCCTTGGGCTGGAAGTGGATAACATATTGAACACAATAGAATAAACATTCCACAGTAAATTATTTGTTAAAATTCTTACCCCAGCACTTACAGTTTGCACTTTCAAAGTTGCTGGCTCCTGCTCTCTCAGTGCAGCTTCTCTCAATTTCTGGTCTTCACAGGAAGTGGTTAACAATGGACAGTGCAGTCTCCAGCCAGTTTGTTAGCCTTGAGAAGGAAGGGGGAAGGAGGAGGTAAGAGCAAGTGGGTGCTTTGCTATCTACAGCAACAGGGCTGTAAGTTTCTATTAATGCACACAGTTTAGGGAGACATAACTCTAGCCCCGGCATTCAAGGATGGCTCCATAGAATGCTGTGCTTATTAGTTACAGGGGAGGGCAAGTGGAGGGCAAGGGAGACATTGGGGGTCTAACAGAAAGTGTACCTGTCACTTGCCCATGCTATCACATAGGGGGCGTGTCAGCCCCTTTGTAATAACAATAAAGTTGCATTTAAAAAAAAGTGTGAAACATAAAATAAAAAAATAAAAAAAATAAAAAGTAAAATTAAATAAATAAATGTAAAAAATTGAAATGCACCCCTGTTCCTCCATGCATGCATGCAAATGCATACGTGCGCTTAGGTACTGCATGTATGTAAACAGCGATTGAACCACACACGTGGGTAAATGTTGAAGTAAAAGCAATAATCCGAGTGCCATAATTCATGGTTGACTCTACAACCCTAATTCCAAAAAAGTTGGGATGCTGTGTGAAATCTACATATCAACAATGATTTGCTAATGTCATAAATCCATATTTTGTTCAAAATAGAAAATAGAAAACATATCAAATGTTTAAACTGAGAAAATGTACCATTTCAAGAAAAAAATAAGGTCATTTTGAGATTGATGGCAGCAACATCTCAAAAAAACTAGTGAAAAAATATAGTTGCGCTAATATTAACCTTCCAATCAAATACAATAAATCTTCCAATTGCTCGGATTGTCAAGTGTATGTGCTCAGATCATTAAAAAGGACTCTCCCACTAAACTGTGAATAAGTGCTAAAAAATCCCAAAAACCATCTGTGGTGATGATTATAGTGAAAAATAATAATAGAAAGTCCAGTATTAATAATAGGAAATATATAAAAAATATTGTAAAAATGTATATCACAAGAAATGTCCCAATAAAACATATAAAATAGATGGCCGTTCTTGTTTATACCTTAACATCGCAAATAGGAATAACCTCTACATTGGAACATACAATCTGATCATCAAATGTTTCCAATATCACTGTGTGGTAAGATGTTTCCAACAGAATATTCTTAGGTATCACCAGTATATGTAATGAAAAAGAAAAAACATCATTGCGCAGTGAACTTGTACTAGAAAACCAGCAGCACTACACTGAGTGCACTCACATAAGCCTGGATTGTTAACAACCTGGATGGAAGACAATCAGTCACTTGGGGCGTGGTGGATCCCCACACCGCTCGTTACAAGCTGCTGATTAGCCACAATATCATACGTCACTGACTCCTCCTATGCGTTGCGTCACCTGACACGTGACTTTTTCAAGGATCCCTCAAACTGGGACAGGGCAACAAAAAGCTGGCAAAGTAAGTGGTACTAACAACGAAGAACTGGAAGAACAACTTTTAACTAATTAGGTTAATTGAAAACAGGTCAGTAACATTAGATATGTGCACTGCTGAAAAATGTGATTGTTTTCGTTTCATTTGTTTTTCTTTTTTCGTTTTTTTGGGTCATTCGTTATGATCGAAATTCGTTATTTCAAATAAATTCGTAAAAATTTTAATTTGTTATGTTTCAATCATTTAGACGCGGTATTCGTTATTTCGATAATTCTGAAAAATCCGAAATTCGAAAATCTGAAATTCGGAAATTCGAAAATCCGGAAATAAGAACGAAAATTTGAAAATTTGAAAATCGGAAATAGTAACTAACTAATAATAACTAAGACCACTTTCACACTGGGTTGCTTTGCAGGCGCTACAGCACTAAAAATAGCGCCTGCAAAGCGCTCTGAAACAGCCGCTGCAGTCTCTCCAATGTGAAAGCCCCGAGGGCTTTCACACTGGAGCGGTGCGCTGGCAGGACGCTGAAAAAAGTCCTGCTAGCAGCATCTTTGGAGCATATATGTATACACTGCTCCTTCACCGTTCCTGTCCATTGAAATCAATAGGGCAGTGTGGCTATACCGCCGGCATAGCGCTGCTGCAGCTGCGCTTTGCGGGCGGTTTTAACCCTTTTTCAGCCGCTAGCGGGGGTTAAAACTGGCCCACTATTGGCCGAATAGCGCCGCTAGAATGACGGTAAAGCGGCGCTAAAAATAGCGCCGTTTTAACCGCCGGCGCCCACACTGCCCCAGTGTGAGCTCTGAGGAAGCTAGCATCTGATTGGCTAGTGAAACGCATCAGCGGTACGTCAGTACGTCGCCTGGGGGAGAGCTAGCTTGCAGCACATCAAGCAAGGTCTGTGTGACGGAGTCTGAACGGGAAGATATTCAATACACAGGGAACCTATCTGGATTGCTCCACTCATGCACGTTTATATGCACAGCATTCACATTGCTATAACAGCAACTACTTGTGCAGCAATACTGTATTCCTGGCAATTGGACTCTGATATACTCTGAACTGGGTCTGATCTGTATTGATGGGTAGAGGCAGAGAAAAGTGGCTAAAGCAGAAGACACGGTGAGAGTATCTTTAACCTATTTAAATCAGCTATGACGCCTTATTCCTGATTTTCTCCCCATCCTCTTTATCTTATTCTACTACGGAGAAATATATGTGCATTGACCTTAGGAAGGAATGACTTTGTGCGAGAGTGTTCCCTGATTATCCCTGTAGTTGATTAACCAGGCCAGTCATTAATCTTTACTAAAGGGACCTATATCATTCATTATTCCGCTCTGGACTGTACCTTTATTTACCCTGCTTAAGATTTCAGGATGGCCAAGTGTTCATCACCTTGCTCAAACATTACAAAATACCCAACCTCGCCATATGATCATCTACACCCAAACAGTAGTTAGAAGCCGCTTGGGCTAAGGAATAATCAATTTATCCAGAGGACTGTTTTTTCCTGTATTACTCATCACTGGAGATTTGTTCGATGATCATTTTGTGCGTATGTATGTGGGTTTGTATGTGTATGGTGCATACGCAGCTGCGCCCCCCATTTTTAACATGACAACGTTGTCTCTTTTAACATATCTGTGAGGTACACAATCGGTACACTCTGTTTTTTTGAATTGTTGTTGTGTGTTTTTTCTAATCAATAAATTACTTCAATAATCAATTCCAGTGTCCTAATTTGCCCTCTTGGGAGAACTCTTTTTGTCTCTCTGTTTTGATATATGCGACTTCAGGGTCGCTGGGACTGCATCTCTGGGGGGTGACTCCTAGTGTTGAGTGATTGATAACCAATGTTTTAATTTATTAATTAATATTTTTTGTATGGTTGATCCAGGCATTCAATTTGTTTTTCCAGTGTGAAAGGGGCCTAACTATTAAATTATAGGTATTGGAATTTTCTTTCAAACTTGGCTTAGTAGATGTAACAAATTTATCTGAAGTTACGAATTATCCAAAATAACGAATGCCCCATCTAAACGAATGGAATGTAACGAATTAATAATAAAAATTATAATGATAATAATAAAAAGTTTTTATTGTTATGTATTATTATTTGTTACATTCCATTTGTTTAGATGCGGCATTCGTTATTTTGGATAATTTGTAACTTCAGAGAAAGTCATATTCGTTACGTTCACTAACAGCCAAATTTGAAAGGAAATTCCAATACCAATAATTTAATAGTTAGTACTAGTTATTATTATTAATTCGTTATTATTTTGGATTTTAGAATTTTCGGGTTTTTGAATTTTCGGATTTTCGTTCTTTTGCCTTTTCGAATTTTCATTCTTATTTTCGGATTTTTGAATTTCCAAACTTTCAAATTTTTGTGAAAATGCGTTAAACGGGTTTTCGTTAATTCAAATATTTCCAAATGAAAGAATTTGTAGAATTTCATTGGAAAAACGAATTCGGAACGAAACAAATTGCACATGTCTAAGTAACATGACTTGGTATAAAAAGGGCATCTTAACCACTTGACAACTGGGCACTTAAACCCCCTTCCTAACCAGACCAATTTTCAGCTTTTGGTGCTCTCACATTTTGAATGACAATTACTCAGTCATGCAACACTGTATCTATATGAAATTTTTGTCCTTTTTTTCACACAAATGGAGCTTTCTTTTGGTGGTATTTAATCACCGCTGGGTTCTTTATTTTTTGCGCCGTAAAAGAAAAAAGACCGAAAAATCTGTAAAAAAATACATTTTTCTTCATTTCTGTTATAATATTTTGCAAATTAGTAATTTTTCTCCATATATTTTGGCCAAAATTTATACCGCTACATATCTTTGGTAAAATTAACCCAAATCGGTGGATATTATTTGGTCTTTGTGAAAGTTATAGAGTCCACAAGCTATGGTGCGAATATCTGAAAATTGATCACACCTGAAGTACTGACGGCCTATCTAATTTCTTGAGACCCTAACATTGCAGAAAAGTACAAATACCCCCCAAATGACCCCTTTTTGGAAAGAAGACATTCCAAGGTATTTAGAAAGATGCATGGTGAGTTTTTTGAAGTTGTCATTTTTTCCCACAATTCTTTGCAAAATCAAGGTTTTTTTTTTACTTTTTTTTTTTCCCACAAAATTATCATATTAGCAGGTTATTTCTCACACACCGCATATGCATACCACAAATTACACCCCAAAACACATTCTGCTATTACTCCAGAGTACGGCGATACCACATGTGTGAGACTTTTACACAGCGTGGCCACATACAGAGGCCCAACATGCAGGGGAGCACCTTCAGGCGTTCTGGAGCACCCAGGCCAATTCTGACATTTCTCTCCTACATGTAAAAATCATCATTTATTAGCTAGAAAATTACATAGAACCCCAAAACATTATATATGTTTTTTTAGCAAAGACCCTAGAGAATACAATGGCGGTCGTTGCAACTTTTTATCTCGCACGGTATTTGCGCAGCAATGTTTTAACGCGTTTTTTTTGGAAAAAAAACTGTTTTGTGCTTTACAAAAACCAAAACAGTAAAGTTAGCCTAATGTTTTTGCATAATGTGAAAGATGAAGTTATGCCGAGTAAATAGATACCCAACATGTCACCTTTCAAAATTGCACGCGCTTGTGGAATGGCGCCAAACTTTGCTACTCAAAAATCCCCATAGGCGACGCTTTAAAATTTTTTACTGGTTACATGTTTTGAGTTACAGAGGAGGTCTAGGGCCAAAATTATTGCTCTCGCTCTACCGATCCCAGCGATACCTCACATGTGTGGTTTGAACACCGTTTTCATATGTGGGCGGGACTTACATATGCGTTCGCTTCTGCATGCGAGCACACAGGGACAGGGGCGCTTTAAAAATTTTTTTTTTTTTTTTATTGTTCATTTTACTTTATTTATTTTAGTTTGATGCTTTTTTCCAAAAAAAAAAAAAATTTTTGACCACTTTTATTCCTATTACAAGGAATATAAACATCCTTGTAATAGGAATATGGCATGACAGGTCCTCTTTACAGTGAGATATGGGGTCAATAAGACCCCACATCTCACCTCTAGGCTGGGAAGCCTGAAATTAAAAAAAAAAAAATGATCCTGGCTTCGATCGTAGCGGTGAGTCGGTAGAAGCGCGGGAGGGGGGGGACATCCCCTCTCGCCTCCCGTAAGAATGATCAAACAGTGGAACAGCTGCTATGATCATTCTCATGGTGTAGGGAATCGCCGACTGAAAAAGCAGAGTATTGTGGGGGTATTGCAGAGTACTGCACAGCATTGCATAGTAGTGAGGGATGGCTGAGCATGGATGGATGGATGTCTCTGTGCAGCGCTGTGGGCACTACACATCCAGCCCACAGCGCTGCAGACATCCATCCATCCCCCCCTCCGCTTACAGTGTACCGATCGGTACACAGGAGGGGAGGAGAGGACGGCGCAATCACATGGTAAACGGCCGCGATCAGCGGCCATTTACCGGGATCCGTGATGCGCCGGGTCCTCTGGACCCGGCGGTCACGGATGTGTTCGGGTGCGCGCCCCAGGGAGCGCGCGAGAGGGGAATTCTGGGAGGACGTCATAGTACGTCCTCCCAGAGTTATCCAACCGCCCTGCAGCCGTCATTCGGCTATGGACCGGTTGGTAAGTGGTTAAAGAGTCAGAGTGTTTTAGAAGTAAAGATGGGTAGAGGTTCACCAATCTGTGAAGAGCTGCGTTTAAAAATTGTCAAACAATTTCAGAATAATATTCTTTAATGTAAAAATACAAAGACTTTGTTTTACAATCTTCTTCAAGAAAACAAGTGTTTGAGAGGTGTCTCCCGTTTTCCAGGTGCTTTCTGAGATTACTAAGACCCTTGTCTCCTCTTCTCCTGGTCTAGCGTTACTTTAATTTGGAAATAGAGTTTGTTCCACCTAGCTATCAGAAAGTGGTTACACATGTTCTCCTGGTATCGGAAATGTCCATTACTAGACTTTGGAAGGTATCTCTCCCTCCAACACTTCTAGACACTATAAATCTGATTCAGACTTCGAAAAGGAGTACTCACCTTCTAAGTAGGGACGAGCTTCGAGTTCGAGTCGAACTCATGTTCAACTCGAACATCGGCTGTTCGCAAGTTCGCCGAACAGCAAACAATTTGGGGTGTTCGCGGCAAATTCGAATGATGCGGAACACCCTTTAAAAGTCTATGTGAGAAATCAAAAGTGCTAATTTTAAAGGCTTATATTCATGGTATTGTCATAAAAAGTGTTTGGGGACCTGGGTCTTGCCCCATGCCCCAAGGGACATGGATCAATGCAAAAAAAAGTTTTAAAAACGGCCGTTTTTTCGGGAGCAGTGATTTTAATAATGCTTAAAGTGAAGCAATAAAAGTGTAATATCCCTTTAAATTTCGTACCTGGGGGGTGTCTATAGTATGCCTGTAAAGGGGCGCATGTTTCCCGTGTTTAGAACAGTCTGACAGCAAAATGACATTTCAAAGGAAAAAAAGTCATTTAAACTACCCGCGGCTATTAATGAATTGCCGGTCCGACAATACACATAAAAGTTCATTGATAAAAACGGGATGGGAATTCCCCACAGGGGAACCCCGAACCAAAATTTAAAAAAAAAATGACGTAGGGGGTCCCCCTAAATTCCATACCAGGCCCTTTAAATTTTTTTTTTAAAATGGCGTGGGGTCCCCCTCAAAATCTATACCAGACCCTTCAGGTCTGGTATGGATTTTAAGGGGAACCCCGCGCCAAAATGTAAAAAAAAATGGCGTGGGGTCCCCCCAAAAATCCATACCAGACCCTTATCCGAGCACGCAACCTGGCAGGCCGCAGGAAAAGAGGGGGGAGGAAAGAGCACCCTCCCACCTCCTGAACCATACCAGGCCACATGCCCTCAACATTGGGAGGGTGCTTTGGGGTAGCCCCCCAAAACACCTTGTCCCCATGTTGATGAGGACAAGGGCCTCATCCCCACAACCCTGGCCGGTGGTTGTGGGGGTCTGCGGGCGGGGGGCTTATCGGAATCTGGAAGCCCCCTTTAAGAAGGGGACCCCCAGATCCCGGCCCTCCCCCCTGTGTGAAATGGTAAGGGGGTACTACCATTTCACTAAAAAACTGTCAAAAATGTTAAAAATGACAAGAGACAGTTTTGGACAATTCCTTTATTTAAATGCTTCTTCTTTCTTCTATCTTCTATCTTGCTTCGGTTTCTTCCTCCATCGTCCTCTTCTTCTGGTTCTTCTGGTTCTTCCTCCGGTGTTCTCGTCTGGCATCTCCTCCGTGGCGTTGGCATCTTCTTCCCTTCGTCTTCTCGGGCCACTCTGCATCCATGATGGCATGGAGGGAGGCTCCCGCTCTTCTCTTCATTTTCTTTGTCTTCTTCTCTTCATCTTCTTTTCGGGCCGCTCCACATCCATGATGGCATGGAGGGAGGCTCCCACTGTGTGACGCTTCTCCTCTTCTGACGGTTCTTAAATAACGGGGGGCAGGGCCACCCGTTGACCCCGCCCCCTCTGATGCATGGTGACTTGACGGGACTTCCCTGTGGCATTCCCTGTGACGCCACAGGGAAGTCCCGTCAAGTGACAGTGCGTCAGAAGGGAGCGGGGCCACCGGGTGGCCCCACCCCCCCCTTTATTTAAGAACCGTCAGAAGAGGAGAAGTGTCACACAGCGGGAGCCTCCCTCCATGCCTTAATGGATGCGGAGCGGCTCGAAAAGAAGATGAAGAGAAGAAGATGAAGAGAAGAGCGGGAGCCTCCCTCCATGCCATCATGGATGCAGATTCTGATAAGCCCCCCGCCCGCAGACCCCCACAACCACCGGCCAGGGTTGTGGGGATGAGGCCCTTGTCCTCATCAACATGGGGACAAGGTGTTTTGGGGGCTACCCCAAAGCACTCTCCCAATGTTGAGGGCATGTGGCCTGGTACGGTTCAGGAGGGGGGGGTGCTCTCTTGTCCCCCCCTCTTTTCCTGTGGCCTGCCAGGTTGCGTGCTCAGATAAGGGTCTGGTATGGATTTTTAGGGGGACACCACGCCGTTTTTTTTTGTAATTTTGGAGCGGGGATCCCCTAAAATCCATACCAGACCTGAAGGGTCTGGTATAGATTTTGAGGGGGACCCCACGCCATTTATTTTTTTTTAATTTTGGCCAGGGTTCCCCTTAATAACCATACCAAACCTGAAGGGCCTGGTATGGAATTTAGGGGGACCCCCCCCACGTCATTTTTTTTTTAAATTTTGGTTCGGGGTTCCCCTGTGGGGAATTCCCATGCCGTTTTTATCAATGAACTTCTATGTGTATTGTCGGACCAGCAATGCATTATTAGCCGCGAGCAGTTTTAAATTACTTTTTTCCCTTTGAAATGTCATTTTGCTGTCAGACTGTTCTAAACACGTTAAACATGCGCCTCTTTACAGGCATACTATAGACACCCCCCCAGGTACAAAATTTAAAGGGATATTACACTTTTATTGTTTCACTTTAAGCATTAAAAAAATCACTGCTCCCGAAAAAACGGCCGTTTTTAAAACTTTTTTTTGCATTGATCCATGTCCCCTGGGGCAGGACCCAGGTCCCCAAACACTTTTTATGACAATAACTTGCATATAAGCCTTTAAAATTAGCACTTTTGATTATTCATGTTCGTGTCCCATAGACTTTAGCGGTGTTCGCGTGTTCGAACAAATTTTTTGCCTGTTCGCATGTTCTGGTGCGAACCGAACTGGGGGGTGTTCGGCTCATCCCTACTTCTAAGTAATTTTCTAGCAAAAAATGCATGTGTGTGAAAAATTCAAAATTTGCCCTGACAGGAAGTGGTCAAACTGGAACATAGGCAGTGATTAAAAGATAAAGAAGTTGCATATCCAGTAAGTGATTAAATCAGGTGCTGAAAGTGCTTAAAAATGGAGAGTTTAATATGTTTTAAAGCTTAAAGTGGCTCAGAAGGTTTTTTTTATCATAATGCATTCTATATATTAAGATAAAAAACCTTCAGTGTGCAGCAGCCCCCCTCAACCCCCCCCCCAATACTTACCTGAGCCCCATCTCGATCCACCGATGATCCTTGGCTGTCCGTAACTCTCCCTCCTGATTGGCTGAGACACAACAGAGGGTGCAATTGTCTTCCGCTGCTGTCAATCAAAGTCAGTGCACCAATGAGGAGAGAGGGGAGGTGGGGCTGAGCCACGGCTCCGTGTCTAAATGGCTACACAGAGCAGCAGCTCGGGTGACCCATAGCAAGCTGCTTGTTGTGGGGGCACTGTGCAGAAGAGAGGGGCCAAGAGCCCCGGCGAGGTACCCAAGAAGAGGAGGATCTCGGCTGCTCTGTGCAAAGCCACTACACAGAGCAGGTAAGTATAACATGTTTGTTATTTTTAAACAAAAAAAACAAAACTTGAAAATCACTTCAGCTCCAGACAAAACTTTATTTTGCGTTGGATAGAGTCAGGAAGGGTTAGAGCTTCTTACGGGTTTTTATTGCCCTGTGTTCCTACTGGGAAGGTTTCTCCACACTTCCTGTAAGGGCAAGGGACACAATTGAAACTGAGATGAAAAAACATGCCACTAGAACAGGAAAAGAAGGACAGAAAGGAAAACCTGACATGCATTTAAACAATACCTTACTATATCCAAAAGAAAAAATGAAGCTAGGGTGAGTTAATATTTAATAGAAATCATTTCTTGAACATCAAGAAACTCGTGCATATATTTCTTTCTTCTGAAGGCAAATACAGCTTTTTGTCAAACATCAGGAAGTTGCACAATACAGTCTGACCTAGGAATGCTGTGAATATTGATTTTCAGTGGGAAACTTGGTACATTTTACAGGTAAACAGAATGTTCAGTACATAGTTGTGAGCATGACAAATGCAATATAATTACATGCTTGAAGCTGACAAAATATGAATGAAATCTAATCCCTAAGTTACCTCACATAGAGCAAGTCGTTAAGAGAACCTGTTAGGCTAGAAATGATATATCTGCAGTTCCGAGCTTGCTTTTAATGGTACAAGCTCTGAGGCTGCCATCTGTCACGACTGATTGAGTCACTTGACCTGTAATAAGCATGTAGCTAAAGAAGTGTTGAAACTGGCCCGGCCTGCATATTTGTGCAAGGTCTTCTACGATTTAATAGTAGGTTGAAGATGAAAAGGCCCCATGAGATGGCACCTTTACAAAGATCTAGACAATGGCAGCTTTCTTATTCCTAGCTGGTTCCTTGTACTGTTTCTGAACTTTGGCTATGCACCACATGCCATAAAAACTTCAACGCTCCCAACACCTCTCACACCACCAAATCCCTGCTGTCAAAATGACAGGCTCTCTATCATAGCGGTGGCTGCAGACATTTCTATGTAAAATGGAACTTCTTGGGGACCAGTGACATTATTACATTGATCAGTGCTATAAAAATGCACTGATCAATGTAAAAAACATCCACTGGCAGGGAAGGGGATAACACTAGAGGGCAATCAAGGGGTTGACTGTGTTCCCTGGGTGTGTTCTAACTGTGGGGGGATGGGCTTACTGGAACATGACAGAGATCACTATTCCCGATCACTGGGAGCAGTAGATCTCTGTCATGTTACTAGAGAGAATGGGGAATTGCCTTGTTTACATAGGCAGTTCCCCGTTCTGCCTCTACTCACCGCCATTGCGGGTCACTGGCGGACATCAAGTGCATGGGACCCGTGGGCTTGCGCGCCCGTTATCCTCCTTGCACGGACCGACGTACAGGTACCTCGATTCGCGCAGGAGAGCCGACCTGCCGCAGTATATCTGCGTGAGCTGGTCGGCTAGTGGTACAGTTGTCGTCCGAAAATACAATACAAATACACTACAACACATTACATCACTTCTGATTTTTTTTCTATCGTACAAGAATTTTCGTAACTTTAGTAACCTCTCAATTTTTGATATACAAATAGCATGCAAAAAAAACCACACGATCTGTCGTCTGATTTTCGGATCGTGTGTACAGGCCATTAGACGCTTCATTGAGTAATACAATGTAACAACATTGCTACTAATACTTTGTATTTACTCAGTTTCATTTATCTGCAGCTCAATAGAGTGACCTACTGTATGATCTGCACATGATGCTAATTAAAGCAATCAATTAATTAATTACAGCAGTTAAAAAAATAATAATATTAGCTGGCTGATCTAGGGAGAACAACTGCTAAGTGGTTTCAGGAAAGAATTGTATCCCTGTGAGAAGCAAAATATTTTTGTTTGAGGGCTTTTGTTATATTTTCCTCTGCTGAATATTTTGTAACCTAAAAAACTGAAATGTACATATCATAGAAAGAACATCTGCACTCAATGTTCCATTCCTGTTCTATTTCTATAAGGATAAGTACACCTTTACAAAAAATAAAAATAAATGCCCTTTTTTTTGGAGGTAAAATATCTGCATTTATTATTTTTTTGTTAGGAGCCTGAAAAGCATTGTACCCACGATCAGAAGATCCTGGGTGTAATGCCACCAATCCTGCAGACTGTATAGCTTTCTGCTTGTACCTCTGATAGTTATTGAATGGCAGGAAGCTCAATGAACTACAGTACCTAGAACACTCAACAGCGCACCGGTAGTTCATTAAGAGCTACAAGCCCACAACCGCAAAGGCGGTTGGTACTTGTAGTTCATTGACTCACAGGGATCACACCTTCTTTGAATTGTGACAGCGAGTGCAGGGAGAAAATTCCCTGCTCGCTGTGACAAGGAGGGGGAGAATCAGGGGGAGAGGGGTCTGATGCTGAACATGTTACATGTTACAGCCTAAATATGGGTGTAACATGTTCAGAAAGGTGAATTTATCCTTTAAAGTACAACTAAAAGCAACTTTTTTTTTTACATTTTGGACAGAGAGGAGCTGGATTAGAACACCTGTTAGTTTTTTTATTGCTGTCTGTGCTGCCATAAGGGTGATTTTATTTAAACCTGGCTGCCTGCAATTACCAATGTAATTTTGAATATCTACAGTAAATGACTCAACTCTTTTTAAATCCTTTTTAATATATATCTGTGGTAAAGTATTCCAAAGCAGTGAGACTCAGATATTGTAGTCTGGATGGATCTTAACAATGATTAGTGATAAATGATGTCTTTGATCATCCTAAAAATAATTAGACTCTTGCTATGTTTGATGTCGACCAATACAGTTCTGAAACATTTCATAATTAGTGCTAAGTAAGTGGGTTCTAATTTTACCAAGCACGGTAACCCACAGGATGTCTTGGATGACATTTACCTCATAGCAAAGCTGTGGTGCTTCATGATTGAAAAGACCCCCAGGGAGAATTAAATATAACAGAACTTCTGCTACTGTAGGGCTCTGGAGTCTACAGTAGCAGAAAGAGTGGGTGGGTTCCATGGCCATCACCACTGCACTCTTAGTTTTCAATGTAATGGAAGAGAACAGGTGGCGATAAAAAAGCTAGGGCTGTCTCTGAGTTGGGAAGAAAGGCTCAGATAGACAGCGATGGCCCCAAAATGACATCTGGTGAATAAACTGTTCTTTATAAATTCTCTGTCTGATGCTGAACTTCCACCCAACTTATTTACCAGTGATGAATCGTCCAATTTAGTAAACCTAAAGAGGAACTGAACTCTGAAAGCTGTGCCCATAAAACAGGGGCATTTTATGAAATCAGTGGGCCTGTGTGCAAGATCATACATTGGGCCCCATTGCTTGATGAAATAAAAATAACATAGAAAGAGAGAAATTGTGACTTTTAAAGCGCGCACATATACAAAATGTAGAAAAATAGAAAATATTTATTGATTTAAAAATACATATGTGAAAAAAGGAGAAAAACCACAGTACATCAGTAACAAATAACAACAGAAGTAAATTGTCTCTCTACATGTTTCGCCGTTCACGGCTTCTTCAGGAGATTCTGTTACAATAAACTCTGTGTGTTTAGACTGATCACTATAATAGAGAACTATACAAATCAAAAAGTCTATGATACTAAAATCTCTATGGATTTTTGTTTGCTGTTTTGTTTTTGTATGTTCTTTTTTCTCAAGTTGTGTTTATTGATTTGTTTATTTCTCTATTATAGTGATCAATCTACACACACAGAGTTTATTGTAACAGAATCTCCTGAAGAAGCCGTGAACGGCAAAACATGTAGAGAGACAATTTACTTCTGTTGCTATTTGTTACTGATGTACTGTGGTTTTACTCCTTTTTTCACATATGTATTTTTAATTCAATAAATATTTTCTATTTTTCTACATTTTGTATACGTGTGCACTTTAAAGGTCACAATTTCTCTCTTTCTATGTTACTCTTACAATAAGGGATGTGGCGCCTAAATTGAGTTTTTCCAACAGACTAGCTCGAAAACTATACTTCTCCTTTGTGATGAAAATAATGTTTTATTGTGCTTAGTGTCCCACAGTGAAGAGTGAGTATGGTATTCATTGTGCCAGGGGGTTTGGTAGGATAGTAAAAGACCTGGGCAACCTTTGGGCAAACCAAGTAAAAAACAAATGCAGCATGCCATGCATGCCACAGGGGTGAGTGGCTGTGGCCATATTGCGATAACAGCGGGAGCGGAATAAGGGCATGGTTAAATAAAAAAAGGTCAGTGTGTCCCCCATTATAATCCCCCCCAGGTCAGACTG
Source organism: Aquarana catesbeiana (assembly GCF_042186555.1). Taxonomy (NCBI): domain Eukaryota; kingdom Metazoa; phylum Chordata; class Amphibia; order Anura; family Ranidae; genus Aquarana; species Aquarana catesbeiana. Next base: position 239,579,419 of record NC_133327.1, read on the forward strand.
TCCTCTAGTATAATCCTTTCCCCCTCAGGTCAATCTGTTCCCCAGTATAATGATTCCCCCTCTCCAGATCAAGCTGTCCCCCAGTATAATTCCCCCTAGGTCAATCTGTCCACAAGTACAATCCCCCCCCAGATAAGTCTGTCCCCAGTATACGCCTTCCCTCTCCCCCAGGTCAATCTATCTCCAGTATAATCCCCCCCAGATTAGTCTGTCCCCCAGTATAAATCTGTCCCCCGGTATAATCCCCCCAGCTAAGTCTGCCCCTCAATACAATCCTTCCCCAACCACAAGGTCAATCTGTCTCCCCAGTATGATCGCCCAGGTCAGTCTGTCCCAAGTATAATCTTCCCCCCATGTCAATCTGCCCCCTAGATTAACCCCCCCAGGTCAGTCTGTCCCCAGTATAATTGTACACCTGTGTGAGGGCCGTGTTTATGTGCATGGGGATGCACAGGTGTTCTATGCATCTCCATGCAGGCAGTCCAATTCACGTCAATTAGAAACATAGAAACATAAAAAAGTGATGGCAGAAAAAGACAGAGTAGTCCTCAAGTCTGCCCATTTCTTTTTTATTTCTTTTTTTTGTTAACTTTATTGTCTGACTATGGATCTATAATTGTCGCAAGCATATTTGAAGCCATTTACTGTTGACTGTTTTACTACTTTTGGTGGTAGGTTTTTTCAATCATCGACCACCCTTTCAGTAAAATAATACTTTCTAAGAGCTTTCCTCCAGAACTGGACATAGTAATCTAAATGAGTTTTCAATAAAGATCTATATAGGGGGAATCAGAACCTCTTTCCTCCTGCTGATGATCCTTCTAGTGATGCATCCTAGAATTCTATTCGCTTTTCCCACTGTCTGGTCACACTGTTTGCTTGTTTTGCAATCATCTGCAATAAGCACCACCAAATATTTTTCTTTTGTAGTGTTGCTTCTTTTGTAAACACAGTTTACTATGTTTCAGTAATGAATAAACACAGGAGCAATCAGTACCAATCACTCACTGTGTTCATACACAAAGGGGCTGGTAAACATTAAGACCCCTCACACTGAAGGCGCTTTTTAGGCGTTTTAGTGCTTCAGTTCTGGTATGGATTTTAAGGTGAACCCTGCTTCAAAATGTAAAAAAAAGGCGTAGGGGTCCCCCCCAAAATCCATACCAGACCCTTATCCGAGCACGGAACCTGGCAGGCCGCAAGAAAAGAGGGGGGGACGAGAGAGCGCCCCCCCTCCTGAACCGTACCAGGCCACATGCCCTCAACATGGGGAGGGTGCTTGGGGGTAGACCCCCAAGCACCTTGTCCCCATGTTGATGGGGACAAGGGCCTCATCCCCACAACCCTTGCCCGGTGGTTGTGGGGGTCTTCGGGCGGGGGCTTATCGAAATCTGGAAGCCCCCTTTAACAAGGGGACCCCCAGAGCCTGCCCCCGTGTGAATTGGTAACAGGTACAAATGTACCCCTATCATTTAAAAAAAAAGTGTCAAAATGGTAAATAAGACAAGAGACAGCTTGGGACAAGTCCTTTATTAAAAAATAAAAAAATTAAAATGTCCCATGAAGTAAGTTCACGCCGCCCGAGGGACCAAAAAAAAAAAAGCCGTAACCGACCCACCTCCATGGGAGGCTCCCGCCATGTGACGTGTCTTATATAGAGATAGCTCTTATATAACTGAGGGCATGGCCACCCAGTGACGTAACCGGGTGACCCCACCCCCTCTGACACACGGGGGCTTTCTCATGACTTCCTCATGGCAACGTTTACGTCACCGAGTGGCCCCACCCCCTCTGACACCACGGGGAAGTCCCCCTGCATCACCCGGTTACGTAAGAGCAGTTATATAAGAGCTATCACAGCGAAGACGCATCAGACGGTGGAAGCCTCCCATGAAGGCGGGTCGGTTGCGGCTTTTTTTTTTCTTTTTCATTCCGTCAGGTGGCGTGAACTTACTTTGTGGGACATTTTTATTTTTTATTTCTTAATAAAGGACTTTTCTCAAGCTGTCTCTTGTCTTTTTTTACCATTTTGACACTTTTTTTGTGCCCCGTTACCAATTCACACGGGGGGGCCGAGATCTGGGGGTCCCCTTGTTAAAGGGGGCTTTCAGATTCTGATAAGCCCCCCTCTCGCAGACCCCCACAACCACCAGGCAAGGGTTGTGGGGATGAGGCCCTTGTCCCCATGCCCTTGTCCCCATCAACATGGGGACAAGGTGCTTTGGGGGGGTTGCATGCTCAGATAAGGGTCTGGTATGGATTTTGGGGGGACACCTACGCCATTTTTTTATTTTGGCGCAGGATTCCCCTTAAAATCCATACCAGACCTGAAGGGTCTGGTATGGATTTTAGGGGGACCCCCACGCAATTTTTTTTTTTAATTTTGGTTCGGGGTTCCCCTTAATATTCATACCAGACCCAAAGGGCCTGGTAATGGACTGGGGGGAATCCTATGCTCTTTTTTTTTCAATGAGTTTTATCTATATTGCCGAGACCAGGCAATTCATTACAGCCGCAATCAGTTTTAAATGACAATTTTTCCTTTAGAAATGTCATTTTGCTGTGGTACTGTTCTAAACATGGGAAAAATGCACCACTTTACAGGCATACTATAGACACCCCCCAGGCACGACATTTAAAGGAATATTTCATTTTTATTGTTTCACTTTAAGCATTAAAAAAATCACTGCTCCCGAAAAAACGTCCGTTTTAAAAAAAAATGTTTGCATTGATACGTTCGATATGTCCCCTGGGGCAGGACCCGGGTCCCCAAACACTTTTTATAACTTACACCACTTTACTAGTGATGAAACGTCCAATTTAGTAAACTTAAAGAGGAACTGAACTCTGAAAGCTGTGCCTATAAAGCAGGGGCCTGTGTAAAGCCTTTAAAATTAGCACTTTTGATTATTCATGTTCGTGTCCCATAGACTTTAACGGTGTTCGTGTGTTCTGCCAAATTTTTTGCCTGTTCGCATGTTCTGCTACGAACCGAACAGGAGGGTGTTCGGCTCATCCCTAGTAGGCACAGAAGTGGCTAGGCACCCTCACGTAGAAGGAAATGCACTACTATTTTTGTAGGATCAGTTCAAGATAAATACAGTAAAACCTTTGAGAGTAACTTTGTTTGAGAGCGTTTTGCAAGACAAGCAACATTTTTTAATACATTTGGACTTCATATACAAGCGATGTCTTGATATACAAGTAGAATCACATCACAACTGAGTATTAAAGTGAAGAGAGGCGCCTCTAAGTGTATCAATATGCTTACATTTAATGAAGGTACAACATTTAGCAACTCACATGGTTGATGATTAAAACAGGTACATCTAAGTATGCTGGCATCCAGGGTAAAGTTGTCCACATATACCATCCTCCTTCATCGACATCATCCCTTATATGCTGCGCTCCACGAGCGGTTTAATCGCTCTACTGCAGGGTAGTCTTCCCGGTCACGATTGCAGACTGACATTGGTGAGAGCCAGGGGTGTGGGGGAAGGTCTATGTGGACAGCTTTACCCCAGATGCCAGCATACTTAGATGTGCCTCTTTTAATCATAAACCATGTGAGTTGCTAAATGTTGTACCTTCATTAACCCCTTGCTGACCAGCACATAAAACGATGTACGTCGGACGACTGGGCAAATGGGCTTACAGGTAAGTCCCCTTTAAATCGCGGCATAGTGGACACGCATGCCCACCACGTACTCCATGAGCATGCCCGTGGGTCCCGCGGACTCGATGTCCGCCAGGGGCCCGCGATCATATCACGGAGCGGCAGAACGGGGAGATGCCTGTATGTCAACAAGGCATGTAAACAAGGCATTTCCCTGTTCTGCCTAGCAACATGATAGAGATCTACTGCTCCCTGTCATCGGGAGCAGTGATCTCTGTCATGTTCTAGTGAGACAATCCCCCCTACAGTTAGAATCACTCCCAGTCCCTAGGACACACTTAACCCCTAGACCTAGAGTTTAACTCCTTCCTTGCCAGTGTCATTTACACAGTAATCAGTGCATTTTTATAGCACTGATTACTGATCACTGTATAAATGACAATGGTCCCAAAATAGTGTCAAAAGTGTTCGATGTGCCCACCATAATGTCGCAGTCATGATAAAAATCGCAGATCGCTGCCATTACTAATTTAAAAAAAATAATAAAAATGCCATAGATCTATCCCCTATTTTGTAGACATTATAACTTTTGCAAAAACCTATCAATATACGTTTATTGCGTTTTTTTTACCAAAAATATGTAGAAGAATACATATCAGCCTAAACTGAGACAGAAATTAGTTTTTTTATATATTTTTTTGGTTATATTTATTATAGCAAAAAGTAAAAAATATTGTTTTATTTTCAAAATTGTCACTCTTTTTTTGTTTATAGCGCAAAAAATAAAAACCGCAGAGGTGATTAAATACCACCAAAAGAAAGCTCTATTTGTGGGAAAAAAAGGATGTCAGTTTTATTTGGGTGCAACGTCGCATGACTGCGCAATTGTCAGTTAAAGTGCGCAGTGCCGTATCGCAAAAAGTGTTCTGGTCAGGAAGGGGGTAAATCCTTCTGGGGCTGAAGTGGTGAAATGTAACCATTGCTACACTTAGAGGCTCCTCTCTTCTCTTGTATACTCAGATGGACATTTTATGGTTACACAATCTATCAAATTGCTATAATCTTTTTTATGGACTTTAAACTAAAGGACTTACGAATAATTGGTTATGGAATGAATCATTTGAGTTTCCATTAGTTTCCATGGGGAAATTCGCTTTGATATACGAGTCCTTTGGATTACAAGCATGTTTCTGGAACAAATTATGCTTGCAATCCAAGGTTTTACTGTAATTATTTTTTAGGATACTGTGAAGGCACAATCTTTGTGTTTTGAGTTCAGATCCACTTTTAGGTATACCAAATTCTGTGCATTTGGGTTGCCTAGAAATGTAAAATTCAATTCCAGGAAGGGTGTCCCCTCCTCCTTCAAGCACCTCCTGGCTTAAAAAAAGTAAATCAGTATACAGTCAATATTTCAGCTATCTTTACCCGGAACATGAGCAGCACTGGGCTTTGGAGAGGACTTTGAAGGAGGTAAATCATTTCTAACATGCTTGGCTATGGAATTTGTTTAGTAAAAACTGGAGTTCCACTTTAACTCAAACACTGTGCAGACTTCTGGAAAAGACAGTGACCCAATTATGTTAGCAGCGTGTGAGAGTTCTGGAATAGACTATGTAAAATGAATGAATACTTGCCATTTTTGCGGTTCTAAAAAATCAGGACTGACATTCTTTTATCTTTGGAGATCTATTTGTATTGCTTCACTTCTTTTAAAGGCACAGTAATATATATTATTACTTTCTTCAAAAAGAAGGTATTTATATGTCTACACTTCAAACAAATGTAGCACATACTCACGTTGGAGCTGCTGGTTTAAGCGGGTCTGTTACCTTCACTCTGCTTCCCTCTGTTTCACCGCCACTGGGTCTAGGGTTCCGTTGAGTTTACTCCTGGACAACACACGCACCAACACTGGAGTACGTTTTCAATGTTTTATTAAACAAACGACTTAGGAAGTAGCAGGAAAGAGGTAGAAAGGAAACTTGCAGAAGAAACTCAAATATTCTCTGGTAGGGTTCTCTTGACAAAATGTCCTGGTAGAATTCAAATACTATTTAAAATGTGCTCCCCTTGTGGGACACACTCCTTGCTTGTCTGGATAGGCCTCTCTCACCGGTCTAGCAGCCAGCACGCAGCACGAATCAAAGACTCTGCCACAGACTTGTTTGGGAACAAAATCCGTACAATCCTCTGCCACAGGATGTATAGGTTTCTCTATAGTGAAAGTCAGTCACAGTGCTTGAACCTTTAAGCCGAGCGGGCAACACTATGCTGTATAATTACTTTTTGGATACGTCCTCCAACCGAGTCACCAGGCCCCTCTATAGACCAGCACGCTGCATGATCTCTCCAAGACGAGTCCTCCCCTGGGATCTCCTCGGCTGTCCAGCTTCGTCACACAGGACCGACAACTCAGGACCATTCCTCGGCCGCGGTGGTAGGCTCCAGACAAGCCTCTGGATCCACCCCTGCGCCGCTGTATCGTGGGCCTCCCGAACGGAGGACCACGAGGTAGCTCCTTAACGCATACCTGTTGGCCAGGAGGGCCAGCAGGTGGCTGTAAAACGAACCCCAAAATATGGCGTCTGTCCCATAAATACCCTCGCCCAGAATGCAACTCAGAGGACCACCTCCACCGAGCATGCCTCTGGGACAGAGGAGCATCCATTCGCTTCAACACGTTGCCTTTCCAACCCTGACCAGTGGCAACAGCGACACCCACCGGTCAGCACGGAAATACACACAACGTCAGCCAAGCTGGAACAGAGGCAAACTTTAACCTTCTTAACGCACAATTTACTAAATTTACCTAACATGCGGTAGATTGCAAATCTACAAGCGCTACACAAATATCCAAAAAAGCAAGGCTGTAAAGCCTCGTACACACGATTGGACTTTCCAAAGGGAATTGTGTGATGACAGGCTGTTGTCGGTAAATCCAATGTGTGTATGCTCCATCGGACAATTGTTGTCGGACTTTCCACGGACCAATGTTGGATAGCAGGTTTTCAAATTTTCCATGGACAAATGTGTGTTGTCGGATTTTCTGAGCGTGTGTACACAAGTCCGTCAGACAAAAGTCCAAAGTGCAAACACGCATGCTCAGAAGCAAGTATGGGCCAGAAGCGGCCGGTCTTGTAAATTAGCATTCGTATTGGAGAATTATGAAATCTCAAAATGCAGCACACAATTCTCTTCTTCTTTAATGGGATAATAATGAAGCTGCTTTACTGGTGATACTGATGGAGTTCTGCCAAATGTATTTAAAAAGGCTTTTTTTTCTAGTGATATCAAGAATAATATTATGTTTTTTTATTTTTTGATCAAGTTACCACAGCACCATTATCCCGTAGTTTTGTCCCTTGTTAATTTTACATTGTATTTTTTTTAATGCAACTGCCTACTCTCAAACTGTCAATTGAAGTAAAACACATAGCCAAGTATTATTCTCTACAATTTTTTTATTGTGCATTAAAAAAAGAAAACAAATAAAATTAGACATGCTATCTGCCAATAGAACTTAACCAAAAAGTGCATTCTATGCATCCAAAAATATAGAAAATATAACAAATCAAATCATTATTCAATGAAAAAATTAATGTCAAGGCAATAACTCCAAGGCCCCATAATAAATACCACGTTATCTCCTCGGATTCCGCAACATGGCTGGTTGACGAACGGTCCTTCAGAAACTAACAGAAAAGCACGAACTGAAAAGTATGAAATGAAAAGTGCGAAATGAAAAGTGCAAAATGAAAAGCGCAAAATTAAAAGTGTGAAATGAAAAGCTCGAAATGAAAAGTGCAAAATGAAAAGCGCGAAATTAAAAGTGCGAAATGAAAAGCGCGAATCAACACTCACCATACTTCTACTAACACAAAATTAGCAGAAGGAGCCCAAAGGGTGGCGCTAAAGAGCTGAAAAACAACGTGGTACATCAACGTTCATAATTGTTGGCCAACAATTGTGTGGCCGTGTGTATGCAAGACAAGTTTGGGCCAACGCCCTTTGGACAAAATTCCACTGTTTTGTTGGCTAACAATCCAATCGTGTGTACGAAGCTTTAGTCTTCCCTTTAAGTTGTGACCGGAACCCTAAATATAGGTCCTTTATGCTTCTGGAGCTAACCATACAGCCATACTGTTTATATCAAACACATGGTTAACATTTACATTTTATATTCATCCCAACTTGCATGCAACTGTTATTTATGCAATTTTTTCATCATCTTGCAAGGTATGTAAGCCACGGCTAAATGCACTATGTCTTGGGGGGACAAGTTATGGTAGTTAGTTTATTGGTAGATGGGCCAAATGAACCCCAAAAAACTCACTAAAGCACAGACACAGGGGGGTTGATTTACTAAAAATGAGGAGTGCAAAATGGTGCATGGTCTGTCCCCATTCACACCAGTACAACTTGTCATGCAATTTGACAGTTTAAAATCTCATGACAAGTCGCACCCTATATGTGCCTATGGAACCGTTCAAGTCAGTGCAATTACAGCTTGCACCCATTTGAAAAAGTTCCCTGCACTATTTTTGGCGATTTCATGTGTGGTTTCCATAGACATCTGTGCACGAAGTCGCACATGAAATCGCAGTGACCGGCGGCATTGAAATCGCGCTGAAGTAGCGCGATTTCAAAACCGCATTCAGTGCAAGCGAGGTGTAACTTACGCTTGTTCAATTAAAGTGGTTCTAACATCATTACTGAGAGATCCTGTAATCCCCTCTCTTACAGGAAGATATAATGTGCAGTATCTGTGTTTTTTTTCCCCCGCAAAATATGTTATTTTACAGCGCCGCTGGGCGCTCATGTGACCTGCTGGTGCTCTCCTTCCCCGCTCCAAGTACCATAGCGGGAGGGGCCGAGATTCCCTGCTGACATCAACCAGGAGGAGAACTGCAGGAGGTCACGTGAGAGCCCAGTGGCGCTGTAAATAAGGTATTTTGCAGAATAATTAAAAAAAACCCCACAGATATGGCACATTATATCTTCCTGCAAGAGAGGAGATTACAGGATTTCTCAGTAGTAATTTTACATCTATAGCGATGGGAGGGATGAGGAGGAGATGGATCACACACAGACTCCTGAGATGACAGGCAGGGAGGGAGGGGGAGAGAGGAGAGTAGCGGACTGACAGAGGCTTGTAACCTGACCACGGTAATCGTGGATCAGCAGCCATGATTACCGTGGTTAGAACACTAAGAGGAACACAGGAACAGGCAGGATCGACCAGGGTGTTTTAGAACATAGAGCACATGACACAGCACAAGCACTATGCTGTGTATCCTGCTTTAAATGATCAGGATATTTTTTTTTGTAGGGTTACAACCACTTTAACCAGATGCTGATCGCCCTATACACATATACTGCAGTGGGGCGGCCGCTTCGGGCAGAATCACGTACCTGTACATGATTTTGCACTTCTGGGTCTGGGGTGCCGGTGACCCTCTCCCGATGTGAATGGACACAGCGGAAGCCAATTAGCGGGTCTGGCGGACACGATGTCTGCCAGGGTCCGCTGATCATTCTGGACACCAGCAGAACGGCAATGTAAACAAGGCAGATCGCCGTTCTGTGACAAGGGTAGGTAGTGATCCTGTGTTTCTGCTAAGTAGGGACACAGATCTCTGCCTTCCAACAGTACAAGCACCCATCCTACAGTTAGCAAGCACTCCCTAGGAACATATTTAACCCTTTGTTCGCCCCTAATGTTAACCCCTCCCCTGCCAGTGTCATTAGTACAGTGAAAGTGCATATTATTTAGCACTGATCACTGTATTAGTGTCAGTGGTCCCCAAAAAGTGTGAGTTAGGTGTCCGATTTGTCCGCCGCAATATCAGAGTCCTGCTATAAGTCACTAATCGGCGCCATTACTAGTAAAATAAATAAATACAAACTCCAAAAATATATCCCATAGTTTGTAGACAATATAACTTTTGCGCAAACCAATCAATAGATGCTTATTGGGATTTTTTTTAATAAAAATATGTAGCAGAATACATATTGGCCTAAATTGATGAAGAAATTCGATTTTTTTATTTGGTATATTGTATTTTTTGCTCCATAAGATGCACTTTTTTCCCCCCAAAGAATGGGGGGAAATGTTTGTGCGTCTTATGGAGCGAATGTTGACCAGCAGGGCCGCTGGTAGGGGGATCGTTGCAGCGGCAGAACGGTGCCCTGTGCAACTCTCTGCACCCGCTGAAAGCCTGTTTCTCCCCACCTTCATCTGATAGAGAGAGAGAGAAACACAAGGTATTGTTCTGTAATTTAACCCCCACAGGTTCCGCATTCACATGTAAATTGCCACACCATTTATATGTAAATCGCACATGCATTTATATGTAAATGAGGTTAGCAACCCGCCTCAATTCATATGCAAATCACGCCCCCTCTTCTGCGGCCCACCTAGAGGATGTAAACAGCCACTTCTACTCCCATTGAGCCTCCCACCTCTTACTGCACTTGCAGAGCGGCTCAGCCCTGCAGCAGAGGTGAGTAGAGTGAAGGGGTTATTGCTTGGGAAGCAAAGAAGAAAGGGTGGGGTGAAGAGATACACAGTGAAGGGATCACCATGGGTACAAAGATAAGCTACAGGAGGGGTTTGTGATCAAAGGTGAGCATAGGGGGCATGTAGAGGTAATCAAGGAGGGGGATTTGAGGTGCAGAGGTGAGCAGATGAGGTGTTTGAGGTGCAGAGGTGAGCAGAGGGGGTGTTTGAGGAGCAGAGGTGAGCAGAGGGGGTGTTTGAGGTGCAGAGGTGAGCAGAGGGGGTGTTTGAGGTGCAGAGGTGAGCAGAGGAGGAGTTTGAGGTGCAGAGGTGAGCAGAGGGGGTGTCTGAGGTGCAGAGGTGAGCAGAGGGGGTGTTTGAGGTGCAGAGGTGAGCAGAGGAGGTGTTTGAGGTGCAGAGGTGAGCAGAGGAGGTGTTTGAGGTGCAGAGGTGAGCAGAGGGGGTGTTTGAGGTGCAGAGGTGAGAAGAGGAGGTGTTTGAGGTATAGAGGTGAGCAGGGGAGGTGTTTGAGGTGCAGAGGTGAGCAGAGGAGGTGTTTGAGGTGCAGAGGTGAGCAGAGGAGGTGTTTGAGGTGCAGAGGTGAGCAGAGGAGGTGTTTGAGGTGCAGAGGTGAGCAGAGGGGGTGTTTGAGGTGTAGAGGTGAGAAGAGGAGGTGTTTGAGGTATAGAGGTGAGCAGGGGAGGTGTTTGAGGTGCAGAGGTGAGCAGAGGAGGTGTTTGAGGTGCAGAGGTAAGTAGAGGAGGTGTTTGAGGTGTAGAGGTGAGCAGGGGAGGTGTTTGAGGTGCAGAGGTGAGCAGAGGGGGTGTTTGAGGTGCAGAGGTGAGCAGAGGAGGTGTTTGAGTTGAAGAGGTGAGCAGAGGAGGTGTTTGAGGTGCAGAGGTGAGCAGAGGAGTTGTTTGAGGTGTAGAGGTGAGCAGAGGAGGTGTTTGAGGTGCAGCGGTGAGCAGAGGGGGTGTTTGAGGTGCAGAGGTGAGCAGAAAGGGTGTTTGAGGTGTAGAGGTGAGAAGAGGAGGTGTTTGAGGTATAGAGGTGAGCAGGGGAGGTGTTTGAGGTGCCGAGGTGAGCAGAGGAGGTGTTTGAGGTGCAGAGGTGAGCAGAGGGGGTGTTTGAGGTGTAGAGGTGAGAAGAGGAGGTGTTTGAGGTATAGAGGTGAGCAGGGGAGGTGTTTGAGGTGCAGAGGTGAGCAGAGGGGGTGTTTGAGGTGCAGAGGTGAGCAGAGGGGGTGTTTGAGATGTAGAGGTGAGAAGCGGAGGTGTTTGAGGTATAGAGGTGAGCAGAGGGGGTGTTTGAGGTGCAGAGGTGAGCAGAGGAGGTGTTTGAGGTGCAGAGGTGAGCAGAGGGGGTGTTTGAGGTGTAGAGGTGAGAAGAGGAGGTGTTTGAGGTATAGAGGTGAGCAGGGGAGGTGTTTGAGGTGCAGAGGTGAGCAGATGAGGTGTTTGAGGTGCAGAGGTGAGTAGAGGAGGTGTTTGAGGTGTAGAGGTGATCAGGGGAGGTGTTTGAGGTGCAGAGGTGAGCAGAGGTGGTGTTTGAGGTGCAGAGGTGAGCAGAGGAGGTGTTTGAGGTGCAGAGGTGAGCAGAGGAGGTGTTTGAGGTGCAGAGGTGAGCAGAGGAGTTGTTTGAGGTGTAGAGGTGAGCAGAGGAGGTGTTTGAGGTGCAGGGGTGAGCAGAGGGGGTGTTTGAGGTACAGAGGTGAGCAGAGGGGGTGTTTGAGGTGCAGAGGTGAGCAGAGGAGGTGTTTGCGGTGCAGAGGTGAGCAGAGGAGGTGTTTGAGGTGCAGAGGTGAGCAGAGGAGGTGTTTGAGGTGCAGAGGTGAGCAGAGGTGTTTGAGGTGCAGAGGTGAGCAGAGGAAGGTGTTTGAGGTTCAGAGTTGAATGGGAAGGAGGGGTTGGAGTGCAGAGGTTAGCAGAGTAGGGGTTTGGGGGACAGAGAGTTAGAGGGGCAGAGTTCTACTGAGAGGGAGATAAGAATGCAGAGATTAGCAGAGAGATGAGGGAGTTTACTGTAAATACACCTGTTATATCGCTAGTCAGTGTAAATGTTTTAATTACATTGGTGGTTGATGTAAATACTCCTGTGTTGAGGTCAATGTAAACGTCCCAGTTACATTGGGGATCAGTGTAGGGTGCCCCCTTACATTGGTTGTCAGTGTAGAAATATTATTCTGGTATATTTGATAAAATATTTTAGTACAAAATTTGGTTCAGAATATTTTTTTTCTTGTTTTCCTCCTCTAAAACCTTGGTGCGTCTTATGGTCAGGTGCATCTTATGAGGAGCGAAAAATATCATATTTTATAGCAGAAAGTAAAAAATATTGTTTTTTGTTTTTTTCAAAATTGTCAATCGTTTTTGTTTATAGCGCAAAAAAATAAAAAACCCGCAGAGGTGATCAAATACCACCAAAAGAAAGCTCTATTTGTGGAAAAAAAAGGATATACATTTTCTTTGTTGGTATAGAGTCTCACTCGACTACACAATTGTCAGTTAAATTAACGCAGTGCCGTACTGCAAAAAATGGCCTGGTGATGAAGGGGGATAAACCTTCTGGAGCTGAAGTGGTTAGGCTTTGACAAAAAAACTGGAAGCTGATTGGTTTCTATGCAGAGCTTTTATTTAGTGAACTAGTGAAGCACAATCATTTCTTATACATAACACTGCAAATATTTTTTTAATCTATTTTTAAATCTGCAAATATTTTTAAATCATTAAAATGTGCATTTCCAAATAATCTTTTTTTACAAAACTATAAATAAAAAAATTGTGAAATAAAAGTTTTTTTGTGTATGTCCTTTTTGTTAGCAGTCCATATAATGAATTTCCAAAGCAACACCTCCGTGCTTATAGAAAAACTGCAACACTGCTTGATATATCCTTCAGGTGAATCCCACCACCATTCACTAAATGCTCTCACCTCAGCTCCATTGACCTATATACTGTACATAAATAGCTCTTTGTGCATATTAATTCTTCAATAAACTTGATGATATTATTTGCTGCCCTCTCCTCCGCCTCAGATATAATCTTCAGTATACATTATTACAACGGTCCCCGAATAAACATGGAAGAATGGCTCCTCCACTTAAAAATAAGGCTCTTGACTTTCAATACCCTTGAGGAAGTCATGGGTGGATATGACGAAATCTGTATTAAGGGAACATCCTAATGCATTTTTTTCTTTTTTTAGTATATTTTTCGCTTTAATGATATGAACAAATACGGTATATACTGGAGATTGTATCTGAGGTGGAGGAGAAGGCAGCAAATAATATTATCAAGGTTATGGAAAAATAAAAATGCACAAAGACCTATTTATATACATAGGTCAATGGAACTGGGGTGAACACATGTAGTGAATGGTGGTGGGACGCACCTGGAGGATATAACAAGCAGTGGATGTTGCAGTTTGGCTATAAGCATGGAAGTTATGCTTTGGGGGGTTTTTATGTATACTTGATTATATGGACTGCTAATAAAAAAGGACATACACAAAAACATTTTTAAACATTTTTACTATTTTTTATTTGTGCTTGTCTTCATTTTTTTTATTTGGAAGTGTACATTTTAATATGATGATTTAAAAATAATCACGGTGTTATGTATAAGAAACGTTTATGCTGCGCTAGTTTATAAATTTAAGTATCTGATTGATGTGAACAACGCATGTCAGTGATAGCTGCAATCACAAATATTAAGAAACTTGTCTGGTGAGTAGGTTTTCACGCTGATTTGTGCACTGATCTTTTGACAATTGGTTCCATGCACCAGATTTTCCACTCTGCAGTTTTAGTAAATCAACCCCATTGTCTTCATATAAAATTTTTATATGTAATTACAGTACTTTCAACACAGGCCAAAACGTGGGTTTATTTATTACTTCAGGATTGCAGGTGTAATCATGCAAAGCAGAACAATAGTAGCATTAAAGCACATATAAATCCAAAAACAAAAATGTATATTATATTGCAGCTCACCAATTATTAAATGATGTGGCTTAATTCGTTTTCCTTTTAAAGGCCTTTTTTTCTTTATTTTCAACTTTTGATCCATTCAGTAACACACTTCCTTTCTTAGGGTGGTTACACTCACTCCTCCATTCTATCTATGAAGGGGCAATGTAGCCACCCTTGGACAGCAGCAATGTCGCCCTGTGGAGAGGGTAGTGTTCAATGGACTAGTGGATTTACATAAGTGACTAACAAATTAAGCACTTTTTAAACTGTTAATGCAAGTTTTCTTTTTTTCTTTTAGGATAAAGGGACCACTGTAAGCACCCATTTCTCACAACCCTCTAACTTCCACTTTTGCTGAACAGCTTGGTCTGTTAAAGGAAGCTAAATAATAAAAGACTTACTGGCTGGAGCAACAGGTGTAAATAAAGGGAAAAAAGCCTAAATAAAGAAAACGAATGCAGCCACAATATCTGAGGATTGGTAAACTGCTGTATATTTGAAATTTCTCTTTTTTTAGGACTTTTATACGGCAACCAACTCTACTACCTTTGTTATATAAAAAAAATATATACATTTTATTGTTCATAGTTAAAAAAGGTCTCCATGAGGCTCCAACATGTTAAAAGCATCCATTTATCATACAACATTATGGCACAAAGTTTGTTTTCAACGGTGGTGATACCCAATACCATATGATACTGTAAATCACATATGATTCAATAACAGTCTCGGTATGGAAAGGAATTTCAAATTTTGGATATATCAATCAGGATGATGGAAACTTTTGCCCAAAACTGAGTGAACGCTGCTGTATATTAAATTTTTTGTTTTTTTGGTTAAGATACACTTTAAAGTGGATAGAGCAGGGAAGGGTAGGAGATTTCCTATCATTTTCTGTCCCAGAGACACAACGGGAAGTAAGAGGACTTTTCCTTGTTGGAAAACCTAGCTTCACTTCTTGTTATGTGGCAACTAAAATTTTGGATCTCACTCGGCTTTCTATTTCAGTTAAAATGAAGATCAATCTCCCCAGTGGGGACAAAGATAGCCATAAAAACTTGACAGGGTCTTTAACCTTTCACTTTTCTATCTATATCTAAAAAAAATAAAATAAAACGTTGCAGTATTTTTATCTGTTAATATGTTAGAAATTAGTAAGCAACTTATAAACAAAAAGCAACTAGAAAAAGGAGGCCTGAAAATTAATGAAAGCAATGAACATGCAAGCATTATTCTAAAGATGTGCACATGGATTACTTAAAGCGGAGCTCCAACCAAAGAGGGAAGTTCAGCTTTAAGGACTTGTCCCCCGCTCCTCTTAAAGCGGAGGTTCGCTGAAAAAAAAAAATATTAAAAGCCAGCAGCTACAAATACTACACTTACCTGTCCAGGGAGCCCGCGATGTCGGCAGCCGAAGCCGATCCGTCCTTCGGCTCTCGGCTGCTGCCGCCGCCATCCTCGGTAAGGGAATAAGGAAGTGAAGCTGTGCGACTTCACTTCCTGGTTCCCTACTCCGCATGCGCGAGTTGCGCTGCACGTCCTCTCTGGTCCCTGCTGTGTTCTGTGTCTCACAGAACACAGCGGTGGAGGAGAGCGTAGGCGCCGGAAGTGGCATAGGTCACCGCAAGCTCCGCGGTGATCTATGCCAGGAAGTGGGAGCAAATACCTGTATTAGACAGGTATCTGCTCCCTCCTCCCCCCTGAAAGGTGCCAAATGTGACACCGGAGGGGGGGAGGAATCCAAAAAGTGGAAGTTCCATTTTTGGGTGGAACTCTACTTTAAAGAATTGTCACTTTTGAGAACGGGGGGGGGCGGGCTACCTGATATTGACATCAGAAGCTGGACATCGGAGTGGAAGTTCTCCTCCTTCCCTCTCTCCTGCAGTCTTCTGGGACACATGATAGATCTCAGAAGACTGTATCCACCATTCACGATGCGCAGCGGTGCTTGCACATGTGCAGTGAGCTCCTGGCTGTGAAGCCGCAAGCTATCACAGCCGGGTGCCCATAGTGAAGATGGCGGTGCTGAAGAAAGAAGACAGTGGGTGAAACCAACGGGGTGACCACACCGCTGGATCGGGGGCCAGGTGAGTGGCTGTTTTTTAAAAGTCAGCAGCTACAGTTTTTGTAGATGCTTTCTTTTATTTTTTTCACAGGAGGCTCACATGAACGATCTTGTTGTTTCACTGAAGCGCCGTACATGTGCAGAGTACAAAATCAGTGAACATCAGGTGATTTTCTGACAGGCCTCTCTCAGTGTGGACCAATGTGATAGATAGTTATGCCTTACTGTGTCAGGCTCTCCTAAAGTGTAACTTTACACATAACAACTTTATAAAATCAAATGTTCTTTAGCAAGGAACATACTGTACATTCTACATTAATAATTATGCTACCAAAAATAGTGTGTGCTGTAAATTGTCTCCAGCATTGCTCCTTTTTCTTCTTGCCAGAGGCTGCCATTTTACTTAAGCCCATGAGCCCCTGAACAGCAGTTAATCTTTAGTCTATCAGTAGACCGGCCTCTAGTGGCTCTGATTCACAGCACAATGCCAAAAATAGAGAGCAAATGAGCATGTGCAGAGCAGGGTGAGGCAGTGAATTACTGGATTCTAAACAGTATAGATACGTATTTGTAAAGTTTTACATAGCTATACCTGCAAAAGGTGCCAGCCTGAAGTGATCTTGCGGGACTTAATTTTCTGTACTAAAGTACCACTTTAAAGTGGAACTTCATTCTTTAAAAAAAAATTAAAAAATTAAAGTCAGCAGTTAAACACTGTAGCTGCTGAATTGTAAAAATCTGGTACTTACCAGTGCCTGGAGCCCAGCTCTGTCCTTTTGCAATCAGTTCTTCTGGATCCCCAGCACCGCCATCTTGGATATCTTAGCTTCCTGCAGCTTCCTGGGAGAAGTGGTGTATCCCAGAAGGCTGGATGATGGTGATGGTGCTCACACATGGAGATCCAGGAAGGAAGCAGGAAGCAAGAAAGCGTGGGCCTAGTCCGTAGGTCCCTATATAGTCTCTCCCACAATTCCCCATGTAAGCAGACAGTCTACTGGGAGATGTGGTTCACAGCCAATTCTGCTATATCAGCCAGGCCTATTCAGGGAACTACATCTCCCACAATGCCTTTCTCTGTCCTTCAGGGGATGATGTCAGTGATTGAAATCCAGCACTAGGGGGACATGGGTTCAAGGCTAGAATAGTAATAGACATAGTCTGCAAAAGTCAGATAACCCTAGTCCGCTACAGGCTACACATCTGTACAAGAACTGTACTTGAAGATGCCAAGCAGTGCTAATATCTTATTTGAAGCTCAAGATTCAGTTATCACTACTTATTTAGATGCGCACTATCTTCTGTGTCCCTGTCCACCATTAAAAACATTATAAGAATAACACAGGCCCTCAATTAGGGTTTACCTGTACTTTGATCTCTGTTTTAACATGCAAGCAGGCAGTAAAATGGGGGTTTTCATTCTTCAAACACAAGCTTTTCCTCATGGTTTTACCTAAAAAAAATAATCAAGCTTAAACTTTTTATATCCTGCAAAGTCCATCAGGGAAGATGCAGTGTTCATCCAAGACAGCCAGTGTTTCTTGCATAATAAAGAGGCAGATGTTATGTTGGAAGTAAACACGGTGAGCACGCAACACCTGCTAATTGATTTATTTGTAGTTACAGCTCTCGGATGAAGGGCAGTGGGGTAGAACATGAGCAAGAAAATAAGAGCCTCCTAAGTGAGTAGATCCATAATTACATGGTCTTGAAAAGCTCTTCTTAAAGCAATTAGGTAGTCCTGATGACCTCACCGCTCAACCAGAGTTTTTTAATTGCCTGCAGCCTTTCCTGTCAATAGCTTCCTTAAGTATATTTCAATTTATAACGTTTTTATTGTATATATATTTGTACCGGTAATTAACATATTAGTAACAGCCCCTGTTTTAATTGTACTAGGGAAGAATAGAGTTTTTTTTTTCATTTTGCATGATTCTTGAAAGTAAAACTAAGGGGTCAGTTTATAATTTGCTACATTTTGATGGTTGTTTTAACACATATTTATAAAATGCCAAAATAGTATGCAGTGATGGCAAAGCTCATCATAAACAAGCAAGCAAAATGCCATCAAGAAACCAAGTTAACATAATAAATTACTTAATGGATTTCTGTGAAGGCTTCACTTCGCACCCAATCAGCATTACTACACATGCAGTGTGGTATTCTTTGAATTAATATGTGTTATGTTAATTTTTAAACATATTATCAAAGTATCATTAAAAATGGGTTGCCAATGAAGGGAAACCCAAGAAAGATGGACCATCAGTAGATAGTGATTTCGGGGACCCCCTTTCTATACTGAATAGTATTAGGTTTGGCATTAATATGGCAGATAGTCCTCTGTTTACTAACTGCCCCAGCCAGCATAATGTACCAGCCTGACATCATTGTGCTCTATTTAACTTTTTTTGGTTGATGTAGAATTCCAGCATTAAACTTTTTTTGCGGATAGACTGAAGAAACATCAGAACCTCTGTTGGGTTTTAGTTCCTGGTGGGAAGGTTTTCCCTATTTCCCGTAGGGGTGACCACTTGTACTGGGCACAAAGAGTCGTAAAAACTGGCAGCAGTTCTAACCCTCTTGGGTGAATACCAAATTGAAAACCAAAAAAAGATTTTAAAAAATGACAAGCATTACAATTGTAGTAAAGTCTCTATTCACTAAAATGATGGACAGTGTAAAAAGAAAGAAAAAAGAAAGACATTTCCAACATGAAAAAGTAAAAGCTAATTAATCGGCAAACTTTAGAGCCAAAGGAAATGGATTTGCTCTAAAACTCTCCTTTCAGATAGTTATGCCTGTTATTCATGATGATCAGACATATATTCAGTTGTTTGAAATTATTTTTTACTCAAAAACAACTGTCCTACAAAAAAAGAAAACTATTTATTTTGTCTAATTAAAGCTTTCCTTTTAAATGAAGATGATAATTTAGGCCCAGTTCACACCAATTGCTATGCAGGAACGCACACAGAAGCTTTCCCACACCACACGGAAACATGCTGCCCTCTGCAGACACGCAAGTGATCCATTAATTCTTAAAGGCACCCCAACGCATCTCAAAAACCCAAATGTGTCTGTGGCCACCAAAAGGCATGGTACTGCAGCACCATGCAGTTTGGTGCGGCTCAATTTTAAAAATCGTGCCTGCCATACTTTTTGCCATACATCCTGCATATTTGGCAGCCCATTCAAATGAATAGGCTGTCAAAAATGCGCCGCCTGCGAGGGACTGCGAACATGAACACACTCTTTATTGCGTAAACAGCCCTTAGCGATCAAAGCATTATCTGCAATCAATTTCTGATATATACAATTCTTTCAGCAAAATGTCATTATGTCAGAAGGTTATCATATTCCTTTTATAGCCAGTACTATATAGTACCAATTTTATGTTTATGTAGTGGTGACAGTTCTGAAAAGTATGAATTTGTTCAAATCTCAGTCCAAATCTCAGCAGGTTTGTTTAAGAAAATGTGATCCGGACCAAAGACACACTTGGCACTACTGTGGCCTATTTAATTAGGTAGAATAAGTGCATATACAGTGGAACCCCCGTTTGCGAGCAACACGGTTAACGAGCGTTGCGCAAACCGAGCACTGTATTTCTAAAAATCCTAACTCGGTTTGTGAGTGTTGTCTCGCAAAACGAGCAGGATTCAGGCCAAAAGCGGTGTTTGAGTATCATTAGATTGGGTGGATTGACCCTTTACCTTAAGGCCTGATTCACACCTATGCAGGTTGCAGTTTGCATATTTTTGCGTTTTTCAACACACACTTTTGATCCATTGAGGTCTATGGAACCGAAAACCAAAAAAATGTCCCTGGCACTTTCCATAAAATGCATAGATGTGAACTACATCCATGTTAACCACAAACCATGTTAACTACTTGCGGACCGCCTGCCGTCATTATACGTTGGAACTTTTATGGCAGATAGCTGCCATAACCCCGGTATATTCTTAAGCGGTGGACGGTCCACTTTCTGATAAAAGTGGTCTCCGTGGTGTATTCGCCGCCAGGTCACTTTTATCGGGGGTGGGGCACCACACTCCGGTCGTCTTGGACGCTTAACGGAGCGATCAGTAGCAGTGGAGCCGATCGGGTCCTCTCCCCTTTGAGACATGGAGTGAGGTAGCTGAGTGAGGTAAAGATGGCCCCCGCTCGGCTCCATAACATTGTATGATGCAAGCGACGGGAAACGTCACTTCCACCCAATAGTCTAAAAGGGGAATTATTTTTTTTTTTTTTTTTTACAAAAAAAAGACATTTATTTATCTATTTATTTTTTGTATTGCATTTAAGTTTAAATGTAAGATCTGAGGTCTTTTTGACCCCAGATTTTACATTTAAGAGGTCCTGTCATTTTTTTTCTATTACAAGGAATGTTTACATTCCTTGAAATAGAAATAAAAGTGACCCAACATTTTTATTTAAAAGGACAGTGTAAAAAAAATTAAATAGAATGTAAAATAATTAATAAAAAAAAAAATTAAAGTGCCCCGTCCCGCCGAACTCGCGCCCAGAAGCGAATGCATATGTCAGTCACGCCCACATATGAAAATGGTGTTCAAACCACACATGTGAGGTATCGCCGTGATCGATAGAGCGAGAGCAATAATTATAGCAAAAGACCGATTCTGTAACTCAAAACTGGTAACCTGTAGAAATTTTTAAACGTCGCTTTTGGAGATTTTTGAGGGTCAAAGTTTGTCGCCATTCCACGAGCGGGCACAGTTTTGAAGCATGACATGTTGGGTATGAATTTACTCAGCGTAACATTATCTTTCACAATATAAAAAAAATGGGCTAACTTTACTGTTGTCTTATTTTTTAATTCAAAAAAGTGTAATTTTTTCCCAAAAATTGCGCTTGTAAGACCGCTGCGCAAATATTGACACAAAGTATTGCTACGACCTCCATTTTATTCTCTAGGGTGTCTGAAAAAAATATATAATGTTTGGGGGTTCTAAGGGGGGTTTGGCCAGTTCAGGATTTTTCCTTTTTCTGTCACCAGCAATTCTCATCACAGGTACTTTGTTCAATCACACCACTTTTTCTTTGGCCTTCACGTCCCAACTCTCACTGGTGGTCACTCACTTGTTCCAACCCCCCTCACTCTTCACTACACTTCACATCTCAGCCTCCGACTGCTCGTTCTTCACCCCTCTCACCTATCCTACAGCCTGGTTCTATTCACTCACTCCCCCATTGTCCCTCCCTGTCAAGTTCACTTTGGTTCACCCCAATTTCAACTCACCTCCAGGTTGCCTTGCATTCCCGTGCCTGCTCTGGCCGATGCCTGTTAGGACGCTCTGGACGAGATGCCCACCGCGGCTCCCGGTGGGAGCATTTATTCGGATGGTCATGGTATCTGGTATCACGCCACCACCATACGGACTACTAAGTGTTAACAGGTATTTGGTCTGAGGGTCTCACACCCCCACCATTATACATGTTCGCTTATATTATTTTATCTAAACTTAATTTTTTACTCATAGATATATCTTGTGCTCGCTCCTGACAAGTGGCCTCCAAGCCACGAAATGCGTAGAGCTGCCATACGCCATGTTTTCATTTAATACTGCTCGAACATCAAGTTTACATTCAATACCCCTATTTAGGACCAAGAAGTTCATAGGCTCTGCAAGTATCATGATGCATTTTTGTTTTATTCAACGATTATTCTGGTGAAGTCTGGAAGGCTGTTGCTTGGTATATTATGTGATACTGATTTTATGACTTTATGTACTGTATTATCCTATACCATTATCATGTGTATTTACCTGCTATGATTCGTTGTATCATATAGCAATCAATAAAACGTATTATGTTCACCAATTTACCTTTTTTCAACCAGGTGCTTCATACAAAGTCCAACCCCCTTGCTCTCTCCGCTTTGAGTGGGGGTTCTAAGTAATTTACTAGCAAAAAAAAAATTATTTTAACTTGTAAACACCAAGTTTAAAAAATAGGCTTGGCCTTTAAGTTGTTAAATGGACTTAAAACGCACTAAAAAATGCATAGGTGTGAACCAGGCCTAAAGTAGGACTCCAGCAATTACAGCCCTTTTAACAATATGCTGGTTTTTAAGGGATTTAGTCAAATTAGGTGTATGCCACCTTGAGGACTTGTCTCTTTTATTTACTATTTACATTTTTAATAAATGCTGGGAGTACAAAGCGAGCAAAAGCAGATGCAACTCTGCAAATGCAGGATCAGAGACCCGTCAGAGCGCCAAAAATACAGTGATCGCAATGCTACTGGTGTTTAGTAAAACTAGTAGATAAAAGAGATATGTTCACAAGGTGGCATATACCTTGTTGTAATTAACCCCTTATAAGAAAGCACAGTTTTAAAAGTGCTGTATATCCTGGAGTTCTCCTTTAAAGCAGTAGTTATCCGCACTTTTTTTTTTTAAACTCTGCAAGACAATGGCATAATGTGCGATGCATACTAGCACATTATGAAATACTTACCTTAGAATGAAGCCTTCCAGCGGCAGGCTGTCACCGCTGACAGGGTTTCCATCTTCACCTGGTCTTCCTTCCGGGTTCGTGTCCTCTGACCATCTTATTGGCCGCGCAATGACTGCACTCCTGTGCATGTGCTCTGGATTCACGGACCACTGCGCCCGGTAACATCACCGGCTGCATGCAGTGTGAATATCTCCTAAACAGTGCAAGTTTAGGAATATTCACTGTACCTACAGGTAAGCCTTATGATAGGCTTACCTGTAGGTACAGAAAAAAAAAAGGGTTTACTTCCACTTTTTCATTTGGAATAGAATAGGGAAAGATTAAAAACACTGCCATTTTTTAGAATTTTTTAGGAGGCAATTTCCCTTCACTTCCTGTCCCAGGGATACAATAGGAGTTTAGAGAAATTTCTTAAAGTAAGGGGAATTCCCCTCTTAGACAGCTGTGTCTGGTACAAGTGTCCCCTTTGGGAGATTTCCTCTTACTTTTTGTCCTGGGTACAACTGAAATTTTAGATTTGCCCTCGTGTGTGTGTGCTTAGTACCGCAAAAGCTGCCATGGGTCTGCATGTTGTTCCATAGCAGCATTTTATTTCTCAAGCCTATTTCATTTATATCTAAAAAAATAAATAACTGATCAATGAAGCAAGTGAATCATGGTTTAAAGGCACTAAACTGAACAATTATTGCTCAATTCAATTCAATGTAACAATATGAAGTTTGCCATAACAGTCACTACTTTTGACTATCTAACTGTTTCAGCATAAACTGCATTTCTTTGCTGAAAATAAAAGCAACCATCGTATCTTAGTGAATTCAGCCCCATTATGTAAATCACAACCTGGGTTCTTCACTGGGTACCAAGTCCAGAACTATAGAAGTTTGTTTATCATGCCCATAAAAAGTGACAGGTAGGTAAATGCACAGAGACATTACATGCATAAAAAAATCATTGTCAAAAATACAAAATCTAAATATTTTTTTACAATTATGCAGTTTCTTTTACAGGGCTGGGCAGTTCCCATTATTTAGGCAGATAATATTGATGCAAAGTTACTGGTTCCCAGTTTCTAAACGTGACCTTCAAAGATGTAAAAAAAAAAGATCAACCTGTGGTGTCTAAACAATTGCTGGCACTGACACTGGCATGTCACCATAATTCTACTTAAAGCCCAATTCTGTGCAAATAAAAAATGATCTAAAAAATGCAATAAAAATAAATTAAACTCTGCGCAATCAAACAAAACTAAACCATATATTTAGCATATAAATCATGCGTTTAGTCATCCAATCATGACTGCTTCTTAAAGCGGAGGTCCGCCTCTTTTTTTTTTTTTTTAAAGTCAGCAGCTACAAATACTGCAGGTAATATGGACACTTACCTGTCCAGGGCGCCCGCAATGTCGGCACCTAAAGCCAATCTGTCGCTCGGCTCTTGGGTGCTGCCGCCACCATTTTCGGTAAGGGCTATTATTAGGGTTGGGAGGCAGAGTAATGGACTGAAAATGGCCTTGGGGGGTATCACTACATAAGTTTGGAGGAATGGTGTGGAGAAAGACACAGATGAAAGTTTGCATGGAGACAACGTTCTTTTAAAGGGCAAGGTGCATATTGACCTAATTCTAAATAGGTCAAAATGTGAGGTAAGCAGCCTGTTTGGAAGGTGGGAGAAGCACTCTGTGGTGGTCATTAATTTAGAATATTCACTGATGCAATATGGCAAAAGAATATTCACTTTTCCGTTTTTATGGACTCAAATTGAGGTGGAAGAGAAAGGAAGTGGACTACTAATATATTGTAGCAGGGCGGTACCCTGTCAGGGGCCAGGTCTAGTAAACAGCTAGTTCACTAATTGGTTAGCTGTGTTCTGGGCTTTAAGTAATGGACAGACCAAGGTTCCTGGGATCCCAATTGGAGACGGCTCCACCCAACAGACAGGAGGACTGTGCATGAGACTCAGGAGGACTCCATCTAGGAGAGAGGTGGGAGCCAATGTAGCACGAGGCTACTTTCTGTATGCAGTGAGGTGCCGAGCATCCGGCCTATGGGAGACTGACCAAGGCCTAAAGTGTAAGGCCTTAGCAGGAGAGCTGCGTTTATAAAGGGAAACTACAGTGTTTGTTTGAACTTTCCTTTAAATAAAAGTAGGCAAAACCAGCCCTGAGACAGAGAAGCAAGTGGCGGAGTTCTTTAAGCTCTACATCTTGATGTGAACCCCTTACAATATATATATGCTTTTTTCACTATATATTTTTGCACTATTATCATTTCATATAACTGGATGTTACACTTACAATATATATATGCTTTTTTAACTATATATTTTTGCACTATTATCATTTCCTATAACTGGATGTTACACTGCATTTTGGACTTGTCACTTTATATTTTGGGATTGAAATTTTTTTAGTCACACAGATTTATTATTCAAGCATTTGAAAGTGATTTATATGATCTGTATATGGTTTAGTTTTGTTTGATTGCAGAGTTTTATTTATTTTTATTGCATTCTTTTGTGTGGTACGCATGACGATAGCTGCAGCAATCATTTATATTATTTATTATTTATTGAATTTGGTTCATAATTTTCATGGTAGTGTGGGAGACTCTGGTATAGTAAATAAAAAATGATCATTTGCAGTGGGGCAAAGGTTAATAGCTCATTTTGTCCAGGGAAGAGAAGAGACAGTTTTACTTACCTGATCCTCTGCTCCCCCTGGCAGACAGTGCTCACCCACGATCAGGTGGTGGACTGTCCCTCAGTGTCCTCACGTGCGTAGCAGAGCTATAGAGCCTGCTCTGGTCTTGATGACATCAAGCACTGTAGACGCCAGAGCGTAGGGGTGCAAAAGCTGTGGGAACTGGTCTAGCTCTGGGGAGGAGCAGAGGATCTGGTATGTATATTTTCTTTTATTTTCCCCCTAGACCAAATTGAGCAATTAACTTTTAATAAATGTATTACTTTCCTGGAGGATTTAACCTAAAGGAAATTATTGGCGATCTTGTACATATTTTACAGAACTATGAAATACTACATTTCAATATTTTGCATTCCTATAGGCAGCCAGAAAATGGCATTCTACGCTTCTTTTCTTTTTCAAATATTTTATTGAGAATAATACAGTACAAGTTATCAGACAAAGTATTTGTAGGAAAACAAGATGTACAAGTATGAAAAAACAAGGCTTCTCAGTAGCACAGAAGATATATATTTTCATTTAAACATACAGTTCAAAATATAATACAAGAAATATGTCTCTTAATGAGACAAATATATAAGACAAACTAAGAAGAATTAAAACCTAGACCATGTAAAATCATTTCAAAACTCAGGTATGGGTGAGACAAGGTATCCTGTAAATTGAAAGGATGGATATCAGAATGTTTTGGATCTATCTATGTGGCTTGGCTGTACCTGGGAAAGGGGACAATAAACCAAATCATTACAAGCATCTCTGTTGTAAATATATTGTTGAATTATGTGTAAATGACCTGTTGTCTTAGGTTTTAATACACAGGGGAACCTACAGATCATAAAGAGCCATACATTTAGAGAAAAAGAGGGTTTATATATAAAAAATGGAGGAAGGAGGGTGTCTCCAGAGGGGATCAGTGGTGTAGCAATGCTAGTGTGGTGCATGTGTGGTGGTATGAGGGGTGGTATGTATCCTCAGGATAAAAGAAGTGAGTTATCAAGACCAGGCGGTAGGTAGTGTTCGATCCAAGGGAGCCATAAAGATTCAAACTTGGATAATTTGTCTAGTAGAATTGCCTCTGTTTTAGCATGAATCATTGCCTGTGTTACTCAATGTTTAACTGAAACTATACATAAAGTGGTTGATTTCCAGGATTTAGCAATGGTTTGTTTTGCTGCTGTGGTCACTAAGAGTAGTAGTTTGAATTGGCGATGAGTAATGGTTTGTGGTTTATTATTTAGGATCGCTACCTTTGGATCAGGCGGTAAAGGGGTTTTGAATATGGTGGAGAGAATGTTGAATACTTCCGACCAAATGGGACAATCCCACCAGATGTGAAGATGTGTACAAGCACGGTTCTTTTCGTGTGAAACGTGCAAACTGATCATCATTGTAATTTTGTCTGGCTCATGACAATAAAGTAATCTCTACAGCATCTTTTGGATTCAAGTGTGCGATCAATCTTTTCTTCTTTTCTTGATATTGCCTACGGTGATGAGCCGGGATTAGCACCTTGGACCGGGTGTGTCCATTTTTTGCCTGAAGCAGTGTGTGTACTCTTGTTCTGTTTTGTGAAGATGTGTACCTGGGTTGGTACAGCCTCGGAAATATTGATAGGGGTATTGGGGGAGGAATTTTGATATCCTAGCAGGGACCAGGTACCATCTGGTAAGTACCTTGAAATTGTTCTCTAAGGCCGCTATGTTTGGTGTGACCAAATTAGTAGCCTTCCAGATTTTAGCCCAATTTAATGTATCTGCTTAGAGGTTAAGATCAATTTCCCATTTGGTGGTGTAAGATGGGGGGGAAGATGTTGTGTGTGATAACAGCTGGACATATAAATCTGAAATGAGTCCCAGTCTGTGGGGGTCAGATTTGCAAGCTTGTTCAAAGGTTGTGAAGCTTGGGGTAGATGAATCTGAGGGGGCATTTTGGGACAGAAAATTTTTTATTTGTAGGTATCTAAATGTTTCATTATATGGTAGATCATGTATTTCACGAAGTGTAGGAAAACGTGTAATAGAATCGAATTTGTAAAAATGATGAGCATGTATTATTTCTGCATTAGACCTTCCTGCAAAGGAGGATGGAGATGTCCAAGCTGGGTAGAAGGAAGGGTTGTTGAGGAAGGAAAGGAGGGGATTGTGTGAGATTGGAGGCCGAAACGAGTTTTTAGCCTATCCCAAATTGAGAGGCTATGTTTTGTGATAGGGTTCGTAATCGTTCGACGTTGTGCTGGTGTAAGCAATAAAAGATTTGCTGTGGAGAGAGGGTCACATTCAACCGATTCGACTGCAACCCAAAGGGGAATTTTTTTAGTGGCGTGGTATTTGGGTAGTTGTGCTAATTGGGCGGCATAAAAGTATTTAGAGAAGTTGGGAACATTGAGCCCACCGGGGTGTATACATGGTAGGGTGTCGAAGATGTGGTTTAAGTTTTCCCCAAATGAATTGGGAAGCTTTTTGCTGTAAGATTCATAGAAAATATGCTGGGACCTGTATTGGGAGAACTCTGAAAAGATATAGGATCTTGGGCAGTATAGACATCTTGATCACAGTGATTCTGCCCATCCATGTAAATGGAAGGGAAGACCAGATTTTCATTAGGGAGGTGAGTCGAGTTAGCAGAGGTGGGTAACTTGCTTTATATAGATTTGCTGGATTCTCTGTAAATATGATTCCTAGATAGGTAAGTTGTGTTGTCGACCAAGTAAATGGGAGGGATTCCTGCAATCATGTCTGTAAGTCAGGTGGTATGGAAATGTTTAAGGCTTTAGATTTATGAGTACAGATATTAATTCAAATTTGGTTAGAGTGTCAATGAGATTCGGAGCCAATATTAGGGGAGAAGTGAGGAAATAAGGATATCATCCGCAAATAGACATACAGTGGAACCTCGGATTACGAGCATACTCCGTTCCAGGAGTATGCTCGTAATCCAATATACTTGCATATCAAAGCGAGTTTTCCCATTGAAGTCAATGGAAACGATAATAATTAGTTCCGCATTGAGTTCAATGGGATGCAATAACGCATGCGGCCAGAGGCGGGGGGCCCTGGAGAGCCTCGGAAATGTCCGAAAAGGCAGAGGGACACTTCGGCTGACCTCGACAAACCTTGGAAAGACTCCGTTCACAAGCCTTTCCGAGGTTTGCTGAGGTCAGCCGAACTGTCCTCGGGCCTTTCCGTGCATTTCCGAACAGCACCGATCGGCGACTTTCGGCTCTGCTCGGCTCCGGCGCCCCCCACCTCAGGCCAAAAGCGGTACTGCACACCACTTTTGTCCTGAATTCTGCTCATTTTGCGAGACAACACTCGCAAACCGAGTTAGGATTTTTAGAAATACAGTGCTTGGTTTGCAAAACGCTTGTTAACCGCGTTACTCGCAAACCGAGGTTCCACTGTAATTTATATTGATGACCACCTAGTTCAAGACCTTTAATGTTTGTATTGGAGCATATGAGTTGGGCCAGGGGTTCAATTGCCAAAGCAAAGAGAAGAGGGGAAAGGGGGCACCCCTGTCTGATTCCTCGTTCAATAACGAAGGGGTCAGAACGGTATCCAGAGTAGGAAACAAAAGCTTTTGGGTTTTGATACAGGGAAGAGATCCAACATAGAAAATGTATTCCAAATCCCCACCGGCATAAGATGGAGTTAAGATAAGGCCAAGAAAGGGAGTCGAATGCTTTTTGTATGTCAATGGAGAGGAAGCAGGCAGGGATGCGGCAAGTTCGTGCTATATGGGCTAAGAGGGTAGCACTACGGATGTTGTCCCCTGCTTGTCTGGATAAATCCAGTCTGATCTTTATGAATCAGGGAACCTATAATTGGGTTAAGTCGAGTAGAAAGAATTTTAGCTAGTATTTTGATGTCTAAATTGAGTATGGAAATTGGTCTTTAGTTGGACCAGGAAGTGTCATCTGTATTTGGTTTAGGAATCATGGTAATGGAAGCTAAAAGCGATTCATTACTGAACTGGACATTTTATAGATAGGCAACTCCTATCCTCATATTTATTTGATTAGTTGTTCCAAATTAATAATAACTACTGCAGTAGGGAACAGACACAAAAGGTACGCTCAGCATCTTTCCAAATAACTGTTCTGCTTTATTATGATGCAATTGAAGGTTTTTATAAACATGAATACGTAGGTATCACATTAATATTACAATTGTACATTTATGGTAACAAGGGGCGTAACATAGGCAGACTAATTCTAATCAGGACTCGAAAGAATGCAAACATTTACTGAAAACATTATTAGTGCCGTGTGCACATTGAGAGCAGTGTGCAATACATACAAAATAGAATACAATTATATACAGGACTTACAAATTTCCATTACAATTACGAAAGGAATTGAGTTGAAGGCTTCAACCTAAAGAGGGAATAACAGGGAAGCAAAATGCTTATAATAGGTTGCTGAAAATCCATCAGGGCCAGGGCGTTTGTGTGGTTTTAATGTTTTTATTGCTGTGCGGACTTCTAATTCTGAAATAGGTCTATCAAGGATTTCTTTTTGAGTAACGGAGAGAGAGGGGAGTTGAATAGAGGATAGAAGGGCATCAAAGTGTGTTTGGTTGAACTTATGAGTATCCCAATACAGGTCAGTGAGTCTTCTGTGGAATTCATGGAGAATTTTTTGTGGGTTACTAGAATAGATGTCTTTGGAAAGTTGGAGTCGAATTGGTTTGGGAGTATAGTTCACTTTACCTAGGGTTAAAGCCAAAAAAGTAGTGGGCTTATTTGCTTTCATATAGAAAGTGTGTGAGGATTTTCTGAGAATCTTTTCAGCCAAATCCATCAGAAATAAATCAAGTTCCAATCGTGCTTTATCATAGATTTGTTTGACGGAGAAGGCAAATTTTGAAAATTTTCCGAAGCTTTATAGAAGGCTTCATCTAGTTGCTTATGAAGTTGTCTCTTTAGTTTATGTAGGTATGATGCTTGGCTGATGCAAACCCCTCTGATGGATGGTTTAAGGGCTTCCCATAGTGTCAGGGGATCTGTATCTGTGGATGTATTGTTTGTAAGACAGTCCTGTATGGTGTTTTCGATATTTTGTCTATATTTTGGATCAGTAAGTAGACTGTTATTGATATACCAGGTTCGGAGATTAGGTCGTGGGACCAGTGAGGAGAAAGTCATCATGACATTATTATTGGCTGACCAGGAACATGGTATGATTAAAGAATTGAGTATAAGGGGTGAGGTACTGATGCTTACAAGGAGGTGGTCTATACGAGAGAATTGTTTGTGAGGATGAGAGTAGTGTTTGTATTGTCTCCTTGTAGGGTTTTGTTCACATCATGAATCAAGGAGGGAGTGTTGGTTGAAGAGTTGTTGATAGGAGAGACGTTGTACATTTGTGGGAGTCGGGTATTTATCCAAAAATGGATATTTTACTTGATTAGAGCCACCACAAATCATTAGAGTACCATGTTTATGAGATTCCACTATAGAGAACAAGTGGGAGAGTAATCACAGTGGGTTTTTATTGGGGGGCATAGTATGAAACAATAGTAATTTCGTTGTCTAGTAAGAGACCAGTAAGTAATATATATCGACCCTCTGGATCTTTGATTTCTTTATGGAGAGTGAATGGTGTTGTGTGGTGAAAAGCAATTAAAACCCCTCTCTGTTTGGTGGAGGCCGAGGCTGTATAAACCTGGGGATATTAGTGGCTAAAAAATTTAGGGGAGGATTGCAATCAAAAATGCGTTTCCTGTAGGCATACCACATGCGCCGAAAGTGTGGAAAAGGAATGGAAAGCCTTGGTTCTTTTCTGAGGGGAGTTGAGTCCTTGTACATTAAGTGTCAGGATATTTAAAGACATCACTTCGTAGTGTATATAGGGTTAGTGAGTCCTGTAGCTAGTCTTTTAAGGATTATTATCTGGAGAAGCAGGAAGGTAGGGGGGGTAGGACTATGAGAGGAAAGAGGACTACGGGTAGTGTCAAGTAGGAACTAGAGAATGTAAGGGTAGTTTCCGATAACAGGAAGAAGTATAAGAAGCTCTGGTTGAAAAGAAGAAGGGTGGCTCATATGTGGAGCAAGTATCCAGGAGGTAGTGAAAAAGTCACTAGCCAATGGATACCTTAGGTCCAAAAAGTATCCGATCAACGTCAGGTACTCGAGGATCAAATGGGAGGTGCAATGGGCTGTCCCTGGGAATACGACAGCCATTTATAAATCTATTTATAAATAAACTGTATAACAAATGAGTACCTAGCATTACCATAATCAGTAAAAAGAAAAACTGACAAGGTGCTAGGTAAAGTAAAGAACAAGGTGTTACTAAATTAGGGTGATGGAGTGGATGTCTTGCAGGTGAGTTTATGGCATAAGTTCTGAGGTAAGTAATTGTTGCCAGAGGGCAGGGATCACTTGGAATGTAATGGGAGAAGGAGGAGGAATCAAACTCACTGCAGGAGGTTGTAAGTTGGGTTTTGGTGAAGTTAGCAGGTACACATGTCTGTAGATCCCTACTTCCCTGTGCCTACCGCGCAGGGGGAAAATACCCTAGTCCATAAGCCCAGGGAAAGGTGGAGGGATTTAATATTTCTATCAGATGAAATAGATAAACACGTGTGGAGTAGTGTGATTGCATTAATCTCATATTTACGCACCCTTGTTTGAGACAGTGTGTAATGCCTGTCTTAGGGTTCATTACGTACTGAATCATTGAACTTATGATATCAAAAGTCCTTAAGGCTTGATATCACCTATAAAAGAAACATCAGTCTATCTGGTCTTCTGGCTCTGGAGGTGGTGAGGCAAAGTGGCTCCTCTTGTGGGTGCTAGAATGACCTTGAAAATCAGGAGTGTCCTGTGGATTCTTAGGAGGGCTGGATGTCGCTCAACATTTGGATCCCTCAGGAGTATTTTCTGGTGTGGACAGGTGAAGATCTTGTATCGCTGCAAGAAGGTCATCCACAGATTTGCAGGTGTAAGAAGAACCTTTGTGGGAAAAGCGGATGGCAAAGGGGAAACTCCAACGATATGAAATGTGATTGTGTTGAAGAATCTGAAAGTGTGGTTTCATCACTTTTCATTTCAAGAGCATCTGTTGTGAGAGGTCTTAGAAGATTTGGTAGCGATATCCTTGGAAAGTCAATAAGTCCTTATTATGGGCTGCTTCCATTAATTGCTCCTTGGTATGGTAGTAGTGCAATTTTAGTACAGTGTCCTTGGGGGGCCATCATTTTTTCAGGGAGCCTGTCAGGGAAGGTCCCCTCCGCTGGTAATATCGATCATTTGGCATGCAGTACTGAGGTCCACCAGCAGGTGTCTCCTGGCAGTTTCGAGCTGTCAGAAGAGCTTTTCCCTGCTGATATTTTGTCACCTTTGGGCCGCAGTACTGGCGTCCACCAGCAGAGGGATCCTGGCAGTATGGAGCAGGTATTCCCCTCTGCAGACAGGTGTCACCTGACTTTAATTAGCAGCTGCAGTATAAATACCCGGCAGGTGCACACACATCTTGCTTTGGTATTGTCCTTGAGCCCTGACCTGCAGCCTGCATCCTGTTTACCTGATTCCTGAAACCTGATTCCTGTACCTGAGACCTGATTTCTGGAGCCTGTTGTTCCTGTTCCCTGTCTGTTTCCTTACTCTGGACCCTGAGCCTTGTATCTTACCCATCCCTCCTGTGATCCATCCATCCTCTCTGTCCTGTTTGTTTCCCTTCCCCAGCTGCTGACCTCCCATTGACGACCCTGGTCGGGCTCTGTTTATGATCTCTGTATTTCCCTTACTTGTATATATTTGTTCCGTTATTATTATTATTTGTGGGGTTCTGTTTTGTATTGGTTGTGGTGCACTGAGTGATATTGGAGGTAGTTGTGTTATATGTATTCATTTATCTTTAATAAATCATTTATATTTTCACTTATACACGTCTGGGTTTCCTCTGTTGCAGTCCACACAGTTCTGGTCTTATCTGGTACATGACAGAATACCAGGGCCATCCCTGACCAGAAGTGGCTGCACAGAGGAACCATCTTGGTTCTGCTGGCTTTGCTGGAATGAATCCCAATGTGATCCCATATTATGCTCTGCTGGCATCATAAAGTGGCGAGTATCTCCGCCAGTCACTAAAAGAGTGGACCAATGACCAGCTACTTGAGATCATCCGTTTGGCCCACTCCCTGGTTGACCAGGGCTGTATGTTGTTTGGGGATGTGCAGCCTTTGATCCAAATATGTGCTGAGCTAGCCCTGTCCTGTGTTCCTAAGACCAGTGATGATTTTTCTCCCCCTTTCAGTGCTGATCAGGTGGAGTCTCTGGTGTGGCTGTTAGAGGATGATTCCGCATGCTTTTTTGAGCACTATTCCATCTGTTCTCTGCAGAAGCTTTTGGAGTGCATTCACTCAGTACAGACCCTTGTAAGACAGGTAGTATGTGATCCGTCCTTTGTCCAACCCATACTCTCAGCATGGTCTAATATGTTACAAACAGCCCCAACCAACCCACAACAAACCACCTCTGCCATCAGACACCTACCTGCCCACAAGTCTGTCTCCCCATAACCCTAGCCAAACTCAGTTGTAGCTCAGTATACATTGTTCCCAACCAGACACTCATATCTAGTCTCTGCTCCCTGTACCTATCCTGCATTCAACCCACCTGCCTCCTCTCAGCTGCCTACTAATCCACAAAAAATTCCTCCAGCTACTGTTACCTCTTCTCCGCCATATCCCAATCCTCCTTTCCAGTCTGCTGCACCCCCCACCTACAGAGCCTCAGTGACTAAACAAAAGAAAAAACAAAAGTTTTTTCCAACCAAGACGATCCTGCCAGTAACCCAACCTGCCTCCGCACCAGCTAATCCAATCCAGTCTGACGTCCCAATGCTTGCTATCCAGTCTGACGTCCCAGTGCTTGCAACTCAGTCCGACGTTCCAGTGCTTGCTACCCATTCTGACGTCCCAGCGCTTGCTATCCAGTCTGACGTCCTGATGTCTGCTTTCCAGCCTGATGTCCTGATACCCGCCTTCCAGCCTGAAGCGCCAGAGTTCCAGCCTGAAGCGCCAGAGTTCCAGCCTGAGGTACCAGTGTTCCAGCCTAAGGTGGCAGTGTTCCAGCCAGAGGTTATTAAAAATCATGTGAAGAAATTACTCAACATCATTTAAATATTAATATAAACTAAACATGAATCACCATGCTCCAAATGATATTGTGAACGTAAATATAGTGTCAATAGCCACAATGTTGCTAAAAAAGAAATTTAAATCAGCAACAATGTAGCAACTACTCTACATATCAAATTAGTGCTGAAAAAAAGCAGTCTCTCAGTGAGAACTTCTTCTCCCTGAATATCCTGTATGTAGGAATAGAAATTGTAATAAAAATCAGTCCTCATAAAGATATATCATGCTGATGGTGACACAAATCTTCTACTGGAAAAACACAACGGTGATCTTCCCTCTCAAAGATATAGTAAAAAAGGCCGCTTAACGGATCAGATGGATCCCAGGTTAATGAGATCAAATAGGATGTCGATCGCGGGAGGTTCCCTCATCCACTTCACCCAATCCGCAAACACAGCCACCCTCTGTTTAGTATAAAGGATTTTCACAGCTCCACAAGGTTTTAAATCTTTGATTCATCCATAGGATAAAAGGAGCACCTCAGTGGGAACAAAGCGGAAGGGACTCCATAGTGCAGATGTGTATTACAAATTTATTATAAAAACTCTTCACAGTCACTTCAAAAATTTCAAAAATTCCACTGCAAATAGTCACAGCAATGATACACAGCACACCAGGAACCGCAAATCAACAACTTCAAAGTGCACAGCAAACGGGAACCAGATAAAATACAGCTAAAAATTAGCAGACATGCAGCGAGGGAGCAAACCGACTAACTGCATGGGGAAAAAACAGCAAAAACTTGATGGTGTCACAGCCTCTAGCTCCACCCGACGCGTTTCCCCTAAACAGGCTTCCACTGGGAACGGAGACTCCGTTGAAGACTCTTTGAAGTTGTTGATTTGCGGTTCCTGGTGTGCTGTGTATCATTGCTGTGACTATTTGCAGTGGAATTTTTGAAATTTTTGAAGTGACTGTGAAGAGTTTTTATAATAAATTTGTAAGGGGGGAAGGGGAGTGAAGGAAAGGTAAGGGGGGGCAAGAAGGAACGGGCCCAGGGAGAATAGTCAAAGAGACATAGGAGGTCCTCCAAAGAGTTTCATAACATACTACTTTTGGAGTAGGGGGTTCCAGGACCCCAGAGGCGTCTACCCAAGAGGACCAGATCTTATCGAATTTACCTGGACATTGCCTACTTTCATATGTCAATCTATACAGGGGAAGTACCATGTTCACCGACCTTTTCCAGGACAAGTAGGAGGCTCTGCCTTTTTACATACCATTAAGATTTCACGCCTAGCATAATATAAT
Organism: Aquarana catesbeiana; assembly: GCF_042186555.1. NCBI lineage: Eukaryota > Metazoa > Chordata > Amphibia > Anura > Ranidae > Aquarana > Aquarana catesbeiana. The sequence goes on from NC_133327.1 coordinate 239,615,143, forward strand.
GCGAAGGTAAGACACAGTTTACTATATCTGTCTCCCTCAAGATCCTCCAAATGGCTAAGCAATAGTATCTGAGGATCGACCGGTACATTTAAACCTGTGACATTGCTCAGTGTGGAGGCTACTGCTGACCAAAAGGGTTTAAACTTGGGACAGGACCAGACCATGTGCCAAAAGGTGCCGACCTCCTGCCTGCATCTCTGACAATTGGGGTCTCTTTGATCGTAAATGCGCGCCAGTCTCTGTGGGGTGAAGTACACTCTGTGTAGGAACTTAAAGGGGTTGTAAAGTTAATTTTTTTTTTTTTTAAAAATAACAAACATGTTATACTTACCTTCACTGTGCAGCTCGTTCTGCACAGAGTGGCCCCGAACCTGGTCTTCTGGGGTCCCTCGGCGGCTGTTTCAGCTCCTCCCCGCAAGCATTTACCACCTTAATGCGAGCTCCCTCGCACGGTGGTGAGTGCTTGTGGGCGCGCTCCCATGATACAGCCGGCGGCTATAGCCGCTCGCTGTATCACTCGGCCCCGCCCCCCGGCGCGCCGCGTCATCGGATGTGATTGACAGCAGCGCGAGCCAATGGCTGCGCTGCTTTCAATCCATCCACTGCAGCCAATCAGCGACCAGGCTGAGCTGCAATGAAGATGACGAGGACGAGCAGCGAAGATTCGAGGCGTCAGGTAAGTAAAACGGGGGGCCTGGGGGCGGCGGTACTGTCAAAAGTTTTTTCACCTTAATGCATAGAATGCATTAAGGTGAAAAAATTTTTACCTTTACAACCCCTTTAAATTGTATGAACCTATCTTTCGCCGCGATCATGGAAGGGATGTAGGAGAGTAAGCACTCCTTCCATTCCTCTTCATCTAGGTAAGGGATATCAGCCCTCCATTTTTCCCATGTCTTAGTTAGTTTGGTGTCATACTCTACTGTGAGGTATAGATATAATTTTGAAAGTGGCTTCCCCATCACACTAGAAATCAGGAGTCGTTCAATGGAATCTGGTTCCAAAATAAGGGGGGCAGGGAACTGAGCTTCAAAAGCGTGCTTTAGCTGCCAGTATCTAAATTGGAAGGATGATGGGATAGCAAATGATTGCCTCAGGGCCTGGAAAGTCTTAAGCCTACCGTCCTGAACTATATGTTTTAGTGTGAGAATACCCTTTTTTGCCCAGATAGAGGGGTCTGGTATACTGTGAAAGTGAGGGAGCATGGGGTTGCCCTATAGGGGCATGTTAGGTGAGATATGATTAGGTTTCCCATATATCCTCCTAGCCTCCTGCCAGACCCTTACGGTGGTTCGCATCGGAGTTGTCATGGACGGACTAGCCCGAAGTCCACAGAACGGAAGGTTGCTCAGGGCTGCAAAAGAACCCAAAATGGCTGCTTCGAGAATGACAGCAGGATTCTGTGCAGGCTGGGAGAACCACCACCGAATCGTAACAAGAACAGCTGCCCAGTAATAAATTTGGAAGTTTGGTAGTGCCTACCTTCGGACTCTGGCTATGATGGTCTGGTAGTGTCCCCTCGTCGTGGCCTTGAAGGCATCCCAGACAACTGTGGGGTCAGCCGAGCCCACATTTACCACCCAAAAGTCAAGCAGCTTTGTTCCGAATTGGGAGTCCACATCCGTATCTGAAATCCAAAACCTCGAGAGTCTCCATATCTTGTCTACAGGACCCAGTGAAAGGTCTAGTGACAACAACAGGGGCGCGTGGTCAGAGATTCCCCTAGGGAGTATTCGTATATCCGTGACCCGTGGGAGGACAGGACTTCCCGCAAAGACTAAGTCTATTCTGGAGAACGTCCTATGAGAGGCCGAATGGCATGTGTATGCCCTGGTCTGGGGGTGTCTCCACCTCCAGACATCAGTCAGGCCATATGTATCCGCCCATTCAGTCAACCCAGGGTGATGATATCCCGCAGATGCCAGTCTATCAAGATCCGGATCAGGGACCAGATAAAAATCACCCAATATAATATTGTTATCAGATGCAAATTCGGCTATCTTGCTGGTAATCTGGTTGAGCACCAGCAAGGAAGCCGGAGGAGGCAAGTATAAACCCACAATGGTCCACGTCAAAGAGTATATTTTAGCATGGATGATGACATAACGACCATCAGGGCCAAATCCAGGAGCCAGAAAGGAAGAGATTTCAGTATCAGAATAGTAACACCCCTGGAAAAACTGGAGTGTGTAGAGTGGTAGTGGTAGCCCACCCATGGTTTTTTGAGGGCCAGAACCTTACTTCCTATTAAATGCGTTTCCTGGAACACACATATATGTGGGTTATAAGCTTTAATGAATTGGAACACCAGGGAACGCTGACCGGGGAGTTCAGTCCCCTAGTGTTCCAAGAAATGATGTTAAGGGAGGACATGGTTACTCAAAATGATAATAATGTTAGTATTAATGAAGGTCACGGCACCTGAATTGGACCCCCGGACCCATAACGGACACACCTGGAAACATTGCAATGCTGATGAGTCAATTTTTTTTAAAAAACAATTGTAAAACAAAAACAAAACCAAACTAAAAACAGCCCAATAACAAACGTAAATTAAACTAGCCCCATTAGGGGAACCTTCAACACCCCCCACCCCACCCGACCCCCCCAAACTGAGGCGGGTTTCAATCCCAAACCGATTCAGCTCGCCGGCTGCAACAGGAGGTCCGTTGAAGAGACGAGTCCAACCCCCCGAGGCTTCACACGGGGGGGTAAGCAGCAGTTCAAGCGGCCTTCCAAATGTGAGATCTCCGCTAATGTACTATAACAGGCTGTGATGTATTAAAAGTCAAACGGAGGGAAGTAAGCCATATTGCGACCCCACAGTAAAGTCGATCCATCATTATGAGGAAACTTAGAACAAGAACTTCAACGCTCCTCAAGGGGGGCAAGCACGTGTCAAGAAGCTTTATATCTCAACAGTCTCCTGACCATATTCTTTGGCAGGGGCATTAACTTAGAATTTCCTGATAGGGGATAGTTAGTTACCCCCCTCAAGTCCGAATGTACCATGGGTTTGAACTGAGCACAACCTGGAGCAGTTCGTGTGGTAACTCAGACCTGGGCCCTGGTTGTTACAAGTAAACAGCCAAGAGGGTATTCGGCACATACCCATTAGTCAGTCAGCGGATCTGTGGTAGTGAGTCCAGCCAGGCAGAGGCCTCTCTAGGTGTGCTGAAGAATCGAGTTGTCTCGCCGTCCTGGACTCTCAGACGAGCAGGGAAGGGTATATTGTAGCCAATGCTGCGTGATCGCAATGCTGCTTTAACTTGGTCAAAAGATTTCCTGAGTTTCTGGGTCTCCACCGAGTAATCCGGGAAAATCATCAATTTAGTGTTCTGGAATCTGAGGTCCCCAACATTTCTGGAGGCACGGAGAGCTTCATCTCTGTCTCTAAAATTGAGGAGACGGAGGATGAAGGTGCGGGGAGGGGATCCAGGAGGCCCCGGCCTAGGCGGCATGCGGTGTGCTCTCTCAACTGTATAATAGGGTGACCAATGGGCCTCGGGCAGAAGGTCACGTAACAAGCCCTCTATGAAGGAGGTAGGATTTTTCCCCTCCGCCCCCTCTGGTAAACCGATAATACGAAGATTATTGCGCCGATTTCTGTTCTCCGCGTCCTCGGCTCTGTATTCTAGGGCCTTTACTTTGGTTTGACGCGTACGGAGAGTTGCTCCGTGTTCCGCCGTGGTGTCTTCAGTGGTACTCAGTCTTTGCTCCATCTTAGTAACTCGCGACCTGAGTTTGTCTATATCTTGGCGGATTAGACCCATGTCCAGCTGAACGACTTCAATTTTAGTTGTTAATGTGGACTGGCAAGTTGCGATGACCGCCATGATGTCCGCCAGCCAGGGGGGACGAGAGTCGTCCGACTCCATGAGATTCGTCTGCGAGGCTCTATGGGCGCTGCGTGTGATGTGAGCCTCCGGAGTGGGACAAGTGGGCGTTTGAGGGAAGTCCGACTGTGGCGGAAAGGTCAACCTTTTGCCCCCCTTACTGTATTTTGCGCTGGAATTCCTGCGCCTCATTCAGAATTCTAAGGCCCTGATCTGGGCAGTATTCAGTAACTGGCTGTGGGAGCCTGTCTATGGGGTGAGGGTTATTCAAGCAATAGGTGCAATGCAGTACATGTCCCCCAGACAGTCTTCCCCCTCACCTGCGAATTATGTAGTGCAGGAGCTATCCTCATCAAACTGCCACAGGCCTGGAGAGATGTTCAACTCATCCACCGGATGGTCCAGGGCTTGTTCTGCTGTCCAAGCAGCGGCCTCCAGTCTTCTCAGGGCCCCTTCTTCCAGGCCCGTGGGATCAATCACCCTCCCAGATGATCTGGCGGCCTCGGGCCTTCAGGAATGGCCGCGGTTGCGGCCTAGCTGTTCGTGGGGGAGAGCAGACCCGGATAGCAGTCTGTGGCCAAGCCTGGGCCAGCCGATTATCCCTCACCCACAGTCCGCAGAGGGTTGTAAAAGTCCTCAGAGGCGCCGATCGCGCCAGGGGTCCTCCAGCGCGCGGCGCGGCCCGCCAGGAAAGGCGGCCTAGTGCCTCGAGGTGGGCTGGAGATGTCCGACGGGGGCTCGATCACGGCCCAGAAACTCCCAAATTCTCCTCTCCCTTCAGTGGTCGGGCAGTCTGTGGATCCCCCCCGGGCAGCAGGGATGTTTTAGCAGGGGATTAGGAGCTGATGGATCCGGATTAATGATGTGGAAGCGGAGCTCACTAAAAGGCAGCCGCTCACATCGCCATCTTGGCCACGCCCCCTTAAGCGGCCTTTTCTACTATATCTTTGAGAAGGAAGATCACCGTTGTGTTTTTCCAGTAGAAGATTTGTGTCGCCATCAGCATGATATATCTTTATGAGGACTGATTAAGTGTTCTTGCATAGCAAGACCACTTACTGTTATCTCACATATATATTATTCTTATTATTATAGCCAAATTTACCACCCTAACTCCTCCCACAGTTTTTACACTACATAGACAAGTAATATACCGAAACGTGCGGATTGTTCCCGAATGGTGTGCTATTACTTTGTGGAACGTTTCGCCGAATGGTTCACGAAATATCGTCGTTTTTGCGGCGAAATTGGTCCCATAGGAATGAATGGGGAAACTAGAGTGGGAGATGACAAAAGCTGGAAAATCAGAACATGATTTCTAAACTGCCGCCACTCCCTCATTTTCAAGCCCACCTACACAAATCTTATATCAAAACGTTCAGCTATCCCTGCTGCCACTAAACATGTCCACAGCTAAGCCATAGTCCTGATAGTTTTCACAATATGACCATTTGTTTGCAACTCACGCCGTCCATTGACATTCATTGAAACGACACTCTAGCCCCCTCCAAATTTGAAGGGCAATTTCTAAACTGCGACTGTGCCTTCATTTTTAATATTTCAGAGACATACTATACATCAAAATCTAGGTCTGGGTCTTGTGATTCTCACAATATAAAGATCTTAGCTGTAGGATGTATAGTTTTTAAAATACGGCCATTTGTTTAGAGGTCATTTCAGGAAATTTTAGCCATTAATCAGAGTGTACTGTTAGTGTTTGTTTTGTTGCCATGGTTACCAAAGCTTCTGTTATACACAGGGGGGAGGTGGCTGGAGCATCTCAGCTCTGATTACAGAGCCCGGGGGAGGGGACAGACACACCATGTACTGATTTATAATAGAGGAATTTGATGGGGCAGTTTTGATGGGGTAATTCTGATGGGGCAGTTTTGATGAAGCAGTATTTGGGAAGCATAAACAGGGCATGAGCGTTGCTAGGAAACAGTGGTTGTAAACACAAGATGCTGAGACACTCCAAATGCATGTGACTTCATCTGCTAGACTTGATAATGCTTGTAGACTCCTCCCACAGTTTTTACACTACAGAGACAAGTAATATACCGAAACGAGCGGATTGTTCCCGATTGGTGTGTTATTACTTTGTGGAATGTTTTGCCGAATGGTCCACGAAATTACGTTTTTGCGGCGAAATTGGTCCCATAGGAATGAATGGCGAAATGTTCAAAACTAGAGTGGGAGGTGACAAAAGCTGACAACCCCATGATCAGCCAAAACATTATGACCACCCCATGATCAGCCAAAACATTATGACTGCCCCATGTAAAAAAAAAATATATTTTTGAAAAAAAAAAAATAATTTTTGAAAAAAAAAATAATAATTTTTGAAAAAAATACAAATAAAATCATTTTTGAAAAAAAAATATTTTTGAAAAAAAATATATTTTTGAAAAAAAAAATATTTTTGAAAAAAAACATTTTTTGAAAAAAAAAATATTGAGAAAAAAAAAATTATTTTTGAAAAAATAAAAAAATCATTTTTGAAAAAAAAAAAATCATTTTTGAAAAAAAATTCATTTTTGAAAAAAAAAATCATTTTTGAAAAAAATGTTCAGCTCTTTCAGCTAATGATGGGACTTCAACTGTTTTACTACTATTTATACTTTTTAAAATATTAAGCTTTTTAACACTTTTCACAGTTACTCAAGCCACTCCACCCAGTTACTCCGCCCACTCCAGTTGTAGAGGCAAGAACACTTTCACAATTTCCCCAGAAATTGTACCTTTTCTAGTTTTTATTACAATTTATATTCCTACATACAGGATATTCAGGGAGAAGAAGTTCTCACTGAGAGACTGCTTTTTTTCAGCACTAATTTGATATGTAGAGTAGTTGCTACATTGTTGCTGATTTAAATTTCTTTTTTAGCAACATTGTGGCTATTGGCACTATATTTACGTTCACAATATCATTTGGAGCATGGTGATTCATGTTTAGTTTATATTAATATTTAAATGATGTTGAGTAATTTCTTCACATGATTTTTAATAATCTTTGTACATGAGTTTTTTTCACATGAAATGTTTATATATTTTATTATCACATTAATAGTATTCAGAACTATTGGGATCACATATACTGTATAGGATACACTGAGTTAAGATGCTCGCTTGTCACATTATATATTAATTGTTTTTGGGTCTTGTGTATTTTTTTGACCAACACGAGCAGCTGCACTTATTATTAATTTTTATTTTTCATATGGTTAGCGCAAAATACCTTCCCTTTTATATTCCAGCTGGAGGTGCCAGTGTTCCAGCCGAAGGTGCCAGTGTTCCAGCCTGAGGTGCCAGTGTACCAGCCTAAGGTGCCAGTGTTCCAGCCTAAGATGCCAGTGTTCCAGCCTAGGATGCCAGTGTTCCAGCCTGAGGCGCCAGAGTTCCAGCCTGAGGCACCAGTGTTCAAGCCTTTGGCGCCAGTGTTCCAGCCTGAGGCGCCAGTGTTCCAGCCTAAGGTGCCAGTGTTCCAGCCTGAGGGGCCAGTGTTCCAGCCTGAGGGGCCAATGTTCCAGCCGGAGGTGCCAGTGTTCCAGCCGGAGGTGCTAGTGCCTACTTTCCAGCCTGATGAGCTCGCTTTCCAGCCTGATGAGCCCGCTTTCCAGTCTGATGAGCCCACTTTCCAGCCTGATGTAACTGCCTTCCAGCCTGATGTGCCCGCTTTCCAGCCTGATATGCCCGCTTTCCAGCCTGATGTGCCCACCTTCCAGCTTGATGTGCCAGCTTTCCAGCCTGATGTGCCCACCTTCCAGCCTGATGTGCCCACTTTCCAGCCTGATGTGCCTGCTCTCCAGCCTGGTGTGTCCGCCTTCCAGCCTGATAAGCCCACTTTCCAGCCTGATGTGCCCGCCTTTCAGCCTGATGGGCCCGCCTTCCAACCTGATGTGCCCGCTTTCCAGCCTGATGTGCCCGCCTTCCAGCCTGATGTGCCCACTTCCCAGCCTGATGTGCCCGCTTTCCAGCCTGATATGCCTGCTTTCCAGCCTGATGTGTCCGCTTTCCAGCCTGATGTGCCCGCCTTCCAGCCTGATGTGCCCGCTTTCCAGTCTGATGTCTCATTGCCCACTGCTCAGCTTGACGACCTGGAACCTGCTGCCCAGCCTGATGTGTTCCTGTCCGCTGCCCAGCCTGATGTGTTCCTGTCTGCCACCCAGCCTGATGTGTTCCTGTCTGCCACCCAGCCTGATGTGCTCCTGTCTGCCGCCCAGCCTGATGTGTTCCTGTCTGCCACCCAGCCTGATGTGTTCCTGTCTGCCGCCCAGCCTGATGTGTTTCTGTCTGCCACCCAGCCTGATGTGTTCCTGTCCGCTGCCCAACCTGATGTGTTCCTGTCCGCTGCCCAGCCTGATGTGTTCCTGTCCGCTGCCCAGTCTGGTGTGTTCCTGTCCGCTGCCCAGCCTGATGTGTTTCTGTCCGCTGCCCAGCTTGGTGTGTTCCTATCTGCTGTTCAGCCTGATGTGTTCCTGTCCATTGCCCGGCCTGTTGTGTTCCTGTCCGCTGCCCAGCCTGATGTGTTCCTGTCCTAGGCTCAGCCTGGTGTGTTCCTGTCTGCTACCCAGCCTAATGTGCCACTGCCTGCTGCCCAGCTTGAAGTGCCCGCTGCCCAGCTTGAAGTGCCTGCTGCCCAGCTTTAAGTGCCCCCTGCACGGCTGGACACCATGGACTTTCCCCAGCAAAGGCTAGTTGGAGCATCCAAAGGTCGCTCCTTCAAGGGGGGGTACTGTCAGGAAAGGTCCCCTCCACTGGTAATATCGATCATTTGGCGTGCAGTACTGAGGTCCACCAGCAGTATTAATACCCGGCAGGTGCACACACATCTTGCCTTGGTATTGTCCTTGAGCCCTGTCCTGCATCCTGCATCCTGTTTACCTGATTCCTGAAACCTGATTCTTGTACCTGAGACCTGATTCCTGGAGCCCGTTGTTCCTGTTCCTTGTCTGTTTCCTTACTCTGGACCCTCAGCCTTGTATCTGACCCGTCCTTCCTGTGATCCATCCATCCATCCTCTTTGCCTTGTTTGTTTCCCTTCCCCAGCTGCTGACCTCCTATTGATGACCCTGGCCTGGCTCTGTTTATGATCTCGGTATTTCCCTTACTTGTATATATTTGTTCCGTTATTATTATTATTTGTGGGGTTCTGTTTTGTAATGGTTGTGGCATACTGAGTGATATTGGAGGTGGTTGTGTTATATTTATTCGTTTATCTTTAATACGTCTGGGTTTCCTCTGTTGCAGTCCACACAGTTCTGGTCTTATCTGGTAAATGACAGAGCCAGGGTTCTATGAATTCTGTCCATTTCTAGGTGTTCTATGGGAATCAATGGGGCAAGTTCCTGAAAGAGCGCCATGATGGTAGATTGGAGGTCTTCTATAGTCTCAGGTATGCCACGAACACGGAGATTAAACCTCCTGGCTCTGTTCTCAAAGTCCTCAAGACAGGTGTAGAGGGAAGAATTTTCTTCCCTAAGGGCTTCCAATTCCTCTTTGTGGTTAGTGGTGATTACATCCAGTTCATCCATCTTCTGTTCTAAAACAGATGTGCAACGGCCCACCTCACAAATCTCCCGTGTGAGCTTTTCAACAATCATGTCTGAGGTATTTTATAAGGCTTTTTGTAATACCCACTCAAACTGGCTAAGACCAATCGGCAGCAGTCACTGTTTGAGTATTCTGACAGCCACGGGTGTCGGGCAATACAATAGACGACAGCTGTAGAATACAATAGTCGACAGCTGTAGATTCGTTCAAGCCTGGCAGCCTTTGCTGTGAATTCTATTTAGAAAATCCACAGAGCTCTGGAAAACTAGTCGTATTTATGTTCATTTGTAAAACTGGAAGACTGGATATATAGCAAAACAAAAGATAGAAAACAATGGTTGAAAAATGTATAAACCTAGGAAAAAAAAAACATAAGCATTATAGTTGTCCTTTAATTTGTCAGCTGTAAAATACTGGAATTGGAGTCTGGCTTTGTAAACACCCAGATGTATCACATAAAAAATAGAAATACTAATACTAAAGATATGTAACATACCAAAAAATTTTAAAAAAAAAAGAAAAAAAAAAAAAAGATCATACTGTGTTTCCAAGGAATAAAGCAAAACCAAAAGTACTGAAGCATAAACATTTCCGAATTTTTAAGTTACATAGTTTTGTGCAAATAATTACAAATATTCAGTGGAATGACATGTTTTGCAATTCTTGTCTCAAGGTATTGTGGGAAAGTACACGTTACAAGCATAACAATAATCTCCTCTAATGCTGCTTTGGAACATGCTTTGATTTCTACCCTGAGTTTTATTTGCTTGGTTGCTAAGCATCCACCAATACAAAATGTTGGGAAAGCAGTTCAAAGGCTGGCAAACTTTGTAGACCACATTACTGTTATCTTTCGAGACCCACTTCAAGATCCTGCTAAGTGAAGCATTTATTATAAATAACAAGTGCTAAAAAGATTGCTATCTTGTATTTTCCTGTTCAGGAATGATCTAATTGCTGAGCATACTATGTTTTTGTCTTTCTGAATTATGCTGGAGTACCATGAACACCTTTCTGAGAACTTTCTCCATAAAACAATTGAAATTATGCCATTCAGACTGATAGCGCCCCACTGTTAGGCAATGCATAGTCACTAATTTTTCCATTTCTTTGCTGTAGCCCTCAGTGCTCCTGTCCAGTTAAAAGTGATACTAAACACTCACTGTTTAATTTAAATTGTCCTTTCTATTTCTTTATGTGGATAATGGCACTGTAATTATATTAATAAAAAATAAATATCTAAGTACCTTTTTCCTATGTGATATATAGCTGTCACACGACCCAGCTTTTTCCCAGTCTGTCTGCAGGGAAACATAAGCAGGAGGAGCTTTTAGTCCTCTGCTGATGGTCACAAGTTTAAAATTAAAAAAAAAAACAGCTGTTGGGAAAATAAATAAATAAATAATATTATTAAACTACTTTAAATTGGCATACAAATATATATTTTAAATGAAACCTTTATTATTTTGTGGAAATAACATGGTGTAGGCAGATTTCTGATAGTCACAGACTGCGTCACGCCCCTCCAGCCTGTGTCTTAGAACAAGAGGGAGGTGAAGCCTCCATTAATCTACATGTAATATCCTCCTGCCCCCATTGTGTTTAGCTGGTTAGTGGACATGGAGGAGGAGGGAGGGAGTGGGCTGTCATTTACCATTGTGTATCCACATGTGTGACTCTATAATCACATGGGCTGCTCAGATGTGATAGGGAGGAAATGCATAGAAATACACTGAGCATGTGCAGAGTTGCTATCACAGCTGCAAAATCCCTAGTTGAATTGAGGACATGAACAGAAAGTGGAGACAGAGAGCAGCAGGATCAACCAGATTAATTGCAAAATACATAAAACTTCATAGTGACTGAGTATGAACAGCATGTAATACACCATTTATTGATAGCTTTTTATGATGTGGGTTTAGTGACACGTTAAGAAAGACTGAATCCACCCATTTCTCAATAGGTCAGTACTCTTGTAAGATATGCAACAGATTTGTGAGGCCCTTGCAGCATTTGGACTATATAGGGGTTAATTCTGATACAGTAACAAACACTTTTGAAAGTCACAAGCACTTACCACACAGATTTATGTTGCAAAATCTCTGTTGCTTATTAAATTTCAAGTAAAGCCATGCATAGAAATACACTGAGCATGTGCAGAGTTGCTATCACAGCTGCAAAATCCCTAGTTGAATTGAGGACATGAACAGAAAGTGGAGACAGAGAGCAGCAGGATCAACCAGATTAATTGCAAAATACATAAAACTTCATAGTGACTGAGTATGAACAGCATGTAATACACCATTTATTGATAGCTTTTTATGATGTGTTTAGTGACACGTTAAGAAAGACTGAATCCACCCATTTCTCAATAGGTCAGTACTCTTGTAAGATATGCAACAGATTTGTGAGGCCCTTGCAGCATTTGGACTATATAGGGGTTAATTCTGATACAGTAACAAACACTTTTGAAAGTCACAAGCACTTACCACACAGATTTATGTTGCAAAATCTCTGTTGCTTATTAAATTTCAAGTAAAGCCAAAACGTTCTTAGTTCTGAAGAGGATGTGGAAGTGTAAGAGCACTCTAAGAGAATAATGCAAAAGTGTATATTACAATAAAATAGTTCACTAAAAATGATCTCCTTCGCCGGCGTGCGCAACATTCCTCGTTCCCGCTCGTATTCCGGCTTGCAGACCAAGCCTCGCTTTCGCCTTTTGCGTCATCAGGAAGCCCTGATGACGCAATCATTACTTGCGAAATGCGTAGATGCTGCTGGGAAACCACACGTGACGCCACAACGTCATCCCCCGTCAGGTGAAAGCGAGGCTTGGTACGCAAGCCAGAACACGAGCGGGAACGAGGAGTGTTGCGCACGCCGGCGAAGGAGATAGATCGCGACCTTTGCCATCCATACAAACTGCTGGGTTAGCTTGGTGACAGCTCTAAGTGGATTGGTTATGCCTTAATGAACCGAGGGCTTGTATGTATTTGTATCTGGTGAGTGGCCATTTTTTATGCAGTGGTGGTGTTGGCACTGAAAAGCACTTTAAATAATAAGGAGAAAACAGAGCACCTTATCAACACAACGGCAGTGGATACCCCTATAGGGACCCACGTTTTCTATCAGCACAAGTGTATTTAAACCGGACTGTACACAATTTTATTTTATTATTTCAAATGTTGTAGAAAATATCCTCACTTTGGGCAGATTTCATAGCAGGAACAACCCAAAATTTTAAAAAAGAAAACCATCCAATTGGATCATAAAAGTTGCCACCATCCCTAGGTACAAGGAATTAAAAAAACTCCAAAAGGGTTGATGGGAATTTAAAGGCAGCCAAATAATTAAAAAGACAATTTTATTGAATAGAAAAAAAGGATATACAAAATGGCAATAAGAATATAAACATAGAATTAGAGAAATATATAACAATAGAACCACTAAAAACAATGGTGTGAAGTGGTCATGATGCTTGTGAAGTCTTCCACACGGCCCTACGTGTTTCGGGACTATGCAAGACATCGCTTCATCAGGGGAAATTTGTGGAGAGGAATCACACTATCAAAATTAAGAAAGAGTATATCAATAGTTTGTTACATGAATGTATAAAATAATTGCTCTACATCATAAAAACCATTCGGTATTGCAATCACATAACGAAAAGACATACCCAGACATATCACAATTGAAGTCTCACTGCCGAGACCGCAGCTGCGGCTGTGTCAAAAAGCACTACCCCAGGATCCAAGAAAGGAATCCTGAGGTGTGTGGCTGGCCCCACCTTATCCACACTAGTCCACCCAAGCAACAGCAAAGAGGCAGAGGTCAGCGAGGAGGATAGTACCCCAGATGTAGACCAGAATTGTATCTGAAAAGGTATATATGAGTTCAGACATGATAAAGATATATAGCCAAACAAATATGAGTTTCCATAGTATAATCTAAAGCATATTGATTAGACCAGGTGAATAAAAAATGTTCTACCTCAACAAGGTAAGAGCCCAGGAGAAAATAGGAGGGAAGGGAGACAGGCGAAGAATGTCGGACAAGGTATATCTTACAATATGTCAAGGAATCGCTCCTAAATGGGATGCTTGAATTACTTTTCATCGCATGGAGAGACTCTGCAAGTAATAAAACAACAGCAGCAAGCAAGTGTCAGCAGACATTCCTCACTATGAACATCTTTAAGAGCACTAAGTTATACAAGAGGCAAATGAGGAAAACTTACAAAGTAATGGGAGCTCCATTCCAATAGAGTACCGTCCGAATGCCACGATAATCCACCCGTCCACTTCACCGCCACCCGAAACAGTGACACTATCCCACATCCAGCTTGGCTTTAAGAAGGCACAGGGTGAGGACGTCTGACGTGGCACCGCTCAACGTGCGGCGTCATCGCGTCATTACGTCACCGCCCAGGGGAGGAGGAAAAAGACAGACTCCCTAGGAATGGTAGTGATGCGGCGCCGCTATGTGTACGGCGTCCTTATGCAAACACTTCCCACAACAGGGAGACAGAAACAAAAGCCCAGAGGCCCCACCCACGGAAACGGAGACCAAGTGTCGGACCCGATTGCCTAGCAACAGGGGGGCATCATGGCAACTGATCGAGGGAGCTAAAGGGTAGACTCATAGAATTGACATAGAATTGACAAGTTATGAAACAATGACCAAATATACAGCCCGGTCGATAAGACTGGGAGAGACGAAGGTCATCTCATATATCCCCAAAGGTGGCAATACCAAAGGTGTCCAGAAGGGGACCCTGAACCCATGCTGCACAGCCCAAAAACCATAAATTTTGATCCCTTAATTTCAGTCCCTGGAGACAATGGCCCGCAAGAAAAATAGGGATCAGGGACACCGACAGCAATAAAAATCCAACAGAGGTTGTAATCCTTCCTCACTCTAAAATTTAAATGGTAGTAAAGCGGTAGTAAACACCACTTGCTCACTTAAATAAGCTTATAATAAAGCTTACCTGTAGGTACAGGGAATATCTTCTAAAAGTGCACAGTTCAGGAGATATTTATTACTTCTGCAGCCGGTGATGCTACTGTCACATGCGCACTGCACTCTGAAGAGACAGCATGCCGTTCAAACAGTGTAAAACGGGGTATGGACCTGTCAGCGATAGGATTAAAGTGTTATTTTAAAAAAAAGAAAACTTTCCCCCTACAAAGTAATGGCATAATGTGCTAGTATGCATCACATACAGTATTAGCACATTAGCCGCCCGGTTGCTTCCATACACCCCCCGTACCGGTGCCCCCCACTTGTGCGCCCCCTGCCATGTATTCCTGGGCTCCGCTTGTCCATCTGTGGGCCCGGGACCAACATGGCAGGTGCAGGCGGGTGGAAGGGGGGGAGGAGAGCAGACATGTGCTTCCTGCTGTGACCCGGAAAGCGGTGTGTATGATGTCACTTTCGGGTCACCTGTCACTTTCCGTGGCTAGCATAGCTGGGAAGCGATTTATTGCAATGCGATGTGCATTGAAATACATCACAGCCATCTGAACTGTGCAGGGGATTTCTTCCTCCTTCTCTGCTATTAATATCGATCTGGAGGAGAAGTTCTAATTGATTCGTTTCTGCTACCTACCTTTTGTGTGGGACCTGCTTGCATGACTACCTTGTTAGCTCAGGAGTCCATGCCTAGAGGTGAGTGTAGAACTTACATCGAAGGTGGACGGACTGTCACCATTATTGAAATTGCTGATCTTCACTGATGAAGTCATCTTTCTAGGACTTGTGGTTCACAAGCATTCTGGGCTGTATTTTATCACTATATTGTGCTGCACTTCTCTTATTTTTTTTATTTGTTACTGATTTTTGTGAAAATAAAAATGACTCACAGTGAAAATACTTAAAGCATTTGCATATGTTAAAAAATGACCAAAGATGACCTAGGGTCCTAAACTTTCAGATAAAAGCTTCTGGGAAGTAAAATCAGAGAGACCCTATCAGGATCCTTATTCAAAAAGTAGGTCAGTGTGTAACATCTCCATTCACTCTCAGCACACCAGGGTTCCCCTGAAAAAGTGGAATCTGATACTTTATTTTTCTTTTTAAGCTTTGGCTTTCTTCTTTTTTAAATGTAACAAATTAAAATAGAACAATCGAAATTCAAATTAGGTTTGCATCTTAAGCTCCACTTTTTAAAGCAATATTCCCCTTTTTTTTTGCTTATTGTTCCTAATCCTCCTTTTTTTTAGGATTATTGGGATAAGATATTTATTTTATGTGAAGAATGTAGACATTTAATCTGAAAGTTTTTTATACAGTTAGCGATCAATAATGATGATTTTACTTTCCAGAAGCTTTTATCTGAAGGTTTAGGACCCTAGGTCATCTTTGGTCATTTTTGGTAATTTTCTTATCAAATGCTTTAAGTATTTAAGCATTTTTACCTTTATGTCTATAATTGTTTCCACATATGTGTTTATTTTAATCATTTTACTATTTTATATATATCATATGTTGTATACATACACTATTTTTTTTTACCTTCTGTACAGCCCTGAGGAAGGGAGAGTTTTCTGTCTCTCGAAACACGTTGGTTTTATTCTATCATTTGTACTCTCATTAAAGCGGTTTAATTCACAACTACTGCATTTCGGGCACTCCTTTACATTCACCTCCTTTGATAGAAAAGCAGATAGCTTTCAGGGAACAGTAAGCTAGCAGATATCTGTGTATCTTTAAATTACCTTTTTCAGGATCTGCCATGATTCTCACCTATGGCGAATAATGCCTGCAGGGCTACAAAATCTTTTTGCATTGTACTGAGTGCTTCTGATTGCATGTAGCCATAATGTTTGCCTACTGGCACACAGGGATATTGGCAGCAAAGCTTCACTTGCTTTTATGAAGCTGTTTATGGTCAGCCTTAAAGTGATACTAAAGTCTCCCTTTTTTTGAGGTAAAAATAACAAACATGTCATACTTACCTTCTCTGTGTAGTGGTTTTGCACAGAGCAGCCTAGACCCTCCTCTTCTCGGATCCCTCTTCAGTGCTCCTGGCCCCTCCCTCCTGTTGAGTGCCCTCACACTAAGCTGCTTGCTATGGGGGCACTGGAGTCTCAGCTTCCTGTGTCCATTCACACACGGAGCTGCGGCCCAGTCCCACCCCCTCTCTCTCCTCATTGGCTCACTGATTTTGATTGACAGCAGTGGGAGCTAATGGCGCTTTGCTGCTGTCTCAGCCATTGAGTAGGGAGAGTCCCAGACAGACGAGTCTCTCGTGCAACATCGCTGGATCGAGATGGGGCTTTAGGTAGCTATTAGGGGGGCTGCTGCAGACAGAAGACTTATTTATCTTAATGCATAGAATGCATTAAGATAAAAAAAACTTCTGCCTTTACAACCACTTTAAAGTGTTACTAAACCCACAACAGTAAATTAGTCTCTTTATATGCAGTAAAGCATGCTTGTTATACTCATTGTGGAATGTAAGGGGTTAATCCTCTGCATTGTGTAAAAAAGGCTGTTTGATCCTGGCTATTCTGATCCTCCCCTTCTTCCACAATCCCAAATCTATCTGCAGATAAGACAGAGCCTTTGGATTCACTTTGCAAATGCTCAGTTTGGTGTGTATTGCTAGAGAGTTTTTCTTTTTCTTTGGAGGGTGCATGTGATCAGCACTGTCCAGACAGAGGGTCAGGAGTCATGCAGCCTCCTCGGACAGTCAGAGGAGGATGAAAACTCCTCCTACAAGCTTTACCAGACACTGATAGAAGTCACAAGACTGCTTTATACTGCTGATTAAAAAAGGTTTGGTATTTAGCGTTTATATTTACTAAAACTATTGCATTTCCATGTTCTGTGTATTGTGGAAGACCAGATATAGTGAATTCAGGGTCCTGGGTTTAGTAACACTTGCTGGCCATATATGGAGCAAATTTTGGCTAGCTCATGATGAGGCAATGAAAAATTCAAGCTATGGGTGGCCCTGTCCGCACCTTCCTGCCCATCATCCTTCAATCTGAAAATTGAAGAAAATTGTCAGCCAGTCAGATGTCGCACTGTTTGGGTATTCTGATGGCTTCCTCTATGGATGTTTAGCGTGGATGGGAGAAATCAATAGATTTCTCTCGTTCAGCCTCACTGGAGATCATACAGTGTATGACCAGCTTATAGATTACATTTATTTTAATTGTAGGTGCCTAAACTACATTACATATTGCATACATTGATTTACAAAAAGTGATTTCTATCTAAACAGAGTAGATTAAAAGCAATGAGCCAAAATGGTCTGCTTGGCTGTTGGGCCCACAGTTGCATGAGCAGCCTTGAATAAAGTGACTGCTTTTACATGATACTGGATTCCTAGTAAGATTTTCATTACATTATTTTGATATGATTCTTAGATATACATGTTTGTTGTTTTTGTATTCTTAAGCCTCGTACACACGAACGGATTTTCCAATGGGAATTGTGTGATGACAGGCTGTTGGCGGAAAATCCTACCATTTGTATGCTCCATTGCAAAACTGTTGTCGGATTTTCCGCGGACAAATGTTGGATAGCAGGTTTTAAAATTTTCCGCGGACAAATGTCTTTTGTCGGATTTTCACAAGTTCATTCGCACAAAAGTCCAAAGTACAAACACGCATGCTCGGAAGCAAGGACGAGACAGAAGCGGTCGGTCTTGTAAACTAGCGTTCCTAATGGAGAATTAACATTCATGATGTGGCAAATTATGAAACCTCGAAATGCAAGCCACATTCTCTTCTTCTTTAATGGGATGATAATGAAGCTGCTTTGCTGGTGATACTGATGGAGTTATTGCAAACGAATTTTCAAAGGCTTTTTTTTCTAGTGATAGCAAGAATAATATTATTATGGTTTTTTGTTTTTTTTGGGGCAAGTTACCACAACACCATTATCCCATAGTTTTTAAGATCAAAGATACAACTATGTTGGTGTCCTTTGTTAATTTTACATTGTATTTTTAAAAATGTAGCTGCCCACTCCAAAACTGTAATTTGAAGTAAAACACATAGCTAAGTATTATTCTCCACATTTTTTTAATTGTGCATTAAAAAAAGAAAACAAATAAAATTAGACATGCTATCTGCCAATAGAACTTAACCAAAAAGTGCATTTTATGCATCCAAAAATATAGAAAATATAACAAATCAAATCATTATTATTCAACCAAAAAATAAAATAAAAGCCTCATGCATGTGTCCTGCTTCTTAATATAGGGGGTCAACAATGCCAAGAGTTGGTGAAAGCAGGGGTCCGTCATCCGGGATAATTCCGAAAAACATCTGGATTATTCTCCTGGAACTCCCGCAGCAAAGGCATATGACATACTTGGTCACAATTAATAAAGCAACCAATTTTTGGTCCAAGAAATCCTCTCCTGTTCCTGGACTGGACTTGTGTCAAAGCAATGACTCCAAAGTCAATAATAAATAACACGTTATCTCCTCCGATTCCGCAACATGTCTGTTTGACGAATGGCAGTTCAGAAACAAACTGAAAAGAATGAACTGAAAAGCGCTAAATGAAAAGCGCTAATGAAAAGCACAAAATGAAAAGCGTGAAATGAAAAGCGTGAAATGAAAAGCGCGAATCAACACTCACCAAACTTCTACTAACATGAAATTAGCAGAAGGCGTCCAAAGGGTGGCGCTAAAGAGCTGAAAAACCACGTAGTACATCAGTATGTTCGTGTTTGTTGGCCGACAATTCCTTGCCGTTTGTATGCAAGACAAAATCCAGGCACACGCCTTTGGACAAAAATCAGAGGTTTTGTCTGCGGCAAATCCGATCGTGTGTACGAGGCTTAAGATATATGACATGGATACATTTTCCATAAGTAGGCTCTCTAGCCTCACAGATGCATCAGACACGTATAGGACAAATGCAAGTGTCCACAGTAGGGTGAATTGATTGTATGGGAAAATTTCAGCAAATTAAGGCTATACCATTTATGAGAAGACTCAGAGGCAATGGGAGGTGAAGCAAGTGATCTAGAAAGGAGAGTTCCATGGGACAGCAAGGTCAGCATTAAAATAAGACAAAAGAATGGGACATAGGGGGAGACCCCCGTGTAATATATTCAGGGTCACAAAAAGAATGAGCAAGGTCAGAAGGGTCACTCAGAAAGTCAGCCCCTTACTGAGAGGGAACTGGAGTTTTTATTTTAGTAACCTACGCCAGACTGCCTTCAGTCTGGACTGTGAAATCTCCTGTTATCTTCCATATGCTATGCCCCTTATAACCTTATATACATTGCTTTTCTAGCATCTTGCGTGGAATATCAAAGATGTTTGGCAGTTTAAAAACGGATTCATATACTAATCTTACACAGTGAAATATATGTCACACTGTATAAGGTTTAAACTGACCTCCAGCCCTTCCCTTCAGTCTTGCACAGTTGTATAGACTCCTTTACTGTACTGAAATTGCTAACTAAAGCTAATTGCATGCAGTTTTTAGGTGATCTGTCACTTTTTTCCCAAATATCACATGCATTACTGAAAATGTCAATTCACTATCCCTTCATGCGGTATTTACCTCAAAAAGAAAAAAAGGCTCTGTAAATACCTCATAAAATGGCGTTTAAGTCAATTCACTAAAAGGAATAAATAAATAAATGCATGCAGTAAATAAGTAGTGGTCCAGGCGATAGTTAAGGAACCTGTTTAATTGTAGCTAGTTGTTAAGGAGGCGCAGGCCACTGGTGTCCTTAACAACCAGTAAATATCATGGTTGTTAAGGAGCAGGCGGCCACCATGTCCTTAACAACCATGACTCATCTGCTGTCAGTGGGTTCCCCAAATTCCCAGAATTGCCAGCATTTAAAAAAAAAAAAAAACAGTGGGTCTGATATGGAAGGTAACCCCACTTTAAAATTTACAAAAAATTGGCATGGAGTTCCCCCCAAAATCTATACCAGACCCTTATCTCGGCATGCAGCTCAGCAGGCCAGGAAAGGAGGGGATGAGGAGGGCCTCCTCCTAAACCATAACAGGCCACATGCCCCTTCCCAAAGCACCTTGTCCTATGTTGATGGGGACAAGGGCCTCTTCCCCACAAGGGCCTCTTTGAATAAAGGACTTGTCAAAAACGGTGTGTGTTTTTATTAACTTTGCACTTTTTTTGGGGGAATGAGTAGGGGTCATGCGGGGGTGGGATCTGGGGGCCCCCTTGTTAAAGGGGGCTTCCAGATATCCATAAGCCCTGCCCACAGACCCTCACAACCACTGCCCAGGGTTGTGGAGAAGAGGTCCTTGTTCCCATCAACATGGGGACAGGGTGCTTTGGGAAGGGGCACCCCCCCCCATGTTAAGGGCACATGGTATAGTTTAGAACAGGGATCTCCAAACTACGGCCCTCCAGCTGTTGCGGAACTACACGTCCCATGAGACACTGTAAAACTCTGACATTCACAGACATGACTAGGCATGGTGGGAATTGTAGTTTCTGAACAACTGGAGGGCTATAGTTTGGAGACCCCTGGTTTAGAACATGAGTGCTCAACCTGTGACCCCCCAGCTGTTGCATAACTACAAGTCCCATCATTCCTCTGCCTTTGGGAGTCATGCTTGTAACTGTCAGCCTTGCAATGCCTCATGGGACAGGTTGAGCACCTATGGTTTAGAAGGATGGGGGCTTGCTTGTCTCCCCCTTTCCCTGCCTGCTGGGCTGCATGCTCAGATATTTTGGGAGGAACCCCTTGATAAACCATCTAAATGACCCTGCATGTCTCCCCTGGGCTCCACTGAATGTGTTGCAATGCACATCGCATTGCATTACAGTCTTTCCCGGCTATGCTAGCTGGGGAAAGTGACAAGGTGACCCAGAAGTGTAGTCATAAACTTCACTTTCTGGGTCACAGCAAGAAGGGGAGGAGAGTGGATGTGTATCCGCTCTTCTCCTTCCCCTTTACCAGGCTGCGCAGTCGCTCGAATGCTTCCACCCGACAGGCAGGAGCCTTCCTGTCAGTTTTACACACAATCCTGGTGGCTGCAATCACTGGATTGTGTGTAAAACCCCACGCTGTCAGTGAAAGAGTTAAATGTTTGACACAACATGGCTTGCATTAAAGTACCGGTAATAGTAAAGTGCAGGTTTTATTTAAAAAAAAAAACATGTTATACTTACCTGCTCTGTGCAATGGTTTTGCACAAGGCAGTCCCGATGATCCTCTTCTCCGGTCCCCCGCCAGTGCCCTGGTCTCCTCCTGCTGCCAAATGCCCCCATAGAAAGCACCTTTCTATGGGGGCACTCATGTGTGCAAGCCCTGCCCCCCATTCCCTACTTACTGGCTATTATTCACAGCTGTGTCTCAGCCAATGAGGGGGAAGAGAGCCAAGAGAGCAGCGGCTTTCACGCACATCACTAAAGAACCACTTAGAACCACTTTAAGGGTCCTTTCACACAGGCGGTCTGCCCGGCGGACTCCGCTTGCTCAGCAGGGATTGATCCTCTGATCCCCGCTGAGCAGGCAGATGACAGGTCCATCTCCGCTCACTGTACAGAGGCAGACCTGTCAGAGCCCCGTTCTCTTCTATGGGGAGATCGGATGAAAACAGACCACCTGTCCCTTTTCATCCGATCCCATCCTCCAGACGGATAGAAAATAGGGTCACTATCCATCTGGATTTCACAGACAGGATCAGATCGGATAGCAGCGGGTGTCAGCGGACATGGCACCGCTGACATCCGCCGCTCCATAGGAGTGAATGGAGGCTCCAATCAAGTCTGCCTGAAAAACCGACAGGCGGACCTTTGACATCCTGTTTATTTGAAAGACCTGTCCAACAAACAACAATAGATATGAATGTGTGTTAGGGACCTTAGATTGTAAGCTCCTTGAGGGTAGGAACCAATGTGAATGTACAATGTATATGTAAAGCGCTGCGTAAATTGACGACGCTATATAAGTACCTTAAATAATTGAAAATAAATAAATAGATCAAAGTTTACAATTTTTTTAGAACAGGGGACCGTAAAACATGAACATGAAAACATGATAGTGCACTCATGTACTTTGCAGGTCCATTGTGGAGGTAGAGTTGCCACCTCATCCCTTTAAACCCGAACACGTATGAATTACACAGGTTTTGAGGTTAATTTATTGCACATAAGGCACCAAGTGAGTTTAATTACCACCTTAATCAGCCACAGAACCTGTGTAATTAATATGTGCTTGGGTTTAAAGGGATGAGGTGGCAACTCTATGTGGAGGTTCGTTAGGGTGCCAAAAAAAATACATACATCTATTTTTTTTCTGTCAATTTATTATTTAACTTTATTATATTCCCAGAGGTTCAAAAGATTATATATATATAATATATATATATATATATATATATATATATATATATTTATAATCTTTTGAACCTCTGGGAATATAATAAAGTTAAATAATAAATTGACAGAAAAAAATATAATAAATTGACAGAAAAAAAATACATATATATATATATATATATATATATATATATATATATATATATCATACCACAAAAATGATATATGTATACAGTGTTACTTATTTACAAAGATTCATAACAGTTTTTGAAATTTTCTAAAATAAATTCTGTTAGCATCTGTGTATTTTATTTAAACATACTGCAGGAAACCCTCACTGCATTTTAATCTCTTTGTATTAAAAATGTTGAACAAGTGAGATTTTATTCTATTGCAGTAGTTTGCTGCCCTAGATAAAATGACAGAGTCGCAGAGATGAGCCCGAAAATGGCATTTAGAGAAGGAGGTGAGAGGGGCTGCTACTTTAATTAATGGATGATCCACTAGAATCACAAGGAAAGGTCTGAGTTGTAGATAGTGGCCTCCCTCTGAGCCTCTCTGGGATATAATGAGAGAGCTGTGTTCATTACTGGCAGCTGAGGGCTAGGGTCACTGGGAATGGATTTGCAAGGCCCTCATTGAGGGATCACTACATGCTGAGAGGAGCTGGCCATGCTCAGGGACACCTGGTCATTAACATTGCTAATTAGCAGCCATTAATCAGGACTCTCGGTTCTTTCTCTCTGTATGTGTGTGCATGTTTCGCTGGCTCAGGCCAACCAGCTGAATAGGAAGATTGTTTCCGTACCTCGGAAAGAGGTGGAATGACAGTAGTTCCCATCCACTGGAGATGAAATGGATTAAGGAAAAAGGTTAGAGAACAGTTTAAGATGAGCCGGGTGAGACTGCCATGTAAGAAGACCTGAGCAGGACGGAATCAATCACCTATAATTAGTAGCATATTCTCTAAGCCATTGCTAATCAGTGTGCGAGCTTCCGTGTAACCTCCGCATTTGTTAAATAGGCGTGTCTTCACCTTGGAGTTTTTATGTGCCGTCATCTGGCAAATGGTTAGATGTTGGCAAATGTTTCTGGTCCTTTCCTGAGACACAGAGTTATAAGCAAATAGCCAACTTCTCATAACGATAGTTACTAGTCCAACAGTGAGTAATAATGATATAACTCACAGCTATAAATTCACTTCAGCAGATTAAAAAAAAGAAAAAAAAACTGGCTGTGGATTAAATGGCCATTTTAATATTGTTGCCTACTGTACAAAATTAATACAGTATAATAATTAATAAAATCCAAACCAAAAGGAAAACAGACAGTGTGCTTGTAGCAACCACTTACATGCTAGCATTGGTTTTATAGCCTGCAGTAGAGAAGGGACAGCTGAAATTTGACTAGCTGCTCTAGATTTTATAAAGTTAGGTAAAATTATTCAAGTAAACTTGTGCAGCTTTTAAATTAAATGTACACATAATGTAATGAGTGATTTATTTTGTTAAAAAAAAAGCGCTACTTAGCACCCATAAATGAAACATATTTGAATTTTTGTTGGCATTAGTGAAGCTGTTGCCATTAACCACTTACAGACCGGAAGATTTTCCCCCTTAATGACCAGGCCAATTTTTTGCGATACGGCACTGCGTTGCTTTAACTCACAATTGCACGGTCGTGTGACGCTGTACCCAACCAAAATCCTTTTTTTCCCACAAATAGAGCTTTCTTTTGGTGGTATTTGATTACCTTTGCTGTTTTTTATTTTTTGCATTATAAACAAAAAAAGAGCGACAATTTAAAAATAAAAAACAATATTTTTTACTTTTTCCTATAATAAATATCCCAAAAAATAAAAAAAACAAATTTCTTCATCAGTTTAGGCCAATATGTATTCTTCTATATATTTTTGGTAAAAAAAAATTGCAATAAGCGTACATTGATTGGTTAGCGCAAAAGTTATAGCATCTACAAAATAGGGGATAGATTTACGACATTTTTTTTTTTTTTTACTAGTAATGTCGGCGATCTGCGATTTTTAGCTGGACTGCAACATTGTGGCAGACAGATCGGACACTTTTGACACTTTTTTGGGACCATTGACACTTATACAGCAAACAGTGCTATAAAAATGCACCGATTACTGTGTAAATGTCACTGGCAGGGAAAGGGTTAACACTTGGGGCGGTCAAGGGATGAAATGTGTTCCCTGGGAGGTTTTTCTAACTGTGGGGAGATGGCACTGACTGGAGGAGGAGACATAGTGCTGTTCCCAATCACTAGGAACAGCAGATCTGTCTCTCCTCCCCTGTCTGGCTCTCTTTCCCACAATCAAGGGTGGCCGGCGGACATCGTGGCCACGCGCATCGGGTCCCCTGCTATGGTTTTTAAAGGAGACCACGTACACCTACGGGGATTTGCCTGAACAAGCCGATCTGCCGCAGTATAATGACGGCGGCTGGTCGGCAAGTGGTTAAAGGAGAAGTATAGCCAAAGCTCGTTTGGCTGTTCTTCTCCTGTGGATCATATGAGTGCAGTTCGTTCTGCACTCCCGTGACCAGTTTCCAGCAGACAGCAGCTGTCAGCTGACATCACAAAGCCGGTCCAGGCTAAGGAAAGATCACAACAATATGGTCTAGATCCACCCACAATCCTGGACCGGCATAGCATCTCAGCGAGGGTGAGGGAGGAGCAGACAACGGTGACTGACAGTTACCATCTCTCAGCTCAGGGAGCTCTGAGAACCGTGCGATCAGTGATGTTTGATCGATTGGTTCTTAGTCTTAGAGCCGGCAGGGGATAGATGCAGCATTCGCCAAGGTAAGTATAATTCTTTAAAAAAAAAAAAAGAAACCCAAACTTCTCTTTTAATGTTGCAGCCCAGGGAGTCTCCAGAGTAGAGGGGGACCAATATACAGGTTTCTCTTCCCCTCCCCTCCTAGGCAAATACTATATATTCAAGGTCCAGGGCAAGTTGTATTTTTATAGCTAATTGGCTGGGTTTGAAGCTTTCTAAAGTCTTTGCATTTTAAATTCCTAGATAGATCAACAGAAAATAACTTTATCTAGCCACCCCATACTAGGTAAAACAAAACAAAAAACCCTATTCTTTACAGCCAAGGAAGCTGTATCTGCAGCTCAGTTTACACTCGGGCACAGATCCTGTGTGCCGGCACGACTGAACTCTTGCGCATGCACAGGCATACCTCTCAACCTTCTAAGATAGGAATGAGGAACACCTATTAGCAAAAGTATGTAGGCATAGGACACGTGATCGTCACTTCCTGTTGCCGTACAGCCACGTCCTTGCCATACAGGACGTGGCCGTACGGCAACCGGAAGTGACGATCGTGTACCACCGGAAGTGACGTTCTGAGTGTTTTGATGAGGAAATACGAGTGGAATTTGAAATTTAACATGCTCGTCGCTAACCTTTGATATCTCTGGCATCTTACCTCATACCAATGCGATTATCTCACCACCTTCTGTTAAGTGCACGACCATTAGGCTGGTGATGTAAGATATGTTTGTTTAATAAACTTTGTAAATGGTATCACACTATTCAGAGTTTATTTTCTCCACATACTATGATTACCTTTAGATCATCATCTATGGGGACATCGTTTTAATCTGATGTGCTGACTGCTCTTTTTGCCAAAATATGAGAGTGTGAGGCAATACTAGCTGGTGAGTGTACATCTGAATAGGGAAGTGGGACCACGTATATTCACATGGTGTGGTAACAGCTGGGTTTTCGATATTATAAAATCTGATTGTGAAGTTGCTAATGGACTAGTAATTAGTTTTATGCTAACCTGTGCACTCTTTCACTAAGGGGTTCTCTGTCTTATTGAGTGTCTTTTGTTCCTAAGCGCTACTTTTTACCTCCTTTTTATACATATGCTTGTAGGTAATAATGTTCTAATATCTGCTCTTTTTTTAGTGGCTGCTCTATAATATTAAATTGTTTACTTATTTTGTATTGATCTGTGGCGCGGTGTTCTGATCTCGGTAGAGGGTGTATCGTTTAGATCGGTTCAGTTTTTGAGATTTCAGGCACTCCCTGCAACACAAATGTCATTTTGTTGAGATACTCCCAATAGGAAATCACATCTAAATAGATGCAGACCCTGCAGTTATCCTCATCAGAGCCCTGAAGGTGCAGCAGTTGATTAATATTTATGAAACTACTCCCATTAGATTCATTTTCCACATGAACACTGACAAACAAACTTTCTTCAGAATAACAAAAGGTATCAATCTGCAACAAAGTTTGTTCCTTAATCCTTAATTCTTGCAATGTACATAGATCACCCAGAGGGGAATTTTTTTTTAGCAACAAAAGTGGAGTTAATCTTTAATTTCAGTTGTAAATCCACTAAAAAAATTCCAGGTGCATGAAAACAAATGGAGTTCAAAGTCTTGGGAACCAATTTACACTTAACCTTCTAGACACGTTACAGTAACACCAATTACATGTGTTAGTGTGGTGTAGTGCCATACATTCTTAATGGCATCAAGTGCTAACCCAATAAATTTCTAAGGCACATGCATTGTAGCACACCACAACTGCATTATAACCCCAACTGCAAATACACTCCAAATGCATCAAAATAAAAGTTTTCTTTCTTTAGTAAAGAGCCACAGACTGAAAGAAAAGCCAATGCCAGCATGCTGCAGAAAAGGAGTCTTGATCTCTGTGTGGAAGCAGTGGTCTATCTGCAGAGGTTCCACATGCCTGATACCAAGTGAGATCTTGCACCAAGAGCAAGGGTTCTCCTCTGTAGTATGCTGGTAGGGGACAGACTTTTCTACTCAGGAGCTTCCGTTTCCAGTTGACACCTATTACGGAGAAACGCGCCAGGTGGAGCCACATCTGTGATGTCATCACGCACGAGCTGGCAGATGAGGACCATGGCCATGTCTGCATTTGTGTCTAAACCCCTCTGTTTTTATCTTCTAAGTGTAAGTGCATTTTTACCTTTAATAAAACGTATGGTTTTAATATACTGCACTATGAAAAGTCCTCCTCTTTCCACCTTTGCATGAGAGTGACAGTGAGCCTGTGAGCATATGCCCCTCGATGTATCCACTGATTGCCTCGGATGACATCGCTATGGGGATTTGATCGGTATGATCCTTCCCCACCTGCTGGGCTCTGTAGATGATTTATATAATGAGATAGATCTCTATAACTTAAGATCCTAATTGTCTGGTAAGAGGTGTGAATCCATGTGGGAATGGCAACCATATGAGCACATTTCACGATAAGTTTGTCAGATGCAGAACACTTTTAAATCACTGAAGGATTCACCTATCAAGTGGATGTTCTATTCAAGATTTATTTAATGAACTGTCACTCAGGATGTGAATCAATTTATTGAATTTTGTGATAATGCATTTAGAGTTGTTTCTTTTGTTGTGATTACTTAGAGAAGCGCATTGGTATTTTTAATTATTCTACCCAGCTTGTGGCTGCTTTCTAAAGAAAACAAACTTTAGGACTTTGCACACTTTTGATACACCTAGAATGTGAAAAGTTCAGTGTGTATTTCAAATTTAAAAAAAAGGGGAAATTGTAAAACTGAACAAGATTCGCTCAGCAGCTGTATGGTCATGCCGTGGGTGTGTTAGCACTTCAATTGCTTCAAGACTAGATGTGCAACTGTCCCAGAATGCCAGGACAGTCTGGCATTTGGACCTCATCAAAGGTACTGTGTCCAGGGTGATGTCCCTCAATAAGGCACTTATTATGGTGAAAAGGGGCAGCGAGTGGGTGGTCCCTATATAAATAAAGTCAGGGCACTCGGTTAAGTATGTGGGGGATCTGGGCACATATGAATTTATGATTTGCAAATCATTGCATTCTGTTTTAATGTAGATTTTACACAGTGCCCCAACTGTTTTGGAATTGGGGTTGTAAGTATGCAAAACTCTGATGAATCGACAAACTGTTAGTCTTGTGACCAAGCTCTCCTCCTATGACACAGAAAGCTCTGTGGAATACAACTGAAATAGTCCAATGTTTAGAAAATAATGTTGATGACTTTCCTTAATGAACAGGTTCCTCAGTGATGTCCATAAGAACTATTGCATAAAGTTTTCACCACCGCATATTTTTAAAGAGCTAGTTCACCCAAAAGTGGTAATAATTGGGGGATCTGGCAGGGGGGGCCAGAGTAGTAAATTCAGTCGGTATATGCAGTAAAGCATGCTTATTATACTCATTGTGTAACCTAAGGGGTTAATCCTCCACATTGTGTAAAAAGGTTGTTTGATCCTATTTTCTCTGATCCTTCCCTTCTTCCGCTGTCCCCAATCCATCTCCTGATAAGACAAAGCCTTTGGGGGCACTCTGCCCATGCTCAGTTTGGTGTGTATTGCTAGAGGTTGTTTTTTTCTTGGGAGGGTGCATGTGATCAGAACAGAGCCAATCAGCACTGTTCAGACAGAGGGTCATGGGTCCTGCAGCCTCATAGGACAGTCAGAGTAGATTGAAAACTCCTCCTACAAGCTTTAACCAGACACTGATAGAAGTCACAAGACTGCTATATACTGCTGATGAGCAAAGGTATTTAGCAGTTTATATTTACTAAAATAATTGCATTTCCATGTTCTGTGTACTGTTGGAGAACAGATATAGTAAATGTAGGGTCCTGGGTTTAGTAACACTTTAACTCCCTAGCGCCCAACCCGTGGCCCTTTATCATTTATTTTGTGGCCTCCCTGAGTCCCCCATAGACAGTATTCTGTGTTTCCCTTACCTAGGTGCTTATTCAGGCTAGTGTTAGACTGGGTTCAAGTAGTTTTATGCCCCGTACACACGGTCGGATTTTCCGACGGAAAAAGTGTGATAGGACCTTGTTGTCGGAAATTCCGACCGTGTGTGGGCTCCATCACACATTTTCCATCGGATTTTCCGACACACAAAGTTTGAGAGCAGGATATAAAATTTTCCGACAACAAAATCCATTGTCGGAAATTCCGATCGTGTGTACACAAATCCGACGGACAAAGTGGCACGCATGCTCAGAATAAATAAAGAGATGAAAGCTATTGGCCACTGCCCCGTTTATAGTCCAGACGTACGTGTTTTACGTCACCGCGTTTAGAACTATCGGATTTTCCAACAACTTTGTGTGACCGTGTGTATGCAAGACAAGTTTGAGCCAACATCCGTCGGAAAAAATCCTAGGATTTTGTTGTCGAAATGTCCGAACAAAGTCCGACCGTGTGTACGGGGCAAAAAGGTTTGGCTTATTTCTTTTGCATCTTACTTGTTCCTGTGCTGTCTATCTGTTTTCTCTTTTTATGTTTTTTTTTAACTCTGATCTTTTCCAATTGGCCTTAAGATATATATCAAATGTGACACAAGTGGTCTGTAAGAAAATTATAGGGAGCACAGATTTGAGAACAGAGGCTTTAATAGAAAAGATCTCTAGCAGTCTCATACAATGTGTCTCCAGTCCATGACCATGTTATGAAGCAAATCTTTTACAGACTCCAACAGTTCCTACAGGAAGTTTGCCGTCTTTAGCCATCTCCTGTAGCACAGCTGCAGTCTCTAACAATCTCTTGTTGCATGTCCATAGTCTTTGCCTATTCCCTGTTGCATGTCTGCACTCTCTGAGAGCTTTCTGAAGCATTACATTCAATGAATATTACGTGCAGCCATTTGGTGACATTAGGGCCATGCTTGAGGCTCCCTATATCATGAGAGTAGACCAATCTTGCTGTAGCATTTATAACACTACTGCACTAATTTTGGGAAGAATGACCCTTTAAGATAAAGGCTCAATTCATTAAGCTATATATTGCTTTTTAAAAAGACATATTTGTTAGCAATGACAGGCAACAAGAGCTGAATATGATTGTCACATGATTGCCTGAATTAAAAAGAATCCGTCACAATATCTTTAATTATCATAATGTGCAAGATATGTACTTGTCCCCTTATTTAGCTTAGTTTGTAGGCAGATTGCTTATTGTAGTTAGCTAGCCAGCTCGGCTGCCCAAGTCAGAGAGAAGGGGTTAATGTTTTACTGACTTCTCTCTGGGAAAGTTTGCAGGCTTTTTGAGGTCTGGCCTCCCATCCTGTGTATTATAAAAGGGGAGAAGTTCGGGTCCCAGAAAGCGGAAACTATTGAAGAAGAAGGTTGCTGGGACCTGTTGTCCACTTCAGGAACACCAAATCGTCAGGACACCGTAAAGATGGACACCACCTCCCAGAATCTTCCAATTATGGACTTTACCCATAAGGACTTTGCCTGTGCAGGTATGCCGAGGCAGTCACAATTAGTGTTAGGTAGGGAAAGGACATTTTACTCTGTTGCACCTGTTGTTTCAACTGCTTTGAGCCTGGTCTAAAGTTATTCTAAAGGGGTGCATGTTGGGCCCTGGCATATTCCTAAGAACCTGGGTCTGTAATAGCACTATGGGGTATGTGTAACCCCGCTAAAAAAGAATACCTTGCAAGGCAAAGAACAGGAGTTAGTTGCCACGGGTAACTGAAAGGAAGAATAGCTACAGAAACCAGTCATTTGGCGCGGTACCTGGTTTGGCATGGTACCTGGTTAGGTGACAGGTCCTCCTTTAATGAGGGGGGCGGTGCTCTGGCTACCTTCCTAGCTGACAGTCTCCTCCAGTCACTAGGAGCAGACTAGTGTTACAGAGATCTAAGGACTAAACTCCAGGTACGGGAAGGAAAGAGTTAAAGGAGAAATATGGACAAAGCTTTTTTGTATAGATCACAGGAGTGCAATGGTTCTGTACTCCTGTGTCCCTGTGTGTTTGTTTTTTAAAAATTCCAAACTTCTCTTTTAATGAGCACGCATGGGGCCTGCTAGGTGCTCAGCGGGACTCCATTCTGATACTGGGAGTGAGGTAACAGAGGTACACTGGACTGGTGGAGAGGGCGAAGGCTCTGCATGTTCTTCCTAATGCAAACATACATCAGTTACGATTGTGTAGTGACATGGGACAAGACATCGCAACGAAGCAACTGTGTATATCACTGCTGCACACACGTGGCTCATCTCTGAGTCAGGGACTGCCTAAACCTTTTATTCTTCACATGATCGGAGCCTCTGCCTGGTCGTGGGCATTGGTGAGCACCAGCGGCGGCCCGTCCATAAGGGATGCAGGGTTGCCACCCCCCTAATCTCTATGCGTCCGACCCCTAATCTCCATGCAGGGCACCAGACTCATAGGGTTCTGCGGGTGTTTTTTTTTTTGAGAAGCACGCGATTAGAGCCTGAGGCTCTAATTGACTTCAAAAAGGGTGGGCTCTGGGCATAGAGCACTGTGCCCTGAGCCCACCCACTTGTGACAATAGCGAATCAACATTCGCTATTGTCTTCCTGCTTCTCCTCCCAGCCAATCAGGACAGAAAGGGGGTCCTAAGACCGGATTGGCCGTGAGGAGAAGCGACTGGATTGGCTGGAAGGAGAAGCTGGGGAAGCTGAAGTAGCTGCCTGGGACCTGGATGGGGTAAGTGCAGGGCTGGCGGGCTTGCTTGTGAACGGGGCTGGTGGGGAGTCGGCAGCCAACAAACCCACCCCACCCCAAAATGAAGCACCAGCCACCACTGGTGAGCACCCCTTCAGGTAAGGTGTTACCAAAGGTGCATGGGCACAGTAGACCCCACTCACAAACTTGCTGTACTGAAGATGATTCTGGGCATGACAATTGTCATTCTCACTACCTTATGCTGATAACACATGCACTTTCCTGAGGGGTCATAGAAGTACAGTATAATATAACTAAGCCTTATAGTTATAAGGACCATAAACCACTACAGGACTGTGCAATACTGCAGTTGTTTTGTACCATGTAGACACCATGAGTTTGCAGCATTAGTTCAGGGAGTTAACAGAACTGTCATGACCAGTTCCCTTATTCTGTCATGACCAGTTCTTTTATCCCAAGCTATGCCATTTCGGTTTTTTTTCCCAGTTCCAGTATAAACGTACAGCCAGCTATGATTTTATTAAACTGACAAAAAAATTCAAAATTCTTTGCAACTGTAGCAGCAGTACTCCAATGACGCGTACACACGATCGGACATTCCGACAACAAAATCCATGGATTTTTTCTGACAGATGTTGGTTCAGACTTGTTTTGCTTACACACGGTCACACAAATCTTGTCAGAAATTCCGAACGTCAAGAACATACAACATGTGCGACAAGCCGAGAAAAATGAAGTTCAATAGCTAGTGCGGCTCTTCTGCTTGATTCCGAGCATGCCTGGAACTTTGTGCGTCGGAATTGTGTACACACGATCGGAATTTACGAAAACTGATTTTGTTGTCGGAAAATTTGAGAATCAGCTCTCAAATTTTGTGTGACGGAAATTCCGATGGAAAATGTCCAATGGAGCCTACACACGGTCGGAATTTTTGACAGTAAGCTCCCATCGAACATTTTCCGTCGGAAAATCCGACCGTGTGTACGGGGCATTAGGGTTTGTTCACACCATGTCCATTGAGTTGTTTTTCCCCACTCCAACACAAATTTATGGTGTGAACAGGGCCCAAAGATAACAATTGTGAAGTGTGAACAAGAGTTCCCAAAGTTTTCTAATTCTCTGAATCACCTAATGCAAGCTAAGCGTTTATGTATTGTAAAAACTATTGATGCATAGATAGACACTTGGCTGTAAATCGTACATTTCCTGCAGCAAATGCAATATCAGAAGCCTCTCTACTGGGACGCTAATAAGTGAAGATTTTCTGTCCCAGTAGGTTGCCCTTCACAGCCAGGTATGGGTCTGTATTGATGGGCTTTTGGTTGCTTCAAGCTAGTTTTACATTCTCTTACAAATCAATTGCAGGTCAAAGGCACCTGTCAATACATTCTGAATGATCTTGGAAGCTTCTCAAACTGATGTCAAACTCATGCCGTTGATACAAGCCCAACAAGCCCAAATCTCATAGACACAGGTCCTATGG
Organism: Aquarana catesbeiana; assembly: GCF_042186555.1. Lineage (NCBI taxonomy): Eukaryota > Metazoa > Chordata > Amphibia > Anura > Ranidae > Aquarana > Aquarana catesbeiana. Next base: position 239,648,767 of record NC_133327.1, read on the forward strand.
GTGATCTATCCAGTTCTCTTGGGTACCATTCAACACAAGAGGGATGGGTGTCAATTTCAACCGATGACACCCCTATAATTACCACACTGTTTTCAAATGTATCAGGATATAGTTAAAAAAAATAACTACCACAATGAATTAGTGCATAGAGTTCACAGGTTAGAACAAATGCATCAATATTTATACATATAAAATGAACAAAATGGCCAGCTATCATGTACTACTCCCTTTTAAATCTCCACAAACATTGCATATGATTCTCAATTTAGAACCGGGGACTGAAGGTGAACTGAACGGTATACTGGGGGTTATTTACTAAAGGAAAATCCACTTTGCACTACAAGTGCACTGCAAGTGCACTTGAAAGTGCAATGAAAGTGCACTTGGAAGTAAAGTCGCTGTAGATCCGAGGGGGACATGCAAGGAAGATAAAAAACAGCCTTTTAGCTTGTACATGATTGGATGATAAAATGAGCAGAGCTTCCCCTCATTTCAAATCTACCCCTTATGCCGCGTACACACGGTCGGACTTTTCAGCTACAAAAGTCCGACAGCCTGTCCGACAGACTTTCGACGGACTTTCGACGGACTTGCGGCGGACTTTCTAACGAACAGACTTGCCTACACACGATCACACAAAAGTCCGTCGAATTCTTACGTGATGACGTACACCGGACTAAAATAAGGAAGTTGATAGCCAGTAGCCAATAGCTGCCCTAGCGCGGGTTTTTGTCCGTCGGACTAGCATACAGACGAGCGGATTTTTCGACCGGACTCGAGTCCGTCGGAAAGATTTGAAGCATGTTTCAAATCTAAAGTCCGTCGGATTTGAGGCTGAAAAAGTCAGTTGAAAGTCCGGAGAAGCCCACACACGATCGGATTACCAGCCAGCTTTAGTCCGTCAGCGTCCGTTGGACTTTTGTAGACGAAAAGTCCGACCGTGTGTACGCGGCATTAGATTTAGAGCGACTGCACTTCCAAGTGCACTTGCAGTGCCCTTGTAGTGCAAAGTAACAGACAATAACCCCCATTGTCTGTGTATATACTGTTCAAATTTATTTAATAATCCCACTTGTCTATACTTTGCAAATACCCAAATTATAAAATGTGTAGTGGTAACCAAGGTTATTTAGGAGGAGATTTTATTTTAACAAGAAGAAGTACCCTATGAAACTTTTACATGTTTCCCATTAGGGGTTTATGTACCACTTGCTGAGAAACTGTTTTGTAATTCTTATCAACCTGATTTTTTCCTTTCAATTTTATTAGTGAAAGCTGTGCTTCAGGGTATAATTCACCTTTGTATTGTTATTGTGAAATTGAACATCCAGCACCACCATCTGATGCATTACATCCTCTCCAGAGCCTATTACCTACTGAGGGTGAATGATATGAGATGGTGGCACTGGATATCACGTGAATTCTGTTACCAATAAACACTACCCCAGTATGCACATTTTTATACCGGGGTTACTTTTATGATGAGCTTGGTGATCCAAGAGAAAGTCCCCTGGTAGCAAGGCTGATTTTCTCCTAGGAGTGGTGTCTTTTACTACCGTTTTAAGTAATTAGATTAAAGTGGTTGAAGACCCTTACATATACCCAGAGAAGTGACTGGCCTCAGGTTATACACAGAGATGAAACAAATCCTCGTACATAAGTTGTACCTGTTTACCTGCAGCTATTTCTTCTGTAGATAATTCTAAAAACACACAGATCAAAGGATTTTTAATCAGCTCTAGCACCAGCGGGCAGGGATCTGAAGTCTCACAGTGCAGATCTCAGCAAGGGCAGCTCTAAAAGGAGGAGTCCTAATTGGAGAGAAGTGACAACCCTCCTCCTCACAGTACTTGGGAACATGCAGAGCTGTGGCTGTCAATCATAGGTTGTATGCTGGAGCTCTTCTCCCCATCACATTTTTTAACTCTTGGTGTCTGGAAAAGCTGTCAGAAGTGACTTATACAGATATCAGAGGTACGAGGTGGCAGAGAGTAATTGGACTCAGTGCTTTGGATAGAGACAAGTACACATTATAGAAAGATGTGCTTTGTTTATTTTTCATGTCTGAGGTTTACAACCACTTTAAGTGTTATATAGTTTACATGTCTGTTCTCAGACTAATGTACAGTGCATATTGATATCACAACCATAATGTTCATAATAAATATATATACTGTTTTACTGTCAGTAAAAGAAAACAAGGCCTTGAATTATATACCACGGGTGTTAAGCCGACATACATAATATAGATTCAGTATTGATTAAGAATCTTAACATCATCAGTGTTCAGAAGTAACTTTTTTTCTTTAATTCAAACTATTCACAAATCACAATGAGGAAATGTTCCACTTGGGTGCAGACCTTTATGGTGCGTTACTACATGCACATTAACGTGTGCTGCAGTAAGATATTCCATTCATTTTGAATAGGCTGCTAATGCACCACGATGGACCTTTAAACCTACCTGTTTTTTGTTTGTTTTTTTGCAGCAAATCAAACTACCCAGATGGTTCACTTAATGAATTTGGTGAGCTTTGGTGGGTCAGAGATTTATCAATGTTCCTTAGATTAAAAAAATAACTTTAATTTGGGGACAGGAGAGGACTGAGAACTTTCAGTCTGGGGGAACACAACCTGATAACTCTTTTAAGAAAGGAACCGCTAAAATGCACAATGTAAAGTGGGTTGTGGTACCACAGTGATTGTTGGCAGAAATCCTTGAAGTTGGATAGGGATTGGACATATTTGTTGGATATAAAAATGCAACTGCAGTCACACATAGGGTATATAATGGGAGGGCAGATTTAATCTAGATAGATAGATTGTATATAGACTAAACCTGCTCTCTGTTCAGACTTGCAGTCTTAGCCTTCCAGAACCAACTTTCTTTGTATCTCATGGCATTAAGTCTTTTAATCTTTTAAAGATGGTGCTGTAGGACTTTGCCAGGTTCTGTGATCGCATTATGAAAGGGGGGCAGGTAGCTTTATAATATACAGAAACTTTCACTGACTGCGAGCCCTGCTCTGATAGAGTTCACTTATGGCAGCAGTCCAACATATCTTATTTGTAGTGGCTTGGGGAGAAAATGCTCACTGAGCCAGTCCTCCCCAGGTAGAGTACACAATCACCAGATTCAGCTACAGTCTGCCTCTATTATTTTAAAATATTTTATGATTACAATTATTTATTCATTTACTATATGTGACAAATATTGATGATCAAAACATACAGTGCTCACTTGAAGTAAAACACTTTTAGATTAATTATCTACAGAAATATTGTTAATATCTTTTTTTTTATTTATTTATTTATTTTTTATGAAAATCGATTCAGGCTGCTTCATGTGTTTTACAATGCGGCTACATATTTTTTTTACATAATTATTTCTTTAAAAGCTAAAGCATATTTTTAGCTTTTATAGGTATTTTTTAGCAATTTTTAGGAAGCTGGACATTTAATAAAAAATAAATAAAAATCCATGTCCTGGCTATAGGTCAAGTCGTATATACCTTAAGGTTCCTTAGAAAACAGCTTGGCAAAGAATACAGTGAATTTCATTTCACGCTATTCCATTGTAGAAAATCACTTTTATAAGTGGCCATCACAGCAACAAACATGTTCATCCAATTGTTAATAAATCTCAGCCTTTTCAAGAGCACTCTCAAGCAACACTTGACTCAAAAATGGGACAAATAATTAGAAAGAACAAAATTAACTTAAGATGGTCTAAAGATTCATTTGGACAAAGTGTTCAGAAAAGGTATTCTGCTGAGACAATCTGTACATCCTTGTAAGACAAATGTGCAATTTTCTTCAACAGCTGCTCCTGCCTACCTTCCACAATAACAGACCAGAAAACTACAAGTTGCTTCACGTGTACACAAAGTTTGCAACGGTGAGGCTTAAATAGCAGACAAACCCCCAGCTATAGAGAAATTCAACTGAGCTGTAAAATCCATAATATGATTTCAGCACTTCATGGGAAAGTTTAATGTTGAAGGGAAAAGTGCACAATGAGCAGCTGAGAAAAAGTTGCATTCTGGCACAGAATCATGCAAATGGGGCACATTCTTCAGTATTCTCATGACGGATTGCCTCTGAACCCACTGAGCCAGGCCGCTGAAATGCTAATGAGGGGAGATGCATCAATGATCTGTGTCATCTCAGAGGCTTGGGAAGGGGGCTGCACAGAGGGAGAATGGGGCAACAGACTTTTTTTTTTTTATATAAGAAGGGTGACTGAATGCATATCTTAAAAATATACCTTGAATTACCATGCAGAGCAGACTGTTTCTGAAACTACAGACATGTGGATTAAACAGCACATCACGCTGATCCTGATCTTATCCTAACTTAACTCTTGGTAACTGTGTTCTAATTAATTTGGCCATGTTTGTGTGCATATGTTCCACAGCATTCAGATAACATAGTGACATTTACCTTGTGAACACCAATGGATCAGAAGCCGTTTTCCTGGCACTGAAGCCGGTCATACACATATAGATTCCTCCATCCACACTACACAGCGCGGATGGATAAATCTCCCACTGCAGTTATTGTTTTGTGACAACTGATGCAGCCGCTGTTTGGTAGGTAATTTTCTGCCTGACTCCTTCAATAGTCCGATCACACAATGTTAAGCAGGAGGCAGCGGACAGGGGACACCGATTGATCAAATTTTGGCTAGCTCAGGAACCGGTCCAAATTTGCACAGTTTATGGTTAGAAGTTAAAGCTAAGCAGACTGCACCGCTCCAGACCTGTGCTTCACTTCACTGAAGATGCCCAAGGTGCTGATTCAAAAAGCCAGTCTCCATTCAAATACACGAATGAATAGAAGATGCACACCAAAATCCACTCTTCTAAACACTTTTAGGCCTTGTTCACATGTGCGTCACTACCATGTGTTTAAGATGCATTTATTCAGTATTTTTAAAGCCTTAAAACCGCCCTTTAACGCCTGTATTATATTATTACAACACACGGTGCTGTTCACAGAGATGCAGTAGCGTTGTGTTGTGTTAAAAATTAAGTAGCATGTCACTTTCATGAGGCATTAATGTTTCAAGAGTGTGCCACATGTTTAGAAGAATAAAAATTGATATCGTTAATAGGTACCATCATCCTAAACATGAATAGAACAAAGTGGGGTAATGTTTGTCAGCCACCTCCATTGATTTCACCTTAACAGAACCTATAGCAATTATGGTGTGTTAATGAAGCATTTATAAAGTGTTAGCTGGGCACTGGGGGAGAAGCAGCGGTGGTTCCTGTATCCCAGAATGCACTGGAAAATAATAGAGAACTGGGACACAGCTGCTCCAGACACTTCCTGTTTGTACAGAGCAGCTGTGTAGTAAGACCATTTACTATGCAGGCAAAATCATCAAGCCAACCAGCAATACTGTCCATGTCAGGCAGGAGCAGAGGCATTGAGCATTATTGTCAGTGGCAAAGCTTTTTGCTTCAGCAAAGTTCAGCTGGACCAAACCAAGTGTCAAAGAGATCAAAGTATACTAATCCATTTAATCCAGAATTCTAAAAATGTCTGCTATTTCAACACAACCTAATCACACCTCAAAGAAGATTGTTTCCTCTTTTTCACTTCCCCTTTAACCGATTGCCGACCAGCTGCCGTCATTATACGGCGGCAGGTCGGCTCATTCCCGCGAATAGACGTAGCTGTACGCTGGCTCCTTTAACAGCCATAGAAGGCGTGCTCCACAGAGAGCCAGAATGGGGGTCTGTCAATGTAAACAAACAGATCCCCATTCTGTCAGGGGAGTACAGAGTGATCGTCTGTTCCTAGTGATCAGGAACAGCAACAACATCTCTCTGTACTCCTAGTCAGTCACACCCCCCCCCCCACAGTTAGAAACACCTCCCAGGAAACACATTTAACCCCTTGATCACCCCTGGTGTTAACCCCTTCCCTGCCAGTGTCATTTATACAGTAATCACTGCATTTTTATAGCACTGATCGCTGTATAAATGTCACTGGTCCCAAAAAAAGTGTCAAAAGTGTCCAATCTGTCTGCCACAATGTCGCAGTCCCACTAAAAATTGCTGATCACCGCCATTACTAGTAAAAAAAAAAAATTTAATAAAAATGGCATAATAATATCCCCTATTTTGTAGACGCTATAACTTTTGCGCAAACCAATCAATATATGCCTATTGCGTTTTTTTTTTTACCAAAAATATGTAGAATACATATTGTCCCAAACTGATGAAGAAATTTTTTTTTTATTTATTTTTTTTGGATATTTATTATAGCAAAAAGTAAAAGATTTTTTTGGGGGTTTTTTTGTAAATTGTCGGTCTTTTATTGTTTATAGCGCAAAAAATAAAAAACGCAGAGGTGATCAAATACCACCAAAAGAAAGCTCTATTTGTGGGAAAAAAGGACGTTAATTTTGTTCAGGTACAGCGTTGCACATCCGCGCAATTGCCAGTAAAAGCGATGCAGTGCCGCATCGCAAAAAATGGCCTGGTCATTAAGGGGGAAAATCTTCCGTGGTTGAAGTGGTTAAGTACTTCCCACTAGAAAAGCAACACTTTCATAGCCATTTATCAAGCATTCTTGAAGCTTTCTCAATGCTTAAAAATGCAACAAGGTTCAAAAATAAAAAGAAAAACTGCGCTGCAGAGCAAAAAAGGTCAAAGGTAAAAGCTGCACACAAAATACACCAATATCTGTGTATACCATGAAAAATAAAAAATAAATAAAGTGCGCTAATTATATGAAAATACACACATAGATGTGAATACATGTGGGTGGTAGTAAAAACCACAATCTACTGAGAGCAAGTAAATGACTCCATGAGTGGTAAAAATATATAAGTGCAAAACATAAAAACTCAAATAAAAAGAAGAAACAAAAAATGTGTACGTGTGAAATACAATGATATTAATAGCGTGAAAATCTGAAAATCAAACAAACTCAGTCCATGGGTTCAAATATAAAAAGTTCATCAGTGAAAAAAGCTTCCATCCACTATACAGCTCAGCAGCAACTAATCCCCCTATGAGTGGATTGACAAGGGAGAGAGATGTGCAGGATGGTGCAAATCCACTGGCGGTGACTCCAATAAGTGAGAAAGTGATAAAGGTGGACTCTTACCCTCCGTGTTGGACCCCCTCCTTGGCAGGGTCTATCAGGCATGCAGATTTTTGCCCTCTGCAGGGACCATGTAATGAGAAGATCTCCCCAGCAGCTGTTAGGAATGTTGTCTCCGATCCGGGCTGGTCCAAGTGAAACTCCTGGAGAGGGGGGAAGGAAAGCTCTCTTGCTCCCAGTGTGGCAAAGGAAAAAACAAAAGAGCAGAGCTCCAATAGTGTAAAAAGTTTCGGAATTTATTAAATAAAACTACAGACCGCAACGGAGAGTGCACGCTCCGTGAGGTGAAAATACAATTAAAAACAAGCCGGCATATAAAAATCGTAATAACCCGTGCATAACATGGGGCAATCGTGACGGCTTACAACGTAGCCACGCCCTACATGTTTCGTCATTAGTAGACGTCTTCAAAGCCCCTTTGAAGACGTCTACTAATGACGAAACATGTAGGGCGTGGCTACGTTGTAAGCCATCACGATTGCCCCATGTTATGCATGGGTTATTACGATTTTTATATGCCGGCTTGTTTTTAATTGTATTTTCACCTCACGGAGCGTGCACTCTCCGTTGTGGTCTGTAGTTTTATTTAATAAATTCCGAAACTTTTTACACTATTGGAGCTCTGCTCTTTTGTTTTTTCCTTTGCCACACTGGGAGCAAGAGAGCTTTCCTTCCCCCCTCTCCAGGAGTTTCACTTGGACCAGCCCGGATCGGAGACAACATTCCTAACAGCTGCTGGGGAGATCTTCTCATTACATGGTCCCTGCAGAGGGCAAAAATCTGCATGCCTGATAGACCCTGCCAAGGAGGGGGTCCAACACGGAGGGTAAGAGTCCACCTTTATCACTTTCTCACTTATTGGAGTCACCGCCAGTGGATTTGCACCATCCTGCACATCCCTCTCCCTTGTCAATCCACTCATAGGGGGATTAGTTGCTGCTGAGCTGTATAGTGGATGGAAGCTTTTTTTCACTGATGAACTTTTTATATTTGAACCCATGGACTGAGTTTGTTTGATTTTCAGATTTTCACGCTATTAATATCATTGTATTTCACACGTACACATTTTTTGTTTCTTCTTTTTATTTGAGTTTTTATGTTTTGCACTTATATATTTTTACCACTCATGGAGTCATTTACTTGCTCTCAGTAGATTGTGGTTTTTACTACCACCCACATGTATTCACATCTATGTGTGTATTTTCATATAATTAGCGCACTTTATTTATTTTTTAAAAATACAACAAAATACATCATAAACACATCACAAATGCTATAGGAGCGTTAATAAGCATTGCCACATTCTTTCTAATCACACGTGTGTGAATGTATTGGCGATACAACTGCATCCATGACATCCCCGCCCAGAGACCATTCCTTCTTTTCGTGGATAAAAAAGTTCAGAAGAAAGGATATTGGTGTGCAATTTCCATGCATCAACTATAAGTTAGCCATACACCTTTAGGTCTCTCTTATTCAGCTCAGTGGGCTAAATGTGAGAAATCAATTTATTTCCTCAGCCACACGAAAGGGTGGCTATTGTATTTTGACAGATGGGATCTGTATCTATCAGATTCCCAGAAACAGTGCCTGCATCTCATTGGATGCAGTCACCATTTGGCCAACAATTTGATTACCTGGCTTCTTTGATTGAAAATGAACTTTTGTCGAGTAGGGTGGTGCCAACAGGGCCACCCATAGTTTTGTTTTCATCAGAATCAAACAATATTCGAGCAGTGTATAGCCAGCTTAACGTCATACCAAATCCTCAATATTCATTATTATATGTATTATTATATGTATTTGGGGTTTTCACTTGCTCTTGTTTCTCTTGGGTTATTGAAATTAAGAATGTATTTAGTTGGAATAGTTTCATTGCATATAGACTGCATATAGCATGTAGATCTAGCAAGCATATACTATATTACATGCAGCCTAAAGCTGGCAACACACAGTACAATCTACTTACCTACTGCTATCTAGTGCGAGAGCCTTCCTAAAAAATCCATGCAATTTATATCCAACTAAGTAGGCCCTCATGCCACAATGTTGATGGTAAATGTAAAAGAGATTGGGAAACCAGATTGTAATGTGTATGTCCAAGTTAGGCAAGCCATAGATAATTTGATTTTCTTTCCTGCAAGCACAGGTTGCAAGAAAGGAAATAGCTTGAATTCCCCATCAAAACATAGGAAAACAAGGGGACTGGCAGGAACACCAGAGATTTCACATAAAGGAAGCAATACAAAATGAACAATATACTTTCTTATACAAGTACATGGCACAGCAGGCACATATCAGGAATATGAGGTGTTGGGGTAACAAACGCTTTAAGGCCTAAACGATTATAGGGCTGTCCTTATGCAGAGAAAAGCAGTTAAATGCTAGGGGAATAACTGGGATCTCTGTCAGTGGATCAGTCAGGGTGGAAAATTAATTGTTTTGCATCGATTGACAGCACTTATATACTTTGTTCATGAATTCAATAGTATTTCAGTCGATCAGAGTATGACATTGTGTTGAAAAACAGAGATGTGATTGACAATTTCAAAATCGAATTTCACTTCCCCATGTGGCATATCGATCGATTGGGTTGTTGGCTATAGACTGATTATTCCTATTGGTAGAGATCGGTTGGAAGATAAATAAATCCTTTATTGAAGCATATAACATTAGACAGATCCACACTTTTAATTTATTAACATGTGTAAATTTCAACTTGCGTTATTAAGCCTTTACATGCAAAGGAACCTAAAGCTCTGTTTGCTGGCCAAAAATCAGAATGCTAATTATTAACATGCTATTTTTTAATACATTTAAAAAAATTAACAGACCCTATACAGGAAATCTACATACATTCTTTTCAATAGACTAAAGTGCAGAATCCAAGACAACCAACAGAGATTCACGTTTAAGTGTCTTGATTGCAGTCATTAATTGGAATGGGCAACTTCCCGATGCTCTACGTCGACATCTCATTTCTTAGCACAGTTTACCTAGATGGCTATTAGCTGTTCTATATTTTATGGTATCTGTAATTTACTTTCATAAACGATCTAACACCTGATCAATGGGTATTTTCTGCACAGTGCTATCCCATACCTTGTTAAAACTGTAGGTGTACATGTCTCCCAAAACAAATACAAAAACAATGGAGAGTCTTTTAAATGGCCATTCCACATGAACTGACAGTTCAGTTTTGGGTGGACACTACCAATTCAGTCATGTTCATATTTTTACTCCTGCTAAGTCAAAAATACAGCCAGAGGGGTGATCTCTGACTTTGGGGTCCCCAAATCTTATGTAAATCGGCTTGCTGACTGCATCCAACCAGCTGAGTTATCAAGCCATCCTTAGGACACGTAAAGAGTAGGGATGAGCTGAACACCCCCCGGTTCGGTTCGCGGCAGAACATGTGAACAGACAAAAAAATTAGTGCGAACACATTAAAGTCTATGGGACTCGAACGTGAAAAATCAAAAGTGCTAATTTTAAAGGCTAATATGCAAGTTATTGTCATAAAAAGTGTTTGGGGACCCGGGTCCTGCCCCAGGGGACATGTATCAATGCAAAAAAAAGTTTTAAAAACGGCCATTTTTTCGGGAGCAGTAATTTTAATAATGCTTAAAGTGAAACAATAAAAGTGAAATATTCCTTTAAATATCGTGCCTGGGGGTGACTATAGTATGCCTGTAAAGTGGCACATTTTTCCCGTGTTTTGAACAGTCCTTGCACAAAATGACATTTCTAAAGGAATAAAAGTCATTTAAAACTGCTTGCGGCTGTAATGTAATGTCGGGTCCCAGCAATATAGATGAAAATCATTGAGAAAAACCAGGCCCTTTGGGTCTAATATGGATATTAAGGGAAACCCCCCACACTCAAATTTCAAAAACAAAGGCGTGGGGCCCCCAGACCCTATATACTCTGAACAGCAGTATACAGGCGGTCCCCGGGTTACAAACAAGATATGGACTTTAGGTTTGTTCTTAAGTTGAATTTGTTTGTAATTTGGAACAGGTACATTTTTAAAGTGTAGCTCCAGGCAAAAAATCTATTTTTAAGCTTTTTGGATAACATAGGGAAGGGTTATCACCCCTGTAACATTTATTTATTTATTTATTTATTTATTTATGGTACTTATATAGCGCCGTCAATTTCCGCAGCGCTTTACATATACATTATACATTCACATCAGTCCCTACACCCTCAAGGAGCTTACAATCTAAGGTCCCTAACTCACATTCATACATACTAGGGTCAATTTAGACAGGATCCAATTAACCTACCAGCATGTCTTTGGAGTGTGGGAGGAAACCGGAGTACCCGGAGGAAACCCACGCAGACACAGGGAGAACATGCAAATTCCAGGCAGGTAGTGTCATGGTCGGGATTCGAACCAGTGACCCTTCTTACTGCTAGGCGAGAGTGCTAACCACTACACCACTGTGCATTTGTTTTGCTGTCTGTGCCCCTGTTCAGAAGATTTCACCTCACTTTCTGTCCCAATGACAATTGGATTTTGAAAATTTTGGGTTATTAGGGAAACTGGGATTGGTGATAAAGCATCAGTGGAGACACCTTTTTCCCATATTAACTCTTACAGGAGAAAATTTTCCCTTCCTAGTGGTAGATTTCCTCTCACTTCCTGTTGTCTCCCTCCGTTTGTAAGCAGGAGTCCTTTGTAAGTCGGATGTTTGAAAATAGGGGACCGCCTGTATATACTATACGGCCTGCCCTATACACTCTGCGGAAAATTGGACCTTAGGTGTTGGTGGTACCAGAACACTGTAAGCCTTCACAGTTACTCTTGGTGGTCCCTGCTGTGAAATATTATGTCAAGAATTGTAATTACATGCCCCTGTTAAACAGGGGCAGAAAAACTGGGCCTTAGGCAGTGGTGGTGGTGCCACAACACTGTAACCCCTCACAGATTCTCTTGTTGAGCTCAGGAACGGGCCCTGCTGTGAAATATTAGAGCTGTAATTACATGCCCCTGTTAAACAGGGGCAGAAAAATTGGGCCTTAGGCAGCGGTGGTGGTGGTGGTGGTGGCACAACACTGTAAAGCCTCACAGATACTCTTGTTGAGCACAGGAACGAGCCCTGCTGTTAAATATTTGATCAAAAATTGTAATTACACACCCCTGTTAAACAGGGGCAGAAAAATTGGGCCTTAGGCAGTGGTGGTGGTGCCACAACACTGCAACCCCTCACAGATACTCTTGTTGAGCGCAGGAACGAGCCCTGCTGTTAAATATTTGATCAAAAATTGTAATTACACGCCCCTGTTAAACAGGGGCAGAAAAATTGGGCCTTAGGCAGTGGTGGTGGCGCCCTGAAGCAAAAATATTCTTAGAAGCTATCATCATGAAGATTGAGGAGGAATAGGATAGTCACTCAGCATAATAGGATAGTCACTCAGCATATGCAGTCTTCGAGGGATCCCACATCCATAGAAGAATCAATCCGTTACATCAGCATCAGGTGCTTGGTAGCTGGTGATCCAAGACTGATTCATTTTTATGAATGTGAGCCGATCAACAGAGTCTGTGGACAGGCACACTCTGTGATCGGTTACAAAGCCTCCAACAGCACTGAATGTGCTTTCAGAAAGAACGCTGGATGCAGGACAGGCCAGTAGCTCAATTGCATACTGAGCAAGCTCTGGCCAGTGGTCCATCCTCAAGACCCAGTAACCCAGTGGATATTCTGTTGGAAAGGTCTCCAAGTCTGATCTTGCCCCTAGATATTCCTGCACCATGTAATTCAGACGCTGGCGATGGTTGCTGGAACCGATCAGACCTTGGTGCTGAGGGCTGAAGAATTGTCTGAAGGCATCGGTCAGCCGGCCACCTTCTCCACCGCTCTTCCTGTGACTAAACGAAGCCTCAGCAACACGTTGTCCAGCACCAGGAAATTGGAACCTCCCAGGCTCTGGAAACGCATTACACAAACCTTTCTGCAAGGCCTCCCGAAGATGTTTCATTCTCTTCTCCCTCTGCGAAGGCTGGCTAAGTTCTGCAAACTTAACCTTGTAACGTGGATCAAGAAGGGCTGCCAGCCAGTAATGATCCCTCTCCTTGATACCATGAATCCTAGGGTCCTTTCGCAGGCTTTGCAGGATCAGGGAGGCTATGCAGCGTAAGTTCGCAGAGGCATCCGATCCTGAGTCCTCTGGGTCACTAAGGATCACATGATCCTCAACCACCTCCTCCCAGCCACGTACAACTCCATAGATTTCTGGGGACTGAAAACGATCCCTTGAAGACTGCTGCTGATGCTGAGTGTTATCCTCCCCCTCCATGCTGACACAATCCTCCTCCTCCTCCTCCTCTTCTTCTTCCTGTTTGATCGGAGGGCCCGCAGGATAATATCTGGATAAAGGGGGCCTTGAGAGATAAGGAAGTCCACCTCTTCTTCCCGCTGTTCTGCCCCAAGTGCCCTGTCCATTATTCCATGAAGAGTGTGCTCCAACAGGAAGACAAGAGGGACAGTATCACTGATGCATGCACTGTCACTGCTCACCATATTGTGGCCTCCTCAAATGGTGACAGGACAGTGCATGCATCCTTGATCAGTAGACACTGGCGTGGCGTAAAAAAGCCAAGCTCCCCTGACCCTGTCCTGGTGCCATACTTACACAGGTACGTATTGATGGCCCTCTGCTGCGTGTGCAGCCACTGCAGCATTGCCAATGTTGAGTTCCACCTGGTGGGCATGTCACAAATGAGGCGGTTCTTGGGCAGGTTGCATTCTCTTTGAATGTCAGCCAGCCGAGCACTGGCATTATATGACCGGCGGAAATGACCACAGACTTTCCTGGCCTGCCTCAGGAGATCCTGTAAGCCCAGGTACCTGCTCAAGAACCACTGCACCACCAAATTCAGGATGTGAGCCAAACAGGGAACATGGGTCAAGTGTCCCTGTCGGAGGGCGGAGAGGAGGTTGGTGCCATTGTCGCATGCAACCATTCCTGGCTGAAGCTGGCGTGGCGTCAACCACCTCTGAGCCTGCCCCTGCAGAGCTGCCAGAATCTCTGCCCCAGCGTGGCTCCTGTCCCCTAAGCAGACCAACTCAAGCAGCGCATGGCATCTTTTTGTGTGAGTGCTTGCGTAGCTCCTTGAATGCCTATGGAGCACCACTGGTTCAGAGGACAAATCTGCAGAAGAAGAGCCAAAGAGGAAGAAGAAGAGGAGGGGGTGGAGGAGAAAGCTGTGGCAGAATTACTACTACTAGCATTTTTGAGGCGTTGTGGCGGAACAAGCTCCAACAATAGTGAACCCTGTCCTGCATCCTTCTTAGCTGCCAGCAGCGTTACCCAGTGCACAGTGAAAGAAAGGTAATGTCCCTGTCCATGCCTGTGGGAGCATGAGTCAGCGGTAATATGCACCTTACTGCTGACCGCCCTGTCCAATGAGGCCAAGACATTGCCTTCCACATGCTGGTAGAGACCCGGAATGGCCTTCCGTGAAAAGAAATGGCGTTTGGGAACCTGCCACTGAGGTACCGTACATTCCACAAATTCACGAAAGGGGGCAGAGACTACCAGCTGAAAAGGCAGCAGTTGCAGTGCTAGCAATTTGGCCAAGCTAGCATTCAGATGCTCAGCATTTGGATGGCTGGGACCGAATATCTTTTGATGGTTTAGCAACTGGGGTAGGGAAATTTGCCTGCTAAAATTGGGACACTTGGGACACCTATTTCTATACCTTCATTCCTCACAGTGCAGGTTTATGAGAGGACTGGAGGTATAGTGGGGTTGGACATCCCAACTGATGAGGAGCAAGGAGAGGTCCGCCTTGTTCTTTGATGTGGGTCTTTAAAGTGCTGTTGCCAACGGACTGCATGGGAGGTCGTCATATGTCTGGTCAAGCATGTGGTGCCCAAGCGGCTGCTGTTTTGGCCACGCTTGATACGCTTCAGACATATGTTGCAAACAGCAACGTTGCGATCTGCTGCACACGTGTCAAAAAAGTCCACACCAAAGAACTTTTCAAAATATGTGGGGAGTCAGCAGCTCCCTGCACCTGCTTAGCTCTGCGGTGTGATGCAATAGGGTGGCCTCCCTTAAGCTGCCTCCTGGAGGGCATCCTGCCTCGTTGTAGATGTGCCTCCTCCTCCTCTCTTCTATCATGCACCCAAGTAGAGTCAGTGACCTCATCATCCCCTCCCCCCTCATCACTGGAGCAAACTTGGCAGTATGCTGCAGCTGGGGGAACATGACTGCCAGTTTATTGACTTTCTTGGGCACCCCCTCTCTCTAGGCTCATGTTACTCCCTTCCTCAACCTGGGTACCATCATCGGAGCCTTCAAATTGCTATTCATCCTCCTGCAGCATGTACCCGACACTGTGGTCCAATAGTTTGGGGGACTTCTCCGTGCATGATGGTGGGGCTAGGGAAGGAGTGACTGTTGACATGGAGCCGATGGAATAGGCTGCTTTGGCAGCTGCATTGGCAGGCAAACTACTCTGAGCCTGGGTGACAGAGGATGAGCAGGATGAGGACAGCTTTGTTATCCATTCCACCAACTCTTCTGCATGTTGTGGCTCAATAACACGGCCAGCTGCAGAAAAAAAAACACAAGTGTGCCCCATGGCCACGTGCTGAGGATTCACCGTGTCCACAACCCAGCACTGTCGACTGTAGACACAGAGCCTACTTGCCCTCTTTTAGTGGCCTGTGAGCGTCTGCCTCTCCTTGGTGGCCCTCCGGACATGCTGTAACTTTTGTTTAGCAAAACCACACTACACTGTATTGTGCACTGTGTACACCACCAGAAAAGTAGTAGCAACTGCACTATGGGTGCACGGTACTGTGTACCCCACCAGAAGTGTAATAACAACTATGGGTGCACTGTGTTTATTGTGTACACCACCAGAAAAGTAGTAGCAACTGCACTAGGGGTGAATGGTATTGTGTACACCACCAGAAGTCTAATAGCAACTATGGGTGCACTGTATGTATTGTTTACTGTGTACACACCAGAAAAGTAGTAGCAACTGCACTAGGGGTGCACGGTACTTGTACACCAACAGAAGTGTAATAACAACTATGGGTGCACTGTATGTATTGTGTACACTACCAGAAAAGTAGTAGCAACTGCACTAGGAGTAAACGGTATTGTGTACACCACCAGGAGTCTAATAGCAACTATGGGTGCACTGTATGTATTACGTACTGTGTACACCACCAGAAAAGTAGTAGCAACTGCACTATGCACTACAGAAGTGTAATAACAACTATAAGGTGTACTATGTACTGTGTACACCGCCTGAAGTATACTGAATGCAGTGTATATATATATATATATATATATATATATATATATATATATACACAAAACCGGCTGTATATATATATATTAAATACACTGCAGCTAACTGAATAACCTGCCTGCCGGAAGTATATTAGAAAAAGTACACCAGGAATGGCCTGCAGTCAGATATAGCTAAACTGGATGCAGTGGATATATATATATATATATATATATATATATATATATATATATATATATATACAGTTGTGCTCATAAGTTTACATACCCTGGCAGAATTTATGTTTTCTTGCCCATTTTTCAGAGAATATGAATGATAACACAAAAACTTTTCTTTCACTCATGGTTAGTGTTTGGCTGAAGCCATATATTATCAATTAACTGTGTTTACTCTTTTTAAATCATAATGGCAACAGAAACTACCCGCACGGGCAGGCAGAATAACGTACCTGCACATGATCTGCCTCCCGCGGGCGGGGGGCTCGATCGGACCCCCCCCCGGTGCCCGAGGCGGTCGGCATTTGTCCCCCGGTGATTGGAGGTGAGGGGGAGGCCATCCATTCGTGGCCCCCCTCCCGATCGCTCCTGGCCAATGAGATCATTCCTCTGCTGCTGTATGGTAAATAGCAGCAGAGGAAGTGATGTCATCTCTCCTCGGCTCAGTATTTTCCGGTCCGGCGCCGAGGAGAGAAGACATCCGAGTGATGGTAAAACACACACACAGTAGAACATGCTAGGCACACATTACACCCCCCTTTAACCCCCGATCCCCCCCCGATCACCCCCCAATCACACCCCCCCCCCCCCCCAACACTGAAACCAAGCAGTTTTTTTTTTTTTTTTCTGATTACTGCACTGGTGTCAGTTTGTGACAGTTAGTGTGGTAGGGCAGTTAGTGTTAGCCCCCTTTAGGTCTAGGGTACCCCCCTAACCCCCCTAATAAAGTTCTAACCCCTTGATCACCCACCGTCGCCAGTGTCACTAAGCGATTGTTTTTCTGATCGCTATATTAGTGTCACTGGTGACGCTAGTTAGGGAGGTAAATATTTAGGTTCACCGTCAGCATTTTATAGCATCAGGGACCCCCATATAATACCTAGTAAAGGTTTTAACCCCTTGATTGCCCCCTAGTTAACCCTTTCACCAGTGATCACCGTATAACTGTTACGGGTGACGCTGGTTAGTTAGTTCATTTTTTATAGTGTCAGGGCACCCGCCGTTTATTTCCAAATAAAGGTTTAGCCCCCTGGTTGCCCGGCGGTGATATGCGTCGCCCCAGGCAGCGTCAGGTTAGTGCCAGTACCGCTAACACCCACGCACGCAGCATACGCCTCCCTTAGTGGTATAGTATCTGAACGGATAAAATTCTGATCCGATCAGATCTATACTAGCGTTCCCAGCAGTTTAGGGTTCCCAAAAAGTGTTAGCGGGATCAGCCCAGATACCTGCTAGCACCTGCGTTTTGCCCCTGCACCTGGTCTTTGCATTGGTGAATGTTTTGAACGCTACCATACACTAGTTGAGTATCAGCGTAGGGTACAGCATTGCACAGACTAGGCACACTTTCACAGGGTCTCCCAAGATGCCATCGCATTTTGAGAGACCCGAACCTGGAACCGGTTACAGTTATAAAAGTTAGTTACAAAAACAAGTGTAAAAGCAAAACAAAAAAAAAAACAAAAAAATATATAAAATAAAAAAAAATAGTTGTCGTTTCATTGTTCTCTCTCTATTCTCTCTCTATTGTTCTGCTCTTTTTTACTGTATTCTATTCTGCAATGTTTTATTGTTATTATGTTTTATCATGTTTGCTTTTCAGGTATGCAATTTTTTATACTTTACCGTTTACTGTGTTTTATTGTTAACCATTTTTTTGTCTTCAGGTACGCAATTCACGACTTTGAGTGGTTACACCAGAATGATGCCTGCAGGTTTAGGTATCATCTTGGTATCATTCTTTTCAGCCAGCAGTCGGCTTTCATGTAAAAGCAATCCTAGTGGCTAATTAGCCTCTAGACTGCTTTTACAAGCAGTGGGAGGGAATGCCCCCCCCACCAACTTCCATGTTTTTCTCTGGCTCTCCTGACTCAACAGGGAACCTGAGAATGCAGCCGGTGATTCAGCCAGCTGACCATAGAGCTGATCAGAGACCAGAGTGGCTCCAAACATCTCTATGGCCTAAGAAACCGGAAGCTACGAGCATTTCATGACTTAGATTTCGCCGGATGTAAACAGCGCCATTGGGAAATTGGAAAAGCATTTTATCACACCGATCTTGGTGTGGTCAGATGCTTTGAGGGCAGTGGAGAGATCTAGGGTCTAATAGACCCCAATTTTTTCAAAAAAGAGTACCTGTCACTACCTATTGCTATAATAGGGGATATTTACATTCCCTGAGATAACAATAAAAATGATAAAAAAAAAAAATGAAAGGAACAGTATAAAAATAAGATAAAAAAAGCAAAAAAAATAATAAAAAAAAAAGCAACCCTGTCCCCCCCTGCTCTCGCGCTAAGGCGAACGCAAGCGTCGGTCTGGCGTCAAATGTAAACAGCAATTGCACCATGCATGTGAGGTATCACCACGAAGGTCAGATCGAGGGCAGTAATTTTAGCAGTAGACCTCCTCTGTAAATCTAAAGTGGTAACCTGTAAAGGCTTTTAAAGGCTTTTAAAAATGTATTTATTTTGTTGCCACTGCACATTTGTGCGCAATTTTAAAGCATGTCATGTTTGGTATCCATGTACTCGGCCTAAGATCATCTTTTTTATTTCATCAAACATTTGAGCAATATAGTGTGTTTTAGTGCATTAAAATTTTAAAAAGTGTGTTTTTTCCCCAAAAAATGCCTTTGAAAAATCGCTGCGCAAATACTGTGTGAAAAAAAAAAATGAAACAGCCACCATTTTAATCTGTAGGGCATTTGCTTTAAAAAAATATATAATGTTTGGGGGTTCAAAGTAATTTTCTTGCAAAAAAAAATTATTTTTTCATGTAAACAAAAAGTGTCAGAAAGGGCTTTGTCTTCAAGTGGTTAGAAGAGTGGGTGATGTGTGACATAAGCTTCTAAATGTTGTGCATAAAATGCCAGGAGAGTTCAACCCCCCCAAATTACCCCATTTTGGAAAGCAGACACCCCAAGCTATTTGCTGAGAGGCATGTCGAGTCTATGGAATATTTTATATTGTGACACAAGTTGCGAGAAAAAGACAAATTTTTTTTTTGTTGTTGTTGTCACTAAATGATATATTGCTCAAACATGCCATGGGAATATGTGAGATTACACCCCAAAATACATTCTGTTGCTTCTCCTGAGTACGGGGATACCACATGTGTGAGACATTTTGGGAGCCTAGCCACGTACGGGACCCCAAAATCCAAGCGCCGCCTTCAGGCTTTCTAAGGGTTTAAATTTTTGATTTCACTCTTCACTGCCTATCACAGTTTTGGAGGCCATGGAATGCCCAGGTGGCACAACCCCCCCCCCCCCCAAATGACCCTATTTTGGAAAGTAGACACCCCAAGCTATTTATGTATATAAATGGGGTAGTGGCGCTCCCTAAAGCTTGGTTAGGCAGGTGAGTGATAGAAAATAACAGTAGTAATAGGGACCAATATGCTGGCTCCACGGCGGGTGGCCCCACCGGAGTAAGTTATATAAATAGATACCAGACAACAGTGAGGTAACAACACTCCCTATAAGGGATATACAGCATACGTGAGTGTGCAAAATAAATAAAGGTATAGAATAATGAGAAATAATATAATAATGAAAATTATTACAGCCTCCTCGCCATAAGTGATAGTGTTGGTAGGTGTATCTACCCTGATTATACATACATTACATGTGAGTGAAACCATAAATAGTGCCTTATATAGTATAACCTATCATGTACGTGCACACACTTTAGTAGTATGGTGATAACCTCAAAATGACAAATGTACCAGTAAGCCTATAAGTGACCATACGGTTGAGCACCTAGATATATATTAGGCCTCTACCAAATTATAAATCCATAACCATAATCAGTGAACAGAATCATTTAAACCTTAAAAAACCTAAAAAAATGTTTTACCTATTAGAGCAACAATGTGCTAGTCACATTTAGTTTGCAAACCAATGCCTTTGGTGTGTGTATATATTTATATACTATCTGTTGCTGTATTACTATAGTCAGCTGTGCTGGACTGTAGTATTTTTATTGGAAAAATTTTATGTTGGAATAAATTTAATTTTAAGTACTACACTATGGGAGTCTACCATTCCTTCTTTTTATATGAGTGACAAATCTCCATCCTCCTGTGTATGCTGAGGACCACCCCGGGAAATCCAATCACTACGCCGGCAGGGAGATTGTAGAGGTTACATCTATATGCGAATTACCCCTTTGGGGTGAATGGATCTGGTGAGTGGGGACCCTTGAGGGGGAGCACTAAGTCACCAAGGACGTTGAATGCACTCAAGTCACGATTTTGGGTTTTTATGTTTTTTTCACCGTGTTGAAGATTTCTTCACAACTACGGACTGCCTATCAATTGTGGATTGTTTACAAACATTTTAAAAAATTGATTAAGATTTACAACTAATTAAGGTTTAAATGATTCTGTTCACTGATTATGGTTATGGATTTATAATTTGGTAGAGGCCTAATATATATCTAGGTGCTCAACCGTATGGTCACTTATAGGCTTACTGGTACATTTGTCATTTTGAGGTTATCACCACTTGTATTTTAGTCACAGGTGTAGTATTATATACTACTAAAGTGTGTGCACGTACATGATAGGGTGTACTATATAAGGCACTATTTATGGTTTCACTCACATGTAATGTATGTATAATCAGGGTAGGTACACCTACCAACACTATCACTTATGGCGAGGAGGCTGTAATAATTTTCATTATTATATTATTTCTCATTATTCTATAACTTTATTTTGCACACTCACTTATGCTGTATATCCCTTATAGGGAGTGTTGTTACCTCACTGTTGTCTGGTATCTATTTATATAACTTACTCCGGTGGGGCCACCCGCCGTGGAGCCAGTATATTGGTCCCTATTACTACTGTCATTTTCTATCACTCACCTGCCTAACCAAGCTTTAGGGAGCGCCACTACCCCATTTATATACATATTCATTTCTGAAACACCTTTGGGGAGTTTCCTTAGGGGGGCTGCATACCTTTACACTGTCCTAAGCGCAGTCATCATACTTTATTCACCCCAGGCTATTTGCTGAGAGGTATAGTGAGTATTTTGCAGACCTCACTTTTTGTCACAATGTTTTGAAAATTGAAAAAAGAAAAAAAAAAATTTTTCTTGCCTTTCTTCATTTTCAAAAATAAATGAGAGCTGCAAAATACTCACCATGCCTCTCAGCAAATAGCTTGGGGTGTCTACTTTCCAAAATGGGGTCATTTGGGGGGGGTTTGTGCCACCTGGGCATTCCATGGCCTCCGAAACTGTGATAGGCAGTGAAGAGTGAAATCAAAAATTTACACCCTTAGAAATCCTGAAGGCGGTGATTGGTTTTCGGGGCCCCGTACGCGGCTAGGCTCCCAAAAAGTCTCACACATGTGGTATCCCCATACTCAGGAGAAGCAGCTAAATGTATTTTGGGGTGCAATTCCACATATGCCCATGGCCTGTGTGAGCAATATATCATTTAGTGACAACTTTGTGCAAAAAAAAAAAAAATTTGTCACTTTCCTGCAACTTGTGTCAAAATATAAAATATTCCATGGACTCAACATGCCTCTCAGCAAATAGCTTGGGGTGTCTACTTTCCAAAATGGGGTCATTTGGGGGGGGTTTTGTGTCATCTGAGCATTTTATGGCCTTCAAAACTGTGATAGGTAGTGAGGAGTGAAACAAAAATTTACGCCCTTAGAAATCCTGAAGGCAGTGATTGGTTTTCGGGGCCCCGTACGCGGCTAGTCTTCCAAAAAGTCCCACACATGTGGTATCCCTGTACTCAGGAGAAGCAGCTGAATGTATTTTGGGGTGCAATTCCACATATGCCCATGGCCTGTGTGAGCAATATATCATTTAGTGACAACTTTTTGTAATTTTTTTTTTTTTTGTCATTCAATCACTTGGGACAAAAAAAATAATATTCAATGGGCTCAACATGCCTCTCAGCAATTTCCTTGGGTTGTCTACTTTCCAAAATGGGGTCATTTGGGGGGGTTTTGTACTGCCCTGCCATTTTAGCACCTCAAGAAATGACATAGGCAGTCATAAACTAAAAGCTGTGTAAATTCCAGAAAATGTACCCTAGTTTGTAGACGCTATAACTTTTGCGCAAACCAATAAATATACGCTTATTGACATTTTTTTTACCAAAGACATGTGGCCGAATACATTTTGGTCTAAATGTATGACTAAAATTGAGTTTATTGGATTTTTTTATAACAAAAAGTAGAAAATATAATTTTTTTTTCAAAATTTTCGGTCTTTTTCCGTTTATAGCGCAAAATATAAAAACCGCAGAGGTGATCAAATACTATCAAAAGAAAGCTCTATTTGTGGGAAGAAAAGGACGCACATTTCGTTTGGGTACAGCATTGCATGACCACGCAATTAGCAGTTAAAGCGACGCAGTGCCAAATTGTAAAAAGTGCTCTGGTCAGGAAGGGGGTAAATCCTTCTGGGGCTGAAGTGGTTAATACCGTGTATTGCCCCCTTTAACATCAATGACAGCTTGAAGTCTTTTGTGGTATTTGTGGATGAGGCTCTATATCTTCTCAGATGGTAAAGCTGCCCATTCCTCTTGGCAAAAAAGCCTCCAGTTCCTGTAAATTCTTAGGCTGTCTTACATGAACGGAACGTTTGAGATCTCCCCAGAGTGGCCCAATGATATTGAGGTCAGGAAACTGAGATGGCCACGCCAGAACCTTTACTTTATTCTGCTGTAGCCAATGACAGGTCAACTTGGCCTTGTGTTTTGGATCATTGTCATGTTGGAATGTCCAAGTACGTCCCATGGGCAGCTTCCTGGCTGATGAATGCAAATGTTCCTCCAGTATTTTTTGATAACATACTGCATTTATCTTGCCAACAATTTTGGCCAAATTTCCTGTGCTTTTGTAGCTCACACATCCCCAAAACATCAGTGATCCACCTCCGTACCTTTCATCATAGGCCTTGTTGACTCCTTTCCAAATGTAGCATTTATGGTTGTGGCCAAAAAGCTAAATTTTGGTCTCATCACTCCAAATGACTTTGTGCCAAAAGGTTTGAGGCTTGTCTCTGTACTGTTTGGCGCATTGTAAGCGGGATACTTTGTGGCATTTGCGTAGTAATGGCTTTCTTCTGGCGACTCGACCATACAGCCCATCTTTCTTCAAGTGCCTCCTTATTGTGCATCTTCAAACATGTTTTTAGAGAGTCCTGTATTTCACTTGAAGTTATGTGTGGGTTGTTCTTTGCATCCTGAACAATTTTCCTGGCAGTTGTAGCTGAAATTTTAGTTGGTCTACCTGGCCGTGGTTTGGTTTCAACAGAACCCCTCATTTTTGACTTCTTAATTAGAGTTTGAACACTGCTGATTGGCATTTTCAGTTCCTTGGATATCTTTTTATATGCCTTTCCTGTTTTATACAGTTCAATTACCTTTTCCCTCAGATCATTTGACAATTATTTTGCTTTCCCCATGACTCAGAATCCAGAAACATCAGTGAAGCACTGGATGAAAGATGCAAGGGTCTGTCAGGAGTCCAGAAATTCATTGATCTTTTATACACACACACTAATTACAAGCAAACAGATCACAGGTGAGGATGGTTACCTTTAATAGCCATTCAAACCCCTTTGTGTCAACTTGTGTGCATGTTATCAGGCCAAAATCACCAGGGTATGTAATCTTTTTAACAGGGTCATTTGAGTAGTTTCTGTTGCCATTATGATTTAAAAAGAGTAAACACAGCTGATTGATAATAAATGGCTTCAGCCAAACACTAACCATGAGTGAAAGAAATGTTTTTGTGTTATCATTCATATTCTCTGAAAAATGGCCAAGAAATTATAAATTCTGTCAGGGTATGTAAACTTATGAACACAACTGTATATATACGAGACTGTCTGTATATATATATTTTTAATACACTGCAGCTAACTGAATAACCTGCCTGCCTGAAGTATATTAGAAAAAGTACACCAGGAATGGCCTGCAGTCAGATATAGCCAAACTGGATGAAGTGGATATATATATATATATATATATATATATATATATAATGAGACTGTCTGTATATATATATTAAATACACTGCATCTAACTGAATAACCTGCCTGCTCAATCTAAATGACACTCTCTCTCCGTCCACGCCAACAACACACTACACGGGGCTGACGTGCAGGCAGCCTTATATAGTGTGGGGCGTGAACTTAGTACCCCTGAGCCATGATTGGCCAAAGGCACCCTGCCTTTGGCCAATTATGGCTCTCTTATCTGAGAACGCTGTGATTGGCCAAAGCATGCAGGTCATGGTGCATGCTTTGGCCAATCATCATACATCAATGCACTGCGCTCCCAAAGTGCATTATGGGGCATTACGTGGCGCTCGAATTTGGCACGAACGCCCCATAATGTTCGGTTTTCGAATGGGCGAACAGCCAATGTTCAAGCCGAACTCATGTTCGACCTGAACATAAAGCTCATCCATATTAAAGAGTATTTCTAATTTCGAAGCCAAATTGGGATAACACCTACTTTATATGTGTTTACATGTACCCATTCACATAGCAAAACTTAAAAAAATGTAGAAAACATTGCAGCTTATCTTTTTTTAGATGCACTATTCTGGATACTCCAGCCTTCATAAGGTAATGATAAAATTAGGTATCTGTCATTACATCTTTTTTCTTTGCTTTCGGTCTTTCTAATTGGTCTGTACTTACCTGTAAGAAATATCCTATGCTATACCATAATAATACATCTTTATAGAGACCTGACAATCTGTCTATAGTCTGGAATAAATGTGTATCAGCGTTTTATGATAAATCAGCAGCTCTAATTTCTCCCCATAATAATAAGGTAAATGAAATGACTTATTATGTTTAAGGAAGTTTTTGTCCCTTTGGCAATGTTTAGCTTGTATAAATGTTATACCCAAGCCTTGGAGGGGGGAGGGGAGGATTAGGGGGTTTGGGACATATGAGCCCCTGTGTGTGGGGGGGGTTGTCCCTATGCCTCTGTTGGGTGATGTAGCTGCCGCTATACCACCCCTTCCTGTCCTTGCTCCCCCCATTTTTCCTCTTTTTACCCCTGTTTCCATTCTACAAGTGGGGATGAGGTCCTTTATGCAAGGGATGTATTGTTTAAATGTAATTGTTGACAATTGTTATCTTATTTAGATTGCATTATATATAAAGTCTGTATCGGTGGCTCCCGATGAAGAGGACAATGTCCAAGAAATGTGTTGAGCCATAAAGACTACCACATGTGAACTAATTATCTTACTAATGTTTGATCCTTCTTTTATATTTTGTATTTATTGATGTTGTATTTGAAAAAATGTTGTTATGTAATAACAGTGTATATTTTTACTTTTTAAAAACAAACACAAATTAATAAAATGTTCTTTAACATTAAAAAACAAATGTTGTGCCTCAAAAGTCCCACAACAACACCATGTAATTTTGCTGCTAATCCTAATTTAGGAACGTGGCACCTAAAACGTCACCAAATTTAATTCGTTTTAAAAATTTTAAATTAATATAAAAATATTTTAAAGCTGTGTGAATGGTAACACTTAACAAACAGGGCTAGCCTTCACTGTACTGCTTTTACCTTGGAAGAAGGGGGTACACCCTGAAAGCGTGTCCTGAAAATGTGATTATTAGTGCAAATAAATTGCACCAACCAAACGTTATGTTTCTGTACAACTTTTTCCTGCCAATATCCAAACATGTTTTGTGTGCTCCTACACTATTCCAGCAGATTATGTATTGTGTATATATATTTATGTGTGAGCATAAGTGCAATGGTCCAACGTTCTGAATAAGCTCTGTGAGTTCCAGGCTTAGACCCCTATTACACCTCTGAGTGACCTCACTGGTCAAGTACTGTATGTAAACTGAGTTCATCAGCAGTCACTGAAAGCCTCTAACTGCACAACACTTAAAGGGTAACTTCACTTTCCTGGGAAAAAATAGCAAATAAAGAAAAAATTATATAGCACATATAATTGCGACACTAATCATATTATAATGAATGTCATTAAAATTGACCTTTCCTTTTCATTCTGTAGCCACTGTCATTTTCTGAGAATGCATTGCAATATGGCCACCTGGAGTTGTTCTGTACACAGAATGTGTACTGACCACTCCCCAGAAACATAATATCCTGCTTGTGTGATTGGCTCACCAATTTTCCCAGAAGTCTGCACTAAGGTACAAGTCAGATTTCAGGCATCCCCTGCAACAAAAATGTCATTTTTTGGAGAGATACTTTCAATAGGAGCACGTCTAAAGGGATGCAGGCCCAACAGATTTCCTTGTTAGTGCCCTGCAGCTGCACACCTGACTGATAATTATGAAACCACTCCCATTAGACCCACTCAGTACAGAGGCACAGACAAACACCCATAGATTACTTCAGAATGACAAAAGGTAGGAATCTGAAACAAAGGTTGTTATAACCCATGGGGTGATGTTTTTTTTTTCTCAACAAAAGTGGAGTTACACTTTAAAGTTAATTTACACAGAACAGACAGCTGCCAGAGAGGTAAATCACAGGGCTTTCTTCTCTGGCAGCTGTCAGTTCCGGCTGTGGTAGGGGGTGGTGCAGTGCACAATTCAGTGCATCACACAGCTTCCTTTTTTTTTTCCTCACTGAACTTTATTTGAAGTGTACACTTCATTCATGTCACTGTACAGGAGCTCGGTGTGCTGTGCTGCTGCAGTCCTGTACGGTGCGATGCGATAAAATGCAGCATGCATGCATTTTATCTAAGCTCTGGGCTGGATTTCAGTGTGAATGCAACATACAGAAACAATTGTGTTATGTGTGTCCTTGTGGTGACCAGCATTTTAGAATGCAGTGTAAATAGAGTGAATTTAGGTGTGGAGGCACCTGATAACATTACTGAGGCCCTTTCAGTGTAGCAGATGCATAGCACAGATCATTAGCACTAGATTACAGTGTTTGTTATAGTATGGGTCCACTGGTTACCTCTATTACATTAACATCAGGTTATTGGAATCCAGTGCAAATATAAAATAGAAAAAAACTGCTTGTAAACCTAGTAAACATTAGATGCCATACATTATTTTTAGGAAAATTATACACCAATAATATTAAGCCACAGTCATAGAAACACACAGACAACATTAAAGTGTTACTAAACCCTGTCTTCTCCGATCCTCCCCTTCTTCCACAGTCCTCAATCCATCTCCTGATAGAACAGAACATTAGGGACACTCTGTACATGCTCAGTTTGGTGTGTATTACTAGTGAGTTTGTTTTTTTTCTTGGGAGAGTGCATGTGATCAGCACAGGTTCAATCAGCACTGTCCAGACAGAGGGTCAGGGGTCCTGGTGCCTCATAGGACAATCAGGGGAGAATGAAAACGCATCCTACAAGCTTAGCCAGTGCTCAGCTGAACATTGATAGAAGTCACAAGACTGCTATATACTGCTGATGAAAAAGGGTATTTAGCATTTACCGAAATCATTGCATTTCCATGTTTTTCGTACTGTGGGATACCAGATATAGTGAATGCAGGGTCCTGGGCTTAGTAACACTTTAAGCCACCAATTTAGAATAGCATTGCCACTTCTGCTCTCTATATAAATAGATAAATGCAGTCTATGCATTCTATTTTTATTTCATCACCTGTGTCTCTTCAAATGATTTCACTGCATCACTTTTAAAGTGATATTTCTCTTTTTCTTAACCTGATTTTTCATTTATAAGATAGTTTAATTCATATGCTCCTACAAGTGCAAGCAGTACACATATGAGGCACTTCATGCTATTAGAGGCAGTGACACAATACCTTCTAGTGCTCACACTACAATCCTGCTCCATCCGTGTAATTAACCATATAACTAGCACAACCTTGAGAAGACAAACTGGTCCTCAACACAATAATCTTTACGGCCAGTGTCTATCCACCAGGCTTCATCTCAAGAATTGTTTGAGTCAAGGCAATGAAAAGGACCTATACAAGCGGAAAGTTCCACATGTGCTGTTCTCTGAGTGGTCTTCAAGAGGACCCAGGGAGGGGGGCGGGCTCAGGAATGGAAAACACGCTGAACAAAAAGTCTTGATAAGGCTGGAGCAGCCTGGCTCCATAAGACTAATTAATATGACTAGTCCCTGTTTGCAGAAGATCTTGTTAGTAAAACTAATAAATTGAGCCCTAGCAGTCTGGATCTGTGCAATTACAGTGTGAATTGCATGAGAGGATTATGTGAAGTGCTCTTGGCACGGAGGGGGGAACCAAGACGTTTCAACTCAAGTACAGCAAGCAGCTGGTTAGGGGTTCTGCACCTGCTGGCTAGCAGGCTGCTTTCACCTTTAGACGAAAACAGGACCTTGATTCCCAGTCTTACACCAAAGAATAAGGACAGATCCTAATTAAATCTGGAAGAAGATCATATGAAGAAGCATAATACTTTTCAATCTAAATTATTAAAATGGTTGGGTGGTGTCAACGCAAAGAACAATATTGGAGGGTACCGGGAAGAGGAAGGAATGGGCTTCATCTTAATGTCACAGAAAGACTTTGGGCAACGTGTTATTGGCAGAGGTTCAATGTGGATGTGAAAAAAAAAAAACTGGAGATGTGGGGAAGAAAGACTTCTTTTTACAGCTTCATGCCTCTGAGTCTTACTGATCAGCATAATCTGGACTCTACATTCTGGGAATAGCAATGAGGCACACATTACAGTTTACACTCCAAAGTGTTTGATCATTCTGCCTCCTCCTAATACAGTTGTGCCGACAAAGCACCGCTTGACATGAAAGCCTTGTACTTTTGTTACTAATAATGGGCATTTTGTAAACTTGGAAATTTTGGATGCATGCAAACTGTTTGCTTCCCTGTTTGTTTTAATTAGGGTTTTTGATCAAAGTCAACTGTTTTGAATAACAAGAAAAATATAACTTTTTTTCTATTTAGTTGATAAATCGTAAACACGTATTGAATTGAATCTGTATTTAAGTGTGTTAAATCAAGTTGTGACCATTTTAACAATATTTTTTAAATACATTTATAATTAATTATATTAAAGAATAAATCTAATTGTACTGTAGATACCATATTAATTTCTTATAGGTTATGACATGCAAGCAATTATTCGACTCCACTACTGCCTAACTGAGATGCTGTCCTATTCAAGCTATGTAACAAAGGCTTTATTTGTTTGGTTGTAGAGTTCCCTGGTCATCACAAAAGATCATGCAGCGCCTACTACAAATTAGGAGCATGGATAGGGTATCATGAGGTTGCTTCTCACCTGCCCTAGAAGTGAGCCATGTCCAGGTCTACGCAACAGCGTAAGTGGTTCCCAGCACCTGGCCAACCCATATGCAGTTTAAATAGTCCTAGAGAGCATTTGTGCAGCTGCACAGTCTATACAAATAGTATGTCTGCCCTTATATTGTGGGTTTTTGCAACCCAAACAGCAGGTCTGCTTCACTGCTATTTTTTTTTTTTTCCAAAAGATCACTGCTATTTTTTACAGAATTGCAGTACTACAAAAGTAGAATCATCTCTGTATTTGCGCTTTAAAGGCTTACTGCCCATATGGAGCGTTTGGAGAAGCCTGAGACTTCTCTTTAGTGGTAAGCAACCTCATCTACAACAACCATGTCCTGTCTTGTTGAATGCCAAATACAATATTATTAGGCGGTCAGCTGAATTCAGCTCTTCAATAACTGAATTTTAAATATCATCTGATATTCAAGCAGGCATTCCCCAGTCCCAAAAATGAAATTTAGCGAGGCACGGAAGGTCTACCTTAATCTTTCTCTGCAGATTATCTACATCTCTACATGTGAATGGGTATCTTTGGTATTCCTATGGCTAGTATTTTGACCAAATGTGCAAAGTGATATTTTGCAGTAGGGCAGCTTTTTTAAAAAAATGTAAAGCTGAAATTTAGTATTTTGTTGTTTGGGGTGGGGGGGGGGGGGGGATACAGCTTTAAACATATTAGTTATGTGTAATGGTGTGTATCCCATTACCTGCAGACAGCTGCTTCTGGTAAAAATATTCCCTGCAGTGCCTCCTCACAGCTACAGTACACTGTCCAGAGCAGCCATCTTCTAGTTTACAGCAGCCAATGCTACTGAGAAATCTTGCGCTACTGAGATGATGCTTTGTGACCACATGTTACCCTGATTGAGTCAGAAAGACATTGCTATGAAGAATCCATGTTTGTGCAGTTTTCATTATTCTGCAGTGTACGCATGTATTTTTTGCCATCTTAACCACTTCAGCCCCGGACCATTTGGCTGCCAAATGACCGGGCCACTTTTTGTGATTCGGCACTGCGTCGCTTTAACTAACAATTGCGCGGTTGTATGATGTGGCTCCCAAACAAAATGGACGTCCTTTTTTTTCCCACAAATTGAGCTTTCTTTTGGTGGTATTTGATCACCTATTTTTTGCGCTATAAACAAAAATAAAGTGACAATTTTTAAAAAAAGCAATATTTTGTACTTTTTGCTATAATAAATATCCACAATTTTTTTTAAAAAAAGCTAATTTTTTCTCAGTTTAGGCTGATAAGTATTCTACATATTTTTGGTAAAAAAAATGGCAATAAGCGTATATTGATTGGTTTGCGCAAAAGTTATAACGTCTACAAAATAGGGGGTAGTTTTATGGCATTTATATTATTAATTTTTTTTTTACTAGTTATGGCAGGGATATGCAATTTTTATGGTGTCTGTGACATTATGGCGGACACATCGGACATTTTTGACACTATTTTGGGACCATTGTCATTTATACAGCGATCAGTGCTATAAAAATGCATTGATTACTGTGTAAATGACACTAGCAGCGAAGGGGTTAACCACTAGGGGGCGAGGAAGGGGTTAAGTGTGTCCTAGGAAGTTATTCTAACTGCTAGGGGGTGTGGCTTACTGTGACACATCACTGATCGCTGCTCCCGATGAGAGGGAGCAGACGATCAGTGTTGTGTCACTAGGCAGAACAGGGAGATGCCTTGTTTACAAAGGCACCCCCCCGTTCTGCCTAGCGCCTGCTAGGGGGGCGGTTCAAAGCAACGTATATACACATTGCTTTGCCCGCCCGTGCCATTCTGCTGACGTAAATGTGCGTGAGGCAGTCGGCAAGCGGTTAAACCTATTTTGCATTATTGCTTCTACCTACTGTATGCATCTGTTTAATTAACTGCTAATTACATTTACTATTCAGCTGATTTATTAACTATTCTGGTAAAATACTATGATAAAAAGAGTCAATAAGAAGGTCAAGTGGCCAACAAAATTTGGCACATAGGGGTAGATTTACTAAAACTGGAGCATTTAGAATCTGGTGCAGTTGTGTATGGTAGCCAATCAGCTTTTAACTTCAACTTGTTCAACTAAGCTTTGACAATAAGGCCTCATGCACACTGGATGTTTTTGGACATTTTTACAGCTGCTGTTTTTGGCTTTAAATGTTTTTTTCTTCAGTCAATAAACTCCCCATCACGTTATCCTATGTGTCCATGCACACATAGGCTGCTATCAGCAGATTTTGGCTGGGGCTTTAAAAAAAACAAAACTAGTGGGTTCTGGGAGGAGTTTTTCAGCTGTTTTCAACATCAACGTAAAAAAACGCTGATAAACGCCGATAAACGCTCAAAAAACGTGGCTCACTAGCGTTTTTTGACGTTTTTGATCCATTGCAAAAAAAAAAACAATTTTTTTCCAAAAAAATGAACCCCCCCAAAAAACGCTAATAAACGCTATTGCAAAAACATTGAAAAACGTTGAAAAACTCACTGCAAAGCTACTGGAGTTTTTATAATGTTATTTTAACGTCCAGTGTGCATTAGGAAACCTGGAAGCTGATTGGTTTCTATACACAGCTGTACCAGATTTTGCACGCTCCCATTTTAGTAAATCTCACCCATTGTGTATTTACAAAAAGCAATAACTGTTGAAACAAATATCGTAATTCCATAAAAAGGTGCATAGTAGATCTCTTAATGATATATCTTGGCATCTATGGAGCCCGACGCGTTTCATGGACACCTGTCCAATCATCAGGGGCAGGACGCAACAGACTTTGTGAAAAATGTGAACCTTGTGTTAATATTGAAAAAAAAATTTAAAAAAGGGCGTTTTCTTTAAAATTATTGATAAATAACAAAATACCCATGTTACTTGCATACATGTTGGCACCATAAATGCCCAACCATATGGAAAGGGGTGAGAGTCAGAGCAACTGCCTCAGCCCCGGGCGAGACAGTTGCTCTGATTCTCACTCCTTTCCATATGGTTGGGCCTTTATGGTGCCAACATGTATGTAAGTAACATGGGTATTTTATGTAAGTAACATGGGTATTTTGTTATTTATCAATAATTTTAAAGAAAAAACTTTTTTTTTCTTCTCAATATTAACACAAGGTCCACATTTTTCACATAGTCTGTTGCGTCATGCCCCTGATGATTGGACAGGCATCCATGAAACATGTCAGGCTCCATAGATGCCAAGATATACCATTAAGAGATCTACTATGCACCTTTTTATGGAATTCTGATATATTATGAATTGCACTATTATGTGTATGTTTTGTTTTTTTATGTTAATCTTTTTATCTATGCCTGGGTGTTTATGCTTGTGTTGATCATGAACTTATTGTATGTATAATAAACTATTATATTTCTTATATATTTCTTCATTTTATGATATTTAGTGATTGCCTCCTTTAAAGTCCCACGGCCATATTTCTCTCTTGTTTGCTTCAGTTAGGGATGGAGGCATTTTGCTGTGTATGCTCCTGATCAGATTCTCGTACAGCACCCCCCTCCCCCCTTTTCTTACCTGAGACGATCATTCCAACGACGGGACAAGCACAGTAGCTCCAGCTGGTGTCTCGGGTCCTCATTGGATAGATTGATAGCAGCAGGAGCCATTGGCTCCCGCTGCTGTCAATTAAATCCAGTGAAATGGGAGCTGGGGGGTGGGGCCAAGTCCTGCTGTCTGTGTCAATGGTTGCAGCAGCAGGACTAGGGAGAGCGCCCGCACGAGTGCCCCCTTGGAAAGCGGCTCTTCGAGGGGGCACTCAAAAAGAGGAGGAGCCCGGAGCGCCGCGGGGGACCCCAGAAAAGGAGGATTGGGGCTGCTCTGTGCAAAACCCTTGCACAGAGGAGGTAAGTATAACAAGTTTGTAATATTTATTTATTTTTTTAAATTAACCTTTACAATCACTTTACTGATCATAAACGCATTCAGCGTTTTCAAGTTTACCTAGATTATAGTGAAAAATGAGCAGAGGGGAATGTTTTGGAAAAAAGCACTTACAAAGCAAATGCCCATACACTTAAAAAACTCTTGTGCACTATGAGCCAGCATTTTTATGGAGGTTCTAGCATTTTTTCAGCTGCCCAGTGTGCATGGACCTTTAAAGGTACTCTGTGACAAAAAAAAAAAAAAGAAAATTACTGTCACTCATTAAGTGCAGACCTAGAGCCCTTGTTCACACTGGGCCGATCTGACATATCAAATCGCATGCCAAATTGGATCCTATTGCCTGCAATGGCACGTCCGAATCAATGTGACTTTGCGGTGCAGCACCGATTCCCAAAAGTAGTTTCTGCACTACTTTTGGTGACTTTGGGGTGATTTCAATAGACGTCTGTGCATGAACCCGCACAGATGTTTGTCAAATCGCCCCCAAAGTCACACTGAAATGCTGGTTTAAAATTGTGCGAGTTCAGCTGAACCCGCACAATTTCAAACCTGCCCTCAGTGTGAACAAGGGCTGAGGTGCCTGAACATACTGTACCTGCAGCAGCCTCTAAGATCCAGCAACTGCAACCAAATGCCAGATCATTCTGATTGGCAAAGGTCTGATATTTTCTACCAATGTCATAGGTTGCCACTCTCTTTTGTCCCCACACATTCCTATTAGGCCTTTTGCACACAATACTCCTGTTTGAGCATCTATTTTTTTCAGTCGTTTTCTTTTTTATGTATTTGCACATATTTTCGCACATATACATCCGCGTAATTCCGTGCAACGTATTCCCACATTTACAATATGTTAATGGTTATTAACATGGAGGTGTAAATTACTGACCAAAAATGCAGATTTTTCTATTTATTTTTTTACTGAAGAATGCACGGCGCTTGTTTACGTGGCTGTGTGCATAGGCACATTACAATTAATGGGCTATATTTTAGCTCAGTAAAAAAATAAGTTGTACTGAGCTTTTTCAAGCTGTAGTGTGTAAGAGGCCTTAGACCCCTTTCACACTGAGGTGGTTTTCAGGCATTTTAGCGCTATAAATAGCGCCTGAAAACCACCTCCCATTCATTTCAGTGTGTCTTTTCACACTGGGGCGGTGCGCTTGTCGGACGTTAGGAAAAGTCCTGCAAGCAGCATCTTTGGGGCAGTTTGGTCGCGCTGTATACAGCGCTCCCAAAACGCTCTTCCCATTGAAATGAATGGGAAGCACTTCCAAAGTGCCTGAAAAGTGCTTCGGAAGAGCCGCAACACCGGTGCTTTTAACCCCTTCTTTGGCCGCTAGCGGGGGTTAAAAGCACCCCGCTAGTGGTCGAAAAGCGCTGCAGCACTTTAGCGCTGTCGCGGCCGCAACTCAGTGTGAAAGGGGCCTTAGCCTAGGAAGGCATGGGTAAGCTTCAACACTATCAAGAACAGACTGGATTTTGAATTTAACAACAGGATTTTGGATGTTAATGCAGGATTTATGTAGGTAACTCTTGACCTTGCACTTCTTTTATATTATTTTTTGAGACAGAAAGAACTTTCTTTTGGTGGCATTTAAAAACTACTTTTTATTAAATACTATATATAGGAAAAAAATCTCCAAAATTAAATAAAGCCCCTTACTTTATATTAAAATAAAAACACCAGGACAGTGCAACCCCCCTCCCCCCTCAAAATAACCCCTTTTTGGAAAATAAACACACATTTTTGCCACATTTTTCAGAAATGAAGAATTTATCTCCCTGTATATATCTAATTCAGTCTTTTTTCAGTAAGTCATTCTACTAGTTGTAATTTTTCTTTTCCACTGTGCTTTTATTTTTTAATATACTGTATATATATATTTATATTATATATATATATATATATATATATATATATATATATATATATATATATATATATATATATATATATATATACACCACCTCTGGCTCAGGCTCTCTGCTCTCTGCTCATCACCATCACTTGTAAGCACAGAAGTCCAGCTTCTGTGTTTACAAGTGACAGCTTGTCTCCCAAAGGCTCCTACAGATCTGATCTCCTGAGCAGCTCCCATTGAGTGCAGGATGGGGAAAAGGGAGATGCAGGTGTTCAGGGTGCAGTGCGAATGCTGACACCCCCACTGGATGATCTCCCTGCAGGTGAGAGAGACAGGGCGAACTGCAGTGTGAAGGAAAGTACTAGAGCTGGCTTCAGCCTAAATCGGAGGTTCACACAAAAATGGAACCTCCGCTTTTTGGAACCCTCCCCCCTCCGGTGTCACATTTGGCACCTTTCAGGGGGGAGGGGGTGCACCCACTTCTGGGCATAGACTCCAGTGGGAGTCTACGCCTCTCCCCCCCCCCCCCCCACTGTCTGCTGGGAAACACACGGATCCCAGAGACAGAAGGGTACATCCGCAATTGCGCAGCATGGCTCGCGCATGCGCAGTAGGGAACCAGGCTGTGAAGCCACAAGGCTTCACTTCCTGATCCCCATACAAAAGATGGCGGCGGAAGCATCCGAGGACCGAGGGACGGTTCAGCCTCGGGTGCCGACATCGTGGGCTTCCTGGACAGGTAAGTATCCTTATCTTAAAAGTCAGCAGCTGCAGTATGTGTAGCTGCTGACTTTTAAAAAGAAAAACTTTGTGGGACTTCCGCTTTAACACAGCAGCGAAATTTGGACATGTGGAAGATGGTGGAGCTTTTAAGGAGGGTGGAGAATAAGGGGATGGTGGGGGGGGATTGCATGCAGAGGTCAGAGCTGAAGAGGAGTGAAAGTGAGATGTGGACAGGGGATGCAGGTACGCAGCTGTGGAAGAAGGCTGAACTCTGCACTCTGTGTAGCTCACCCCTGAACTCTGCACTATGTAGGTAGTGTACCACCAAACTCTGCATGTAGCGCAACCTTGCACTCTGTGTGTAACCCCCCAAACTCTGCCCTCTGTACGTAATGCACTCCTGGTATTTAATGTCCCTTTAAGACCCTCCCATTGAGAAATTTGACCACACCCACTATTTGTTGGAAGAAGTGTGTGGGGGAGAGGGGGATTTGGGGGGTCGTGGATGAGTTCCTACACCTATTTTCAGAGAAAAAAAGGCCTGTATATATATATATAAAATTATATACTGTAAATATATATATATATATATATATATATATATATGTATGTATATGTATGTATATATATATATATATATATATATATATATATATATATATATATATATATATATATATATATATATATATATATAATATACAGTGGGGGTTGATTTATTAAGGCCCCTTTCACACAGGCTTTTCGATCAGTTTGTCAGGCGGACCTGATTGGATGCTCCATTCAGCCCTATGGAGCAGCGGATGTCAGCGGGGACATGTCCGCTGCTATTCGATCCAATCCTGTCCATGAAATCCAGAGGGATGAAAAAAATATGATGGGATGATATGATGATATGATCAGATGAAAACGGACAGGCGATCCATTTTCAACCAATCTCCCCATAGAGAAGAGCGGGGCTCTGACAGGTCCATCGCAGCACAGTGAGTGGAGACAGACCTGTCATCCATCTGCTCAGCAGGGATCAGCAGATCGATCCCCCGCTGTGCAAAATGGAGTCTGCCGGGCGGATTGCCTGTGTGAAAGGACACTCAAAAAGGACCCTCAAGTTGCAGAGTGAAAAATCTGGTGCAGCTGCGCTTGGCAGCCAATCAACTTCAGCTTGTTCAATTAAGCTTTGGCAAAAAAAAAAAACGGGAAGCTGATTGGTTTCTATGTAGTGCTGCACCAGATTTTGCCCATTCCGGTTTTTGTAAATCAACCCCAGTATTTTTAAAAAAGACCAAAGCTTTTGGGAAAAAGTTTTTTTTTAGTATTATTGAAACCATGCTTTTTTCTCTCAGCCACAGTTGCTCCAATATACAGTGAATTGCAAAAGTATTCACCCCCTTGGCATTTTTCATGTTTTGTTGCCTCACAACCTTGAATTAAAATGGATTGTTTGAGGATTTGCATCATTTAATTTACAGAACAAGCCCACAACTTTGAAGATGTTTTTTTTTTTATTGTGAAGCAAACAACAAATATGACGAAATAACAGAAAAACTATTCACCCCCCTAAAGTCAATACTTTGTAGAGCCACCTTTTGCAGCTATCACAGCTCCAAGTCGCTTTGGATAAGTCTCTATGAGCTTGCCAAATCTTACCACTGGGATTTTTGTCCATTCCTCCTGGCAAAACTGCTTCAGCTCCTTCAAGTTGGATGGTTTGCACTTGTGAACAGCAATATTTAAGTCTGACCACAGATTTTCTATTGGATTGAGGTCTGGGCTTTGATTAGGCCATTCCAACACATTTACGTGTTTCCCCTTAAACCACTCAAGTATTGCTTTAGCAGTGTGTTTGGGGTCATTGTCCTGCTGGAAGGTGAACCTCTGTCCTAGCTTCAAATCACACACAGAGTGGTACAGGTTTTGTTCAAGAATATCCCTGTATTTAGCGCCATCCATCTTTCCCTCAACTCTGACCAGTTTCCCGGTCCCGACTGCTGAAAAACATCCCCACAGCATGATGCTGCCACCACCATGTTTCACTGTGGGGATGGTGTTCTTTGGGTGATGTGATGTGTTGGGTTTGCGCCAGACAAAGTGTTTTCTTTGATGGCCAAAAAGTTCCATTTTAGTCTCATCAGACCAGTGCACCTTATTCATACATTTTGGGAGTCTCCCACATGCCTTTTCGCAAACTCAGAACGTGCCATTTTGTTTTTTGCTGAAATTAATGGCTTTCTTCTGGCCACTCTGCCATAAAGCCCAACTCTATGGAGCGCACGGCTTATTGTCGTCCTATGTACAGATACTCCAGTCTCTGCTGTGGAACTCTGCAGCTCTTCCAGGGTTACCTTAGGTCTCTGTGCTGCCTCTCTGATTAATGCCCTCCTTGTCCGGTCCATGAGTTTTGGTGTGCGGCCATTTCTTAGCAGGTTTGCTGTTGTGACATGTTCTTTCCATTTGGTTATGATATATTTGATGGTGCTCCTAGGGATCATCAAAGATTTGCATATTTATTTATAACCTAACCCTGACTTGTACTTCTCAACAACTTTGTCCCTTACTTGTTTGGAGAGTTCCTTGGTCTTCATGGCAGTGTTTGGTTAGTGGTGCCTCTTGCTTAGCTGTTACAGCTTCTGGGGCCTTTCAAAAAGGTGTGTATATGTAATGACAGATCATGTGACACTTAGATTGCACACAGGTGGACATCATTTCACTAATTATGTGACTTCAGAAGGTAATTGGTTTTATGGGCTTCGAAACAAAGGGGGTGAATACATACGCACATGCCAATTAGCAGTTTTTTATTTCTGAAAAAATGTTTTATGTATATATTTTTCTAATTTTACTTCACCAACTTATACTATTGTGTTCTGATCCATCACATATAATTCAGATTAAAAAAAACATTGAACTAAAGGCTGTAATGTAACAAAACAGGTAAAAAGCCAAACGGGTGAATACTTTTGCAAAGCACTGTATATATATATCATTAATTATACATTTTATATACCTAAGCAACCAAATAGTATATATTTAATTTTTTTAATATTTAATATTTTAAAATAAAACTGAACATTTTGAATGGGAAGCATATAATGAAAACATTTCTGCTTATTGGGCATAGTAGTTCTATTACTGCCTTGTACCACACAAATTGTGTCAAACAATTGACACTTCCAGGAGTATCAGATTCTTAACCTTCAGAATCACCTGCAGTTCTCCTCTTCCCCTGGCATCTACATCATCATAGGTTTCTGTTGCAAAAACAAAAATCCCCCAAAATCAGCACTATGATATGTGAAGTCACTGTTTACAATGTGTTAAAGAAATCAAATAAATTTCATACCGCGCTCTAAGTACTCAAATATACATACAAAATTTTTTTTTAAAATCATACGTGAAGTTAATAAAAAACATATATGCTAAAACATTAAAATAAATATCCATATAATTTCCAAAGAAATCAAATTAAGTGTCCGTGAACCACCACCATGAATCTTCTATCAATGTGAGTGATACGAACCCCTGCGATCTGGGTGAGAAAACATCTTCCACCACCACCAAACAATCTACTCACCAGAGGGCGTTGACACCCATTACAGGTAGTCAAACCAGGCACAGATACCAATGGAAGTATGCCTTATGAAGGGAGACTGCTCCACAGCCCGATATGCTCCAATGATCGATTAGAGAAGATTGGCACCCATTACAGGTGGTCAGATCAAGCGCAGATACCAATCTAAATGTGCCTTCTAAAGGGAGACTGCTCCACGGCCCGATAAACTCTGACTGGTCATATGTTTAAAAGATAACAAGAAGGGGCTAATCACTGCGTAGTATAAAAAATCCCTTTATTCCATAAGAGGCATCAGCATAAAACATAGTAAAAACACTTTGTCCAAATCAAAAAGCTTTCAGGTATGCCATTTGCATTCCACCTGCGTTCCAACTAGCAGAAATGACGTATCACGTGCCCTTTGACCCGACGCATTTCTTCGGTAACGTCTGACGTCATCAGGAGTCATGTGGTCGGATGCGTCATTTCCTTTATATATACACAGCCACAAATTGGATATCCAATCCTCTTCCATCCTTAGTAATCATTTTAAATATTGTACCAAAAAGTTAATACATGGTTCTAGAACCAAATGAACTAAATTTACTTATATTAAATCAAAAAGTATATAATATAAAATCTATATAAAATTTATTAAAATCAGTAAAAAAAATATATCTTAACAAGTGTACCCTCTAATGTTGGACTCGGTTACTACATCAAAGAATGCTGTAACAAGTGCACCATCTGGTGGTAGACTCAATTACTACATCAAAAAGGACCAACCTGCCTATTGTAGGGACACCATCTTGTGGATGCATAAAGTATTGCTATCTGCAATTACTCATTGTAAAAAACAACATCTTATAGATGGACATATTATAACTATCAGAAATGGCTCTAATTAAAAACATGATATCAGGAGAGGGGTAATTACTCATTACTAAAGGACACCATCTTGTGGGTATATATAGTATGACTAGCAAAATGATGACGCCCAGTGGGAGGGGCGAAACGCATCAAGCTAAGAAGAATCTGTGAAGGCTGTTTGGATGCCAAGGTGGCACTTTCTGCACGTTTTTAAGATTTTGATGTAAGTGTAATGATTTTAAACTTTTTTAATAAAATCTCGCAGTATTACACTATATGTCCCCTTTCCTTCATTTGTCCAAACTTTGCTACAACGGTCGTCCATTGAGTGTAAAGTGTGTAGGACCCTGACCATGTGGTGGAGGATAGGAGATTCTATTCCCTAAAGGCACAACACACCAACCCACTCGGTGGACGGAAGACACCATCTTGTTTTACAGGCTTATATATCATTTTCATCTGGTGAGTGGGGACCCAGGAGGGGAGCACAGGAAGTCACCAGAAATATATTCCAATGTGTCACCAACCTTGTATCTCACATCTAATGAACTTTATTAATTGCACTTTATCTGCACTATATTGGCACTGAGCACTTTATTTTGTCATACATGTTATTATTATGTTACACATGTTGATGTTTGTATATATGCATATTAGTAGTTTATAAGTGCAGGGCTGAGTTTAAAATTCTTTTGTCACTTTTTTGGGGTACTTACCTTACACTACAGCGGCAGCCCTATTATATACTTTTCATTTCCACAGCGCGGGTCTTTAATGATATTTTCCCTTAAAAGGATAGGCCAATGCTTTCTAACAATCTTTTCCAAAGATATATAATCTCTATTAAATTCTGTAAGGAATGCCATATTGTTCCTATTCAGATTGGATTTCTTTGATTTATCAATTAACAGATCCTGTCAATTCATATTTAATACCTGTGTTTGAACAGGCATCAACTGTTTACAATGCAGAGGTCTTCAGTGCTAATTTTGGAAAATGTTGTACTTGCAGCAAACACACTGACGACATTGGGGCCAGGGAAGGAGTGAGCATCAGAGACAGCATAGATGTTTCCTGATTAGACACCCCAAGGAGTGTTAGTATTGGAACAGAATAACTGCACTGAAATCTTAGTTTTAGAATCTCAGATTGCTGCTGCAGACATTGGGGTTGATCTACTAAATGCAAATAGACTGTGCTCTTTGCAAGGGAGTTGGCGCTAGAGCTTAGTAAATGAGGCGAACCGTCACTTTTTAATTTTCAATGGTTTTTATTCAGAATTTTGAAAGTAAGAAACTTAACTTTTTTTAAAGAATACCCAGTCACATGCAAGGAAAATAAAAAAAAATGTTTACTTTACTTGCACATGATTGGATAATAGAAGCCTGCAAAGCTTCCCCTTATTTACTAAGCTTTTGAGCATATTCCCTTGTAAAGTGCACTGTCTAATTGCCTTCAGTAAATCAACCCCGATGTTTCTATAAATACACGTAGTACATATTGCTTGCCTGTTTAAAAGGCGGTGACAAGGTCTCTTTTAGGTCAAATGTGGGAACCTGGCTAAACAGAGACTTCAATGATAAAAATATGTCAAGTGCCAAGCACTAATCAAGGTTCACGGAACCATTTATCTCACTTCCATCAGATCCCACAGTGTAATGTTATTACTACAGCCAACTGTGCTTGCATCCAAATTAATCTGCCAGTATATTTTTCAGATTATGAAAGGAAATTAAGATGCTTCCAAAAAATCTATTCCAAGACCATAAGACGATTCCTATGTAGCCTGATCAAAATCCAGATCAGGACCTCACTGCTGCAAGGTTCAGTGGTCATACTAATATCCAAGCTCCATCTCAATTTTTGTTTTAATACAACTTTTATCATACCAAAAAAAGACATTGATTATCTTTTTATAAAGCAATGATAAAAAAAAAAAAAAATAGCCAATGTGATTATCATTTCGACAGTCTAAATTGCTGATAGATTTAATTTATTTGACAGCAATCACATTCAGTCTTTTTTTTTTTTTTTTAAGTAAGTCATTCTACCCCCTGAGGTAATCTTACTTTCTCAAATTAGTTAACTGTGGTGGAATAACTAATGCAGCATTAATGGTGCCAGAGTGGACAGTATTCTTCTTAGTTAGTCATTAATCTGTTTTGGTAATCCCTTGTTCATACTGAGAGACTAATCCATATCGAGCTCTGGATTAGAAGTAGAATGCCTAGAGAGAGAAGATCAGCAGTGACAGAATGCAGGCCTGGATTTTGGAGCACTTGTTGTGAAGTATTAGGACAGGGAGCAAGGAGTTTAAAAATCACAGCTTTGGAATGTTTTAAGAACAGAAAAAGAAATATGTTTATTAAAAAAAAAAACTTTATTACTAATTAATGTGCGGTAATATTTGCAGGATCTAGTTCACTTTCCCACTATCAGCAGATTTTCAATGGCTGGGGTCATTAAGAATAAATGATATCTAAGCTATTTTGTTCTCTATTGTGCTCTTTTCTATCAAAAATGATTTGGAACAGATTGGTGGCAAACACTGCATGCCTCAAAGC
Organism: Aquarana catesbeiana; assembly: GCF_042186555.1. Taxonomy (NCBI): domain Eukaryota; kingdom Metazoa; phylum Chordata; class Amphibia; order Anura; family Ranidae; genus Aquarana; species Aquarana catesbeiana. Next base: position 239,692,126 of record NC_133327.1, read on the forward strand.
TATTTAAGAACGGTTACATAAATCATATATTGTTTTTTCACAGGATTGCTGAAGGAGTGTATGATTTTCCAGGATCTATAACTTTAAATGTCTTTCTTTAAAAGGTTGGGGGAAATAGCTTTAATAAAACAAAAGCCAAAACATTCATTTGAGAATTGAGATAATTTATTTTAATCGTTTATATAGCACATTTTGCAGGACTTTGTATACAACACCAGACCAGACAGACGTATCACATCCTACTTGCCTCTAAAGGAGATTACAAGTGAATATTGCTCCCGTAGTCACACACAATAGTGCCAATTGTAATGAAAGCCAATTAAACCAGCAGTATTGGAAGTGTTGGAAGAAAGTAAAACACTTTAAGAAAACTTGTGCAAATTTGAGAAAAATATACAGACTTCCTGAAGACACTCATGGGATTTCAAAACCAGCCTTATTCATGTAAGCAATAGCATTTGTGCCAGTGCTAGTAACATTACTGAAACTTGCAGCAAATCTAGGAAGTTCTTACTACCACTACTTAAAGTGGATTTCCACCAATTTTTTGTAATGTCCAGCCATTTTCATGCCCATCAGCAATGCTATTCTAAATGGCAATTATTATTTTTTTCTAAATACCTTCTTTGCAATTTCTTTATGCTGCACTTCCAGTCTGTCCGCCTGGGCAATGTCTTCATAAAGCTATTGCCTTGGACTCCTTGGATATCAGCATCATCTATCCCAGGAGTCCATGGGAATCACCGAATACTGAAATCTCATGTGATTTCCAAAACCAAAATGATGCAATTGGGAGGAGTTAGGTGCCATTTTGTCCTCCGGGTTATCCTCTGATTGACAGGTTGCCATAACAACGGGACAGGAACTTCCACTGATGCTGCCATTGCTATGGCAACCTGTCATGAAGAAATAACGCAATCCTGTGCAGGCGCAAGATCAGGAGGTGCATACTGGGTAGCCACTAGACAGCTGCATCGAATCCCAGAAATAAAGATAAGCGGGTTTCAGATGCCCACAACCACAATGGACCCTGCCTGCTTCCGAGATCAGGTTAGATTTTTATGATTTAAAATTACAACAGAGGAAGAACATACAAACCTCTAGCCTGGTAGTAGCATATTTGGGATTCGAACCATCGACCCCAGTGCTGCTAAGCAGAAGTGCTAACCAGTTAGCCACTGTACTGCCACATGGGTAGAGTTTGCATCTCTGTGCTGTCAAACAGTCCTAAGTCCCAGGGGTGCAATAAGTTAATCAATGCAGATGTACTTTGGAAGGCTGGAGAGCCATTGAACAACCTTTTTCTGGCATATGCCATCTGTTTTGAAGGCTGGTTATGGCTGATTACTGTCAGCATGCTGAACCATCTCGAATTTTGTTGCTTTTTGCTTGGTAAGAGGCTGCAATTAGTGCTGGTGTGGAATTCTTAAGGCTGATTATTGTCCTTGCCCATGGAAAACATGGCATGATTTGAAATGGTGGTGGAACCCTCCTACACATTAATACACAAAAATACTGCATTTCTTTGGACATATACCTATAGGTGGTGGAATAACATTAGTCAGGAGTAATGCTTCTTGATTTGTTCTGTGATATTTGGTGGTCCTTGGTGTGTGAGTGTAGAATAGTGATGTTACCCTCTGAATTTTGGGAATGACATTTTAATTTCTGATGTTGGTACACACATCACATTTTTTGCCATCAAATTTTCAAAAATTGTGACTCATTTAAAATTTGCATCAGCAATAGTTTTGTTTGTGGTTAGTGAAGATACCTGTGGAAGTTTCGGATTAGATTTTTACGAAAAATTTATTTTACCAAAACATGAAAGCATTACACATTAATAGGATTCTTCAAAAAAAAAATATGAAGAAGCAACATAAAAACCCAGCAAGTACAATTTATTTTAGAGAAAGTAACAATTCATCTCAAAATTAAAATGTATTTTTTTGTGGAAATAACAATTGTACAATTATATTCAATGGTTGAAACTTGCATTTCACACTAAAAGAAATGCATTTTAGCCAAGGGCTAATTTACTATAGTGCTTGGTAAAAAATGAATGGGAGTTAAAATGTGAGTATTTTGCATGTCTGAGCATGTGCACTTGTGCTGGTAAATAGTTGTAGAAAGAGGGGGAATTTATCTCTTCTCAGACTTTCAACGATATTTCAGTTTATACAGGCATACCCCGCTCTTAGTACACTCATTTTATATACACTCGCGAATAAGGACATACCCGTGAGTGTATGTAAAGTGGCTCTCAAGCTAAAGCTGCAGCTGAGTAATCCGTGCACGGATAGTTCAGATTCCCCGCTACTTGGAAACGCACTCCCTAATCCCCCCACTACAGTCCCTGACCTCCCTCTACAACCCCTGACACCCCCACTACAGCCCCTGAAACCCCAGAAGTGAAAAAAGGTATTGCTCCACTTTAAGTACATTTTCGTTTTACATACATGCTCTGGTCCCATTGTGTACTTAAAAGTGGGGTATGCCTGTACATCAATTTTTTCAGCAGTTTAAATGCAGATTATCTTTAAATATACCACATATTTAAGAACCATTTAGGCCAGTGATGGCAAACCTTGGAACCCCAGATGTTTTGGAACTACATTTCCAAAGATGCTCATGCACTCTGCAGTGTAGCTGAGCATCATTGGAAATGTAGTTCCAAAACATCTGGGGTGCCAAGGTTCACCATCACTGATTTAGGCTATCATATCATACTCTAAACATTATTTCCATATGCAATTCCCATGTTTCTAGCAGGAGTAATGATTTGGACAGTCTCTGTTCTCTGTGACCTATAGTGAATTCAATTTTGGGGGTATTTTTTCCCGAGCGTTATAGTGAATTACATTTTCGCTATTTTGAGAGTATTTATTTGCATATTCACGCTATAGTAAATCAACCCCAGTGTGTATGCATGGTGCATGTATATGTAAATTGTATGCATGTTGTATGTATGTGTATGCAGTGTGTACAGTTGTGTTCAAAAGTTTGCACACCCTTGGAGCATTGGTAATATACAGTATTTACCCATTTAACTGCTTCAGCCCCAGCAGATTTTACCCCCCTTCCTGACCAGAGCACTTTTTGCGATTCGGCACTGCATCATTTTAACTGACAATTTCACGGTCCTGAGACGTTGCACCCAAACAAAACTGACATCCTTTTTTTCCCACAAATAGAGCTTTCTTTTGGTTGTATTTGATCACCTCTGTGGTTTTTATTTTTTGCGCAATTTTGAAAAAACCGCAATATTTTTTACTTTTTGCTATAATAAATATCCCCCAAAAATATATAAAAAAACTATATGTATTCGATATGTATTTTTCTACATATTTTTGGTAAAAAAATCGCAATAAGCATATATTGTACAACTGTGGTGGCTGGTCGGCAAGTGGTTAAAGGAAACATGAATGAGCAGGCAAAACACATTTATTTTATTTCTTATAGGATTCATATTCAACTGTTGGTCATACCAGAATGGCACAATCATAAAACAAAACAAGGCAACAAGTAAACAAATGAAATTACCCCTGTATTGTCCCCTTTAGCATTAATGACAGTGTGCAGTCTTTTGCAATAGTTGTCTATGAGGCCCTAAGTTTTAAATTCTTGCAGGTGGTATAGCTGCCCATTCTTTTTGGCAAAATGCCTCCAGGTCATAAAAAGTCTTTGGTTGTCTTGCATGAACCACATGTTTGAGATCTCCCCAGAGTGGCTCAATGTTATTATGGACACGAGACTGATGGCTACTCCAGAACCATCACTTATTTCTGCTGTAACCACTGGAGGGTCAACTTGGCCTTGTGCTTAGGGTCATTGTCTTTTGCACAGAACAATGCAAATTGTCTCCCAGTAACATGCTTTATTGCCATCTTGCCATCAATTTTCACAGGATTCCCCATGGCCTTAGAGTTCACATCCCACCCCCCAAAACATCAGTGAGCCAACACCATGCTTCACAGTGGGCATTGTATTCTTGTCGTTGTTGACTCCTCTCCAAACATAGCGCTTATGGTTGTGACCATAAAGCTCCAGATTATAGTGTGCCAGAAGCTGTGAGGCGTGTCAAGGTGTTGTCAGGCATATTGTGACCTGGGCTTTTTTGTGGCATTGGCACAGTAAAAGCTTCTCCTTTACTTGACCATGCAGCTCATTTATGTTCAAGTATCATCGCCTGTATTTCTTCTGAAGTTATCAATGGGTTTTTCCATGTATCCCAAACAGTTGTGGCTGCAATCATTCTTGGTCTCCCTGACCTTGGTTTGGTATCAAGTGATCCCCGAATGTTCCACATCTTAATAGGTGATTCAACAGTACTGACTGGCTTATTCAAGGCTTTGGATATCTTGTTATATCCTTTTCATTTTTATAAATTTCATTACCTTGTTACACAGGTCTTCTGACAGTTCTTTTCTGCTTCACATGGCTCAATATCTAGCCTGCTCAGTGCAACCACATGAGAGCTAACAAACTCATTGACTATTTATACACAGACATTAATTGCAATTTAAAAAGGCACAAATGTGGGAAATTAACCTTTAATTGCCATTTTTACCTGAGTGTGTCACCCTGTAAAGGCCAAACATTCCAGGGTATGTACACTTTTGATCAGGGCCATCTGGGTGGTTTATTTTATCATTATGATTTAAAAAGAAGCCAAAACAACTATGTGACAATAAATGGCATCATAAGATCACAATCCTTAAATAAAAGACAGTTTTTTGGCATAATCGGTCATATTTTAAATATCAATGCCAAAATATCACAATTTCTGTCAGGGTATGCAAACTTCTGAGCACAACTGTATGCATATTGCATGTATGCATATGTTGCATGTAGTGTGTATTATGCTGCATGTATGTAGTGTTTATGTATGCTGCCTTTATGTTACATGTATGCGTATGTAGTGTGCATACATGTGTATGTATAAACATAGGTGCTACGTCTGTGCTATGTATAAGAAGGTGGAGATGAAGAGAATTACAGAGGTGCTGTGTGCTGAGCTGTGTATAATTCTGACTCCTAAACTATGTACATTACACACACCTGACCCCTGAACTATGTTACCCCTGACTAGCTTAACCAAGTTGGTCCCCTGCATTATGTAAGTTAACCATGCCAGACACCTGCATTATGTAAGTTACCCAACCCAGACCCCTGCACTATAAACATTGCATATTTCTGACTGCTGCATTTTGTACATATGCATGGAACCATGGCAAATAAATATTATATCTACAGCTCAGGTTTCATTAGTGACATGGTCACTAAGAAAAATGCTCCTTGTATTGATGGTCAATGATAAGAATGCTCCTTACATTGGTGGTCAGTGGGGAAAATGCACCTTACATTGGTGGCACTGGCCAGTGGGAAGAATTCTCTATACACTAATGGTTAGTGGGAAGAATGCTCCTAACATTGATAGTCGGCGGGAAGAATACCCCTTACATTTGTGTTCACAGGGAAGAATGCTCCTTACATTGGTGGTCAGTGGGAAGAATTCTATTCACATTGATAGTCAGTGGGAAGAAAGTCCCTTTCATTTGTGTTCATTGGGAAGAACGTCCTTACATTAGTTGTCAGTGGCAAGAATTCTACTTACATTGGTAGTAAGGGGAAAGAAGGCTCCTTATAGTGGTGGTCACTGGAAAAAATGTCCCTTACATTGATAGTCAGTGGGAAAAATGCTCCTTACATTGGTTGTTATTGGTAAGAATCCCACTCTTACAGATGGTTTTGTGATTTTGTCTCTGTGGTTACTTAGATCTGAGAAGCAGAAATTGCTCATTGGAAACCATAGCAACCTTTGGAGGAACCTTGGTTAAGTAAGGCTGTTCTAAACTGACCACACAAAGCATGGAAGCAGTTCTGTGCTTGTACAGTCCATTTGCATTCCTGGGCTTGCTGTTTATCTGTACGTGACACTGTGCTGTTTCCTATATATTCCATAGTCTGTTCAGCTGTTATACCCCTTGCCCATCCCTGACCTGTAGGACTGCAGAAGGCATAGCCTTCTGGAAAGCAGCATACATACGTAGATGGGGAAAATACCTGCATGTATGTGACATAATTAAGTAGCCCCCCCGCAATCTGGTAGAAGAGATGGAATATTGCTGTGTGATCATGTGATCAAACAATAAAGAAAAAGGTGAAAAAGAACATTTTTGTAAATAAGAAATTCAGAAAATGGAGCATAAATATTAATAACTTAACAAACGTGTCTTGAAAATTATGGTTTTCAACTACTTTATTACTATTATTTAGTTTGCAGACACACTGATAATAAATGAGACTCAACAAGGGATTGTCATGCTACACTGCAGCCACCTACACGTGCATTTTTTTTTTAGTTTTTTAATTATTATCAGCAATTGGGCAGCATGCACAGCATGCACAGTGTGCTGCACTGAATGGTGTGGCCAGATTGCACTGGTTGTGGGAGGGTTTAAAAGGGACGTGGTTAAATAAACCCTAATATACATGTACAACCAGGGTTTTTCCAGCTGGAATTCTCCTGCCACCGGTCCTGTATGCAGATACACTAACCATCCTATTAGATAATTAGCAACTCCTGCAAGGACGCAAGAAAAGCAGTACCAGTGCCAAGTATGACACTTACTCCTCAGCTCTGCACTGTCTGCTACACACACTCCTAAACTCCTCATCTCTGCAGCCTGTGCATCACACACTCCTGAGCCCAGTGTCATGTGCAACACATACTCCTGAGCTCTGTACCCTGTGTGACCAGTGCTCATAAGCTCTTCGCCCTGTGCAATTTGCACTCCTGATCCTTGTACCCTATGTGACATGCACTCCTGAGCTCTGCACATTGTGCAATACACACTTATGAACTATGCACCCTCTACAACATGCACTCCTGAGACCTGCAGCTTTTGCGCCATGTACTTCTGAACCATGGGCCCTGTGTTACATGTACTCCTGAGCACTGCACCCTGTGTGACACACACACACCTGCACCATGTGCAACACACCCCTGAGCCCTGCACCCTGCTCGACACGTGCTTCTCAGCCCTGTGCCCTATGTGACACATACAGTGCCTTGAAAAAGTATTCATATCCCTTGAAATTTTCCACATTTTGTCATGTTACAACCAAAAACGTAAATGTATTTTATTGGGATTTTATGTGATAGACTAACACAAAGCGGCACATAATTGTGAAGTGGAAGGAAAATGATAAATGGTTTACCAAATTTTTTACAAATAAATATGTGAAAGTGTGGCGTATATTTGTATTCAGCCCGTTTTACTCTGATACCCCTAACTAAAATCTAGTGGAACCAATTGCCTTCAGAAGTCACCTAATTAGTAAATAGAGTTCACCTGTGTGTAATTTAATCTCAGTATAAACACAGCTGTTCTATGAAGCCCTCGGTGGTTTGTTACAGAACCCTAGTTCTTTAACAAACATCGTGAAGGCCAAGGAACACACCAGACAGGTCAGGGATAAAGTTGTAGAGAAGTTTAAAGCAGGGTTAGGTTATAAAAAATCCCAAGCTTTGAACATCTCATGAAGCACTGTTCAACCCATCATCCAAAAATGGAAAGAGTATGGCACAACTGCAAACCTACCAAGACATGGCCGTCCACCTAAACTGACAGGCCAAGCAAGGAGAGCATTAATCAGAGAAGGAGCCAAGAGGCCCATGGTAACTCTGGAGGAACTGCAGAGATCCACAGCTCAGGTGGGAGAATCTGTCTACAGGACAATTATTAGTCATGCACTCCACAAAGATGGGCAAGAAGAAAGCCATTGTTGAAAGAAAACCATAAGAAGTTGCGTTTGCAGTTTGCAAGAAGCCATATGGGGGACACAGCAAACATGTGGAAGAAGGTGCTCTGGTCAGATGAGACCAAATTTGAACATTTTGACCTAAAAACAAAACGCTATGTGTGGCGGAAAACTAACACTGCACATCACCCTGAACACACCATCCCCACCGTGAAACATGGTGGTGGTGGCAGCATCATGTTGTAGGGATGCTTTTCTTCAGCAGGAACAGGGAAGCTGGTCAGAGTTGATGGGAAGATGGATGGAGCCAAATACAGGGCAATCTTAGAAGAAAAGCTGTTAGAGTCTGCAAAAGACTTGAAACTGGGGCAGAGGTTCACCTTCAGGCAGGACAATGCCCCTAAACATCATCCAAAAATGGAAAGAGTATGGCACAACTGCAAACCTACAATGGAATGGAATAGATCAAAGCATATTCATGTGTTAGAATGGCCCAGTCAAAGTCCAGACCTAGATCCATATGAGAATCTGTGGCAAGACTTAAAAATTACTGTTCACAGACGCTCTCCAACCAATCTGACAGAGCTTGAGCTATTTTGCAAGATGAATGGGCAAACATTTCACTCTCTAGATGTGCAAAGCTGGTAGAGACATACCCAAAAAGACTTGCAGCTGTAATTGCAGCAAAAGGTGGTTCTACAAAGTATTGACTCAGGGGGGCTGAATACAAATGCACGCCACACTTTTCACATATTTATTTGTAAACAATTTTTAAAAGTATTTATCATTTTCCTTCCACTTCACAAATATGTGCCACTTTGTGTTGGTCCATCACATAAAATCCTAATGAAAAACATTTATGTTTGTGATTGTAACATGACAAAATGTGGAAAATTTCAAGGGGTATAAATACTTTTTCAAGGCACTGTATGCCTAAACCTTGCACTCTGTGCAATGCACAGTCCTAGGTCTGCACTGTATACATTTTGTTGTTCATTCATACTCCTGACAGCTGCACTATATCTACGGTGGGCTATATACCACATACTCCTGACCATTGCCCTCTTTATGCTGTAATTTACATTCAAATAAATCCTCTTCCTTTAATTATGTTATACTACAGAGGGTAAACACTATAATTCATCCATAAATTCTGTTTGTCTCAGGAATTTGCATCAAAGAGGACTGCCAATCCAATATAAATGATGCTTTATTTATCAAATATAAGATTCCTTAAAAAAAAACATTTTAAGAACACAGCGCCCAACTTGCATGCAGCAGCATCATTCCCCAAAAAATCAACCCATATACTGTATATTACTATATGGACTCCAGTGTAAGAGTGACATCAGTAAAAACCCGCATCATCAGCAGTGTAAATGTGATTATATGCGTGCATGTTATCATCTACACTAAAGCCAGTTGACAATGCTAGTTCACACCAGTATGTCAGTCACCCATAGGGCACTGATTCACCACAGTGCCCAAGGAGTGTCTGGTAATGATTCAAATCATACAAAAAAGGACAACACCATTGCAGAAATTATATAACTAGTTACTCAGCATATCGTATCATAGACTTGAAAATGTCAGCCATGTAAAAAAGCACAGATCTCATTGATTTTGTTATCTTAATTTGTGTGATAAGTATAATTTACCAACAGGGCATCATAGGCAGATGCTCTTTCTCTTGCCCCTGAGGAACCTGCCAAAATAACGCTGAATGTGCACCTGATTATTCATATAGTGTACACACTAATTAACTCCTTCAACCAAAAAGTGAAAAGGTGGCCGGTCTTGTTTCTAGGACAGAAGTATGGCAGTATGAATCCATGTTGTAAGGCTAGATGCTCTGATCTGTGTGTTAGACTCTCGCCTGTGGCACAGTAATTAAAGCATATTGTGCATATAAGGACTTTGAGATATGTGTGCCCTGTGCCATAGGTGACACGCACGCCTAAACTCTGCCTCCTTTGTGACACGCACATGTGAGGTCCGCACCATGTGCAACATGCTCTCCTGATTTCTGCCCCCTGTGGGCCATGCATTCCTGTGCTCTTCACCCTGTGTGAATGTAGCACAATTGAGCCCTGTGCTTTGTGCAACAAATACTCCTGAATCATGCACTCCTGATCTCTGCCCCCTGTGTGACACTCCAGAGCCCTGCTCTTTGTGTAACACACTCCTAAATTCTGCATCCTGCACAATACCCACTCCTGTGCACTGCATCTTGTGTGACATTTATATGTGGAGTTGGGCTAAAGATTTTATTTTAATTTTTTGGGCTGAAGTTAAATACTCGTGTAACTAAAAACAAATTTACTAAACTTTATTTTTCATCAGAAAAGGGACAAAAAGTCTCCTATGTAATTTTTTTGTGACAGGTTCCCTTTAATGAGACATCAAGGGTCTAAAAGACCCCGTATGTCTTACCTGCCCTCCAGTGAAGCTATTGGAGTGCAGATTGTGCTCCATTAGCTTCCTTCCCCCCAATACTGGTTTCTGAAAGTGACACCAGGACCTGGAGCTGACATTTTATACATTGCTTTTGGGTCATTAGCAAGTAGGTCCTGTGGGCACACAAAACCTGTGGAACATGCTTTATGTTTTTTTGGTTTTGACCAATGGAAAGCTATGAAGCTGTTTTGCATACAATAGTTAGTGACAACAGAGCAAGAACGTTTGAATTCAGAAATAAAAAGCATACATTAGCATATGCATTCGTTATGTCCAGAAACAAATTACGTTTGCTTTCTTTCTGTGTGGTTGAGTCACTGTTCCAATTTTTGTGCACCTCACAGGCAATGTCCTGCCATGCCCTCTCACACTTAGTGGGATCTTTGTAAGTGTTGTCAGATGGATCACAGAGGAAAGGTCTCGCCCTTACCAGCCTAATTAGCTCTTCTGTGTCAACCATGGCCTTCTCACATTCTTGTTATGTGCAGCCTGTAAAGTACAGTAGATGTTGCTATAAGGAGGTGTTGCTGTCATGCTACAAAACTCAACAAAAACACATGTACATGCGTATTTATTGCATTTCTATTAAAGTCTATGGACCTCAAATCACACCACCCTGCAACAAAAGAAGTGCCTGTAGCACTTCAAATATTTTAGGAAACGTATGAAGAGGCCCCATAGAACAGAATGAGAAACGGCTTGTTGTTCAATACTGCGCTTCAGTAAATGCACAACAAATTACACAGGTGTGAACACAGCCTTACGTTGGCCATATACTAGTAGACACCAGTAAACATTCGTACAAACATATGAAAATTCTCAGTATATTTAACAACTTGATGAATGTTGTTCGAAAGTACTTGAAAAATACTGTTTATTGTTAACATTCAATTTTGGAACGAATGGACTTTACTGAATGAAAACCACATACACTGCCAAAAATGAATTGGTTTAATGAAAATTTTCCTTCCTGCTCCTTCAAATTATGTCATCACGGCAGTGGAAAATAAACATCAATTTGACCCTACTAGTGATAATAAAATTAAACGTTCGTAAAATGAAAATTTTCAAACAAAATTCTACAAGTGTTTGACCAGCTTTAGTCTTGAGCAAGCAGGTTACAGTTTTTCTGACAAATGTCTACATTGCCCCTTTTTCAAAAGTTGACTGAACAAGCAGGAATCGACCAAACGTCAAGCTGTGTGTATCAGCCTATAGACACCCCAGAGTGGTCAGACATGCAGGTATAATCCAATTCCCCTCATGTCAGAAAATCTTCAGAGCACTGCAGAATTGTCCATAAACTTTCAAGGCTGGCTCTCCTGATCTAGTAGGCTTATGTAAATATAGAAGGTAGGTAAAAGTAGGAGTGTCCCTTGTTGAATGGGAGAAAACTAGTGATCAGGTCTGGATTTCGAACCTGTTGGATCAATTTTCACCCAAAGGCTCTTGGCTAGCAGTTACCTGCTTTCCACCAATGTTCACTCAAAAGCTCTTTGCTAGCATATATCTGCCTTCCACCAAAGATGTAATTGTCAGCCCAATCTGGACAAAAACAGCATTATTGGGCAATTGCCTTCTCTAATGTATTGGTGGTTAAGTGGACCATACCAAATGGATCATGCAGCAGCAACCTTTGTGTTGGACATTTGATTGCAACAAGGTTATGGTTGTTAAAGCGTAACTAAAGGCCAAATTTTTTTTAGTTTTGGATGGAGTAGAGAGGGATTAGAACATCTGTCAATTTTTATTGCTGCCTGTGCCCTAGTTTTACCCTCTCTATGTGCCCTGTTTACCGTTATTGTTGAAAGTGAAAGTAAAAAACCTTAGGCTCTTAGGAACCTTACGTGCAGCAGAACATTTTTGTAACCTTGGCCAGATCTGTGCCTTGCCACAATTCTGTCTCTGAGCTCTTCAGGCAGTTCCTTTGACCTCATGATTCTCATTTGCTCTGACATGCACTGTGAGCTGTAAGGTCTTATATAGACAGGTGTGTGGCTTTCCTAATCAAGCCCAATCAGTATAATCAAACACAGCTGGACTCAAATGAAGGTGTAGAACCATCTCAGGATGATCAGAAGAAATGGACAGTACCTGAGTTAAATATATGAGTGTCACAGCAAAGGGTCTGAATACTTAGGACCATGTGATATTTCAGTTTTTCTTTTTTAATAAATCTGCAAAAATATCAACAATTCTGTGTTTTTCTGTCAATATGGGGTGCTGTGTGTACATTAATGAGGAAAAAAATGAACTTAAATGATTTTAGCAAATGGCTGCAATATAACAAAGAGTGAAAAATTTAAGGGGGTCTGAATACTGTCCGTCCCCATTGTGCGTGTGTATATATATATATATATATATATATATATATATATATATATATATATATATATATATATACATATATACATATTGTATACATATACAATATCATTTCTTTTTAGTGCTTATTTTTTGCCCATTTCCACTTAGGACATTTATCGGTTGTGGGCACTGGGGATCCTTCAATGGTTGTATTGTCTCCTAACAATTAAACCTATGCTATGGCCAAATCTATGGATACATCAAACATCCCAACATTAGACAAATAAAAAACAAATTCTGTTTGGTCCATGAAACAAGTATTAATTACCTTCCTTTTAAAACCTGATAAGTAAGACTGCAAAAGAGCTTATTTCTAGCAACAGGTGGGAGAAATACATAAACATCATGTTGTAATGAAAATGAAGAGGTATCTGTTATTATCTCCGGATTGCCTACTTAGTGAAATAAATAATTGTGTAACTATAAGGAAGATGATGTTATGGTATCCCATCATACTGTTAACATCATTATGGATTATGCTTAAAGTAATAATAGGCTAATTTAGTGCTGTTGTAGAAATTATTGGTATATTTAAACATAATAGAGGTAGTTTAATGTGGTCCACTGGGAAACCCAGGTGTTTAGATCAGCTTTAAAATAATAACCTCCTCCCCCACTGTGCGCTTTCTTTTCACAACAAGCCCCTGCTTTTATTCTTAGCAATAAAGACTATCTCCGACAGGAAATTATCCACCTGATTGGCCTTTACAAGGCCCGGAGAGCTGAGGATCTGAGCTGGAGAGGTCATTAGTGGACAGCCATGTGATTAACCTTAGCTGGCCTGTCTCTTTTCACACTTGGTTAACGGCTTCCATTGTAGCTTCTCAGTGTCCCAAGGAAACGCTTTATGGGAAGTATTTAAATACAGTGACATAAAGTACCACCATGGTATTATTTATTTATTTATGGGGTTGGTATTATTCTTGCTCCTCTGAGCTATCTGGGGAAGTCACTGTTCTCAGTACTATAGCATTCAAACAGTCCCATTGATTCCAATACTAGCAGTCTGTTATTTGGATATAAGCATTAGGATACAGTTGCCATTTTTCGTTGGCATGCCTAAATACCACAAGCTCCCCCCCTCCCCCTTTTTATTTTTATTTTTTATTTTTTAAGGGTCATTGATTACCAGGCAGGTATCAACACAACATCAAGCCAGAATACTAAGGTCTAGTAGCATTATATGCATTTTTTAGCCATGTACAACCCCAATTCCAAAAAAAGTTGGGGCGTTGTTTAAAATATACATAAAAACAGAATGCAATGATGTACAAATATCAGAAACCTCATATTTTTTTCACAATAGAAAATAGAAAAGATATAAGATGTTTAACCACTTTCCGACCGCGCTACAGCCGAATGATGGCTACAGCACGGCTGGCCCGTCCTGTGAGGGCATCATATGACCTCCACCCGTGATTAAGCCCACTGCGTGGCCACAATCCTCCGGACACTGCTGATCACAGATTGAGGTAAAGAGCCAATCAGCAGCTCTTTACCACATTATTGGCTGTGTCCAATTACAGCTGATCACAATGTAATCAGAAGCCGGTTATCTGCATTTCTTTGTCAGCATGAGGAGAGTAAAGGCGATCCGATAACCAGCTTGTGTAAAAGGGACATGTACACTGATAATCAGGGCACTGATTATCAGTATCCTGATTATCAGTGCAGTCCCAACAGTGCCCACCAGTGCTGCCTATCAGTGCTCACTAGTGCTGCCAATCAGTGCTCATCAGTGCCTCCTCATCAGTATCTCCTACCAGTGCCCATCAGTGGCGCCTACCTGTGCCCATCAGTGCTGTCTATCAGTGCAATCTCATCATTGCCTCCTCATCAGTGGCCATCAGTGCAGCCTATCAATGCACATCAATGCCCATCAGTGCCGCCTCATTAGTGCCCATCATTGCAGCCTATCAGTGCCCATCAATGCCCATCAGTGCAGCCTCATCAGCACACATCAGTGAAGGAGAAAAATTACCTGTTTGCAAAATTTTATAACAAACTATGAAAATGTCTTTTGTTTTTTGTTTTTCAAAATTTTCAATCTTTTTTCATTTATTAAGCAAAAAAAAAGGTAGTTACCACTTAAGGACTGCCCCACGCAGATATACTGCAGCAGGGTGCCCCTCCTGTGTGAAATCACGTACAGGTACTTGATTTCGTGCAGTGGGTCTGGGGCACATGCGATCGCAACCGGTGACCTGCTTCTGCTGTGTTTGGACACAGCAGGAGCTAATCAGCAGGTCCGGTGCCGCGATGGCAAACCAATCAATATACGCTTATAGTGATTTTTTTTTACCAAAAATATGTAGCAGAATACATATTGGCCTAAACTGATGAAGAAATTTAAATTTTTTAATTTTTTTATTGGATATGTTTTATAGCATAAAGTAAAAAATAATGTTTTTTTTTTTCAAATATTTCGGTCTTTTTTTGTTTATAGCGTAAAAACCATACCACCAAAAGTAAGCTCTATTTGTGGGAAAAAAAGGACAATTTTCTTTGTGTACAGCGTCACACAGCCACGCAATTGTCAGTTAAAGTAACGCAGTGCCATATGGCACAAAATGGCCTGGTCATGAAGGAGGGTAAAGTAAACCTTCCGGGGCTAAAGTGGTTAAATACCACCAAAAGAACGCTTGATTTTTTGTGAAAAAAAAAGATAAAATGTCATATGGGTATAGTGCTGCATGACCACCCAATTGTCATTCAAAGTGCGACAGCTCTAAAAGCTGAAAATTGACCTGGGCAGGAAGGAGGTAAAAGTGCCCAGTAGGCAAGTGGTTAAACTGAGAAAATATAACATTTTAAGAAAAAAAATAAGGTCATTTTGAAATTGGTGGCAGCAACACATCTCAAAAAAAGTTGAGACAGGGCCATGTTTACCTCAGCGTAACATCCCCTCTTCTTTTGCAAAATCTTCTGTAAACTTCTGCAAACTGAGTAGACCAGTTACTGAAGTTTTGGGAAAGGAATGTTGTCCCATTCTTGCATGACATAGGATTCTAACTGACCAACAGTCCTGGGTCTTTGTCTTATTTTTCGTTTCAAGATGCACCAAATATTTTCAATTGGTGAAAGGTCTGTACTGCAGGCAGCCCAGTTAAGCACCCAGACTCTTCTTCTATGAAGCCATGATGTTGTCATAGATGCAGTGTGACGTTTAGCATTGTCCTGGTGAAAGATGCAAGGCCTTCCCTGAAAAAGACATTTGGATGGGAGCATACGATGCTCTAAAATTTGGATATATCAGCGTTGATGGTACCATTCCAGATGTGAAAGCTGCCAACTCTATACGTGTGAATGCACCCTCATACTATCAGAGATGTGGGCTTTTGAAATGAGCGCTGATACGCCGGAAGATCTCTCTCCTCTTTAGTCCAGAGGACGTGGAGCCTATGGTAGACATTAGTTAGTAAAAATCTGTTTATTTCCTGTACTATAATTACTATATAATAGAAACTTGAGACACTTTTCTAAGGTCCCCTTAATGTGTACAGTTATTTGTAATACTTTTACTTTTAAGATACTCGCCATTTCATACTCTCAGTGTTATTGTTAATGACACTTTCAGTATATTTTGTTTTAGGTTTACTAGAATACATTTTTACAATGTCATCTCCTTGCTACTCACCTTGTTCTAGTAACATTTACAATATATCAGCCAGACACAACAGTACTTAGGTTAATTTCTTTATGTCTATGGAGATATAATAAAAAACTAAACTAGTGTTATACTTACTGAATAATACAAGTTTACATATCCTTCTATGCTTGTATTTAAATTTCTGTTAATGACCAAAAAACCGTAGTATTTTCTATTAAGCAAATTATGTGCAAAATATACTATCCAACATTTGGGTGGTAACAACATGTAGGTGAATAATAATTTGCTAATGTCACACAACTGGGTGGGGTCAGGGCGCAATGCTCTGCGTCCTGAGCCCACCCTTTTTTAAGCCAATTAGAGCCTCAGGCTCTTATCATGTGCGTGGAAAAAAAAAAAAAAAATACATTGAAATCCATGTGTCCGGTGCCCTGCATGTAGATTAGGAGCCGGGCGCATGGAATAGGGGGGTGGCACCTCTGCGCGCCGTATGAGCGGCCGCCACTGGTCCCGTTGCTCAATATAGCAGTTCCTTGTTATGGTAGGGGATATCCCACATATACCAAAGCGCTACATGTTGCTTTAGATTGTGCTAAAAGCAGAACAGCCTAGGCAGTGCTGTATCTCTCCACTTTTGTGGGGGCAAATAAGAAATCTGTGGCACTTCTGACCTGGGCCAGTACCCATCATTGACCCACTAACCTTTTAGGGGGTCCTTCAGGAGTGCCAAGTCCATTTAGTAGAACAACCACGTGTTCTGCCCCACTGTCATGCAATTTTTCTGTGTTGTATTAAACGGCATTAGGTTATCATTTTGTAGTATGCTGACAGCTAGTGGTAGAGTTGGGCTACTACAACTTGTTAACTAATGTGGTTTTAGTATCTTCCTCTCTCCTCCATTTCTGTTTAGTGCTAGTTAGTTTATTCCTAGCTAGATCCTCCTCACTTCTATGTTTCCTCAGTCGATGTTATCTATTCACAGAGCCAGGGTACACACTTGGCCGGGCTCCAAAGTGGCAATGCAGACTGGAACCTGCTGCAGTTGATCTTGCAATTGAGTCCCTGTGGGGGGACTCAACCCTAAGGGCTCGTTTACATGGAAGCTCAGCTCTGTACAGTGTTTTGTTACTTCGGTAAACTTCTGACCAAAGCAACCTGCAGGAATTGAGGCTGAAAAGTACTGAATGATAACTGTAAGTGGTCAGGTGCTTTAAGACACCGGTGCTGGTTCTCTGCTCTTTACTGGTTACCGTGCAAGGTATATGGGATGTCTACCCATTGCAACAATAGAGGCCACCCTTCAACATGTTGGCCGTACTGATCCATTGACAGGAAAAAACAGTAACCACACACCTCATGGCAACTACGGTTACCAACCCTAGGAAGCTCCCTGCCTTTCTTATATAATACCCACCCAGGGTGCCCCTCTTCCCATAGGAGCATGGCTGGCAAATTACCCTACAACATGATTTGCAAGTAGCCTGTCTCCTTTCATGATGGAAACCAGAGAAGTTTAACCACTTCAGCCCCGGAAGATTTTCCCCCTTAATGACCAGTTGCTTTAACTGACAATTGCGCGGTCGTGCAACCCTGTACCTAAATAAAATTAATGTCCTTTTTTTTCCCATAAATAGAGCTTTCTTTTGGTGGTATTTGATCATCTCTGCAGTTTTTTTTTTGCGCTATAAACAAAAAAAAGGACGACAATTTTGAAAAAAAAAAATATTTTTTACTTTTTGCTATAATAAATATCCCAAAAAATTATTTACAAAAAACGAATTTCTTCATCAGTTTAGGATGATATATATTCTTCTACATAATTTTGGTTAAAAAAAAAAAACGCAATAAGCGTATATTGATTGGTTTGCGCAAAAGTTATAGCGTCTACAAAGTAGAGGATATATTTATGGCATTTTTCTTCTTTACGAGTAATGGCGACGATCAGGAATTTTTAGCGGGACTGCGACATTGCGGCAGACAGATCGGACACTTTTGAGACTTTTTTGGAACCATTGACATTTATACAGCGATCAGAGATAAAAATAGCCACTGATTACTGTATAAATGCCACTGGCAGGGAAGGGGTTAACACTAGGGGGCGATAAAGGGGTTAAATGTGTTCCTTCATGAGTGTTTCTAACTGTGGGGGAATGGACTGACTGGAGGAGGAGACATATCGATGTTCCTAATTACTAGGAACAGCAGATCTGTCTCTCCTTCCCTGTCAGAACGGGGATTTGTGTGTTTACATACACAGATCCCCGTTCTGGCTCTTATGCCCGCAATCGCGGGTGGCCGGCAGACATCACAGCCACCGGCAGCAGGCACGTGTGCTCTTGTTATGGCTCTTGAAGGAGCCGACGTACCCATACGTCAATTCGCGGGAACGAGCCCATGTGCCAATGTAAATGTGCGTGAGCTGGTCGGCAAGTGGTTAAGAAATATAAAATCGTACACATGTCATGAGTAACAGGTTAAAGGTCAAGTTTCTATGTTAACCATACATTTAAAAATATCCAAATAATTCCAAATTCTTACTATGCAGATTTAAACCTGGTAAGAAAGCATAACAAAAATCCATCCACTAAACCAGTGCAGAGCACAGTAAAGCTTTCTTGGAACAAGAGGTATTCAAATTCACATTCCATCACATATCCCAAAAACAAGGGAATCATCCCTAATTTTAAAATAATCAGCATGGCCATGCAAACCTTTCCTTTACGCCTCAATTGCTAACTGTATGATAGCCAACAAGCCTAAAACAGCTGCATGGAGTTTGGAATAAATGGCTCTATCTGGCCACATGTGCACTATACAGCATTGGCACTTGATGTACCGTTAGCCATTAGAGCAATAAAGGAAATATTTGCATGGCTCTGGTCATAATTTTGAAATGACGGATAATTCCCTAATTTTTGGGATACTTGATACAGATTAAACATTTGAATAGCTTCTATATCTGGAAAGGAAATATTCGACAGCAAAAATAGTCCTTTTCACGGGGGGAGTTCCCAGCCCTTGCTAGTTTTAAAACAGCAATAAATAGACATACACTGGAATACAAGGTTCTTTGTAAAAAGCAAATGTCCAAAAAATAGTACAATTTCATTTTAATTATGTTCAGTCTACTGCTTACTGTAAACATGTAAATATAAAACATTTTGTTAGCACAACAGTTTTTGACCATTACCAGTCGCTCCAGCTGCGTCTTGTTCCGTTATTCCTCGCTGTATACATTTATTTTTTTTCATATGATTTTTTTTGTCAAATCGTAGCTGTAGCAGCGCTTCCCACAAACACAGAGAAACAATACCTCAGTTTAGAGTGGAAAAATGTCCTTGTTATACAAGTGTATGTATAGCTAAAACTTTATTCATTTTATGACAGCATGCTGAAAGTTTAAAAACCCCTATTAAGTTGATTGTTGCTGTTTTTGTCACGTCCCTTCAATTACTCTACTGGAGAAACAACCAGAAGTAGGAGGAGCTCTCTCCAAAGTGAGTGGACTCCCCCTCTTAGATAGTTGCCATTGTAACATGTGTCCATGTTGGATAATTTATCCTCACCTCTTCTGGTGACAAATCTAAAATTTTGGGTTTCCACTTACAATCCTGCTTGTTAACAGTGGTCACCAAAACAAAGAGAGTAAAGCCCTGTACACACGGGCCAAATATCAGCCAAAATAAGCCCTCGCAGTAGAAAATGGTCGACTTTCAGCCCGTGTATACAGCTGCTTGTCCAGTCTTACGACTGGCTTCTGTCAAACGAGGATGATGGAAAACCAGCAGCTGATCAGAATCTGATCAGCGCTTGCAGCCAATGACTGCGAGTGCTGACCAGTATGTTCTGGGGGGGTCCCCCTGAAAGAAAACAATAGCACTTTTGAGGGAGATTGCTGTACTAACATTGCAAAGTTAGTATTGTGACCTCTCGTCCAACCTTTCGTTCAACCCAGCCCGCTGGGTTGAGTGAAAAAGAACATAACCAGTGTACCAGGTTTAAGTGAATCTTTCCAGTGGAGAGACAGACAGCAAAAATAATTGACAGCAATGGTCTAATCCTTTTCTTCATCATCAAAAATGTTTTACCCCTTACATACACTTTCAGAAATGTATAATTCCACTCAAAACTTCTAGTTCATTGCACACATAAAAATACATGACAAATGCATAGCAATGCTTCTCAAACGCCTATGTACACTAGCCCAATGCATACCTCTGCCACACTACACAGCTAGAACGATCACTACCCACTGTCCATTTACATTGTTTTCTTGTACAACCTCCTCACTAACTGAAATGATGTGATGATACAGATTCATTAGATGATACAGATTTCATTCATAAATTAAGATGTATTAGTAATTCGGGAGACTAACCTATTATTATTATTATTATTAATATTACCTTTTGGACCAGGCAGGAGTTAGAGGTGTGTGAGTCATTGATAGTACAAGCCTAGACTGAGGAACCATTTAGTCCTAGGGCTGATATAACAGTTTATGCCTGAGTTTATATTCAGGAAGAGTTCCAATCACAGAAATGACAGCAAATACTAGTCTAGAGTAGACCAGTATGAATTCACACTGAATAGCCTGGTTTGGTTTAGGGTCAGACTTACTTAATATCTTCAGTGGACAGCCAGACTAGCCAGAATCCCTATCTATTGGGGGTGGTAGTTTTTCAAGCTATGAATATTCAGTACAGGAGGGATTATTTTTTATTCCTTTCTTCTGGTGGCTGTATCTACAAAAAAATCATTGCTTATGCCTTTTGCCAATCAATAAACATTAATCCTCCCCTAAAGTAAATACATACACGCAGTCAATACATTTTATATAATTTTTATTTTTTAAATTAAAATTAAAAGGTTACATTTTAATACCAGTGGCCTTGGTGCGTGGGGCTATTTACCCTCGTTCAGTTTAAAAGTGGAAACAAATCTAGATTGTAAGCTCTAACGAGCAGGGCCCTCTGATTCCTCCTGTATTGAATTGTATTGTACTTGTACTGTCTGCCCTAATGTTGTAAAGCGCTGCGTAAACTGTCGGCGCTATATAAATCCTGTATAATAATAATAATAGGCAAATCTAGATAAATATTTTAAGCTATGCTCCATCAATATTGTTCCAAGTTTATATAGGTGGTTGTAAATTGTGCTGCATTCAGCTGGCATGCAATGGAACCACAAAATTGCCAATGTTTCAGCAGGGACACATTTAAGGATTTGAGAAGAAAAATGGCAAACATATTTGAGAGTGTCTCAAAAGAATGTGTGGTCAAAAAATGAGCTTTGCTTCATGGTTTAGGAGTTTTAGCGTCCGACCTTTCCATCTATTATTTGGCATGTTTTAGACACCATATCACCTAGGGATACACCAAAGAGAGAAAAGTATTGCACTAAATATTGGGACTAATTAAATAAAACCTGAGCCTACTCATAACATACACAGCATACATATGCGCGAGCATTTGTACCCTCAAAAATGTGTTTTACTGTATAACTAATGCCGCGTACACACGATCGGACTTTCTGGCATACTTGGTCCGGCTCACTTTCCGACAAACTTTGTCCGCCAGGTGCGCCGGACTTTAAAACGGACGGACTTGCCCACACACGACCGGACTTTCCGGCGGGCTAGGTCCGCCCATCTTCCCGACGGACTTTCGCCGGAGTTACGGCGGACTTACAGAATGAACGGACTTGCCCACACATGGACAAGTCCGTTCATTTTGAACGTGACTCAGGTACGACGGGACTAGAAAAGGAAGTCAATCTTGCCGCTTCTATCGGCAAGATTGACACCTTGAGAGCCCCGTCGCGGGTCATACCAGGCCCTTAGGTCTGGTATGGGTTATAAAGGGAACCCCCTACGCGGAAAAAATGGCGTGGGGTCCCCCCCAAAATCCATACCAGACCCCCGATCCGAGCATGCAGCCCGGCCAGTCAGGAAAGGGGGTGGGGATGAGCGAGCGCCCCCCCCCGAACCGTACCAGACCGCATGCCCTCAGCATGGGGGGTGGGTGCTTTGGGGGAGGGGGTGCCCTGCAGGGCCCCCCACCCCAAAGCACCTTGTCCCCATGTTGATGAGGACAAGGGCCTCTTCCCGACAACCCTGGCCGTTGGTTGTCTGGGTCTGCGGGCGGGGGGCTCATTGGAATCCGGGAGCCCCCTATAATAAGAGGGCCCCCAGATCCCGGCCCCCCCACCCTATGTGAATGAGTATGGGGTACATGGTACCCCTACCCATTCACCTAGGGAAAAAGCATCAATAATAAAACACACTACACAGGTTTTTAAATTAATTTATTAAACAGCTCCGGGGGGTCTTCCTTCCGGCTTCGGGGGGTCTTCCTCCGGCTTCGGGGGTCTTCTTCCTCTTATTATAGGGGGCTCCCGGAAGTCCGGACCTCTGCTGGCAAAAGAGCGGCATGAAGACAGCGGAGGAACCGGCCGAAGAACTGGAACACCGGGAGAAAAGGCCGGAGAGAGCGGAGAAGAACCAACCGGACGCCGGGAGAAGAGGAACCGGAGGGACCCCGAAGCCGGAAGAAGACCCCCGAAGCCGGAGGAAGACCCCCCGAAGCCGGAGGAAGACCCCCCCGGAGCTGTTTAATAAATTAATTTAAAAACCTGTGTAGTGTGTTTTATTATTGACGCTTTTTCCCCTAGGTGAATGGGTAGGGGTACCATGTACCCCATACTCATTCACATAGGGTGGGGGGCCGGGATCTGGGGGCCCTCCTATTATAGGGGGCTCCCGGATTCCGATAAGCCCCCCGCCCGCAGACCCCAACAACCAACGTCCAGGGTTGTCGGGAAGAGGCCCTTGTCCTCATCAACATGGGGACAAGGTGCTTTGGGGGGGGCCCGCAGAAATGCAATACCCTGCCCTTGCGTCGTATCTGGTCCGTTGGACCAGCATACAGACGAGCGGGCTTTCCGTCGGACCAGCACACAGACGAGCGGACTTTCCGCCAGAAACTGAGTCCGACGGAAAGATTTAAAACACGTTTCAAATCTAGGTCCGGCGGGCTTTTGGGAAAAAGTCAGCCGGAAAAGTCCACCGGAGCTTACACACGGTCAGATTGTCCGGCGGACTCTGGTCCGCCGGACCAAGTATGCCGGAAAGTCCGCTCGTGTGTACGCGGCATAAGGGCTTTTGGATGATAGTGTAAACAAGTCCTATAGCCTATAGCAACATTTTTTGTTGGCATGCTGTTTATGCTTAGGTGCAACAACCATTCTCAAATATTATATTGTAATTAGTAATTCTAACAGTAGCTGGTAGTGTTTAATGCTTGCATAATGTAATGTTCTGCCTAATGGAACTACAGGGGTACAATGTAATTTCCTGTCTCTATGTGCTCTTGCTTTCTTTTCCTATAAACAAAATGGCTTAACCATGTGGCCAGCAAAATCTTGACTAGTAAGCGTCATATTTGCAACAGCTTTCCAAAATGTTTTCATCCTACTGTAATGCAATTAGGCACATGAGAATGGCAACTCTGATTTGAATTCAGAAGCAGTGCATCATTGTGGGTACACCACATCATGGGAAGCTGCATTAGGGGGGGCCTCACTGGCAAGTTTAACATGTATATATGGGACTTTGCGAGATTAAGTGAAAACTATAAAGAGCAGATGCACTTATTAAGTGCAGCAGCACATATTTTGTTTTAAAGTGAGGCCGTAATTCTATTTTAAAGCATATCTAAACCCAAAACTAAAAGTGCAATACATTGCAGCATAGCAGTGCCTATATGTGGTGGCTGCATTAGTATTGTTTTATTTATTTTTTCAACTGGTGATGCTTCAGGTAATATACTTCCTATCCAAAGGTAAAGAATGCTAACTCCCAATTTCCAACTGCACTGTATATGTGAAAGAATAGTGTCATCCTAGACTGAGCTCTTGATTTGCATTACAAACACCTCCTGATTTCCATTACATAGGTAAGAGGTGTCCTATGGTTTACAGAAGATAGCTGGAAAGGCTGATACATTTTTTAGACATTTCACTTTAGCCTACAGAAAGTTAAAGGAACACTAACTTTCTGGCTGGATCAACAGATATTTTCAGTATTTACAGAAATGTGCTTAGGCTGCAAAAGAAAACAAATGCAGCCAGCCCATCAAAGGACTATAATGCTAAAATATATTACATTTTTACTCTTGGGTTCAGATATACTTTAATTGCTGTGCTACAAGCATCCAGATTGCTGGACTGAGGCTAGAGTAAGTATTTCATATATTGAGCATTACTCAGAGAGGTGGGAAGGATTTTATTATAGGAAAACTGTATTAAGGTATAGTTGTACTTTAAACCAAAGGGACAAATGAAAACCTAATTAAAATAACCCACAATACTTGAAATAAAAACCTTCCTCTGAAAGCATTTTTCTTTCGCTATAAGCAAATAGGAATACAATCAATTCTTGATCAAATGTGACATGCACTACAGATAACATTTGCATATCTAATTAGCCTTTAATTTACTTGCACCTTTATTATTCACAGAAACTCTCGGGGTTGGTGTCACATGGTGACTGGTCCAGGTGTGGGACACTTTCTTTGGCCTTAAGATTACTGTTTATCCCCAGGGGGGAAGAAAATTGAATTTGGGATTCTTAAGATTAATAGCTTCTTTTTAACTAAGTTGCAAAGCCTGATTAATGAACAGTGCTATGCAACTTCTCTTGCTGAGTTTCAGTTCTTTATGTATTCAACTATCTGTACTAACGCTCCCCTTTATAAGGCTTACCTGTCTGCAATTAGACATATGAATAGCTCTCTTTAAGAAGCATTAGCAGCAGTTTGACCATGTCAGTACTATGTAGGTCATATTTTATCTGATATTCTTATGTTTTCTTTATTTGCATTTTTAGAATGTTATGCTGTTCAGCTATGTATAGATCATTATTTTACTTCATTTTTATTCCTTAAAGTGTCTCTAAACTATATCCCTAATCTCCACAAATTCCCACATACTTAATGGTCCTGTGATTTATTTTTCAGGAAATTGTTTCTTACTCTGTTTTCTGCCTCTTTGCAATGTCCTCCATGAGCTTCCATACTTCTCCTTTCCACCTCACTTTCATTTGTTTGGAACAAGCAGTGCACAGGCAGTTGCGGTCATCTGCATTGCTCTGTGCACACTATAAATCACATTGTCCAAAGTCCATTGCAGGAGCAAGCAAGAGAGGGTGGCTACATTCCTACATACAGTGGGACCATGGAGAATGAATGTAGCCACTCTCTAACAGGAATTAGGACCACAGCAGCTAAAAAAAAAAAAAAAAAATGGAATGGAATTTTTTATTGGTTGAATTAGATGGACTTGTGTCTTTTTTCAATCTAACTATGTAACTATGAATTTGGAGGTTTTGGAAGTGGCTTAGACCAACAGAAGTTTTTTAGTTTTTTTAGTGAAAAATCTAATTTTTTTAACAAAAGTTTAGTGTCACTTCAAAACCATCATACTACTTTTTGTTTAAAAAAAAAAAAAGAATATTTGCAGAATAGACTGGCATCACACAGATAGGCCAACGCTTTCACAAAAGGTCCTTTCATAGCTACTGAGTTGTTACACAGTCAGTCCACACAAAACAGATATTTTAGGAGTGTTAAACCACTTTACAGTTCTCTCAGGCTCTTTGTTTAATTTCTTAGTTCTGTTTGAAAGGTTTTATGTAGTTTTCTTTAGAATTTAAAAAGCCCCAGGAAGTACCGCACCATCCAAAACTCCTGGGTAGACAGGAACAGATTCCAGAAGTACGTTCCCCAATCTAATTCCTCACTTATGCAGCAGGGGAGCAGGGAATGCTTTGGTCACTTATGATTCACAGTATAAACTGACCACTTCCTGGTAGGATAGCTCAGGCTGGTTCAGGCTTGTATTCGAACATGTCTGAGCTAATCTCTGTTAGGGCTTTCACACGGGCTGTCCGATCAGGTCCACCTGTCAATTTTTCAGGCGGGCCTGATCAGACCCTTCAGTGTCCTCTATGGAGTGGTGGATGTCTGCTGGCACCTTTCCATCCGCCTGGCAGTTTGGATCAGATAGGATCGGATGGAAATAAACAGGCTGTCCGTTTCCATCCAATTTCCCCATAGAGGAGAGCGGGACTGTGTCCGTGTCCGCTCTGCACAGTGGAGCAGACAGGACCTGTCACTTATTTGTTAGCCATGGTTAAGGCCTGACGGCCGAAACATGTTGGCTTTTTTTTTTACTGCTGTTCACATGCAATAATAAAACTATGTTTTAGCTGACTTTCATCGCACCAGCCTTTCTGCTTTTTTGCATGGACTATATGAAGGTTTACAGAGTTTTCATAGGCTGAGTGCTGTGTTCTTGAGGCTCACCAGCATTGCACAGGAGGTAGTAGCTCTCACGCATCTGTTCCAGGACCTGTCATCTGCCTGCTCAGCAGGGATCAGGGGAGCAATCCCCTGCTGTGCAAGTGGAACCTGCTGCATGGAGGCGCCCGTGTGAAAGAGGCCTTAGGGATATTGTGTTGTTGCGGTATTCAAAGTACCGGTATACAGTATAAAAGAAAAACAGGAGTTGACCTCAAGACTCCAACTATAACTAAAATATCACTTTAGAGTGGACTAACCCTTTCATTCCTCTATGTCAGTTTAGAAAGAAAAATGACTAATCTTCTTCTGACTTTAATTTTTCACTTGCACTCACAGGATGACAAAAATGGGAGACCATGGAAGTCAAGTTGGATCTTCATGCTAAAATACGGGCACCCTAAGATTATCTTTCAACGCCAAGGTTTTAAAGGACATTTTGGGTGTGTATAACCACCTGGAGAAGGAGGCAGTATACCTCCATTTATAATATTAATTTATACCTTGGTGTACCAAGAATAAACATAAGGATCATTTCTTTTAAAACACAGTAAGTCCATTTGTTTGTCCAGTTACTTTTTCTATTACATTGTAATCTGTAACTACAACTCATAGCACTAGGGTCGTTGGTTCGAATCCCAACCATGTCACTACCTGCGCAGAGTTGCATTTTCTCCCTGAGCCTGCATTGGTTTTTCTCCCACACTCCAAAGACATGCTGGTAAGTTAATTGGCTCCTGTCTAAATTGCCCATATTATGTGTATATATGAATGTGAGCTAGAGATCTTTGATTGTAAGCTCCTTGAGGGCAGGGACTGATGTGAATGTACAATATATATGTAAAGTGCTGCGTAAATCGACAGCGCTATACAGTATAAGTACCTGTAATAAATAAAAAAATACACTGTGTTGTCGGGGGTGTTGGCGCGCCTGCCTTTGCACGCATGTGGGCTTTGATGACATTCCGGTCTTAGTCCCTGGGATTCAGTGTTGGGTTGTCCCACCCTTTGCAGCTGTGGCAACTTCGGCTCTTCTGGGGGGCTGTCCGTGGGGTTTGGGAGTGTGTCTATGGGAATGTTTGACCATTCTTCCGGGGGCGCATTGGTGGGGTCAGGTGCTGGTGTGGACGGGAGGGCCTGGCTCGCGGTCTCCGCTCTGGTTCATCCCGGGGGTGTTCTGTCGGGTTGAGGTCGGGACTCTGTGCGGGCCAGTCGGGTTCCTCCACCCGGCTTGCTCATTCGTGTCTTTGTGGATCTTGCTTTGTATGCTGGTCCAGGTCATTTGGTGGAGGGAGGATTGTGGTGCGGGGTTGTTTTTTGGGGGTTGGGCTTGGCCCCTTGATTCCAGTGAGGGGAACTCTTGGGGTGTCTGCATGCCGAGACATTTTGGACAGTTTCATGCTCCCAACTTTGTGGGAACAGTTTGGGGTGCCCCCTTCCTGTTTCAGCATGGCTGCGTACCAGTGCACGGGGCGGGGTCCGTGGGGGTGTGGATGGGTGAGTTTGGGGTGGGGGGGCTTGGCTGGCCTGTGTGGGGTCCTGGCATTGGCCTGGTGGAGCACCTTTGGGGTGGGTTGCAGCGGGGACTGCGAGCCAGACCTTCTCATTTAATGTTGGTGCCTGGCCTCGCGAATGCGCTTTTGGAAAAACACACATGGACGCGCTCCTGGACCTTGTGGACGGCCATCCCAGAGGAGTTGGGGCTGTTGTGGCTGCAGGGGGTGGGGCAGCTCAATGTTGAACCCTGCAAACTGGGACTGGGGTGCCGTTGGGGTTCGTGTGTGTGTGTGGAGACGGGCGTCCCAGTGCCTTTGACAATATGGTGTATCTTGAACTCTAAAGACTTTTTTTTTCAAGTCAAACTTTTTATTTAGATGTTCATTTCTTGGACTTGAAATATTCTACAATGAAATCTTTGGCCTGGGACTCCTTTCCATAGTCCTTGACAACAACACAACTGCAACCAGCCACTTTGCGAGGCTTTCCTTCCCTGTCGATTTTACAAAGGCTGACCCATTCACCGAGCTTTTTGCTGTCATCAACCTTGATCAGATTGATCTGATGTTTAGCACAAAGTGCTTCAACCAGCTTCACGTACATTGGTTCATCGCAGTTGGAAGCCAGTACACAAAGATGGGCTTGGCGTTTGTCAAGAGCCTTGGCAGCTTCACGAATCCCACGAGCCAGGCCATCATGTATGAGGAAAGAGCGACCCTAAAGACTTTTAAGGGAACCCAGTTTCAGTGATATTCTTAGTTTAATCTGTATTATTTTCTTTGAATTAATACCTTTGTAGCATTGTTGTTGTTAATTATGTGTTTGCCACTTACAACTCTTCTTTTACAATATTCTGATGGCCATGGCTTGGGAAGG
The DNA here is from genome assembly GCF_042186555.1 of Aquarana catesbeiana. Classification (NCBI taxonomy): domain Eukaryota; kingdom Metazoa; phylum Chordata; class Amphibia; order Anura; family Ranidae; genus Aquarana; species Aquarana catesbeiana. Next base: position 239,721,058 of record NC_133327.1, read on the forward strand.
AACAGGGATGCTTGACCATGCTGTTGAATGCCTGCTGTAACCCCTTTGTTACTGATGTGCAATATACTGTACAGTATATATATATATATACTCCCACATATTCATATGTTTGTTTATTTATTTTCCTGTACATAATATAGTGATAAAGATCAGTACAAGTTGGCACAGAAATTTCAAAAAAAAATGGGAGACCAGACAGTTCCACCTTCATGTGGGCTCAATTCACAAAGAGTTATTTCCCTCTTTAAAATCTTAGATAAAATAGCTCATAGCGTTTTTCAAAAACAATTTTTGCAATTCACAAAAAAAAACACTATTAAAATAAAGCATAAGTTATTTCATCAAAATGTGAAACCATTTGGTATTTTATCTTATGACATGATATTCAGTGGAATGGATACAGTTGAGTCAGTTTTTATTGCTGATAAAGAGTTAAGCATATGTGTTAATTCAAGAGAAAATACCAGTCAAAGGAAAGCTGCTTTCACAGGACACACTTGGTGTATTAAAAACAACTAAATTAGGTAAATGCAAAAAATCTTTATAAATGTCAAATATTGAATTAAAATAGTATAAACAAATCACACACATACAGTGGGGACAGAAAGTATTCAGACCTCCTTAAAATTTTCACTCTTTGTTATATTGCAGTGATAAAATCATTTCAGTTCATTTTTTTCCTCATTAACGTACACAGGAAAAAAGAGAATAACCCCTCAAAAGATTGGTGGGACTTTGAAGGCAACGAAGTAGTAAAAAACAATTTTATTGATACAAATATACAAATAGAAAAAATCTGATACAGTTCACATATAATAATAAACAATAAATAATAATAATAGAAATATGAATATACTGATGTAGAATTCAAATGAATATTCGTGTAGTCTTCCACCTGGGCCTACGCGTTTCGGGACTACCTATAGAGTCCCTTCATCAGGGGCAACTTGTAGGAAGAATCATGTCATGCCATGAGGCCAGCCATACGCCCGATTCTCCTTTGGATTTTCGGGGCGTCCCTGACGGACTCGCCTCCAGGATTCTGGCAGTGAGCTTCTTTTATTGAATATGCTTGGGTATGTTTTTTATTTTTAATTTTTCTGATGTCCAATTAGACAGAACGGTCTAGAAACAAGCAATATGTTTAATACATATGATTCCTAATCATTTCAATTTACATCTCATTATGTAGTGTGATTCTTCCTACAAGTTGACCCTGATGAAGGGACTCTATAGGTAGTCCCGAAACGTGTAGGCCCAGGTGGAAGACTACATGAATATACATTCGAATTCTACATCAGTACATTCATATTTCTATTATTATTATTTATTGCTTATTATTATATGTGAACTGTATCAGATTTTTTCTATTTGTATATTTGTATCAATAAAATTGTTTTTTATTACTTCGTTGCCTTCAAAGTCCCACCAATCTTTTGAGGGGTTATTCTCTTTTTTCCTTATACCAGGGATGGTGGCAACCTATATGACCTACTTGGATGGTATCTTTTTTCTTACATTAATGTACACACAGCACCCCATTTTGACAGAAAAACACAGAATTGTTGACATTTTTGCAGATTTATTAAAAAGAAAAACTGAAATATCACATGGTCCTAAGTATTCAGACCCCTTGCTCAGTATTTAGTAGAAGCACCCTTTTGATCTAATACAGCCATGAGTCTTTTTGGGAAAGATGCAACAAGTTTATCACACCTGGATTTGGGGATCCTCTGCCATTCCTCCTTGCAGATCCTCTCCATCTCTGGAGCTCAGCCACAGTGATTTTTGGGTTCTTCTTTAGCTCTCTCACCAAGGCTCTTCTCCCCCGATAGCTCAGTTTGGCCGGACGGCCAGCTCTAGAAAGGGTTCTGGTCGTCCCAAACGTCTTCCATTTAAGGATTATGGAGGCCACTGTGCTCTTAGGAACCTTAAGTGCAGCAGAAATTTTTTTGTAACCTTGGCCAGATCTGTGCCTTGCCACAATTCTGTCTCTGAGCTCTTCAGGCAGTTCCTTTGACCTCATGATTCTCATTTGCTCTGACATGCACTGTGAGCTGTAAGGTCTTATATAGACAGGTGTGTGGCTTTCCTAATCAAGTCCAATCAGTATAATCAAACACAGCTGGACTCAAATGAAGGTGTAGAACCATCTCAAGGATGATCAGAAGAAATTAGAATCTGGATCCGCCCCTGACTTAGAAGGCAACAATTTGTAGAGATGACAGAGAAAAGTGAACCTGCTAGATGATCAAATTAACAGCAGTGTCAAAATGCAGGTGCCCTGTTCCGCCTGCAATATATATACTGTACATATCCTAATCCTCAGCTAGTTGCCTCTGCACCCTCTTTCTTCTAAATCCCAGTATTTTGCTTTATATAGAGTCTTCACTTCTTACCAACTTGATACTAAATCACATCCTGTCTTGAACTAAGCCCATCATTTTGCGATTTAATGACCAACAGAGGTTGGAGAGGGATGCAGTTCCCTTTACCCAGGAAGTTCAGACACTCTCTTGGTCCTGTGATATAAATGAGAAGTTGCGCTGACCCCAAAAAAAAATTAAATGTGAACAGGTGATAGATAGCTGCTAGCACACAAACAAACCAAGTCCCATCAAATATATAAAGAATACGTGCAGCGCTAAAAAGTGAGTGAATCAAACCTTAATAAAAAAGATTGGTGACTTGAAACCAAATATAAAATGATATTATTCTACACAATAAACACTGGTGAGGTGTATATAAATGTCCAAACAAAATGTGTTAAATATAGAAATGTCCAGTAGCAATATGTTAAGCTCCACAGACTACAGTCACAAACTGGAGTCAATGCATAAAAGGAGTCTTCTCAGACAGAGGGGGTGCTTGGACACATGATGTTGACTGGAGACTGGAAAGCACATCAATCATGGGCAGCACAACATAAACATCTAGAGTAAGGTACTCTTACCAGATCGAGTGGGACGTATCAGCCATATAGCAGTACGTCTATCGGAGCTTGTGGAGGTAGCCTCCCGTGAACTCTACCCAAAGATTCTCCCTTCGATCACGATCTCTGATCGGCGAGGTTATCACTTGGGTCACGATCACCGATAGCCAGGACAGTCAACGGTGTAGGTGGACAGCTCTCTCACACGCTCTCAGGTTCCAGGCAGGTTCAAAGGGACCAATCATGGATGAAGTCATGGAGAAAAAAGAAAAAAGGGGCTCCACATGGCGTAGGTCAAAAATAAAGGGATTTATTGAATAAAAAACCTTACAGAGTAAAAAGTGATCACTAAATAAAAATTGGTGGCAATGTGGAAAGCTGAACGCCCTACGCGTTTCGAATAAAGAGCCTTAAACTGGGGCATGAAACAGCCTCTCCACATTGCCCATATATATAGACTGTGGACACCATTGTAAACTCATTGGATCCACCCCCATCATGGCGGGACCGGAAGTACAAGGTTTAATAGTACAAACACCATAAACTGGCTACATATGATATTAATATAGTATTAATCTCCTGTAAACCAACATACTACATTAGGTTAAAAGTATATAGTAATTCCAGGGTAAGACCAGAGTGTAAACAGTGGACCTCTCACCACTGTTTACACTCTGGTCTTACCCTGGAATTACTATATACTTTTAACCTAATGTAGTATGTTGGTTTGCAGGAGATTAATACTATATTAATATCATATGTAGCCAGTTTATGGTGTTTGTACTACTAAACCTTGTACTTCCGGTCCCGCCATGATGGGGACGGATCCAATGAGTTTACAACGGTGTCCACAGTCTATATATATGGGTAATGTGGAGAGGCTGTTTCATGCCCCAGTTGAAGGCTCTTTAGTCAAAACGCGTAGGGCGTTCAGCTTTCCACATTGCCACCAATTTTTATTTAGTGATCACTTTTTACTCTGTAAGGTTTTTTATTCAATAAATCCCTTTATTTTTGACCTACACCATGTGGAGCCCCTTTTTTCTTTTTTCTCCATGACTTCATCCATGATTGGTCCCTTTGAACCTGCCTGGAACCTGAGAGCGTGTGAGAGAGCTGTCCACCTACACCGTTGACTGTCCTGGCTATCGGTGATCGTGACCCAAGTGATAACCTCGCCGATCAGAGATCGTGATCGAAGGGAGAATCTTTGGGGAGAGTTCACGGGAGGCTACCTCCACAAGCTCCGATAGACGTACTGCTATATGGCTGATACGTCCCACTCGATCTGATAAGAGTACCTTACTCTAGATGTTTATGTCGTGCTGCCCATGATTGATGTGCTTTCCAGTCTCCAGTCAACATCATGTGTCCAAGCACCCCCTCTGTCTGAGAAGACTCCTTTTATGCATTGACTCCAGTTTGTGACTGTAGTCTGTGGAGCTTAACATATTGCTACTGGACATTTCTATATTTAACACATTTTGTTTGGACATTTATATACACCTCACCAGTGTTTATTGTGTAGAATAATATAATTTTATATTTGGTTTCAAGTCGCCAATCTTTTTTATTTAGGTTTGATTCACTCACTTTTTAGCGCTGCACGTATTCTTTATATACCCTCTTGGTCCTGCCCAGTGTAGGTTTAATTGGAGGGGAGTTGTGAGAGTAGAAGGTTAGAACAGGCTGATAGGAAGTGGATGAAGGCCGTATAGAAGCAAGATGTGGGAGACGGTGCGTCCATGTAGGTTTTTCTCTCTGGGAAAAAGCTGGCTTTTGGGTGTGCTGCAAATGCTGCAACTAGATAAAGCTAAAAGGAAATGCATGTCTTCTCCTATGGGATAAAGCTGGGATACTGAGGTGCTTAGTTAGGACAACAGTAGAAATAAAGATGCAAATCCATTAAATGACAGGCCTCTATCCTCCTCAATTCACTGCAATCAGCCGGGTGCCAAAGCCTTGGCATTTGTTACTTCTCCACTACAATCCACACACCAAAGACGCTCAACTCCAGCCAAGGTGTATTGCAATGACACAAGATCACTGTGCGTGTTTGTGGCCAGTTGTTTGGATGTTAACTAATATATGGATGTAATAACCAAATGTATGGATGACATATAGTTAAACTGACTGTTTCAGTTATTCCTTCTCTAAGTTTATACAATACAGTAAATATTTCAAACAATATATGTTTCTGTTATGTGTTGGTGAATCTGACAATACAAGAACAAAACCTAAGCTTGGTGGGAGTCTACAGGCAGCTGAAAACAAAGGTTGTGCTGCTACTGGTCGACAAGTCATTTGAGAAAGATAACTGTACAGCCAATACCTGGGTAGGGATGTGAACGGAGATGTGTCTGGTTCTGGTCAGGGAAGACTGGTGGTCTAATGAGGAGGGTGTTGGCAGTGGCAAAAAGCAGGAAAAAACACTGGTTGGCATTGGCAGGAAAGCTTCTCCTGGGTGTACACGCTTGGTAACCTGAGCCCCCCTTGTCTCATGATCCTTGCAGAGAGGCCTCTTGTAAGTGCAAAGTGTATGATTCCTGACATGGCCTAAAGCTAGGAAGAGTAAAGGAAATGGACAGGAGTTGGGTGCTAGGGTCTGGGGCCCATTATGCAGAAGACTTTGAGGTAGGCCGCATTGCAGAACTAGCTTAACAAACCGTGGCTATGGGGGTGCTAAGACACCAACCAACTCAGGAGTCCAAACACACCCTCAACAGACATGACAGGCTTTCACACTGAACCAGAGAATGACAGGGGTAGGGGTTTAGTTCCAGAGCAGTCAGTGGAATAGCAACAATCATATCAGATGTTGAGACGCTCTCCAGGATCCAGCCTGAATTTGCAGTACTGTTATAGTCACCTTAAATACCTTACTCAGTGGCTAGCAGATTTTTTTTATTTTATAGTCAGACCCACTATACATACTGTGAGAAGCACTTAAAATTAGGGTTGCACCGATACTGTTTTTTAATAAGTACCAATCCTTTCTGTCAAGTACTCGCCAATACCAAGTACCAATACTTTGCAATGTGATTTGGTCATAACAAAAAAATGGCCGCAAATCGCACTGCAAAGAATCGGTGCGATGCGATTCCTGTCCGAATCACATGCGATTTCCCTCACTGCTTCTGTGTGTGTGTGTGTGTGTGTGTGTGTGTGTGTGTGTGTGTGTGTGTGTGTGTAGAAAGGGAAAAGCACCATCTAGTGGGCAGTTTAAAAAATGTTAGCACTCACAGTACATATCTGGCCACATGCAAAATAATCTGCATAAGTGTCCCGGTCTGCCAATAATAGCAAATCAGGCTTGCTGGAGAAGTTCCGGGACCCCATGGGTATAGGGCAGAAGTGATGTCAGCTTAGGGGGCTTCTCTTCATCTCCTCCAGCCCTGTGAGCACCCCCAGTGACCGTGATTTGCTATTATCAGTGGACCGGGACACCTATCTAGATTCTTTTGCATGTGGCCAGATATGTACGGTGAGTTTTAACATTTTTTAAACTGCCCACTAGATGGCGCTTTCCCTTTTCTATAAATACACACAGGAGCGGTGGGGGAAGTCGCATCGCATTCCTGTTCAAATTGTATACGATTCTTTGTAGTGCAATTTGCGCCCATTTATTTTGTATTGGCGCAAATCGCAAAGTGTCGGTTTTGGTATCAGGAGCATTTGGGTATTGATACTCACGCAAATGCTTAGTATCAGCATCAGTGTGTCCCTACTTAAAATATTAGCATAATAAGCATTCCACACATGTAATAACTACAACAAAGTTAAATAACTGAGCTACTGCACAAAAACGAAATACAGTGTAAATATTTACCTCCTAGGAATGTGGTGATAGGAGTGTGGATGTTAATGTGCTTGATCCATAACATGTTACTTAGACCTAATTTTTATACTCTAACTTGCAAACAGGAAACTGAAACATGACTGGTTGCAATGGGTCACTTCACTTTACACATCTACTCTTTGCCCTGCAAAAGCCTGTATTTATCCTATTGTGTCAAATGATTCTGCAGTTGGTTATGAGCATAATGCAAGACAATCACTGGTCATATTTTAAGGTGGATGTAAACCTTCACATATACCCAGTGAAGTGAACAGCCACAGATGATACACAGAGATGAAACAAATCTCCCTACATACGTTTTACATGTATATCTGCTGTCTTCAGATTTATATACTGTTTAGAAAGCGCACGTCCTGTTAGATTTTTTTCTTCCTGTTCCAGCAGGGGGAGGGGAGTCTTGCCATAAACTGTGAGACAGCTGATTGGAGGAAAGGCACACACCCCCATCCACACAGGCAGAGACTTGCAGAGCTGTGCTGTGAATTGAACAGATGTCTGCTAATCTATTTATAGCACCCAACATGACACAAATTCTGTGTTTTTTCACGTGTCAGAAAACTTGTCAGAAGTTATCATGCTGATAACAGAAGAATGGAGCAGGTGAAAGCCACCAGACATAGGACTTTGGAGAGAGATAAGAAAACACTGCAGAAATATGTGCCCAGCTCAAATTTTATGAATCGGGTTTACATCCAATAAGGTTAAAGTGTATCTACAGTCAAAATGTAAAATCCTATTTTAATTTACAGATTGTATTTCAATTATTTGTAGCCTACTCCTTATAACTATAGGATCTTCAAGTTTGTAAACTTACTTTGTGAAGATCCCCACCCATTTTTTTCTTGAATTCTGTGACACATTCACTATGCCCTGTGAGTAGGCACTGCTGTGTCAAACATTTCACAGAGTCTTCCTTCCGAACTACAGAGGTGCAAAGAGGAGGAGTTTTAGGAGACGGAGTCAGTACAGGAATAGCGGCCTGCAGGCAGCAAGGTACCATGGGATATGTAGTCCTTAGAAATGGAAAGTAAACAGCAGAGAAGAAGCTGCAAAACATGCAGGGAATCCAGTAAAAGTTGTGGAAATAGATGGCTAGCAGACAGGCAGAACTCATAACATGAGAGATTTTTTCAAGTAATCCTATATTGCATTGTTAAATGTCAAATCTAAATATTGTTTGTATTGGTGATTTAATAATAAAGTTATAATATGAAAGTGTATTGTCTCACTATAGATCTTCTTTAAAGCTACAGACTGTTGTGGTGCTTTAACACATGGGTGTTAAAGCACATTATTTTGCACATTGACTTACATCGCATAAAGGCAGCCCATTCATTCAAAAGACCAAAAAGGTGTAAGCACTATATTTTTTGTAACGCAGCACACAACACACAGTAGTGCATTACCTGCATTGTGGTGCTCTGTGGTGTTGGCAAGGGGCATTGGGGCGGTACTAAGAATCAATGGCACTGCAGCATACCAACATGCAAAACGTGTTTTTGTGTATTGCTATAACACACCCGCTAACAAGCATGTTAACACAGTGCAGCAATGTGCACTCTGTTTTGAATGTGCTGTTTGGCACAAAAACTAACAATCAGAAATGAATAAATATCAGAGACACATGACTTCAATAATTACAAAGTGGTGGCAGGCTTTTGAAGTTGATGATTATGAGAGCGTCCAACAAAATCACAGTGAAATCAAAACACCTGATTTACACGCTCAGTTAGGTCAGTGACTCAGAAATGTATTAGGGCTCTAGCATATGGGCGGCTGAGCCCATTCAACCCAAATGTTGACATCTTTTCCTCACCAGGGAAGCCCAGGTGCTGCGTACAGTTTTCTATTTTTTACATATGCCTTTCACTTCAGACCCAGAAGATTTGGCTGCTGAATGACCGGGCCATTTTTTGCCATTCGGCACTGCGTCGCTTTAACTGACAATTGCACGGTCGTGCGACACTGTACCCAAACAAAATTGACATCTTTTTTTCCCCACAAATAGAGCTTTCTCTTGGTGGTATTTGATCGCCTCTGCGGTTTTTATTTTTTGCGCCATAAACAAAAAAAGAGCAACAATTTTGAAAAAAACACAATATTTTGTACTTTTTGCTATAATAAATAACCCCATTTTTTTTTTAAAAAAAGCACATTTTTTCTCAGTTTAGGCTGATATGTATTCTTCTACATAATCTTGGTGAAAAAAAAAATCGCAATAAGCGTATATTTATTGGTTTGCGCAAAAGTTAGAGCGTCTACAAAATAGGGAATAGATTTATAGCATTTTTATTATTATTTTTTTTTTACTAGTAATGGCAGCGATAGGCGACATTATGGCGGCCACATTGGGACCATTAGCATTTATACAGCGATCAGTGCTATAAAAATGCACTGATTACTGTAAAAATGACACTGGCAGGGAAGGGGTTAACACTAGGGGGCGATCAAGGGGTTAACTATGTTCCCTGTGTGTATTTCTAACTGTAGGGGGAGGGGACTGACCTAGAGGAAATGACAGATCGTGGTCCCTAGCTATTAGCAACACGCGATCTGTTGCTCCTCACAGAACAGAACAGGGATTCGTGTGTTTACACACACATGTCCCTGTTCTGCCTCTCGTGCCCACGATCTCTCGTGGCCGGCGGTCATTGCAACCGTCAGCCACGAGCATCGGCACCCCAGCAGTGCAGCAGGCGTGTGCGTGCGCCTGCTATCCCATAATTGTGAAGTGGAAGGAAAATTATAAATGGTTTTCAAAATGTTACAAATAAATATCTGAAAAGTGTGGTGTGCATTCGTATTCAGCCCATTTGTAGAAGCACCTTTCGCTGCAATAACAGCTGCAGGTCTTTTTTGGGTATGTCGCTACCATCTTTGCACATCTAAAGAGTGAAATTTATGCCCATTATTCTTTGTAAAATAGCTCAAGCTCTGTCAGATTGGATGGAGAGCGTCCGTGAACAGCAATTTTCAAGTCTTACCACAGATTCTAAATTGGATCTAAATCTGGACCTTGACTGGGCCATTCTAACCATTCTATTGTAGCTCTGGCTGTATGTTTAGGGTCATAGTCGTACTGGAAGGTGAACCTCCGCCACAGTCTCAAGTCTTTTGCAGACTCTAACAGGCTTTCTTCTAAGATTGCCCTGTATTTGGTTCCATCCACCTTCCCATCAACTCTGACCAGCTTCCCTGTCCCTGCTGAAGAAAAGCATCCTCACAACATGATCCTGCCACCACCATGTTTCACGGGGATGGTGTGTTCAGGGTGATGTGCAATGTAAGTTTTCCGCCACACATAGCGTTTTGCTTTTAGGCCAAAAAGTAAAATTTTGGTCTAATCTGACAGAGCACCTTCTTCCACATGTTTGCTGTGTCCCCACATGGCTTCTTGCAAACTGCATATGGACTTCTTATGGCTTTCTTATTGCCACTCTTCCATAAAGGCCATATTTGTGGAGTGCACTAATACTAATAGTTGTCCAGTGGACAGATTCTCCCACCTGAGCTGTGGATCTCAGCAGCTCCTCCAGAGTTACCATGGGCCTCTTGGCTGCTTCTCTGATTAATGCTCTCCTTGCCCTGCCTGTCAGTTTAGGTGGATGGCCATGTCTTGGTAGGTTTGCAGTTGTGCCATACTCTTTGCATTTTCTCTGAGGGCTTCACAGAACAGCTGTATTTATACTGAGATTAAATTACACACAGGTGAACTCTATTTACTAATTAGCTGACTTCTGAAGGCAATTGGTTCCACAAGATTTTAGTTAGGGGTATCAGAGTAAAGGGGACTGAATACAAATGCACTCCACACTTTTCAGATATTTATTTGTAAAAAAATGTAAAAGTCATTTATCATTTTCCTTCCACTTCACAAATATGTACCACTTTGTGTTGGTCTATCTCATAAAATCCCAATAATAAGATTTAAGTTTTTTGTTGTAACATGGCAAAATGTGGAAAATTTCAAGGGGTTTGAATACTTTTTCAAGGCACTGTATATACCTGAGTACAGCAGCACACAGCCATTAATGTCTATGGGATGCTGTATGCTTCCTTGGTGGGGGACAGACACTGGCATTTACATTGCTCAGCTGCTCATGAGCAAGAGACATTAAAGCCATTCGGCTTAGCAAGATATCCAAACAACCAGCCTTTTTAGAGCAGATAGCAATGGCCGATTAAAGCATAGCTAAACTCAAAAACAAAGATTTAATATATTGTAGCTTACCGTTCTTTAGATTTCATGTGTTTATCTTTTTTTTTGTCCTTTATTTTCAGCTGGTGATCCATCCAGGAACACATTTTCTGTCTTAGGGTGACCCTTCCATTTTTGGAAGAGCAATGGGGACACCCTGGAACAGCAATATTGTCTGAAGAGGATAGTGCAAAGCAGGATATATACTGTAACATCGGGGGGTGGTTTAGCTTAAAGGTAGAGCTTACCAGTGAGCCGAGTCCACGCCAGATACGCAGTTTTAAGGGCTTGTAGGCCCACTTTTATTAAAGAAAGAAAATGTCCAATAACAGAAGTGTTGCCCACACAGGGGTTTCAGCTTTCCACAGCAACAATGTAAGTTTAATCAAAAATACCAAGCCACCTGGCTCTCTTCAGCAGCACTGCTGCTCAGACTTATACTTCAGCCCTCTCGGCTCTATAACAGATTTCCTGTACACATGCTTCAGCCCTCTCGGCTCTATAACAGATTTCCTGTACACATGCTTCAGCCCTCTCGGCTCTATAACAGATTTCCTGTACACCCAGTACCTCAGCACTCTTTTCCAGCCCACAGGCTTAGACCCTCTGTCTGCTCTGACAGACAGACCTGTGCAGACATGCACACTTCTCCCTTGCTTGCCTGGACTCCTCGGGAGGGTGGAGCCCAGAACTATGGTCAGGTGTCTACAAATAGCCCAACACACACCTGACCAGTCAATCTGCTGGTGGATCTCAAAACCTGGAGAAAGCTGCAAAAGCAGTTTTCTCCAGTCCACATTTGCTTGAGGCAAGGCTTCAGAGCATAAATGTGCATACCCTATGTCCACCTCAACCCCATTTTCACAGTGACAGGGACTCTCACTATTACAATACGTTCAGTTTTTTTTCATTCAACCAGAAGGTAGATCCAACCATCAACACAACGATGTGCGATGCATAAATAAAAACAAATGCCCATGGGACTTCTGAACTATAAAGTACCAAAACAACAAAAATATATAAAAAACTATTTTACGACTTTATTATTTTAATTCACAAATATACTGTACCATTAAAAATATATATTAGAAAATATAAAAAATGTACCAATATACAATATAGTGCATTTAGGCTGACATAACAGCACACACAAGTACGACATAAATCAGATACTAGTACAACCCCTCTCGATTCACTTCTTCAGGAGTACGGGTAAGTTTCCAACTGATATATAACATCTGCCGAGAGACCACGTCATCAGAACAAATAAAAAAAAAAATGATGCAAGGATCTCTACAGCTTTGCTATTGTATTCTGACAGCTGGGACTCCCTCCCCGTCTAAATGCACTGATTAGAATCACGCTGATTCAGGCTGATCGAATGCTGGCTTTCCAGCATGACTGTTCAACAGAAGCCAGTTGTTCAACTGGCTTCTGTTGAACAGACAGCGGTACCGGGCTTTAAATGGACTAGCAGATTTCAATGGATTTTACATAAGTGACTAACAAATTAAAGCCTAAAAGAGAAGTGTGGGTTTTCAAAAAAACAAACAATCATACTCATCTAGGTGGATACAGCAAAAAAAGTGAGCGATCTCGGTCTTCAGTGAGCAGAGAGTGGTAACTGTCAATCATCGGCTCTCTGCTCTGCCCCTCCAGTGCTCACTGAAGTTCAAGGCCGTGAAGAGGGTGGGAGCTGCTGATTTAGGCTGTCAGCAGCACGCTGAAAGGCTGAGCCAGCTGCCTGTCAGGAATCTGGGCAGGTCCCCAAATTATTGTTGGGATTCCTGCAGAGCCTGGACCAGCTTCCTCATCCAGGACTGAATTTCTGTTGTTAACTACAGGTGATTACTCTGCGTGCAATTACATAATGACAGATGCAGCCGCTGTCAACCTACATTCACCTGTACAGGGTGAACAACCTCAGAAGTTCACACATCTGTGATTCCAGCAGCAGGAATCTGCTGATTCTTGTTATAGTTATCTGCTGCCCATCCCTAATTGCACATGTGAATGGGGCCCTAAGCCTGTTGTGGGACAAAACATATTTTACAGTATGTTAATGCAATGCCCGATTGATGGTGCATTTTGTTGCAGTGCCATTCATTTTGAACAACGGCCCAACCTACTTTTCAAAGGCACCTGTATTTCATCAAACTACAATAGAGATGATGGCTCTATCTTTGCTTTGCTACAATGTAACGTAGTGAGTGTACAGCTTATATAACAGTATAAATTTGCTGTCCCCTCAAAATAACCCAACACACAGCCATTAATGTCTAAACGGCTGGCAACAAAACTGAGTATTGAATGTGAATGGGAAGCAGGTGTGTTAAATTTGGTATTTTCACTCTCACTCTCTCATACTGCCGCAAGGGCAGTATTCCAACATGATAACGACCCCAAACACACCTCCGAGATGACCACTGCCTTGCTAAAGAAGCTGAGGGTAAAGGTGATGGACTGGCCAAGCATGTCTCCAGACCTAAACCCTATTGAGCATCTGTGGGACATCCACAAACGGAAGGTGGAGGAGTGCAAGGTCTCTAACATCCACCAGCTCCATGATGTCGTCATGGAGGAGTGGAAGAGGACTCCAGTGGCAACTTGTGAAGCTCTGGTGAACTCCATGCCCAAGAGGGTTAAGGCAGTGCTGGAAAATAATGGTGGCCACACAAAACATTGACACTTTGGGCCCAAATTGGACATTTTCACTTAGGGGGTGTACTCATTTTTTTCCCAGCGGTTTAGACATTAAGTTATTTTGAGGGGACAGCAAATTTACACTGTTATACAAGCTTTACACTCACTACTTTACATTGTAGCAAAGTGTCATTTCTTCAGTGTTGTCACATGAAAAGATAGAATAAAATATTTACAAAAATGTGAGGGTTGTACTCACTTTTGTGAGCTACTGTAAATGTTAATTAATTGCTGGATTAACAGAAATGTAACCTATGAAAACTAACTGCTGATAAGTTTCCATAGGTTATTGCACTATTGTACAGTAAATGTGATTTATCAAACTACATTTTGCAAAACACCAAATCACCTAAAGAGAAAATAGCGTCAGTGAACCTCAGCAAGTGTCATAAACACACAGCATTTCCCAGCAGTAGTTAAAAGTTTGTGAAACATCCGCTGCAGAGATCAGCTGCCAGCCAGCACACCATTACTTCCAGGCATGGCCCCAGTACACAGACTTCCCTAATGTCATGCCAAGCATTTGTTGCTAGGCAATGATTTGGAAAACTTTGCTATTCCTGCTGAGAGATTTAAAAATGTGCACACAACAGCCTTCACAAAACCTCATACACAACTAGCTTGTTGTCTTCTTTAACCTTTCCTTTTTATTTTCATTGCATAGTAGAAAAAAAAAATAAAAATACATTTAAGAAAAACTCAAGTCCATAGGAATTTTACTATTGTAAATCCAGTGTCAAGTCCGTTAAACAAAATCTTTTCCTGAGAGACAGTATATGAGTTAAGTTTATGTACATTTACAGGATATACTAAAAACGACAGAGCCCCAGGGCTATGAAAGGGTTTTTAAAGTTTTACTGGGGGCGCAGAGGAACTCTTTAGTTTCAGTATGAGAACAACCTAGAGCTATCCTTTACCTGGGCTCCATTTCAGGAGCCCTTGGCCCTGAATCTATCTCCTGCCTAACAGCAGGAGACCCTGGGAAAGCCTTGAGGCTTGTCTGAGGCCTCCAATCATGTCAGTGATTAATGATGAAAAGTCTCAGAGGTGACACACTGTGAAATTAGAATGCATCACAAAGAGTTAATCCTTGGGCTATATCCAAAACCATCATGCTTGGGATAAAAATATATTTATTCAGCCTATTGTGAATTTTGCATCTGAGAAGGCTTTTGATATTTTACTGGGCAATACGCCAGCATGGATAACCCCACTGAACTTTGCTAGGTAGGGGCAGAAACTCACCCTTACGCGTACGGTAATTTATTCAGGTTTTGCTGAATAACATAGCAAAGAAATCCGGCAGACACTTTTCAGGATTATCTACCCGGCATCAAAAAAGTAAATGAAATGGTAAGTGGGCAGATCATTTTAAAAACTTGTCAGACCAGCACAATGAGTTTTAGATAAGCTTTATATCTAGTATAGTGTATGTTTTTGTCGGTTAAATTCCTAGTAAAAGTTTTACTGCTGACACATAATGTTTTATAAGAGTTAACCATTGTGTTACAAGAGTTAAAAAGCCTTGCTTCAGGATTGTTTTATGAAAATCTATATTGTAGTCCTTGTCCTTATAATTACTGTTATTATTGTTGGTTAATGATATACTGTTAAAGTTTGTGTATGTTAACATATCCTGCAAAGCTGTCAGTGAGCAGGTACACATGCAGTCTGAAAAATAGAGGTCACAGTGTACTAAATAAAAATAAAATAAAATTATATTAAATTCAATTTAAAAAAAGTTGCAATGTAGTGCAGTACAATAAATTTGGAGGGTATACCAATATTTTTTATGTACCTGTGTAAGGAAGGACATACAGTAGGTCTTGTAGGTGACAACGAAATTTTCTTATCATATAAGTGATTGCTGCATTGGAAGATGCTCCCTGTCAGGAACATTCAGTTTGGAGTGGGTGCAATGAAAAATGAATTTGCTTTTCCATCACTGAAGATCAGTCGCAAGATATTTTCCAGCAATCTGAATTTATTAAAATGCCGGGTTAATATCATAAAATATGCACAATATGAGAACATGCAACACATTGAGAACAATTAGTAATTTGAAGAAAAGTAACATTGTTTATAAAACAAAGTCATTTTGTCTGTCCTAAAATCCCAGCCTATAAATATAGTTTAAGTTCACACTGGTGTGTGCAGAACACTGCATGAGATTTGCACAGGAATCGCACTGCATTTCTGTGCACATCACATGTGATGTCTGTGCGGTGCGATTTTAGCTATACATTGCGGGTGCATGGTTATATATAACATATGTAACGCAATCAATGTTTTTATGAGTAGACGCCCCTGATACATGCATTTACGTTTGTACATGTTTGTATGTTGGGGTGGAAGGGGGCGGGGCTCAAAATTTTGGGATGTGATTTTAAGTGCTTGAGTGTAACTTTAATTGTTTACCTTTTTTTATCACATAGGGGACAAAAAATCCCCCATGTGATCCATTCTTCCAGTGTACAGCAATTAGAAGCTACTTCCGTTTCATTCAGTTTACGTGTAAAAGCATGTGCATGTATTTACATATGTACACACATAAAAAAGCTGCATTTTTGCAGCCATGTGCATGAGCCTTAGATCTGATTATCAGCTTGAGAGTCAGGGGTGAAAGTTTAACTGAAATCTGATTTGTTGCCCTGCCTGCTACCTGCTTTATGGTTTGTCTCTCTTGGAAGAGTAGTTGAATCTTAAAGTGATTGTTAAGGAAAATTTTTTATTTAAAAAAAATAACAAACATGTCATACTTACCTGCTCTGCGCAGTGGTTTTGCACTAAGCATCCCTGATCCTCGTCTTCTCGAGCCCCCCGCTGGCACTCTGGGCCCCTCCCCCTTGCCAAGTGCCCTCATAGCAAGACGTACTGTGGGGGCACTCGCGCGTTCTCGCTCCCGAGCTAACTCTTTGCATCCATGAGACACAGAGAGAACGGCTCAGCTCCGTCCCCTGCTCCCGCCTTACTGTCTGTGATTCCCATGACTTAGCTCCAGGGGCAGAGCAAAATGTGTCGGGGCATGGTATGGTCAGAGTCCAGGCTTAGGTTGCCACTCCATTCACCTCTCTAGGAGAAGAAGAAATAACCCCTCAAAAAGTAGGTGGGACTTTAAAGGCAACGAAGTAATAAAAAACAATTTTATTGGTACAAATATACAAAAATACAAATGGAAAAAAGTCTGATACAGTTCACTAAATAAACAATAGAATAATAAAGAAATGAATATACTGATGTAGAATTCGTATGTATATTCGTGTAGTCTTCCGCCTGGGCCTACGCATTTCGGGACTACCTATACAGTCCCTTCATCAGGGGCAACTTGTAGGAGGAATTACACTACATAATGAAATATAAATTAAGATAATTAGAGATCATATGTATTAAACACATTGCCTGCATCCTAAACCATTCTGTATAATTTGACATCAGAAAAACAAAAAATAAAAAATATAAGAGAGATAACACACATACCCAAGTATATTCAGTAAAGAAAGCTCACTGTCAAAGTCTCAGAGGCGAGTACGTACAGAACGCCACGAGGATCCAAAAAGGGAGTCGGGAGTATGTCTGGCCCCGCCTTATCCACACTGGTCCCCCCGAGTGACCCCAGAGGAGCAAGCTCAGCAGGGGCAACACTATTCCAGAGGAATCCGAATTAAAAAAGAACCAAAAGGGGAGTGTCTGAAACAAAGCAAAAAAAAACCCCAGTAGGCTGGTGTCCATCTACCAAAGAAAAAAACCATATAATAATAACCGCCACAGCGTGGACGCAGAGCCCCATATCAATCATGCGGATCCGCGTCCAGGCGG
Source organism: Aquarana catesbeiana (assembly GCF_042186555.1). Taxonomy (NCBI): domain Eukaryota; kingdom Metazoa; phylum Chordata; class Amphibia; order Anura; family Ranidae; genus Aquarana; species Aquarana catesbeiana. Next base: position 239,738,566 of record NC_133327.1, read on the forward strand.
GGAGTGGGAGTGAAAATAATCTAATATACATAGCTTACCCTAGTAATGGTTCATAAAGGGAATTATAGGGGAGAGTCGACAAGGGACCCCAAGATCCAGAGGAGGAGCGGAGACCCCCAAATGCACAAGCAGCTCCAAAGGTCACAAAGGATAACGGCTTCCTACGAAAACAGGATCTATAATATAGGACAAAAAGACCTGATCACAAAAGCAGAAACAGGAATGCCCTCCATATACTGCAATATATAGTATACATTGCATGAGAACTCAATCCAAACCAGGCAACACAAAGAGCCTACAGCCGATTGCAGCTACAAAGAGGCAGAAAAAACGAAGGGTAGCATTACCATGTTAGTCATAGGGCTGCATCTCAGTGCACTAGGGAGCTCCGTTCATCCGATCCATGACCGCCGCCGCCGAGCAGGACAATGTCACTGACTCGGCGTCCGGCGGCTTAATATGGGGTGAGAGGAGGAATAGAAAGGTGCAGTACTGATTGGCGTGCGACTCCGCACGTCATGACGCCGCTCCGTCTAGGAAAAGGAGGAGATGAGAGCCATCGCAACATCATGACGCCGCTCCGTCTGGAGGAAGGAGGGGATGCAAGCCATGGCAATGACGACATCCTCCTGTCACTTCTTGATAACAAGGCAAAAGCCTATACACGCTCCTCACTCGCCAGTATGGTAGAAGGCATATACACAGCCTCAATATCACAGCCATAACAGAGGGGGAGACGGGAGATAGAGGACTACACATGCGGCTCCATATATATATAATGGAGCAATTATGAGGGTAGATAAATGAAAGGAAAGGCGGGGAAAAAATAAAAAATGACATGGAAATAACTGGAGTGGTCATTAAACCTACCAGAATCATTGTGTATAATCACCGCCTCATACCCACAAATGGTTACTCATAGATGCCAAAGGGGTGGGGGGACCCTGAGCAGCCGCTGCACGGCACCCCCCACAGCTGGGCTGTGGGAGGGGTCATGCAACCACCGCCCACCGACACAGAAAAGGCGACCGGGCCCGCAGGTGAGGCCAAGCAACTAAAACGCTGCCCATCCCCCCGCGGCATGAACCGGGCGCCAACAAAAGGCCCCCCAATAGGATAGTGAATCCCGGGAGGCCTCCGTGCGCCGGGCGGGACAAGGAGGGGCCAGTAGACTGTGATTGGAGAATACTCGCAGAGAAGGAGACCGACAGGGTGCCTCAATACATGACAGTATGCCTATATATACAGGGCTACAAGGGGGAACAGATGTACACATAATAAAAGGTGGCCTAACATAGCAGAAAACACATGTTAAAAAGGTGATTTATCAGTAAACAATCGAACAATCGGCCAAACATAGAGCATCAAACACCACTGTTAATATAAATCATCAAGCAGAAAAGAGGAAAAACCAAGATAACATAAGGCTTTCAAGTTGGAGAGCTTATAAATCTTTCTCACATACCCCGGAAGAGAAGCCCTCTAGAAAGGGTCTATAGCTCAAATGATCGTTTAGCCCAGGGGGTGAGGTGGCAGCAAGGTCCATGATCCAGCGGGCTTCCCGCTGTAAAAGGGCCTTGTTCCAATCCCCACCCCTCGGGCTGGGATGGACTCTATCCAGGATTAAAAAATAAATATTGGGGAAATTGCCATGATGTTCGTTGGCCACATGTCTCCCCAGTGGGAGGTCGGGATTTGATTTTCTCATGGCAGTCGTGAGGCTCGCAATGAAAATTTTTGTTTCGTCTTGCCTACATAAAATTGTCGGTATTGGCAAACTAAGAGGTATACCACACCCTCAGTCTTACAGTTTGAGAAATGACATGGTCTGTATGGGCACCCATTTGGAAGAGTCACATTCTGTCTAGTATTCATGAATCTGCATATGGAACATCCCCCGCAAGTGAACGTCCCAAACCTCTTGCAGGGGTCACCACGAGAATCGCCGACAAATTCGATGTGGACCAAATGGTCACGCAGGGAATTAGTACGTCGATAGGTGATCGCTGGTAGTGCGGATAAATGTGGGCGTAAGGTGGGGTCAGAGTATAATAAGCCAATGTTTGTTGAAAATTGATTTAACAGACTCATGTTGGTTGCTAAACCTCATAATCATCCTAGTAGTAGGGTCCATTTCTGTTTTCTTTTGATGGCTGAATAGCAGTTCCCGGCGAGTTTGTTCGATCTCTCAGATGTGCGGCACCTGGGGGAAACCCCTTTTCCCTTTGAGTCACTGGCTGTGATTGACAGTGGCTGCTGCATCTCAGCCAATCAAGAGGGAGAGACCCAGGTAAGCCTCGGGTCTCGTGCACAGCGCTGGATCAAGATCTGGCTTAGATAAATATTGTGGGGAGGGGGTTGAGGGGGGAGCTGCACACTGAAGGTAAAAAACCTTCCGCCTTTACAACCACTTTAAGTTTGAATCAGTCTCAAAATAAGTAAAGCTAAATAAAGGGGTACATATAATATTTCATGTTAGTTGTTAGTTAATTTGAACAGAGTACAACCCCAAATCCCCATTAAATTAGTGGGTATGATGCCCGGCGGGTGTGGAGATGTGACTCGGTGTACATCTTGCGGCATGTATGCGTTCCTTGATCACTGATCGGTGTACATCTTGCGGCATGTATGCGTTCCCTGAGGGCGAATACTGCTGTGCAAAATGTAAGCACATTGTTTCCCTGGAAGCCCAGGTTCTGCATCTAGGGAAGCAACTGTCAACACTGAGAAGTCCTTACATACTAAAGGAGAGTTGGTGATCGTATCAGGCAGGTGCTGGCAGGGGCCAACACAGAGGCGGGTGGAGACAAAGCAGTGCAGGCATCAAAACAGAGTAGATGGGTGAAAGTCAGGAAGGATGTGGAAATACGGGGTAATTTAGGAAGCAGCAATTACAGGTCAATTTGTTTTAGTATAAATTATACAAATAGGAAACATAAGGGGACTACAAAGACACTGAATTTCAAAAAAGCCAACTTCCCTAAACTATGATCCTTGCTAGAAGATAATAATTGGAATAAAATCTTAGGAAGAAAGGACATGGAGGAAAAATGGGTATGCTTTAAGAGCATATTAAATAAGGGCATTAGCCAGTGCTTCTCAATGGGAAATAAATTTAAAAGAGCTAATAAAAGACCTGGGTGGCTCAACGTAAAAATGTATATAAAAGCAAAGGAAAAGACCTTAAGAAAATACAAGGCTGAAGAATCATCACCAGCATTCCAACTTTACAAAGAATGCAACAAGAAATGTAAGGGTGCAATCAGGGTGGCTAACATAGAACATGAAAGGCACATAGTGGAGGAGAGTAAAAAAAAATCCCAAGAAAGTCTTTAAGTACATAAATAGTAAGAAAGAGAGGTCAGATCATATTGGTCCCATAAAGAATGATGAAGGGAATCTGGTTACTAAGGATGGAGAGATGGCGAAGGTATTGAATTTATTCTTCTCCTCATTCTTCACAAGGGAATCGGGAGGCTTCAGTAACCAAAACTGCAATGTTTATCCTAATTACATGTCACAAGAAGGACCCTCATGGCTAACAGAGGACAGAATTAGAATTAGACTGGAAAACTTAACATCAAAGTGGTGTTCCGGCCGAAATTATACTTTTTAAATAAAAATACCCCTATAATACACAAGCTTAATGTATTCTAGTAAAGTTAGTCTGTAAACTAAGGTCTGTTTTGTTAGTTTATAGCAGTAGTTTGATATTTTATAAACTTGCAGTAGGCCGTGGCCATCTTAAGTGTGGGCATCTGAAGCCAGACTGTATTTCTTCCTGGATCTCATCCTTGCAGATCTCGCACATGCTCAGTGCAGCACAAGCAGTGTAATATGTTTCAGGTCAGGTTTTTATAGCAACGGCAGTGTCAGAGGAAGTTGCCACCCCTTCCCAGAAGGCATTGCAAACAGGAAATGATGTGATGGGCCACGGCCAGGGAGGAGGAAGTGAAAAATGAATACAGCAGATATACAATAGGTGGTGAGAAAAAAAATAAAAAAATATCCAATTCGTTTACAGTGCACAGTTTAGTGAGGGATGCTGAAGAGTTGTAAAAGTGGGTGGAACCCCACTCTAATAAGTCACTGGGTCCAGATGGCTTGCACCCGAGGGTCCTTAAGGAACTCAGTCAGGTAATTGCCAGACCATTGTTCCTAATTTTTACGAACAGTCTACTGACTAGAATGGTACCAGCTGATTGGAGAAAAGCCAATGTAGCACCAATATGTAAAAAAGGGCCAAGTTACATCCCTGAGAATTACAGACCAGTTAGCCTAACATCAATTGTATGCAAGCTCTTGGAGGTGATGATAAGGGACTATATACAAGATTTTAGTAATGACAACAGTATCATTAGCAGTAATCAGCATGGATTCATTAAGAATCGTTCTTGCCAAACCAATCTATTAACCTTCTATGAGGAGGTGAGCTGCCATCTAGATAAAGGAAGGCCCGTAGACGTGGTGTATATGGATTTTGCAAAAGCATTTGATACAGTTCCCCATAAACGTTTACTGTACAAAGTAAGGCCTGTTGGCATGGACCATAGGGTGAGTACATGGATTAAAACTGGCTACAGGGGCAAGTTCAGAGGGTAGTGATAAATGGGGAGTACTCTGGGAATGTTCCGGGGTGGAAAGTGGGGTCCCCCAGGATTCTGTCCTGGGACCAATCCTATTTAATGTGTTCATAAACGACTTGGAGGATGGGATAAACAGCTCAATCTCTGTATTCGCAGACGATACTAAGCTAAGCAGGGCAATAACTTCTTCACAGGTAGTGGAAACCTTGCAAGAAGATCTAAACAAATTAATGGGGTGGGAAACTACATGGCAAATGAGGTTTAATGTAGAAACATTTAAAATAATGCATTTGGGTGGCAAAAATATGAATGCAATTTAATCACTGGGGGGAGAACCTCTGGGGGAATCTAGGATGGAAAAGCACCCGGGGGTCCTAGTAGATGACAGGCTCAGCAATGGCATGAAATGCCAAGCTGCTGCAAGCAAAGCAAACAGAATATTGGCATGCATTAAAAAGGTGATTAACTCCAGAGATAAAACAATAATTCTCCCACTCTACAAGACTCTGGTCCGGCCGCACCTGGAGTATGCTGTCCAGTTCTGGGCACTAGTCCCCAGGAAGGATGTGCTGGAACTGGAGAGAGTCCAAAGAAGGGCAACAAAACTAATAAAGAGACTGGAGGACCCTAGTTATGAGGATAGGTTATGAGCACTGAACTTGTTCTCTCTGGAGAGGAGATGCTTAAGAGGGGATATGATTTCAATGTACAAATACTGTACTGGTGACCCCACAATAGGGAGTTTAATAAAACATGTGGTCATTCACTAAAACTAGAAGAAAAGCAGTTTAACTTTAAACTGCGTAGACAGTTCCTTACTGTAAGAGCGGTTAGGATGTGGAATTCTCTTCCACAAGCAGTGGTTTCAGCGGGGAGCATCGATAATTTAAAAGTACAATTAGATATGCACCTGCACCACCACAACATACAGGGATATACAATGTAATACTGACATAAAATCACACACAGGTTGGACTTGATGTCTTTTTTCAACTTCGCATACTATGTAACTATGTAATACATGCCTGCATAATTAGAGTCATTTAAAGCAGTGCCCCGATCATGAACACTAAACGCTATCCCAAACAAGCAGTAAAAACACTTTAAAAATGTTCTCATTCATCTCTGTATCTATAGGCATTGTGAAGAAATGCATTCTTCATGAATTTTCAGGTTGACAGCTCTCTAATGTAAACACACAGCAGGTGTTTCCAAACTTTTAGAAACTTACTGAAACTCTTTGTTTTGATTTTTCAGGATCTTTTAGAACACATAACATCACATTAAAAGCAGCTAGAGAGGTCAGTGATGCCTTGTTTTGAAGCTCTTTTATTGCATTCCAAGAATATGCAGCTTCCGGTCTGAGCAGAAGTGCACTTTAGGACGATTCTTCTGGTCTTGACCAGTTTTCTTTAAGCTGTCAGGTAGCACTCAGTAAACACGAGACCAGTTTGCTTTGCCAAGTCTGAGAGTTCTTTCTAAATACCAGTGCCGGTACATCAGAGCCTCCCAACCCCAACTTACAGGTTTTTTTTTATGGAGTAAGGCTGTACATGGACCCCTTTTGTGACCTGAACGTTGTCACATGTGCCGTAACTGATCCAACCTCCTAACAGCATGCAAAAAAAAAACAAGGATCACCTATTATGACCAACTTGATGTATCTGCTTACACTTCAGCCATGGACTTTGCATCTGAGAAACTAATATTTACATTTTTATGAGGTAGCAACCTCCCCAGTCTTTGATGTCAGGTGTTTATAGTTTCTCTCAAGCCAACTGAAAAAAAAAAAGACGAATATTTAAAACAAGAACCTTCTCCTTTATGCCGGCATTAGTGTGCAAAACTGAGGTTTTAAGAAGACTTTGTTGCGCGTTCTGTTTAAACTAGCAGAATTTCCGTTTCGAGTGGTGAGGGATTACAGCCTTTTCTGAGAGGGAAGTTCACTGTAAGTTGAAAAGCAAACAAATAACAAAAGAATTTCCACCTACAAAGCAGATGGGTGAGCTGGGTTCTCTCCATGCAGTCACGCATCTCTCTAACCACAGCTTGTTTGTATCAGGGATCAATCTGCACTGCTGATTGTTACTGTACACCTGTATGCTATTTCTCGGCTTCACCCACTTCTACCTACATGTAAAAAAAAAAAACACACACACACACTGCCGCCGATCAAAAAAAACAGGGGTAGGGATTTCCTAGCTCTCAAATAGAAATGTGCACAGTTCACTTACTAAGTAAACAGAAAACATGGGCAGCTGAGAAATCAATTTAGCTGAACAAACAAGGTTCCATGTAATGAACTACTAATTATCCTTTTATGCCATGTCAGTCTGAGTGATTACAGAGCCGTGCGCTTTAATTTGACATTTTGGCACTGCCTTGCTCCATTACCCCCAAATAAAGCAATAATGTGATCAAAATTGTGGTCTCTTTATATGTTGTTAGATGTTTCAGAGACTCTTTGCTTTAATATCTCCTTCAGGTAGCTAGGGGTTAATAATTGGAATTAAAATAGCGTAGCTATGTGGAATTTTTTTTTAAATGGTCGACACGAACAGCCGTTGTAAAAGATCCTACAGCGACGTTGCGTATTATTATTATTATTATTATTATTATTATTATATTATAAAGCATTTGCATACCGGCAGCAGTTTGCGCAGCACTTTACAATATAAAAGGAGACAGCACAATTACAATACATTTGAATACAGAAGGAATATGCCTAGCGTTGTCACCTCACCCCTTTAAACCCGAACACATGTGAATTACACAGGTTCTGAGGTTAATTTAATGCAGATAAGGGAGTTTATTTACCGCCTTAATCAGCCACAAAACCTGTGTAATTCATATATGTTCGGTTTTAAAGGGATGAAGTGGCAACCTTAAATAAGTCCTGCTCATGGAGTTTACAATCTAATGGGAGGGGAGGTGGTATTAAAAGTTAATAGCTGCAGGGAATGATCTGATGGAGGTGGCCCCTTTACAGTTTTTAGGTGGAGGTGGGGTAGGCTTCCCTGAATAAATGAGTTTTCAAGGATCGCCTAAAGGCAGACAGGGTATGAGCTAACCAGACGTACTAGGGCAGGAAGTTCCAGAGGATGGGAGAGGCACTGGAGAAGTCCTGGAGGCGAGCACGGGAGGAGGTAACAAGGCAGCTGGAGAGCAGGAGGTCTTGGGAGGAGCAGAAAGGACGATTTGGGCAATATTTGCAGATGAGGTTGGTGATCTAAGTCTTGTGGATGGCATATTTTTTAAAACGCTCATTTCTTAACTGCCTACTGAACGTATACTGTATATATACGATGGCAAGACAGCTCTCCTGCGTAGGATCACATACCTAGTATGTGATCCTGCACTTCCGGGTCTGGGGTGCACACGCGCGTTGCCCGTGACCTGCTCCTGTTGTGATTCGACACAGCGGGAGACGATCGTTCAGGACACAAGCAGAACGACAGTCTGCCTATGTAAACAAGGCAGACTGCCGTTCTGTCAGTAGGGAAGGTATTGATCCTGTGTTTCTGCAAAGCCAGTGTTAATAGTACATTAACAGTGCATAGTTTTAGCACTGATCACTGTATTAGTGTCACTGGGTCCCAAAAAAGTGTCAAAATTGTCACCTAGTGTCTGATTTGTTTGCCGCAATGCTGCAGTCCCGCTGTAAGTTGCTGATTGCCACCATTACTAGTAAAAATAAATTAATTAATTTAAAAATCCATAAAAATATCCAATAGTTTGTAGTTGTTATCACTTTTGCACAAACCAATCAATATACGCTTATTGGGATTTTTTTTACAAAAATACATATTGGCCTAAATTTATGAAGAAATTTGATTTTTTTAACATTTTTTAATTGGATATGTTTTACAGCAGAAAGCGCAACAAATAAAAACCACAGAGGTGATCAAATATCACCAAAAGAAAACTCTATTTGTGGGAAAAACGGACATACATTTTATTTGCGTACAGCATTGCATGCCCGTGTCAATTAAAGTAACACGGTTCTGGCCTGGTCATGAAGGGGGGTAAACCTTCTGGAGCTGAAGTGGTTAAACACACTAGGGAAAAGCAACACGGTTTACTAAAAAAATGCAGAAAACTGTTTCCTGAACTTTATTATACAAGGAATATGTTTTTTTTCATGAATAATTTAGGCATATTTTTTCCAGATGTGTACAATACAAAATTTTACAACAGTATTTGTGTCCAGGGCCACTCATCCATCCCTGTATGTGCGGTAACGGTCATACAGCCACGGCATCTGACAGCCTGTCATTGACTTGTACAGCCTGCTGGCACACCAACACCTGTGACTCCTGGGTGTGGAAATGCGCTGAATTTTTGTGTCCAAGTGCATGGTCCCTAAGTTTGCTACCTAGCCAAGTACCTAAGTAAAACCCATTTCTAACATTTAAACAAATACAATTACAAATATTTGTAGAAAGCATAAGGTCTGTTCCTACGCAAATTCATGGGGCTGCAAACACTAATGCCCCATACACACGGTCGGATTTTCCGACGGAAAATGTGCGATCGGAGCATGTTGTCGGAAATTACGACCGTGTGTGGGCTCCATTGGACTTTTTCCATCGGATTTTCCGACACACAAAGTTTGAGAGCAGGCTATAAAATTTTCCAACAACAAAATCCAAACGCGTCAATTCCGACCATGTGTGGACAATTCCGACGCATAAAGTGCCACGCATGCTCAGAAGAAATTCCGAGACGGAACAGCTCGGTCTGGTAAAATTAGCGTTTGGAATGGATACAGCACTTTCGTCACGCTGCAATGTTTTAAATTGTTTAATACAGCGCACTCTCTTCTTTATAATGCTAGAAGAATGACGTAGTTTTGCTGCTCATATTCACACAGACTTCTCACAAACTTATTTCTTTCAACTTAATTCCCTCAATATATTTTGATTTGTCACATCTGACCAAATTTCTTTTTGGTTATTGTTAAATATTTTTTTTTTTTCAAGGCTGTGTTTTTTTTTTTTGGGTTTGTATTTTTTTCAAGGCTGTTTTTTTATTTGTGTTTTACTCCATAATATTTTTGTGTGTGTTTTGTGTGTCAAGTTACCACAACACCATTGATATCTTGTATTATTTAATCTCAAGGAGATTGTTTGGTGTTGGTGTCCCTTGTTAATTTCACATTGTATTTTTGAAATGTACCTGCCTACTCACCCACAAACTGTCCTTTTTGAAGGAAAACACACATAGGCAAGTATAATTGAACCCAGAATTCCTTTATTAAGGGCTCAGAACCAAACAAAGAGGGAGGCAACGCTGGAGAAACAGATGAACTTTGCAAAGCCTTTGACCCCCAGGACACACATCAATTCTTTTACAGCAAAATTGGTGGCCTGAGGAGTCCATATGTAAGGGAGTGCAGTCTGGTCCAGAAGTCCCTGAGATCATGAAAGCAGCAGATGACATCTATGTCCCCAGGCTGTGGTCCTACAAGAGGCTGCATATTTTGCCAGACCAGACTGAACCCAGGGCCATCACTCTCTGGTCTTCCTTCCACGCTTCCTTCCCGGCTGTGGCTCTGGTGTTGGAGATGTAGCAGGAGGAGGAGTAGGACCTGAAGGAGGAGGAGGAGTAGGACCTGGAGGAGGAGGAGGACCATGTGTGATTTGGCCCCTCAACCCCTTATTGAGAGCTTCCAAAATTAGGAACTCACACAGGAGTCGTTGTCCCTCCTCCATCTGCATCATTTTGCAGGCAGTTATGCCAGCAAAGTCCTCCTCCACACTGTGGGGGGTTCTCAGGGCCTCTGTAGCCTTCCAAAAGAGGCCTATGGCAGCCTCCTCCAGGTTACTCCTCTTCCTGGCACTTTGTCTTTGAAGGTGTAGGGGAGGGACCTGGATATCAGGCAGCCTGCTTGGCCCGGCCACCTCCTGGCTGAGACTTCCCTGTGTATGAAAAAGGAACATGGTTTTAGTTTTGGCTTCATCAATCACAATCACAAATTAGTACTCCAAACTAACATCTAGTTAACATCATTGATTGGACAACCAGAAATATTTAGAAGAATGCTATACCTGGCTCAAGCTGGGCTCCTCCACATGCTGCTGTCTGGAAGGCCCAGGTTGGGCATCAGAAAGCCTCAGCTGGGGGGAAGGAAGCATGGAAGGAAGAGTGGAGAGTGCTGGCCTGGGTTCAGTCTGACCTGCCAGAAAATGCAGCCTGTCATAGTACCACACCCTGGGGACATAAATGTCATCTGCAGTGCCTGATCTCTGGGAATCCTGGACCTTCTTGTGCTCCCTTAGATAAGTGCTCCTCAGGCCACCAATTAGGATCTTCAAATAGATGATGTCTGCTGTGGGGATCACCTGCTTCACAAATTCCAACAAATTATCCAGCGCTGCCTTCCTCTTTGTTTGGTTCTTATATTCAGGGTGGTTTATCTCCCATAGACAGGGCAGCTCCCTGAACATATCTATGAAGATTGGCATAAAGTCCTCATCTTTAAAGATATCCATTTTCAATGCAAGACACAACACTAGACAAACCCTAATGTCAGCCTAAAGTCTTCTAAACCTGTGCAAATACAGGCCTCAATCTAGAAGCAGTATAGGCCCAATGTTAAATCTTACCTTCGCTATCACGATCGGCGCCTCCGTTACTCCTTCCTCCGCTCACAGATCATACGTACTGCGCATGCGTGAAACTCCGCCCGCTCCTGACGTTCTTTCTAGTCTATTCACCGCCCCTTCTCGTTCGTCGCAGTGGGAAAGAGCACATGGCGTGGGTCAGAGCAGGTGTCTGATAATTACACCAGGAGGAGGAGGAAAGCCCGGAGCCTGAAACATCCCAATCCAGAAGGAGATGATTTAAGGCATCAAATATGTCCTTTGGGGAGATGTTGGAGATGGTCGACATAATGAAAAGGGCTGACTATGACGGGAAGTATGGACCTTACCCCAACCCCAATGTCCGAAAGGCCAAGATCATGGCGAAAGTGGTCAAAAGTCTGCACCGGAATTTCGGGGTACGACGATCGAAAGATCAGCTCAGGAAGCGGTGGTCGGACCTGAAATTAAGAGAGCACGAGCAGTACAGAAAGATCCGGCGAGTGCTGCAAAAAAGTAAGTAGTTTTGCTGTGTTCCTATTCTTTTTATGTTTATTACGTTCGTGCTGCTCCATGTGCTTTTCTTAACTGTTGTAAAGTTTAAAATGGCAACTTTCATGTTCATGGGCACATTATTCTTTCGTATCAAACATTTTTCATGCGGCCTAGAAAACACCATTGTTTTGGCCATATGCATTTGCCCACATTTTTTAGGGCCTACTTGTCTGAAACTAATTTGGTTGGGTAGATGGGTTTGTTACTAGAATGAAATGCAAACTAGATTCTGTGTAAGGAGAGGACCATCAGCAGCAGTTTTCACATCTGGACGCTGGAGCACTAGTGTGGGACACAAGAGCACCCTTTTTATTAGGGGGCCCACACAGGTGCTCCAGTGTATACTATAGGGGTGTCTCCATCTGTGAAGCTTGTACAAAACAGGTAAAGTATTGAAGCTTGACAAAGGACACTAAAAATTCTACATCTTGGAACTCTGCCAAAATAGACAATTGTACCCCACTTCCAAGCAATGTTTCATATTTATAGCTCTGACATCAAATATCTGTGTGCTAAGTATACCAATTTTTTGTTACATAGGGGAGAAAAGACTCGGAGGACACCCCTCATCCAAGGAGACCACAGACCCCCCACCTCTGGAGGAAGGGGAAATCCACCCAAGCAACGCAGAGCAGGAGGAGGAAGACGTGGTGGAAATTGGCACCACAACAGGTGAGTGTCTGCGACCACAGGCTCAGGTAAGAGATGGATACCGGCATATTTATAATACATGGTGTTTTTTTGTTTCTATCTTTTTAGGTGATCGTGATGTTGTGGATCAGATCCTTTTGACCCCGGAAAGTGCACAGATCCTGATTGGGGAGATCATGGGGTGTAATAGGGACTTGGAAAACATCAAGAAAAACATCAATGATATTCTTCAAAAAATGAAGAACATCATTGATGTTTTAGGGAGAGTTTAAAACCCCTCCAAATCCCTTTGTTTTTTTGTGTGCTACAAATTTTTGACATTTTTTGACAAATTGGAGAAAAGCCAAATTTTGAAGAGGCATACAGTGTGTCAACATGTGCCACCTGCCATCACGGGAGATCAATGGACGCGTTTTGGGGGTGCAACCCCTTCCTCACTAATAAAGTAGCTGTGAGGAAGGGGTTGCACCCCCAAAACTTGATCCCCCGTGATGGCAGGTAGCACATGTTGACATTCTTAAATTTGTGTGCATCTTCAAAATTTGGCTTTTCCTGGGGTGACTTCACCCCATCTGAACGCAAACACAGTTTGTAAATACTCATGTCTGATATTGCCTTCAGGTTCTACCAAATGTGAACTTTGTAAGTTCAAGATTTGTGTCTTTCTTTTTGGTTTTAAACATGCCTGTTTTATCTTAAATGGACATTTCTACTTTTTCTAATGTGACCCCAAAAATTGTTATACAACAAACATGTTGGTTTGTTTTAAAAACCTTTTCTAAATGCACATGTGATTGTGCTGGTATTAAAAAGATTGTTAAGAATGTGTGGATTATTGTCTCAATGCTACAACACTTTTGTGGTGCTCTAATTGCTGTTTTCTGTGACAATGGGTGTTATTTCCTAAGGGCAAATCCACTTTGCACTACAAGTGCAGTTTCAGTGCAGTTTCAAGTGCACCTGTAGTGCAAAGTGTCTTTGCCTTTAGTAAATAACACCCAACAGTGCTTTGTAAGGTTACACAATCACTCCATTTTCATGACTCACCACATTTCTGTCAGGGTCAGCTAAAACAAACACAAGCAGTAAATGTCACCAAAGATTTGAGTATTTTTTTTTTATTTGAAAAAGGTTTTAGACATTGTCTAGCATATTGATAGCCCCCCTACCCGCAAAGAATTCAAGGTATCTTAGCCGGACATCACGGGCACTCAGGGGGGGCAAGCCAGGACGGCCACTTTCAAGCGCCGTCAGGGTTGGTTCATTTGGAATTGCAGCCTCAGGCCCAACTGAGCCACCATAGTTGGCAGAATGTTGCCATAAAAAGTTGTATAGAACACAGCACACCAGGATTATATGATTCAGTTTATACTCCGCCATATGTATTGGTGTAATAGGCGGGACCGGCTGGCCATGATTCCAAACGTGTTCTCCACCACTCTTCTGGCTCTGGCCAGCCGGTAATTAAAAACCCTCTGGTCCGGGGTGAGGGTCCTCATCGGGAATGGCCGCATATGATGGTCCCCCAGCGCAAATGCTTCATCCGCAACTAAGACAAATGGGAGTTCGTCCACATTGTCGTCCACATTGTCTTCTGGAGGTGGCAAGACCAAGCTGCCATTCTGGAGATGCCTGTAGACTCCACCATCGGACAACCAGGCATTCTTCCCCACGTCCACATACAGGAACTCATAAGTAGCCGACACCACCGCCAACATCACAATACTATTGAACCCCTTATAATTATAATAGTACGACCCCGAGTTGGGTGGTGGGACGATGTGGACGTGTTTCCCATCAATTGCCCCTCCGCAGTTAGGAAAGTTCCACCGCTGGGCAAAGTGGGAGGCCACAGTCTGCCATTCCTGTGGCCTATGGCATGGAAGGAAACTGTGGAGTCAAAACAAAAAAACAACATTAGTCATTTTGCACATAAACAGGGAAAGCAGATTAGACACAAACATTCTTGGCCAACATCAAGATAACATTTATTTGAGGGAGTTTTGAAAGACCAAAGTATAAGGTACACCTATCAGATTCCCCCTCCCCCCCTCTCATGGGCCATTTCTAACATTATAGGGGGGAGCTCTTGGACAGGTAATCCTCTCCACTTCATTGAGAGATGAATGCCTAAATAATGGGTATTACTTTGGCCAGCCCCTCCTTAGTTAAACTATTGACAGCCCACTGGACAGGTAAGAAGTGTCATAATACAAAGATATAAATATACACTGTACACATTTGAGCACATTTGGAAATTCTGCTATTACCTATCAAGATAATAATAGTATACAAAAACTTTAAACAGTACCATTTGAAAGTATACAGGCAGGCCCTTGCACTATGGATGAATGGAATTCATCCATAAATCTGACCACTTACAGAGGTAGGTATAGTGTGTATGGGCTTGGCAAAGTCAGCAGATAGATGATTGAGGATAGATAGAGAATTGTTATCAGCTGACTTAGCAGTTGGGGGAGGGAGGGTTCCAAATGATTTGGGGAACCACAAAAAAAGCCTCTGGCACTCTGCCTGAATTTAAAGCACAAATCACAATTAAAAACATTTTAGGGGGTGTTTGGGGTAAAGCACTACTATGGAGCTGACAAAATACATTGTTAAGTGACTACATGAGGTGAATATAGGGCCAGGAGAGCATGCTGGGGAGGTAAATGAAGGCAAATATGTATGAAGGAGAAAAAAAAATAATTACATAAAAATCCAGCATGAATGAGGACAAAGGGGACATTCACAGCATATTACAATCATGGTAATTAGGGAAAGAAATACAAAATATTAACAAACATTATACACAATAAAATGTGATATTAAACGATAAAAATCTTACCTTAATATACTCCTTCTGCAGGACCTGGATGATGGCAGAACAGGTCTCTGGGATAATGATCCCCAGAGCCTGGGGGCAGATGCCTGTCGAGAACTTCAAGTCCTGCAGGCTTCTCCCCGTCGCCAAGTACCGCAGGGTGGCGACTAACCTCTGCTCCGGAGTGATGGCTTGCCTCATGCAGGTATCCTGCCTGCTAATATAAGGGGTCAGCAAAACCAACAAACGGGTCCGTCATCCGGAGAGAGTTCCTGAAATCATCAGGATTATTCTCACGGATCTCATGGAGCAAAGGCATATGACAGAACTGGTCACGCTGAAGCAACCAATTCTTGGTCCATGAACTCCTCCCCACCCTGTTCATGGACTGGACTTGTGCCAAGGTAAGGACCCCAACACCAAGCCCCCGCACAGCACGAACTCTACGAGGAGTACGTATACGCAACATGGCTAGAAAACGGTCGGCTGCTTAGAACGAAGTAACAGAACGCACTGAAGAACAGCAAGGCCTGTGAAGAGCGACCTGAAAAACAGTAACGAACGAACAAGAACACAATGACTGAGTCACGCGTAGCTTGCTGCATGCACTGAAGAGCAGATACAAACCCACGAGCACAAACTGAACAGCAGAAAATGATCTGAAAACCACGAGTCTGAAAAAGCGCGAATTGTCTCTCACCAAACGTTTACTAACACGAGATTAGCAAAAGGAACCCAAAGGGTGCTGCGCTTGGTTCTGAAATGACCTTTTCTAGTCTCGTCGTATGTGGTGTACGTCACCGCGTTCTTTGCGAGCGGAAATTCCGACAACTTTGTGAGACCGTGTGTACGCAAAACAAGTTAGAGCCAACATCCGTCGGAAAAAATCCATGGATTTTGTTGTCGGAATGTCCGATCAATGTCCGATCGTGTGTACGGGGCATAAGGGCGAATTCTCACCTTTGCATTGCAGTAATGCATAGTGTTATCACAATACACATGGTGATGCTTGAACCAAGTTGCAGTACATTGCAGTGCTACTGATTGATTTTGAATGGCAGCTCAAAGGATCTGCATTTTAGCTTACAACAATGCTCAAATGTTAAACATATGTGCTTTGTGGTACAACTGGACATCTTCAACTTTTCCTTGAAACATGGTATTAATACTATATGTAATCTATTGATTGGAACTGTGCATAATAGAAAAAACGTGTTATGGAAAAAAAATGCATAGTTATGACACTTTGAGGAAACTCAGGTGCCCCAGTGCTACTGCATTAGGTCCCATGGCCAAGAACCAAAGTGCCTCCATGATACGAAAGGCAAGCAATATTATGTTAATTCTAATACCCATATTCACTCCCTAAAACCACCATAATCCTCTTCTTCTCGGGTCCCCCACCGGCACTCCTGACTCCTCCTCTTCTTGGAGTGCCCTCATAGGAAGCCACTTCATATTGTGGCACACCTGCAGGCTCCATCCCGAGCTGCACTGCCAATGTCTATAGATAAAGCATGGCTTGGCCCTGTCCTCTGCTCCCTTATCACAGGATTTGGCAAAAAAAGGACTGCGCTATTAAGTGAAGCGCTAAAGCTGCAACTCAAGGTGATATACAACACCAGCAAAACTATAAAACAAAAGGAGCTGCGCTAATGGTGAAAAAAAATTGGATACAGAGGAAATATATATCACACACATATAAAAATGATATACTGTACATATACATCACACCGGCAATGTGATAATATTAAATGGAACCTCCAGACACAATATCAAAAGTACTAAAGGTTCAAAGGTAAATGTGCACAAATACAGGAAACATAAAGTCTATATTGATTGTAGTCAACACATTGATAATGTTGCAGCACCCTGTGGCAAATCTTCATAAAATGTGAGACAATGTATTCCACCACTTTAAGAAATGTAGGCGCACCAGATAGCCAGTAAATTAGGCATGCCACCCACTCCAGGGTAGTGAAGATCTCCCGCTGCCGTCTGCAACCACCATGAGCTGTTCACCAAACTGGCATAATCATTGACTTCCGGTATAGGGGATCCAGCAGTCCCAGTGTAGCTGGCAGGCTCAATAGCTTCACTCTCCCTCCGGAGTCCGTATTTGACTGACAGCAAAGCGGCGTGTGAGCGGCGAGAGCTGCTACAGGTAGGCACAGCACTGGATCAAGTGAGGGCTCATGTAAATATAAGAGGGGGTGAGGGCAAAATACTGTTACCTAAACATTTTTTTACCTTAGGTCAAGGAATGCCTTAAGGTATAAAAAAGTTTATGCTTTAGAACCACTTAAAATGACAATTCTGTGCATTAGAATAGGTATCATACCCACCTCTCTGGGAGCCCAAGTCTCCTTCCTTACATTTAGTGCTGCAATCTCAAGTAGAACCTTCAGTATTTGATGCTCCCGTGAGTAATAAAAATGGAACCACAGCACGTAGTTGTAGCGCAGACTTTTGACACTCCTGCAGTGGCAGAAGTATAGGGGTCGCTGAGGTCACCGTGGCGACCGGGTCCCATGCTGCAGGGGGCCCTTGAGTATACCTCGATGGGAGGAGCAACAAGGACGGCTGAGACCAAGCACCCCGATCCTCAGCCGAACTGTAATCGGCACTGCAGGGAGCTCATCACGCTGATTTTACCTAAAGTGAAAGCACAGTGTGTGGTGTGCTCTTTGTCTCCCCCTACAGTGCAGTACCCGGCAGGAAGAGGTAAGGTAAAGCACTGCTGTTTTTTAAAAGGTGTGTATGTGCATGTATGTGTGGGCATGTATGTGTGTGCATGCATGTATGTATGTGTGTGTGTGCATGTACTGTACATGTATGTATATAGGTGTGTGTGCATGTGTTTATATGTGTGTGCATATGTGCATTTATATATATGTGTGTGTGTTTATATATGTGTGTGTGTATTTATATGTGTGTGTGTATATACAGTATATGTGTGTGTATTATGTGTGTGTGTTTATATATGTGTATGTGTGTGTGTGTGTTTACATGTATGTATGCATGTTTAATCAAGTATGCGTTTTATGTATGCATGTTTAATCCTGACCCCCTGATTTTTTTTTCTTGCTTGTTCATAGTACCAGCAAAAAACTGTTGTTCCTCTTAAAAGCAACCCATGCTCAGATCGCTTTTCAGAGGCATTTGACTGCCTGTAAAGAGGCATTATGTTGCCTTCTGACCGCCTGTTTTAACCACTTAAATGCATCATCACTATGCTGCAACTGCATGCAATGCACACAGTTGCAGGGTGGTTGCAGTGCAGCCCCATTCACCTAGGGGTATACTTCATGGGTGCCCTGACTGGAAAAAGATTGAGAAGCACTTGCATAGAGGAACCCATCTCTGGATTTTTCTCCTGCAGCCGCTGAATGCCTGCAGAAGGGAGAGGAGGAGAAGCAGGGGGAAATTGAGAAATCGGTTCCTTTATATGCAGCCACCCACTTGCGACCAGGTCCTGTTGTTCTGCCACCAGGCTCGGAGGAAAGGGCCCTGTCCGGGGGTCAGGGGGGCCCTTCATGGTTTCTTGCATCGGGGCCCTGAAGGTTCTAGTTATGCCACTGCACTCTTGGAAGCATTGAATGCCAAAGAGATTTAGGGAGGCTGCATCACTGGAATGGGGAGGAGGTAGGAAGCATGGGCCACCAGAGAGGTGGGTTTAACTCCTCTTCCATTGCAGAGAGTTGGCATTTAGGAGTTTGCTACAGATTGACAGGGTCACTTTAAGGTCTGATTGTTCACACACCCTACAAATGCCAAAAGATGAACAATGTTTCTTATAGGAAATCAAAAAAGTTATTGAGAAATCATTAAATTCATACAGTAGAAAGTTAAAAAGTGTGAAAGAGCAAAAAAAAGACTAATTTGTCATGTAATAAGTCTGAACTCGCCAATGTAGTCGAAAGAACAATAAAATGTTAATGCCATGATTACCCCCTGCCCGCAGTCATTAGAAAATTGAAACAACTGTCAGTACTTATCCTTTATAAGCAATTTCTGTAACTAGTCAGAGCCATTCTTCTCCTCTTTATATTGTATTGTATCATTTCATTGTACAATGTAGTCAAAGCAAAAAAGTGTTATTGTCATATCTTTCATTACATGACTTTACTTAAGTGTTAATAATAAAGCCACAGTCTGGCGTGGGAGCAAAATATAAAAACTGTGTCAAAATAAGATTCGACAAGATACATCTCAAAGTCATAATATGCAGTGAAAGGAAAATAGCTGGTTGCCACCATTGTATTCAGGATAAACACACAGCACAATGAGGTGGACAGCTATTAAAGGACCGTTAAACACATATATTTGCATGCACAATCTCAATAATTTCATATAAATGAGAGTATTTTATATTGTACAGTATTTGTTATTGCTGTAAATGTACAACTAGTGGCTAGGTGGTTAGCACACTTGTCTAAAAAAACTGGAGTCTTGATTTCAATCCCCAACAGCAACATCACCTGCATGGAGCGTCAATGTTCTTTTTGTGTCTGTGCTTCCTTCCAAAACTGCAGCACAGTGGCTAAGTGGTTAGCACTTCCTGGTTAACACTTGCTGCCTGGCAGCACTAAGGCTGTTGATTTGAATCTCAATCACGGCACTACCTGCCTGCTTGAGTGAGTTTACTCTAGTTTACTTCCACACTTCAAAGTTAGGCTGATAGGTTAATTGGCTCCTATCTAGATTGACCCTAGTATGTGTATAAATGTGAGTTGGAACCTTAGTCTGTAAGCTTCTTGAGCAGGGACTGATGTGAATGTACAATATACACTCACCAGCCACTTTAGAAAGGCAACAGTAACTCAAATAACCACTTGTTACAACCAAGGTATGCAGAATGCCATCTCTGAACGCACAACACTTAGAACTTTGAAGAAGAAGACTACCTTGAAGAAGACCACATCGGGAGCCTCTCCTGTCAGCTACAGGCAACAGGAAACTGAGGCTACAATTCACACAGGCTCACCAAAATTGGACAATAGAAGATTGGAAAAACGTTACCTGATCTGATGAAACTCGATTTCAAATGGAGAGAGTTTGGGGTAAACGACATGAAAGCATGGATCCATCCTGCCTTGTATCGATGGTTCAGGCTGGTGGTGTAATGGTGTGGGGGATATTTTCTTGGCACACTTTGGCTTCGTTGAAACGCCACAGCCTACCTGAGTATTGTTGCTGACCATGTCCATCCCTTTATGATGACAGTGTACCCATCTTCTCATGGCTAGTTCCAGCAGAATAATGCACCATGTCACAAAGCTCAAATCATTTCAAACTGGTTCCTTCAACATGACAATGAGTTCACTGTACTCCAATGGCCTCCACAGTCACCAGATCTCAATCCATTAGACCACCTTTGGGATGTGGTGGAACAGGAGATTTGCATCATGTATGTGCAACCGACAAATCTGCAGCAACTGCGTGATGCTATCATGCCAATATGGACCAAAATCTCTTAAAGAATGTTTCCAACACTTTGTTGAATCTATGCTACAAAGAATTAAGGGAGTTCTGAAGGCAAAAGGGGGTCCAACCCAGTACTAGCAAGGTGTACCTAATAAAGTGTAAAGTGCTGTGCATATTGACAGCATTATATAAGTACCTGTAATAAATAAAAATAAATAAATAAAACCAAATTGGCCCAAGAGCATCTGTTCTTGTATAACTGTGGTAGTTGAAGCTGGGTATACACTAGTGGAAGTACAAAGGAAAATTTGTATGGAAATTGTCAGTGTAATCAAATTTGGAGTGAATGACTTTATCAAACGAAAACCATATAAACTGATAGAAATTCGTACATTCAAGAAAAAACTTCCATCCTGCTCCTTCGAATTTTCTTGTCACTGTGGTCAAAAACGACCGCTGATTGACCCCACCGTGATTAGAAAAACGAACGAGCATTCTTAGGATGATCTTAAGCTGGGTATACACTAGTAGAATTTCAAATAAAAATTCCCACGAAAACTCTTAGGAACATTTGCATGAAGATTCCCAGAACATTTGCATGCCGTTTGAAAGTAGTTGAAGATTTTTTCCTTTTAACATTCAATTTTGGAATGAATTGACTTTACCAAATGTAAACTGCATACTGTGGTCAGAAACGAACATTGACCACCACTAATGATTAGAAAAATGAACAAACATTTTTACAACATTCTTGTCGAATGAAATTCTACCAATATATATACCCAGCTTTACAATGAAAAATCTACTAGTAAACAGTGCCTTGAGAAAGTATTCATGCCCCTTGAAATTTTCCACATTTTGTCATGTTACAACTAAAAACGTAAATGTATTTTATTGGGATTTTATGTGATAGACCAACACAAAGTGGCACATAATTGTAAAGTGGAAGGAAAATGATAAATAGATTTTTTTACAAATAAATATGTGAAAAGTGTGGTGTGCATTTGTATTCAGCCCCCCTGAATCAATACTTTGTAGAACCACCTTTCGCTTTTGCAGACTCTAACAGTTTTTTTTATAAGATTACCCTGTATTTGGCTCTATTCATCTTCCCATCAACTCTGACCATCTTCCTTGTCCCTGCTGAAGAAAAGCATCCCCACCACCATGCTTTTAGGTCAAAAAGTTAAATTTTGGTTTTATCTGACCAGAGCACCTTCTTCCACGTGTTTGCTGTGCCCCCCCGCATGGCTTCTCACAAACTGCAAACGAGACTTCTTATGGCTTTCTTTCAACAATAGTTTTCTTCTTGCCACTCTTCCATAAAGACCAGATTTGTGGAGTGCACGACTAATAGTTGTCCTGTGGACAGATTCTCCCACCTGAGCTGTGGATCTCTGAAGCTTCTCCAGAGTTACCATGGGCCTCTTGGCTGCTTCTCTGATTAATGCACTCCTTGCCCAGCCTGTCAGTTTAAGTGGACGGCCATGTCTTGGTAGGTTTGCAGTTGTGCCATACTCTTTCCATTTTCGGACGATGGATTGAACAGTGCTCTGTGAGATGTTCAAAGCTTGGGATATTTTTTTATAACCTAACCCTGCTTTAAACTTCTCCACAACTTTATCTCTGACCTGTCAGGTGTGTTCCTTGGCCTTTATGATGCTGTTTGTTTGCTAAGGTTCTCTAACAAACCTCTGAAGGCTTCACAGAACAGCTGTATTTATACTGAAATTAAATTACACACAGGTGGACTCTAATTTCTAATTAGGTGAAATCTCAATTGGTTTCACTAGATTTTAGTTAGTGGTATCAGAGTAATGGAGGCTGAATACAAATGCATGCCACACTTTTCAGATATTTGCAAAAAATTTGGAAAACCATTTATCATTTTTCTTCCACTTCACAATTATTATTATTATACAGGATTTATATAGCGCCAACAGTGTACGCAGTGGTTTACAATATAAAAGGAGACAATACAGTTACAATACAATAAAATACAAGAGGATTAAGAGGGCCCTGCTCAGAAGAGCTTACAATCTAATAGGGTGGAGCAGGTGGTACAAAAGGTTGTAACTGTGGGGAATGAGCCGATGGAAGTGGTAGGAGATTAGTTGGAGACATGATAGGCTTCCCTGAAGAGATGAGTTTTCAGTTATCGCCTGAAAGTAGCAAGAGTAGGGGATAGCCAGACCAGTGGAGGTAGCAAGTTCCAGAGGATGGGAGAGGCTCTGGAGAAATCCTGGAGACGAGCATGGGAGGAGGAGATGAGAGAGCTTGAGAGTAGGAGGTCTTGAGAAGAGCGGAGGGGACGATTTGGGTGATATTTGGAGACAAGATTGGTGATGTAGCTTGGGGCAGAGTTGTGAATGGCTTTGTATGTTGCGGTTAGTATTTTGAATTTAATTTGCTGGGTGATTGGGAGCCAGTGTGGGGATTGGAGGAGAGGGTTGGCAGACACTGAGCGGTTGGTAAGGTGGATAAGTCTGGCAGCAGCATTCATGATAGACTGAAGAGGGGATAGCCTATGGAGAGGTAGGCCAATGAGAAGGGAGTTGCAATAGTCAAGGCGAGAGATAACAAGCGAGTGAATGAGGAGCTTGGTGGTTTCATTTGTTAGAAAGGGGTGAATTTTAGAGATGTTACGGAGGTGAATTCTACAAACTTTTGACAACGATTGGACTTGGGGCTGAAATGACAAGTCAGAGTCTAGGATTACACCTAGTACCCTGGTGTGAGGGGAAGGCCTGATGGTTGCATTGTTGATTTTGATGGAAAAGTCATGGAGGGGGGAATATTAATAGCTCAGTTTTAGAGAAATTTAGTTTAAGGAAGTGGTGCGACATCCATGCTGATATGTCAGTTAGTAAGTTAGTAATGCGAGAGGAGGCTGAAGGAATGAGGTGAGGAGTAGACAGATAGATTTGGGTGTCATCTGCGTATAAGTGGTATTGGAAGCCATGGACGGTTATCAAGTGACCAAGCGAGGAGGTGTAGATAGAGAAGAGAAGGGGTCCAAGAACAGAGTCTTGGGGCTCCCCCACAGAAAGGGGCAATGGAGAGGAGGAGACAGAGTTGTAGGTGACACTGAAGGAGCGCTGTGATAGATAGGCAGAGAACCAGGATAGAGCAGAATCTCAGAGGCCAAGGGAATGTAGTTTATTGAGAAGGAGCGGGTGGTCAACAGTATCAAAGGCCGCAGAGAGGTCAAGTAGTAGGAGTATGGAGTATTGGCTGTTGGTTTTAGCAGTTAGTAAATCGTTAGTGAGTTTTAGTAAGGCAGTTTTCGTGGAGTGCTGCAAGCGAAAGCCAGACTGTAAGGGGTCAAGAAGGTTATTTTCAATGAGGTAGGAGCTAAGACGGTTGTAGACTAAGCGTTCTAGAAGTTTAGAGGTGAATGGGAGCAATGAGATGGGTCTTAAGTTGTTTAGATTGGTGGGGTCCAGTGAGGGCTTTTTAAGTATGGGAGTGATCTGCGCATGTTTTAGAGGGAAGGGGAAGGTGCCACTAGAGAGGGAGAGATTGAAGATGTGAGTGAGGGAGCATAGGATAGAATAAGAGGGTGATCTTAGTAGTTGTGAGGGAACAGGATCCAAGGGACAATTGGTTAGGTGGGCATCTGAGAAAAGTTTTGTAACCTCTTCAGTAGTAGCCAATTCAAAAGAGGAGAGTGTTGAATGTGTTGTTAGGCCAGGTATGTTGGGTGGGGAATATGTATGCACAGTGGAGGTGTCCTCACGAATTGCATCAATCTTGTCTTTGAAGTGATTGGCAATCTCTTGGGCAGTGAGTGAGTTAGTGGGTAAAGGGGGTGGGGGACAAAGCAGAGAGTTAAAGGTTGAGAAGAGCTGACGAGGACTGGATGAGAAAGTATTAATAAGAGAAACAAAGTAGGCTTGTTTAGCAGCATGGAGGCACAAATTGTGTTTTAGAAGGGCAGATTTATATAGAGTGAAGTCTTGCAGGCATTTTACGCCACAGTTGTTCAAGAGCACGGCAATGTCTCTTGAGATTTCTAGTGTTGTCAGTTTGCCAGGGTTGTAACAGTCGGGGCCTGATTCTGCGTGTGGTTAGAGGAGCAAGTGCATCTAGTGATGATGAGAGCGAACTGTTGTAGACAGAGGTGGCCAGGTCAGGACAGGACAGGGGAGAGATTATGTCATATAGGTTGTCAGTAGCAGAATAAAGAAGAGAAGGGTTAAAGTGGCGAAGGTTCCTACAAGTAATTTTTGCTGCTTGGAGGGATGGGTGGTTGGAGACAATTATGTGCCACTTTGTGTTGGTCTATCACATAAAATCCCAATAAGATACATTTACGCTTTTGGTTGTAACATGACGAAATGTGGAAAATTTAAAGGGGTAGGAATTATTTTTCAAGGCACCATATGCATAGCTTTAAAGCTACACAAGAGAGTCAAGTTAATCATTTCAAATTAATATATTTCCTAAGGCCCCATTTAGATCTAGGCATGTGGACAGAGGTGTGTTTTTTTTTTTTTTTTGCATTAGGTGAGTTATGCATCAATGATGTGTTTCCTTTATATTATTATTGTGCTTTTGAATTTAGAACTTGGAGTGAGTAGGGTTAACAGCCATTGACCAAGGATTGTTAATACCTTCTGCCAACGCATCAAAACGCATGTTACATATTCTTTGTTGCACAGCTGTTGATTTCTATAGGGTTCCCAACACACTAACATGCAGAGAAAAATGCACTTGTATTTCTAAAAAAAAGAACGTTGCCGACACAATTTTTATTACTGAGAAGCTGAACAGATGCATTTTACACAATGTGTGTGTTAAAATGCAGCAGTGTATACAGGTCTTTACCGAATGACGATTAGGCCCCAATCACACCTAGCGGTTTGGAATCACTGGCAGAATTGGAGCGATTCTTCCCGTGATTTCAAAGTGCTGAATTCACAGCAAAACGCACAATGAGCTTTTGGGTGCCATTCATTCTTACTGACCCCCCAAACGAGATGCGATTTTGCTGTGAATGACAAAATTGCGTGAAGCTCGGCACCAAAAAAGGCACATGAGCATGTTTTTCAAGACAAACATGCATAGGGCCCTATGTGCGACATGTGGAAAGGCGTGTAAATCGTGCTAAGAAAAGAGCGTGTGGGAAAGCGCATTCCTGCTATGTAAACAGGGCCTAAGTTTGCTAAAGCACCTTGGGTTTTCCTTTTTAATGATACTTTTACTGATTCAGCGCCTCACAACTTTGTTTCCCTTTCAACTTTCCTGACAGTGACAACAGTGGGCCATGCCTGCATAATATGGTTTGAAAAGGAAACAAAGTTGCCAGGGTGCTGGATCAGTAAAAGTGTCAAAATGTACTAAACAAAATATATCCAAACTTATACAGAGGCAAGGGAAGAGCATCTCCGGGATAGAGGGTGATCACCCACAACACAGCAGCAAATATCAACAGACAGATCAATGAGCTGAGTGATGGAGAGCCAGACTCGCCAGAAGACCATGAATTATTGTATCCAATCAATTAATTGATTGGATACAATAATGTCTCCATTCAAAAGCCAACCTTCCCCTGTCCTTGTGAGCAAGCTTGGAGTTGTAAAACGCGTCAAGGAAGGTTGGCTTTTGGGTGGAGACATTACTATATGCAATCAATTTATTAATTATTAAAAAATACTGCAAGCCTCCCGACTGAATTTTACTCCCATTATCAGGAGCTGCTGGCCCCTAGACTGGTTTCTCTTTTTGAACAATTTTTCTCCCTAGGTGCTCTCCCTGAATCTATGTCCGAGGCGGTGGTGGTATTGGTGCTCAAACTGGGCAAGGACCCTGAGGACCGCTCCTCCTATAGAGGGATATCCCTCACAAATGTTGATGCCAAGATTCTGGCTAATATCTTGGATAATCGGCTGTTGGGGGTATTAGAGGAGATCATTCATGTGGACCAAATGGGGTTTATAAAAAGGAAACAGGTGGGACTTTATATGAGGCTTTGAACAACTAGAACAAATGCCTCCATCCCTAGTATATGAAGAAAGGGGGGAGGATGTGGGACTTTATATTAATCACGCAGCCCCCCTTTCTTCCCTTTCTCCCCCTCCCCTTTCTTCATATACTAGGGATGGAGACATTTGTTCTAGTTGTTCAAAGCCTGATATAAAGACCCAACTGTTTCCTTTTTATTATTCCCATCCCTTATTAAGGGATGGAATCATGCACCAATTTTTTATCCTTACTTTTTAGTACTACCCACTGCCATCATTATTTTAAGTGTTCAATACAATATCCATATAATACATTTATTTTCTATCCTTAGTTTTTTCGCCATCCATTACATGTAGGGTTACTATGCACACCTTTTTTGCAGATCCTTTGCTCTGGTGGTGGTGTTTTGGGTTGAGTGGTTTGGCTGCTCTTATTCCCAGTCCCGGGAGCTGTGATGCACTCCGGGAGTCCCCCCCTTCCCTCGCCCCCCGTCTCCCCCCCCCCCGGTTTTCGCGGGGGTTTGGGTAGACGTCCCGCAGCGCATCAACGCTTAAAGTGGATGTAAACCCAAAATTTTTTTTTTTTTTTTTTTATCATACTGTAGAGTATAAGATTTCCTATCATTTGAGCCCAGTCTTGCCACACAGAGTTAAACCATCTCTGAGCAATCTTCTTTCATTGTTCAGTGAGAGAAATCTTGACAAACTGAGAGAAACTTTGTCAAATCCTCCCCCTTGCTGTGATTGACAGGTGATTTACATCTCGTGCATTAGCCTAAGACACAGGCATTATTTTTTAATTCCCTCCCCCACTCCTTTCTTCAGCAGCTCTGCAAGGATTGGCTGTTCCACACCTCAGCATGATTTAGCATGCTGAAGTCATGTGGTTACTTCCCTGTCTTTTCACTGGATGTTAGAGATCATAGCAGAAGTTCAGTTAGAAATACACAGGAGAAAATGCATATTGACAAGGGGAGTATAGAGGTGGGCGGGGAGTCTACTGACATCACGACTCCACCCACCGAGCTCCAGACAACAGACCCACCCACAGAATCTGCAGTTTTTCAGGTCTCATAACAGACAGAGGGGAGACATTTGACAGGTAAAGATACATGCAGGAGGCGTGTATATCCTTATAGATAACCCCTATGGCAGTAGTTTAGAAAGGATAACATTGGGTTTACATCCACTTTAAGTTTTGGTTGCACCCACTGTTATCCCCCTCTGTGGGATATATTATATTACAATATTTTTTCACTAGTCTGCTACTTTATTTTCACTTTATTTTACACAGTCTTTCCACCTATTAATTTTTATCTTGGCCACAGCACCCACATATCCACGTTAACATGTTTATTAGTTACACCTATCCCACTTTATATATTATTTATACACTATTTTATTTACATTTGTTAAAGATGGCTATGCTGACACAATTTACATATGGGAGCTTATTACCGAGGACTGCTGGTCTCAGCTGTCCAATTCCATCCAGTTTCCGTGGGATATGCTACCTCAGCTCCCGTGGCTGGTGACCCTTCCAGCCGGCCTCCGGCCTCCCATGCTTGCAACCAGATCCACTGCTGGTCTGTAGGTATGATTGGATATATACATATATCTCTATCGTTTCCATCCTCCTTGTTTAGATGGATTTATTATAACTACCCCTGTATCACTGTAATTTTTTATTTTTAATTCTAAATATCATTGTTATAGACTCCTGCCTTTCTTCTGCTCCTGATGAGTGGCGTTCAGCCACAAAACGCGTTGAGCTATCAGATGCCTTTCTTAATACAACTCAAGATTACCATCTTAACAATATTACTTATGCTAGGCTTATTGGAGTGTACTGATTCAATCAATATTTTAAAATTTTTTACCATGGATATACATGTCAATGAGTTTGTTTTTTAACCTTGCCTACAATATGAACTTACATGTTACCATGTTATGCTATTATCATGTTATCAATCTGTATCGAGTAAACTCTATTTACTTTATATATTTTTTTGCAGCGTGCTATTATGTAACATATGTGGTTCTTATCAATTATGTATTACCCACCAGACACACCCTGCCATGTTATCTCCTTGGCTGCATGATTCATATAAAGTCCCACATCCTCCCCCTTTCTTCAAATGGGGATTATGCCCGGGAAGGGCACTGATATCAACCTCTGATGCCTCTTTCTCAACCTCTCAGGATCCCATGCTAACAGTGGACATAGGGTTATCGCTTCCCTGGACGCCAAAAAGGCTATCGATTCAGTCGAGTGGAACTTCCTGTGGAAAACATTGCATAGATTCGGTTTTGACCCTAGGTTTCTCCAGTGGTTGCGTATGTTATATAGTGCACCCAAAGCCCGTTTTCGGACTAACGAGAGCCTATCAGCGTCCTTCCCACTGCTGAGAGGCATGTGTCAGGGATGCCCCCAATCCCCTGCCCCTGCCCTTTTTGCCCTAGCCCTTGAACCCTTGGTTATCTTAATCCAAAGCTCTGACCGGGTTAGGGGATTGAGGGTGGGATCCCTGGAGGAAAAAATCTCATTATATGCAAACGATGCACTTTTATATCTTCAGGATGCTGACGAGTCTCTAACAGCCGCGTTGTATATCTTTAACCCCTTCCCGCCGACTGTACACATATATGCAGCCTCGGCTTTAGGGGGGTTATACCGGGTGCATGCATGCAGCAGTACCGTTTTTTAGACCGGGCGGTCGGCTCTTCAGCGGTTAAAAGCCACTCGGCTGTAATTCCGGAGGAGCGGGAGGGGATGTCCCCCCTCCCGCTGCCTTCCGCCGCTCTTCCTGGGCCTCCCATCCCACCGGGAGACCCGGTGTGTGATCCGGGACTCCCACCGGCTAGAGTGAGTTTGAACGTGGAAGCGATGTCACTTCCAGCTTACTCGGCTGCCAATGGCGCTGTTTTTTTAAAAAATGACAGTTTTTGGCGCTCTGAATACTTTAAAGTGCAAAGGAGGGATTTGGGGTCTTTTAAACCCCCGATCTCTCCATAAAGAGTACCTGTCACCACCTATTGCTGTCACAAGGGATGTTTACATTCCTTGTGACAGCAAGAAAAGCGATCACATTTTTTTTTTCAAAAGTGACAATGTAAAAAAATATATATATATATAAAATAAATAGGAAATTTTTTTTTTAAAGCGCCCCGTCCCCGCGAGCTTGCGCAGCAAAGAAAACGCACGTGTAAGTCTCGTTTTAAACAATGTTCAAATCACACGTGGGGTATCGCCGTGATCAATAATTCTAGCACTAGACCTCCTCTGTAACTTTAACCTGGTAACTGTTATTTTTCCTTAAAGCGCCGCCTATGGAGATTTTTAGGTACCGTAGTTTGTCGCCAATTCCACGAGTGTGTGCAATTTCAAAGCATGACATGTTAGGTATCTATTTACTCGGTGTAACATCAAATACAAATACAGTGTGACATAAAATATTGCAATGATCGCCATTTTATTCTCTAGATTTTCTGCTAAAATATATATATATATATATATATATATATATTTATATTTATAATGTTTGGGGGTTCTAAGAATCTTCTAGCAAAAAATGAGGATTTTAAGTTGTAAGCAACAAATGTCAGAAATAGGCTTAGGCATGAAAGGGTTTTTAATGAATTTGGTAGGTTCTCAGGCATTCAAATAAATTGGGCTAAGTCGACACTCTTTCCCTTAGATCTCCTAGCTAGAGAGGCTGTTGCAGATGTCCCATTACTCTGGGCTGAGTATTCGGTATCTGGGTATTCAGGTTCGGTGGTAGTTGACCAGTTTCTATGACCTTAATTTAGCACCGGTATTATCTCAGCTTTGTTCCAAATGTACTCCCTGGAATTCGTTGCCACTGCATCTTTTGGGTCGCATAAATTTGCTCAAATGATATTTCTTGTACACGTTCCATAACTGCCCAATTTGAATACCCGGATCATTCTTCTCGGACATAGATAGATGTATTGGGACATTTATCTGGGGGGGTGCTCTCCCTAGGTTAGCTAAATCTACCCTGATTCTTCCGGTGCGATGCAAAGGGTTGGACTTGCGGGACTACCTGCCCCACTATTGGGCGGCCATTTTGGTCACAGTTCGGTGGGGGTTTGTGCTCTCTAGGGCCAATGCAGCTGTATGTCTGGAGGCTTCAGGTCTTGGGTCACTCTAGGAGCTGGGCAACCTGGTATAAAGGGGCTGTCAGGCCTATGCTGACCTTCTGCTTCCTACTAGAATGACATTAAGGGTTTGGGGGGTGGCCAGGCATAGGGTCCATCGACCCAATCGGTGGTCTCCTATTACCCCACTGTGGGGGAACCCCTGTCTTCTGCAGTTCCACTCTATTCCTGACCCCTAGGTGTGGGCCTGATACGGCATTAAAACTATTGGCAATGTGTTCTTGGCAGGGGCCTTGCACCCCTTCCAGGATCTCAAGGCCAAATTTCACTTACCTGGTTGGATGTATTTGATTGTATAAGACTGTTTGGAGGATAGTGGTGAGTTGTTAGTCTCTTACAAGGATAAGTTGATACAGGTAACATTTGTGCACAGGGCCTATTATGCCCACCAGAGACTGCACAGGATTTACCATTAATCATTCATTAATGGTCGCCTCCAGCTGGCTCTTCCGGTCTCACCGGAAATGGCACTATTGGGAATTCAGGATGATGAGCAGCGGCCTAGGTGCACTAAACTACTGCTAACATTCCTTTTCTTTTATGCGAAACAGGAAATTATTCTTAGATGGAATGTCCATTCCCCTCCCCCCTAAGGTTCATGGGAAAAAACAATTAATGATGCCCTTCCTCTATATAAGTTAACCTACAATAACAGTAATTGCCCCAAGAAATTTGGCAGGGTGTAGCAGCCATGGATGGCTTAGCATGGGCGCCCCCTTTTTATGTGACTTGCCTTGAGCTAGAATGGTTGCTTCATCCTTCCACTGTTTCTGATGGGTCTTGATTGGGCTATAAGATTGGTGTTTCCATTCTCCTGTCTGTTATTGATGGTTATTTACTATTTGAAGTTTACCCATGGTATTAGAACTGTTTGTTTGCCGGTTTACCTGACATGTACTTTGCTCTCCTTAGAACTGTCAGTGCATAATGTGTTTTTTGATAATGTCCATTTTTCTCCTCTGTACCATACCTTTGTTCAATAAAGGAACATTCTGATTGTTAAAAAAAAAAAAAATACTGCAAGAGGAGATAAGTGGAGTGCGGCTGGGATTCTTTCATACCACATCACAACGTTGCTGCAGTTAACAGAACAGTTTTAAAATGTTACTTTCAATAAAGTTCTGTGAAAAAAAACTGGACATCAGCACTGTGTCTTCCAACAGTCACAAGTTCAGAACGGCCCACTGGTGTGAAGAAGCCCTAAGCTTGAATCCAGAGAGTCCGTCACACAGTCTCTGGCATTGTACTTTCTGGAGCTTATTCACTGTAACTTTGCCTCTCTGCTTCCTGTATAAACTGTCCCATTTAAACTTTAAAGCAGATTGGAATCTGATTGGTGACTGGAAATATCTTGGAACTGCCATTTCTGTGCTGGATAGCAGCAGTGACAACAGAGAACGAAATTTCAACACACCACCCACAAACAGTGGTGGCTGGTGCTCCATTTTATTGGGGGGGCGGCAAACCAGCCCCCCCCCTCGCCGCCAGGTCCACACTTACCCCATCCACGGTCGCAGCATCCCCACAGCAGATGGACGAAGCAGTAGGAGAGCAGCCAGGTGGACAGACCCAGGCTGCGGCACACTCCAATGACAGACATTGCCACCTTTCTTCTCCCAGCTCAGGCTACACGTAACTCTGCCCCAGCACTGCATATGTCACTGCCGGAGACTGCACGCTCATTGGCTGCCACCAGCTCCCCTGCCTCCTCCTCCGCTCCTCTACTCCTCCTCTCTGCTGCTTATCTGCTCCAACCACCGCTGCACACATCACACAAGACCACCCTTTTTGAAGCCAATTAGAGCCTCAGGCTCTAATCATGTACTTAAAAAAAAAAACCCTATTGAAATCCATGCGTCCAGCACCCTGCATAGAGATTGGGGGCTGGGCGCATGGATTAGGGGTGAAATACATGCACCCAGTGCCCCTGCGCCCCTAATGAGTGGGTCGCCACTGCCCGCAAGAAAGGTGAGTATTAATTTTCTTTTATTAAAGTTATTTTGTTGAGAAAGCGACATGGTCATATTGATATAATGAAACAACCAACCAGCCTAGCAAGCTTACAGTTGAATGTGACAAATATTTTCCCTGTACAGTGGGGACATCTACAAAAAAAGACTGCGATGTTGAGTAAATTTTGAGATAGATCTCCTTACACAAATCTCTTCTCTGATTGATCTCTCACAATGTTATTTTCAGTATTACTACATAATATCTTGTGCATCACTAGTATAAATCAATAGCAACAGAGCCTTTTTGTTACGGTTTAGCTGCTAACACATTATTGGAATATTTATATCTGAACACCAGTGCTACATCCTTTGGCAATCATATGAGGTTGCTGTAAAAGGAACTGTAAAACATTTATTCAAAAAAACAATGCCAAGAACAAGGCTTCTACGAAAAGCTCTGTAACCTTTGCTTGCTGTGAATTACCGCATAATGCCCACAGACCTTTAATAAAAAATGTATAATATATAAACCCTAAGGCCTCGTTCACAAGTGAGGATGTCAGCCTGGAAGCAACGGCTGTGTCCATGCCGCCACTGTATCCCAATTGACATGAATGGGAGTGCAGTCCAAAATTTCCACCTCGCCCTGCCGAATTAAAAGGACCATGCCACAAACAAGTCATTGCCACATCTCCTCATTCCTCTGGTCACCTTGCCTGGCCTCTGTCCCGGTATTAGGATCCATTCCACTTTTTCACTTTTTCACCTCTCCCCTTCCCCTTTTTTCTTTTTCATCTTGTTCCCCTATCCCATTTCTCCATTTCCATCCCACCCTCACTGGTGTTCCACATACATTGTTCTTTCTCCCCCCTTTTTTGATGACCAATGGCATCATCTTATATCATATTACTTAATTTAGATGCTAGGTTCCTGTGATTTTCCATACCTGTCCTCCCCAGTCGCCGCGGGAGACCTTGCCGGGTTGGTCTGGGCATTGCATGCACAACATGGGTAAGCAGCCCCTTTAGAAATGTCTGTATTTCTTTTTCATCTTTTCCACCCCCCCATCATATGTTTTTGCAATAGTGTCTATATGCTCCTTTTTTCAAATGTTGTATATCTCACTGCCTTGCATTTCATCTACAGATACATTTCCTGATGAAGCGTTTTTTCCACGAAACTAGTCAAAACTCCATGCTATCTGTGCATAATTTTAGTACTTTTTGTATCATTTTTGTCTGTTGTATTAATATATATACTCATTCGTGGCCACCCCCTCGCGATCGCTCCTGGCGAATGAAATGCTTCCTCGGCTTCTGTAATGTAAACAGAAGCGGAGGAAGTGATGTCATCTCTCCTCGAGCCGGTCTTTTCGTTCTGGCGCAGAGGAGAGAAGACATCAATGTGAGTTGCACCAACACTACACTTCCAGTAGAACACGCAGGCACACTTTTCACCCCCCCATCACCCCCCAGTCACCCCCCGATCACCCCCTGTACCCCCTGTCACAGTGACACCAATAGCAGTTTTTTTTTTTCTGATTATTGCATTGGTGTCAGTTTGTGACAGTTATAAGTGGTAGGGCAGTTAGGGTTAGCCCCCTTTAGGTCTAGGGTACCTCCCTAATAAAGTTTTAACCACGTGATCACCCCCCGTCGCCAGTGTCACTAAGCGATCGTTTTTCTGATCGCTGTATTAGTGTCACAGGTGACGCTAGTTAGGGAGGTAAGTATATAGGTTCGCTGTCAGCGTTTTATAGCGTCAGGGACCCCTATATACTACCTAATAAAGGTTTTTGCCCCCTAGTTAACCCTTTCACCAGTGATCACCGTATAAGTGTTATGGGTGACGCTGGTTAGTTTGTTTATTATAGCTTCAGGGCACCCGCCGTTTATTACCTAATAAAGGTTTAACCCCCTAATTGCCCGGCGGTGATATAAGTTTTTAGGGTCAGATAGGGTCTGCAACGCCCCAGGCA
The DNA here is from genome assembly GCF_042186555.1 of Aquarana catesbeiana. NCBI lineage: Eukaryota > Metazoa > Chordata > Amphibia > Anura > Ranidae > Aquarana > Aquarana catesbeiana. Next base: position 239,773,271 of record NC_133327.1, read on the forward strand.
GCGTCAGGTTAGTTCCAGTACTGCTAACACCCATGCACACAGCATACACCTCCCTTAGTGGTATAGTATCTGAATGGATCAATATCTGATCCGATCAGATCTATACTAGCGTCCCAAGCAGTTTAGGGTCCCCAAAAATGCAGTGTTAGCGGGATCAGCCCAGATACCTGCTAGCACCTGCATTTTGCACCTTGGCCCAGCCCTGCCCAGCCCCCCCAAGTGCAGTATCGATCGAACACTTTCACTTACAAAATACTAAACACATAACTGCAGCGTTCGCAGAGTCAGGCCTGATCCCTGCGATCACTAACAGTTTTTTGGTAGCGTTTTGAATCAGTCACTAACAGTCAGGAGCTTTTTTACCTGTGAGTCTCACTAGTGTACCACTAAATTTAGAGCCCAAAATGGCAAATCGAAGGTACACTAGTGAAGAGGCCTACACGTGTCTGAGCATGACAGATAGTGAAGAGTAAGCCACTCATCTGTCAGATTCAGGCTCAGAATAAAATTGAGTTTATTGGATTTTTTTTATAACAAAAAGTAGAAAATATCATTTTTTTTCAAAATTTTCTGTCTTTTTTTGTTTATAGCGCAAAAAATAAAAACCGCAGAGTTGATCAAATACCATCAAAAGTAAGCTCTATTTGTGGCAAGAAAAGGACACAAATTTCGTTTGGGTACAGCTTTGCATGACCGCGCAATTAGCAGTTAAAGCGACGCAGTGCCAAATTGTAAAAAGTGCTCTGGTCAGGAAGGGGGTAAATCCTTCCGGGCTGAAGTAGTTAATTGATCATGCCTCTGCCTGCTGCATTAACTGACCACACCTCTTCCTGCTACCTGTACTGACTGGCTGTTTATGGACCATGTTCCTGCCCACTGCCAGGACCAATACTTTGGCTGTGATGATCATATCCCCGCCTGTTGCCTGGACAATTCCTTTGGCTGTTGCTGATTACATTTCAGCCTGCTGCCTGGACCAATGCTTTGGTTGTGCTAACAATATCTCTGCCTGCTGCCTGTACTGACTCTGGACTGTTTATAGACAATATTCTTGTCTGCTATCCGGATGATTCGCTGCCACTGACCATGTCCCTGCCTGCTGCCTGGATCAACACTCTCCTCTGTGGACAACTGCACTACTAAAACCACAGGTAATCTTTTCTTTAACCTTTGCTCAGCAGAATGTATATATATATATATATATATATATATATATATAAATGAAAATACATTGGGGTGTTTGCTTTCCAAAATGTGGTCATTTTGTGAGTAATTCCATTGTCCTAGTGCTCCAGGGCCTTCAAAAATGTTATAGGTAGTCAGGAAATTAGATGTGTAATGTATGCCTCTAGAACACCTGAAGGTACTTGGATGTTGGGCCTCTGTATGTGGCCAGGCTGTAGAAAAGTCTTACACATGTGGTATCACCATACTTAGGAGGAGGAGTAGCACAATGTATTTTGGGGTGTCTTTCTTGGTATGTACATGCTGTGTGTTAGAAATGTCTTATAAATTGACAACTTTGTGTAAAAAAAAATTAAAAATATGTTTTCGTTTTCTTTCCACATTTTCCAAACACTTGTGGAAAAAAATGACATTCAAAAGACTCATTATGCCTCACAGAAAATACATTGGGACCCAATGGGGCCTGTGTGAACGAAATACTTTAAAATTAACACACCTTTTGTTTACTACAGCAATGCGGGGTACTGCACCATGTACTGTATGTACCTCACATAGATTCAATTGTCCTGAGGTTTGTATAGTGACATTGGTTTTAGTGGTTGGTGATGGGACATAAATTGTGATATACTCTGCTGTCTATGAGCTACTATACTCATTTTTTTACTGCTACCTTCTTGATACATTAAAATACATGCTTTTAACCCACTCAAACAAGCCTAGTGTCTGCCTTATTAACCGCTTGGCTACTCCCTGTGGGGAGATTAGGGCTCCCGGTTTGGAGACAGCTCCCAGTGTGGACAGGAGGTTTCACCCAGGGGCCAGAGAAGCCCCAGCCTGGAGTCAAGAGACTGGAGGTCTCACCAAGGGCTCAGAGGTGCCCCAGCCAGCAGCCAGGAGACAGGAGGTCTCATTCCAAAAGTCAGTTGGGTTCCTATCATGGTGTCAGATGAACCCTTGTCTATAAGCCAAGATTGGGCCATGCAGCTGGGCACTGTGACTAAAGGCTAAGAGAGCCAAGTTAACAACACAGTCAGAGGGACTGGTAGGAAGAGCAGTAGCGCAGCCAAAAAGGGAGCCAGGCATTTTCATTTGACAGATCATATTGATGTGGAAGAAAACCTGCATAGGTGACTGATGTCTATGTGAACGTTCAGTTTTTTTGTGGGCTGCCATACCCTAAAATGCAGTTTGGACTGGCGCAACTTATTAAAAAGCACCTACCACATGAGTGTAAACTCTCCAATACCACAATGCATATAGTGTATATGTTTATTTTATTTTTTTATTGCAGATACTTATGTAGCGTCAACCATTTCCGCAGTGCTTTATATGCAGTGGGTAGAATAAGTATTCAACACATAACAATTTATCTAGGTAAATATACTTCTAAAGGTGCTATTGACATGAACTTTTCACCACATGTTGGTAACATCCCATGCAATCCATACTACGCCATACATACTATGACCATCCATACAAAGAAACCAAAACAAAAAAGTTCAGAAATTAAGTTATGTGTAATAAAATGGAATGACACGCTAACTGAAATTTATTTAATACTTTGTACAAAATCTGTTATCCGTTGGTAATGACAGCTTCAAGATGTCTCCTGTATGGAGAAACTAGTCACATACATTGCCATAGGGTGATTTTGGCCCATTCTTCCACAAAAACTTCAGATCTTGAAGGTTCCGTGGACCTCTTCTATGAACTCTGATCTTTGATCTTTCCATAGATTTTCTATTTGATTCAAGTCAGGCGATTGGCTGGGCCATTCAAACAGCTTTATTTTCTTTCTTTGAAACCAATTGAGAGTTTCATTGGTTTTGTGTTTGGGATCATTGTCTTGCTGAAATGTTCACCCTCATTTCATCTATATTATCCTGGTAGATGGCAGCAGATTTTTATCAAGAATGTCTTGGTACATGTTTCCATTCATCCTTTCTTCAACGACATAATGTTTGCTAGTACTGTATGCTGAAAAACAGCCCTACACCATGATGTTCCCACCTCCAAACTTCCCTGTTGGTATGGTGTTTTTGGGGTGATGTGCAGTGCCATTTGACCTCCAAACATGGTGTATATTATGGCATCCAAAGAGTTCAATTTTGATCTCATTTGACCAGACTTGTCTAAATGTTGTGCAGAAAACTTTAAATGGGCTTCGACATGCTTTTTCTTTAGCAGTGGAGTCTTGCATGGTGAGCGTGCATATAGGCCATGGTGGTTGAGTGCATTACTTATTGTTTTCTTTGAAACAATTGTACCTGCTAATTCCAGATCTTTTTGAAGCTCTCAATAAGTGGTCCTTGGCTCTTGGACAACTCTTATGTTAATTCTTTTTACTCCTCTGTCAGAAATCTTGGAAGGAGCACCTGGTTGTGGCCAGTTTATGGTGAAATAATATTCTTTCCTCTTCCAGATTATGGCCCCAACAGTGCTCACTGGAACATTCAGAAGTTTATAAATCCTTCTTTAACCAATGCCATCAGTATGTTTTGCAACAATAAGGTTGCAAAGAAATTGCAGGGGAATTGGGGCAGCAGGATTTTTTTTGGTACCGACATAGGACATACAAAAGAATTTTTGAAAACAAGAAGTTTTATTGTATACAAAACAGTTTTTTATATATATTAATCATACAATGCAAAAAAGACCATAAAAGTTTCTAAGTATACAGACATATCCCTCTTTTGTGGTTGCTACACCCGGAATAATGGGACCACTTCTACTTGGGAAGCTACTCAAGAGTAAATGACTATGTGTAGGCCATCTATATCTTATTTCAACATGTTTTGCAATTTACCACTTCTTCAGGAGTTAGACAGAGGGAGTAAAGCACTGAAAATGAAATATAAAGACATATAATAATAAACATATATAGCTTCATACTGACATAGATAATCCATGTGGAGCATAAGGTTCATAGCAGACAGTGATATGAAAAAACACTCACCCCAAAGTCAGGTTAGGTTTAGCCAAGGGCCAACATGGCAGCATCAAGGCAAATATCGCCGGGCAAGCATGGGAGCAGACAAAATAAGACCACTGGAATGACTGTGCATGTTTAAAAATAAATATCTTCCAGCACATTTAAATCTATATAATAATGGGGTATTGGGTACATACCACAGTAATCCTTGTTTAAAATCAATACTCAATACTGATAGATGGGCGATGGGTAGGGTGGACTATGGCTGGACCCCAAAATTTTGACATATAGTAATTTACTCTGGACTAGCTTACCAGGTAGAAGTGACCCCATTATTGGGGGTGTAGCAACCGTCAAGAGGAATATTTCTGTATATTTGGAAATTTTTATGGTCCTTTTTGTATTGTGTGATTTATACACTGCTCAAAATAATTTAAGGAACACTTTGAAAACACATCAGATCTCAAGCTGGAAAAATATCATGCTGGATATCTATACTGATATGGACTGGGTAATGTGTTAGGAACGAAAAGATGCCACATCGTTTGATGGAAATGAAAATTATTAACCTATAGAGGGCTAAATTCAAAGACACCCAGAAAATCAGTGACAAAATAATGCAGCAGGCTACCCTGACAAGGTCGGGGCATGGTCCTAATGAGACGACAGATGGTGTCCTGGAGTATTACCACCTAGATCTGGACCAGGGCATCACTGAGCTCCTGCCCAGACTGAGGTGCAACCTGGCAGAGTCGGATGGACCGAAACATAAGGTCCCAGATGTGTTCTATTGGATTTAAGTCAGGCGAGCGTGGGGGCTATTCAATGGTATCAATTCATTCATCGTCAAAAACCTGGCTGCATACTCTCGCCACATGAGGCTGGGCATTGTCGTGCACCAGGAGGAACCCAGGACTCACTGCACCAGTGTAGGGTCTGACAATGGGTCCAAGGATTTCATCCCGATACCCAGTGGCAGTCAGGGTGCCATTGTCTAGCCTCTAGAGGTCTGTGCATCCCTTCGTGGATATGCTTCCCCAAACCATAAATGACCCACCACCAAACTGGTCATGCTGAACGACAGGCAGTATAACATTCTCCACGGCTTGTCCATGCCCTTTCACATCTGCTACATGTGCTCAGGGTGAGCCTGCTCTCATCTGTGAAAAGCACAGGGCGCCAGAAGCAGACCTGCCAATTCTGGTGTTCAATGGCAAATGCCAATCGAGCTCCACGGTGCTGGGCAGTGAGCACAGGGCCCACCAGAGGACGCGGACCCTCAGGCCACCCTCATGAATTCTGATTGTTTGGTCAGAGACATTCACAACAGTCGCCTGCTGGAGGTCATTTTGTAGGGCTCAGGCAATGCTCACCCTGTTTCGCCTTGCACAAAGGAGCAGATACTGGTCCCGCTGATGGGTTAAGGACATTCTACAGCCCTGTCCAGCTCTCCTAGAGTAACTGCCTGTCTAGCCTCTACTGAGCAACAATTTAATCAATAAGGTTGCAAAGGTCTTGAGAGAGCTCTTTGCTTTTACCCATCATGAGGTGTTTCTTGTGTGACACCTTGGTAGTGAGCCACCTTTTTATAAGCCATCAGTTGAGACTGAACTAGCTGATATTAATTTGCACTGACAAGGGACAGGATTGCTTTCTAAATTACTGATAGATTTCAGCTGCTGTCTTGGCTTTCCATGTCATGTCTTTTTGCACCTACCTTTTCTTCATGTGTTCAATACTTTTTCCCTGTGTCATTCAATTTTATTACACATTACTTTCTGAACGAATTTCTGAACTTATTTGTTTTGGTTTCTTTGTATGCATGGATTGCATAGGTTGTTACCGCCATATGGTGAAACTTTCATGTCAATAGCACCTTTAGAAATATATTTACCTAGAAAAATGGTGACATGTGCAATACTTATTTTACCCGCTGTAAGTTCCCGTCCTCAAGTATCTTACAACCCAGGGTCCCTAACTCACATACATACATACATACACATACTAGGGTCAATTTAGACAGGAGCCAATTAACTTACCAGTCATGTCTTTGGAGAGTGGAAGGAAATTGGAGTACCTGGAGGGAACCTGTGCAGGCACTGGAGGAACATATAGATTGACATGTTAACTGATGGAATTGTAATGATCACAGTTGCCTGTCCACGTTACCAGTGGGTAAAATATTAAATCATTACTTACTACCAACTGCAGAATGCTTGTATAAATGGGCACTGTTAAAAATAAAAGTGGTACTTTTTTAATCCTTAGTTAGTCCATATACTTTAATAAATATGTCATTGTTACTTGTACTTATAATCCTCCTTCCTCCCCCATCACTCTTTCCAAATCAGCTGATATTGAACTGACAACTGGAGTGTCTGACTGCTAAAATAAGGGAAAAGAAGGTGAGTGGGAGTGTGTGACAAAAAAACGTCTATCTGCTAGCTGTCTAGATGTTTCAAACCTTGAGAGTAGGTGCTGAAGATATTCAGTCAATTACTTAGAGTTTTAGGTGGTGGGGTTGTGGCACAGAAATACACAGAAAGATGTTACCACCTAATATTGAGGCTGCTGTGTGGCAAAGGAAACCTAAAAAGAACAAAGTGTTGACACACAGAAAAAGAAAAAAAGAAGAAAACAAAAAAAAAAAGGAAAGAAGCAAAGAACACAGAATATAATAGCTGTCTACTTTTTATTAACTTATTTTGTATTTTCATAATCCTAATCAGTATATAATACATTGCATATAAAAATGAATAGAGTCATGGTAGAAACAGTAATCAAACTTGAGTCATGGGACAATATGAGAGGACACCGCCAAGTGTTGTTCTTTATTTTTGTTCATATATCTTTAGGCTTAGTTTACACTTGTGTTTTGGGGGTGGTCAAAATATGCAGTTGAGCTGAGGTTTTACCACCTTCCAACTGTTCTCGATTAAGCTTCAAACAGGGGTGTACACATGCTACAGTGTGACAAAAATTAGCCCCCCGTTGCATTCAGTGGGTTGCATGGAATGGGGCCCATACAACCGCAGCTGGTGGTGTGGGTTTTAGGGATTAAAAGAGGCGGTGAGAAGGCAGCATAACACCACCTCATCACCTGTCAAATGCCCTCTGAAAAGCAGTTTTCCACATATTGCTCTTCAGAGGGCAAAGCGTGTAAAAAAGAAAGATAAACCCTTTGTGGCATTTTTTTTAATATCAGTTTTCTTGAATGTGGTCCTTTAACTTCCCCGCCCACTTTTCGCCACTTCAACCTTACCCCCTTCCTCTCTCACATTGGGAATTTCTTAATACTTTTTTTGGGAAACCCTTCCTGCACTTCACAGATTCCTCCCTAGGCTCCCTAGGCAAGAAAGCGGTTGCCCACAGCCTCCTGGGATATGCATGTCACTCAGGTATTCAACAGTGCAGCCTTTCTCAACCTTTTTCCCCCAGAGGAACCCTTGAATAAATTTTAGGTCTCAGGGACCCTACCTAAATCAATTCATCAGAGAACTGCGGGAAGAATTCCCCTTAAATTGGTGATCAGTGGGAAGAATGCCCCTTTATAGTGGTGGTCACACACAATGCCAGGCACCATCAGATGGGAGGTTAATCAGCCACTGCACAATGAACCCCTAGCAACCTCTGGAGAAACTCTAGGATTTCATGGAACCCTGGTTGAGAGTGGCTGCTACAACATATGAGCCACGGTGCGTCATCAAGGTACCAGCTGTCTCTTCCTAGTTTTTGCAGCTGACCCCCTCAGGAGACCAGGAGAAGATGGAAGTGCCCAAGTTTTGGGCCCAAGCGAGTTAATAATAAAGTTTAAATATCAGGATCAGGTTAAAGTGGTTGTAAAGTCAGGATAATAAACAACTTGCATCCCCTCTGTTTTTTCAAGATAAAGGTACTTATATCCGTTGTTTTACAATTCTTATCCTAAATACCTTCTCTCACATAACCATTGTGAGGTTACATGACATTCCTCTGCTCTCCTTCCCCAGTCTAAAGAATTCAGAGGGAAGGGCTGAGATAAACCTTCAACATCAGCCAGCCAGCAGAGGAAGGTCATGTGACTTCACGTTGGTGCTGTGAGAGAATTTATTTAGGATAGAAATTGTAAAAAAAATGGACACACAGTACTTTAGATCTTGATAAAACAGAGAAACAGAGGGGATGCAAGTTATTTGCAAATGGTATTTTTAAGCCACCGGGAAGAGCAGTAGGAGGGGAGGGATGGGGAGGAGATTGTTTTCAAACACAGGCTTTCGGAACTCTCACACACAGGCTTGGGAACTGACAGGCAGGGAGGGAGAGGGAGAGACTCAGAGCAGACAGCAGACAACTAGATGATGAAGGCACATAAACTGACCACGATATCATGGATCGGCAGCCATGATTACTGTGGTCAGCACACACAGGAGGACACAGGAACAGGCAGGATCAACCAGGTATTTTACATCATACAATAGGACAAATTACACAGCACAAGCACTGTGCTGTTTAACATGCTTTAAAGGAACAAGATCTTTCTTTTCTTTTAGGGTTAGAAATGTTTTAAGAATTAAAGAATAAAGGGCTAGGTTAGGTATTAGGAGAGGGGTTAGGTGTTTAGGACCCATTATAGGGCATAGATAAAGGTTCAGGTAGAAAAACTGCAGTAAAAATTAAATTTTGTTTTATAGACATACAAAGAGTACATACTTCTCTCAAGTTTTTATTGCTGTCCATGACCACGTATCATCTTACTTCCTGGGGAAAAAAAAGTTGACTCATTGTCATCAGGGTAGCAGGACACATAAAGCAATAATAACCTAACATACGTTCTAACTCTTCCCTAGGTGTTTAGTTGTAGTCTTCATCTCCAAGAGATTTCCCATTACAAGCGGTCCTGGTAGGAAGTGAAGGGAAAATCTACCCAATGGGAACACAACACAAATAAAAAACTTGACAGAGGTTTGACTGCTTCCACACTCTATACAGTTTTGGCTGGAGTTGGGCTTTAATAAGGGGTGCTTTATGATAGTGGATAGTTTTGACCTTAATATTTTAGGGAATGTAGCAACTTTTTAGTTATTCTTGGACCCAAAACCCCACAATAAAAACGATAGCACTATAGTCTAAAATGTTGTGTATTGGTCACTGAACATTTTCAAATGTCTGTCCTACAGAGAATCAGAACTGTTTGTAAGGTGTGTGGTGGATCTGTAAATTCGGGGACCTTGTTGGTGGATAACCCATTTTTTAAAGTGATACCAACTTTACTTTTGTGCTCACTCCTTTCTCCAAGCTCTCCCTACTCCTCATTTTATAAAAACTACTTTATACATACCTTAAATCTGGCAGTCTTCAAACCAGTAATGGCATCATGGGTCCTTCCTCTTCTCCTCTGGTGGTAGCACGGTGGGCCTTAGTCACATATTGCTCACATTATGAAGTGTGAGTCCCTCTCTCTCCAAAAGTACAATAAGCCCGGTTCGGCTTGATGACATACCCCCAGGGCTCTCAGGGATGAACAGGATGACTACGGGCAACATTTATCCCAGAAAAGGATCAGTGCTGGATTGCAGCGCAGTGAGTCTGTGAGGAACAGGGCCTGAGAGGATGTGGGTATTGGCAGCAAAAGCTGCTTTTTATTTTTACAACTGATCAGCAAGATATCTTTATTTATAGCAAAAAGGCAGAACTGTGTTTAATGCAATATCACAACATGTTGCAATATTATACAGTATACTTTATCTACATTAATCATGTACTCAAGGTTTATGTGGCAACCCATCGCAGAGGAGATAATCTTCCATTTACAACATTCTAAAATACTTATGGCAGTAAATGAGTTAATACAGTTTGTGCCGCTCACTATCTGAAGAATTGCCATTTGTCCAATATTTATATGTGCAGCAAAAGCAGCATTTTAATGATTTTCCGTTTCAATAAAAATACAGACTGATGGCTGCAAGAGAATGACATGTAATAATAAGGGATTACTTAATGGGTTCCTTCACTGTTCAAGAGCAGTAAAAAATACACACTTTCACCCCTCAGTGGTTCCCTGCTTTCAGTAATAGGCCAAGTATTACATTACAACATTACATGATGGGATAAACAATTGATGGGTAGTTCAAGTACCAATATAATCATTTTTCTTTGCTGCAGACAGTTTAAAATGTTATAGATTTGTATTAAAGTTTTTTTTTTTTGGTCTCCTATAATAAAGGCAATTTACTAACCTTGACTTTAGAAGCAAATGTATTCAAAATCATGCAAAATAATGAGCTATTTTCAGAACCAGTTTGGCACAAATTAGGCCCACAAGTGGTTCAGGAGCTGTTCGTCCATGGCATGTTTTCAATGCAGCTACTGTACTACTGAGGAAGTGCCGCGTTCACAACAACTATGATCTCTGTAACAAATGCTGCAGTAACTCCAAACTAACCAAAGGATATCTGTTGTTTAAAGCATTCACAAGACTCATTTGGGTCAATATTTCCCAGGATCTTTGCATTGGAATTACAATTTGCCAAACTGTCCCTTCCATCATGGAAGGAGGAAAAAGAGATCAAATATCCAGTGGAAAACTGTCCACGAGCAATAGGAAGCCATAGGTTTAGTAAAACCAGAAGCACCCACCCAAAACTGAAATATTATTTTTGCGTGAACTGATTAATTAATCCTGGGAATAAAAAGTTGAACATTTAGTAAATATAAAGTAAGCCACATATGCTATGATAGAGGCACATGTTCAGCAGCAACGTGACAGCATATGTCAACAGCTATGTGACAACTAATTTTATAAACAACTATTCGAGTGTTCAATGCATTTACAGTGTATTCTCTGACAATTATCTTCCTAGCAGGTGACTAATAAGCAATCCATTTAATTAAATCATCTTCTGATTAATTAAATCATTTGTAATTGAAAAGAATGCCAAGCAAGGCATTCACTTTCTCTCATAAGTCAGGATATGACAGCACTGTAACTCAAAAGGCACATTGCCCATTTCTGCTTCACATATTAGAATAAAGAATTACAGGTCTATTTAATAAAACAGTCGCAGAAGTGAAGTGCAAAGTGCTAAGTGCAAATAGCATTGCATAGCATACCAGCCCATCAGAGTCAGTGTGGAATCAATAAAATTAATTTAGATTGGTTGCTATAATTTGCCGCATTTGTTCTTCAGCATTTTGCACCTTTCACTGTTTATTGATCAAGCCTATAAGCCCCATATAAGAATACAAAACTTTATAAAAGCATGAAGTATCAAACAAAAAAATCTTCTGATTTTATGCTGATATAATTGTAAAAGCTTTTCAATGTACATTGATCAATTTTTTATGTTTTGCTATATTTATTGAAGCAAAATCTATAAAAATTATAATTAGTAATAGCAGCTACCAGGTAAAGTCCCAAAATCCAGAAGGTCATATTCTAGAAAACCATATGCAATGAACCAATAGGTTTTAGTATATGGAAATTCAATATAACAATATAATTATACCGTTACTGCTGTTTTTTTTTTAATTCTTTGTTTTTTTCTTTCTTTTTACCATAGGGTTCAATAATTTGACTAATTGATGATTCTGCTAAAATAAAAAAGGTGTTACCAGTCATCAATCAGATTCTTTTATTTTAACAGTTGAGATCTGAAAACACTAATGATTGGTGATTCTTGCCAAATCAGATAGTTCTTACTTGAAAATCACCTGTAAAAATGGTACGAGACATATTCAGGGGAATTGAATAAAGCAGTAAGGTCTCTTTTCAGGTGGTATGGCCGATTTATTAAGGTCTGCAGCCTAATTCATGCAAGCATTGCACCTTTTTTAGTACAAGTATCCACCTATGCGCCATATTCAGTTTTTACCACCACCTGTTTTGGAACCTGTCACTTTGGCTGCACAAATTCCAAAAGAGTTAATTTACTGCCATTTCACAAATAACCAAACTGGCATTTAGGGTGCAGTGGGAGAGAGGTGTTGTGTATTCATTTGTTTAATAATATCTGCAAAAACAAACACGGGAGGGCTTTGAGGGGACTCAAAGTGATTACGTTAGCCAGGATATGCACATACACACACCTTTTTATACGTATATATATATATATATATATATATATATATATATATATATATATGAGGAATGGTATTGTCAGTGGAGTGTTGTGTCAACATGGAGGGGGAGCCTATGCCCCGCCTATGTGCTCGTTGAGGAGGAGGGCTGCTTTTGATGTGAGACCATTTAGGCTGTAGCTTTGCATGTGGTTGGTTTAGCTTTGAGAAAGGGGGCATGTCCCCCAAAATGCGTCAGCCTTCCAACCATGTGGTATATGGCCAGATACCAATCGCCTACCGCTGAAGATGTGACACACCTATAATTTATCTTGTTGTCAGAAACCATGAACCAGACCAAGACAGAAGTACAGTAAAATCACACTTGTTTAATAATAAAAATAAAAAGGTAAATAGAGTTATGCCCTGTTCCGATGGAAAAAGTGAGATCGGATTGTGTTGTCAGAAATTCCGATCGTGTGTGGGCTCCATCAGACTTTTTCCATCGGAATTTCCGACACACAAAGTTTGAGAGCAGGATATAAAATTTTCAGATCAGATCACAAGCTAGCAGGTCAGGGCGCAAGGACGAAACCAAGGCAAACATGTGAGTGCTTGCCGGGTATTTATAGGCCTGTGATTGGCCTCAAGTGACACCTGATTGTAGGAGGTGCTGTCTGCTGCACACTGCTAGGATCCATCCGCTGGTGGACGCCAGTACTGTGGCCCAAAGATGACATAACACCAGCAGGGAAAAACTGCCAGGAGACACCTGCTGGTGGACCTCAGTACCGCACGCCAAATGACAGATATTACCAGCGGATGGAACATTTCCTGACAGCCAGTCTTTAAACAGAAACGCAAGAGATGGTTTCTTGTGATGTGACCAAGGCCAAGGCAGAATAGCATAGAAAAACAATAGAACAGAATAGAATAAAATATAATATATATATTATATTTTATTCTATTCTGTTCTATTGTTTTTCTTGTCTATTCTTTTCTATTATTTTCTATTCTAATCTTTTCTATTCGAAACAGAATAGAAAATATATATATATAATATTTTTTTCTGTTTTGAATAGAAAAGATTAGAATAGAAAAGAATACAAAAGAATTGACTAGAAAACAATAGAATAGAATAAAATATAGTATATATGTTATATTTTTTTCTATTATGTTCCATTGTTTTTCTATGCTATTCTTTTCTATTCTATTCTAAACTTTTCTACTCAAATTTGAATTCATTCTATACGAAATTCGAATTTCGGAAGATGGCTTCTGAAATTCGAATTTCGTATAGAATGAATTTGAATTTGAATAGAAAAGATTACAATAGAAAATAATAGAAAAGAATAGGCTAGAAAAACAATAGAACAGAATAGAATAAAATATAATATATATATTATTTTTTTATTCTATTCTGTTCTATTGTTTTTCTATGCTATTCTTTTCTTTTCTTTCTTTTCTATTCTATTCTAAACTTTACTACTCAAATTTGAATTCATTCTTTACGAAATTCGAATTTCGGAAGATGGCTTCTGAAATTCGAATTTTGTATAGAATGAATTCGAATTTGAATAGAAAAGATTAGAATAGAAAATAATAGAAAAGCATAGACTAGAAAAACAATAAAACAGAACAGAATAAAATATAATATATATATTATATATTATATTTTATTACATATATATATATATATATATATATATATATATATATATATATATATAATATTTTATTCTATTCTATTCTGTTCTATTGTTTTACTAGTCTATTCTTTTCTACTCTATTCTAATCTTTTCTATTCAAATTCATTTTATACGAAATTTGAATTTCGGAATATGGTTATATATGGAATAGAATGAAATAGAACTCTAATAGAAAAGACAATAGAACAGAATAGAAAAAAAAAAAAATATATATATATATATATATATATATATATATAAAAGCATCTTCCGAAATTGGAATTTTGTACAGAATGAGTTTGAATAGAAAAGATTAGAATAGAATATATTATATTTTTTTCTATTCTGTTCTATTGTTTTTCTATGCTATTCTTGTCTATTATTTTCTATTCTAATCTTTTCTATTCAAATTCAAATTCATTCTGTACCAAATTTCAATTTCGGAAGATGGTTTTATATATATATACTCCAATATATATATTATATTTTTTCTGTTCTATTGTTTTTTCTATTCTAGTCTTTTCTATTAGAATTCAATTTCATTCTATTTCTATATAACCATTTTCTGAAATTTGAATTTCGTAAAGAAATAATTTGCATTCAAATAGAAAAGATTAGAATAAAATAGAAATAATAGAGAATAATAGCCTAGAAAAACAATAGACCAGCATAGAAAACATATATATTATATGTGTGTATATATATATACATATATATATATATATATATATATATATATATATATATATGTATATATACATATATATATATATATATATATATATATATATATATATATATATATATATCATCTTCCAAAATTCCAAAATTCGAATTTCGTATAGAATGAATTCGAATTCAAATAGAAAAGATTAGAATAGAATAGAAAAACAATAGAACAGAAAAAATATTTTATATATATATATATATATATATATATATATATATATACATACATCTTCCGAAATTCAAATTTCGTATAAAGTGAATTTGAATAGAAAACATTAGAACAGTATAGAAAAGAATAGACTAGAAAAACAATAGAACAGAATAGAATAAACTACATATATTATATTATATTCTGTCCTGTTCTATTGTTTTTCTAGTCTATTCTTTTATATTATTTTCTATTCTAATCTTTTCTATTCAAATTCAAATTCATTCTATGCGAAATTCGAATTTCAGAAGCCATCTTCCGAAATTCGAATTTCATATAGACTGAAATCAAATTTGAATAGAAAAGATTAGAATAGAATAGAAAATGATAGAAAAGACTAGCATAGAAAAACAATAGAACAGAATAGAATATTTTATTCTGTTCTATTGTTTTTCTAGTCTATTATTTTCTATTACTTTCTATTCTAATCTTTTCTATTCAAATTCAAATTCATTCTATATGAAATTCGAAGTTCAGAAGCCATGTTCCGAAATTCGAATTTCATATAGAATGAATTCGAATTTGAATAGAAAAGACTTACAGAATAGAAAATAATATAAAAGAAAAGCATAGAAAAACAATAGAACAGAATAATAAAAAAAAATATATATATATATATATATATATATATATATATATATATATATATATATATATATATATTCTATTGCTTTATTATTTTATAATTCTGTACTATTGTATTTTTTAGAAAATCGTTTTCTATTTTTTTCGAATTCGATTCAAATTTGTTTTCTAATTCGAATCGAATTTGTTTTCGAATTCGATCTTTTTTTTCAGATTCGTTTAAATTCGTTACCTTTGTAATTCGGAAATTCGGATGCATATGAATTTCCGAATGAAAAATTTGTCCGAATTTCGATTCGGAGCGAAACGAAATGCACATGTCTAAAAGCCGATATTGCACAGAATAACGGCTATGGATCTGCCCACTACCTTGCGCTGACAATAAGTAAAGCAGACCTAATGGGGAACCAGGGTTAACAAGGCTGAAAGTTGGCAACCCTGTGGGGAACTAGTCTTTCAGTTCCCCATCAGGCTCTGCCCACCTTTAGTTCAAAACTCCTTGGCCATGCACCTGGCAGTGTGACAGTACAGAGGCCAGGGAGGAAAGGCAGAAATCAATGCACTAAGGGCACTTTCACACTGAGGTACTGGGGCATCGGCGGTAAAGCGCCGCTATTTTTAGCGTTGTTGTAGCGGCGCTTTTCGGCCGCTGGCAGGGCGCTTTTAACCCCGTTAGTGGCTGAAAAATGGTTAAAAGCGCCCGCAAAGTGTTTTTGATGCATTCCAATGCATTCCCCCCCCCCTTATTTCTTCACCTTAAATAAGGACATATGTGTCCTAGTGCATTTTTGGTGCGTTTAGGTGCATTGTGGTGCGTTTTTGTTGCGTTTTACCACATTCTAATACAGTTCAGTGCAGAAAAAATGCAGCATGTTCTACTTTTTTCTGGAACTGGAACACACTGGAACTGACCGCACTTGTGTGAATGATGTCATTTAAAATCACATAACCTATTATCCATGCATTTTTGATGCAGAAAAAAATGCACTGGACTGCATGTGTTATGAACTAGACCTCAATGTACGCCGATCACATGTTTTTGTTGAAGCAAAGCTTATAATAATATAAAATAATAAGGGTTGGTAGCTATCAGTTAAGTCCCATAATGCAGAAGGGCCATATTCTAGACAATCTTATATTAAATTGACCAATAGGTTTTAGTATAGGAAAGGTCAATATAAAGACACAATTCTACCATTACTGCTTACTGGGGGGTTCTGCAGACGGTTGCTGTGTGCCTGGCTGCCTCTACACTAATCGGGAAAAGAAACTGCGGCAATCAGCTGGCCCTTTCAGAGTAAGCACTACATGTACATATTACAAAATAGGATACTCCTGTATTTTTTAAATAGGTAGAGTTGGGGACCTGATATCTTCTGGTCTTCAAGATTGTATAATTTTAGGCTCAGAAATAGGGATCTTGAAGACACTGAGTTACACCCGAGACTATGGGATTGATTTACTAAAGAAGCAGATAATGTGCAAATAAAGGGTAAATAAAGTGAAGATGTTTTTACTTTAATCATACACAAGGAACATCCCTTTATTTCATTCACCTATACATATTTGGGTATTCAAAATGAAAAAAATTATCGCTAGCTAAGTGAACATTGTTTAATTATTTAATAATTAAACCTTCATGTCTTTTAAAATGAAAATTTTTAGGCTGCATTCACACCTGAGCATTTTCAGCTCATAAAATGCCAGAAAAAACGCTAGAAAAAGCCCCAACAAGCAAAATCCCATTCATTTCAATAGCACCTGTTCACATCTGAGCGCAAAACGCCTGAAGCTCAAAAGGGCTTTCACGCTGGAGCAGTGCGCTGGCAGAATGCTTAGGTCCCTTTCACACTACTGCGACTTCAAAGTCGTGCGATTTATACTGCGATTTGCGGGCGCGATTTTGACACAATTTTAGGGAATGCCTATGTAACTGGCATCAAAATCGGACCAAAGTAGTACAGGGACTACTTTGAAGTCGGAACGACTTGAAGTCGTACTAATATGAATGGTTGTCATTGGAAATCATGGGGAATGACTTATCATGCTACTTTGCAGCCCCAAATCGCGGGACAAGTTGTACAAGTGTGAAAGTGCGAAATCGCTGTAAAATCGCGTGACTTTGAAGTGAAAGGGTCCTTGGGCACTTACACACTGGGGCAGGTGGGCGTTGGCGGTAAAGCACCGCTATTTTTAGCAGCGCTTTACCGTCATTTTTGCTGCGCTTTTCGGCCGCTAGAGGGGCGCTTTTAACCCCCGCTAACAGCCGAAAAAGGGTTAAAAGCTGCCCCTCCAGCACTCACTGGAAAGCTGGGCTGTGCAGAGGGCGGGCGCAACTGGCTCGGCCTCTCAGTGGCACGCTGGTCCAGGCATCTGGGTGGATCCTGACATTAATGTCGGGATCTCTCCAGAGTCTAGACAGGCTGAGTGCACTGCTGTGACCCACAGCAGAAGTAGAACCAAAAGAGCTTTGGCCATACTTCTTTAAACTGAACAAATTAAATGCACAATACAATTAACTAACAATACAAAATGTAACATTATATGTTCATCAGCACTGATTAGCTAAAATGTTGATCAAGTTATTTCAAAAATTTGTTTAAAAAAGCACAGATGGTTTTTAAAGTAATTTACACTGTACAAAGCACAACATGGCAGTTAGGTGGTTAATTGTTCCCTTTTCTCTCCAGCATATGAACATTCAAATCTACTGTAGAGTTTATTTTTTGTTCAGAGATGTATTCCACAATTTAGGGATAGCGGGCAGGACCATGCTAATCATTCTTATGTGCCTCCTAGGCCAACTGTGTATCCATAACTTCTGGTTTACAATACAGACACAGCCTAGTATTATAGAGTTATTTATTTCAAACTGCATAAAGCTGTTGCAGGTGTTTTAGTCATCATCAGTGCAGTGTATAAAAACCATGGCTTCTATGGAGTAGGAATGGTGTACAATGAGGCAAGAGTAACTTCAAGAGATTTCTTGCTGGGTTACATAAAGAGTAATAAATTAGCCAAAATACTTACATTTCCTGGAGAAAATATGCTCCAGGCTTCCTCCAGTGTTGATCACTTGACCAACTGCTTTAACCTTTGGTCACAATATACTTGCTCAATCAAGAGGATCAACCAATCTGTACTCTGATGCTACCTGTTTTTTAGAGATCACATAAATAAATACCTAAGCTCAGCCAAGAAAAAAAAAAAATTCTGAAGGAAAAATAAATATTTTAGCCTTTCTTTTACCCATCCCAGCATGGCTAAATAAATATTTTACTTTTATTTTTTTCCACCTGGCAGGTGGCACTCTTGGCTTATTATAACATGTTTACCTGACTAATTTTAACTGCATTGATATACAAATCTGTTATTTGTTATTAAGTTTGTTAGCTAAACCATAGATTGCAAGACTAAAGCCTCGTACACACGATCGGATTTTATTCCGGGAATTGTGTGATGACAGACTGCCTAAAATCCAACCGTTAATACACTCTATCAGACAACTGTTGGCCAACTTTCCGCCAACAAATGTTTCCGCCAACAAATGGTGGATGTGGGGCCACAAAATCACACAGGTGAGTGTTTTCTTTAATTTGGCCCCTCACCCCCTTGTTGAGGAGCTGCAGGATTAGTTCCTCACACCTGCTCCTTTGCTCACCATCCATCTGCCTTAATTTATTGGCAGTTAGGGATGGGCCGAACGGACCCCTGTTCAGTTCGCACAAGAACTTTCGAACATCGTGAAAGTTCGGACCCGAATAACGAACCCCATTAAAGTCAATTGGACCCGAACGTCAAATGTCCATTTTGAAGGCTTGCAGTCAGGTCCATAAATATTGAGACATCGACACAATTCTAATCTTTTTGGCTCTATACACCACCACAATGAATTTGAAATGAAACAAACAAGATGTTCTTAAACTGCAGACTTTCAGCTTTAATTTGAGGGTATTTACATCCAAATCAGGTGAACGGTGTAGGAATTATAACAGTTTGTATATGTGCCTCACATTTTTTAAGCGACCAAAAGTAATGGGACAATTGGCTGCTCATCTGTTCCATGGCCAGGTGTGTGTTATTCCCTCATTATCCCATTTACAAGGAGCAGATAAAAGGTCCAGAGTTCATTTCAAGTGTGCTATTTGCATTTGGAATCTATCAGTGAAGCAAGCCATCATTAGGCTGAAAAAACAAAACACACCCATCAGAGAGATAGCAAAAACATTAGGTGTGGCCAAATCAACTGTTTGGAACATCCTTAAAAAGAAAGAACGCACCGGTAAGCTCAGCAACACCAAAAGACCCACAAGACCACGGAAAACAACTGTGGTGGATGACCGAAGAATTCTTTCCCTGGTGAAGAAAACAATCTTCACAACAGTTGGCCAGATCAAGAACACTCTCCCGGAGGTAGGTGTATGTGTGTCAAAGCCAACAATCAAGAGAAGACTTCAACAGAGTGAATACAGAGGGTTCCCCACAAGATGTAAACCATGGGTGAGCCTCAAAAACAGGAAGGCCAGATTAGAGTTTGCCAAACAACATCTAAAAAAGCCTTCACAGTTCTGGAACAACATCCTATGGACAGATGAGACCAAGATCAACTTGTACCAGAGTGATGGGAAGAGAAGAGTATGGAGAAGGAAAGGAAATGCTCATCATCCAAAGCATACCACCTCATCAGTAAAGCATGGTGGTGGTAGTGTCATGGCGTGGGCATGTATGGCTGCCAATGGAACTGGTTCTCTTGTATTTATTGACTGCTGACAAAAGCAACAGGATGAATTCTGAAGTGTTTTGGGCAATATTATCTGCTCATATTCAGCAAAATGCTTCAGAATTCATTGGACGGCGCTTCACAGTGCAGATGGACAATGACCCGAAGCATACTGCGAAAGCAACCAAAGAGTTTTTTAAGGGAAAGGAGTGGAATGTTATGCAATGGCCAAGTCAATCACCTCATCATCATCATCTCATCATCTGAATCCGATTGAGCATGCATTTCACTTGCTGAAGACAAAACTGAAGGGTAAATGCCCCAAGAACAAGCAGGAACTGAAGACAGTTGCAGTAGAGGCCTGGCAGGGCATCACCAGGGATAAAACCCAGCGTCTGGTGATGTCTATGCATTCCAGACTTCAGGCTGTAATTAACTGCAAAGGATTTGCAACCAAGTATTAAAAAGTAAAAGTTTGATGGATGATTGTTAATCTGTCCTATTACTTTTGGTCCCTTAAAAAGTGGGAGGCACATATACAAACTGTTGTAATTCCTACATCGTTCACCTGATTTGAGTGTAAATACCCTCAAATTAAAGCTGAAAGTCTGCAGTTAAAGCACATCTTGTCTGTTTTATTTCAAATCCATTGTGGTGGTGTATAGAGCCAAAAAGATTAGAATTGTGTCGATGTCCCAATATTTATGGACCTGACTGTATATGCAAGTAATTGGGCATACAATGGTTATAGGGGTCCTGTCCTGGAGTCCTGTATCAATAAAAAAAAAGTTTGTGAAAAACGTGATTTTTAAATGAGCAGTGATTTTTAAATGAGCAGTGATTTTTTTATTTTTAAAGTGAAAGCATAAAAATGAAAAAATCCATCCAATATAGTGCCTGGGGGTCCCCTTAGTCTACCTGTAAAGTGGCAGATCTGTACCATGCCTAGAATCTGCTGCAGCAATAATTGCATGTATAAAGCCAAAAATAATTACATTTTCCCTGCAAGCTGCCTTTATTTTGCTCAGCAACAGCTGGGGAGCCAGTGTGTATGATGAGGCCACAATGTAGTGCACTGGGAACAAGATTAGAGATTTCTTGGATACATTCTGGTGTCACTTTGACTTTGGATAGAAGTAATGGGTGCGTAAAAATTAGTCTTTGGGTGTGGGTGGCGCCTTCCCACCGTAACCCTATAGAGGTAATCTTGATGAAAGCAAGAATTGGCCTTGCTGTAAAAAATTGCAATGAAATGCACCTGGCAAACAGGTGCTGAAAAATTGGTCTTTGGGTGTCGGTGGTGCCTTGCCACCTTAACCCTATAGAGGTACTCTTGATGAAAGCAAGAATTGGCTTTGCTGTAAAAAATTGCAATGATATACACTTGTCAAACAGGTGCAGAAAAATTACTCTTTGGGTGTGGGGGGGGCACCTTCTCACCATAACCCTATAGAGGTACTCTTGATAAAAGCAAGAATTGGCCTCACTGTAAAAAATAGCAATGATATGCACCTGTCAAACAGATGCTGAAAAATTGGTCTTTGGGTGTTAATTGTGCCCATGAAACCTATACCAAAAACATTCTTCTAGATGAAATGATTGAACACCCTCAAAGCTAGGCAGTCTTGAAGTCCTGCAGAGATTCCACATCCCAAAAAGACTATATCAGTGATATCGGCATCAGGGCTTCATAGCTGGTAATCTAGGACTAATTCATTTTTATAAAAGTCAAACGGTCCACGGAGTCTGTGGACAGACGTGTTCTATGATCAGTAACTAAACCTCTGGCAGCACTGAATGCCCGTTCTGAAAGCACGCTGGATGCAGGCAGCCCAACAACTCAATAGCATACTGGGCAAGTTCTGGCCAGTGGTCTATTCTCATGACCCAGTGGATTGTCAGCTGGAAAGCTCTCCATCCCTTTTTTGGCCCCGAGGTAATCGTCTACCATGTAATGTAGATGCTGCCAATGGGATGTGGAAGCTGACAGCCCTAGGCGATGAGGACTAAAAAAATTCTGAAATGCCTTACTTAAGCGGACGCCTTCTCCAACGCTCCTCTCTTGACCAACAGAAGACTCAAAACGATGTTTTCCACCACACTGTAACCTACTGGAGTCAGGAAAAACGTTCAAAAAATCCTCTTTAATGTGTCCTCAAGAGATTTTATGTTCTGCACTCTCTGTGGGGACGGGATGATTTCTGAGACCTTCCCCTTATAACGGTGGTCAAGGAGGGTTGCCAACCAGTAATCATCCTTCTCCTTTATGCCACGTATTCTTGGGTCCTTTCGCAGGCTTTGAAGCATGAGGTTGCCCATGCGCCTCAAATTTGCCGAGGTTTGAGAAAGAGACTCCTTGGGGTCACTCAGGATGACAACATCTGGAACTTCCTCCTCCCATGCACATACTACTCCCAAGAGTCCTGGGGTTGGAAAGCCATTGCTTACAGATTGACACATGTCTTCCTCTTCTTCGAAGCCTATGAAAGTGCCAGAATCCTCCTCCTCATCCTCCCCCCTTTCTCCTACTGTGTGTTCTGTGACATAGGAATGATGGTGTCTGGATAAAGCGGACCTTGAGAGGAAAGGAAGTCCTCCTCTTCCTCCTGCTGCTCCGCCTCCAGTGCCCTGTCCATAATGCCATGCAGAGTCTGCTCCAGCAGGAACACAACAGGGATTGTGTCACTGATGCATGCACCGTCACTGCTCACCATCCTTGTGGCCTCAAATGGTGACAATACAGTGCATGCATCCTTAATGATATCCCCTGATGAAGTCACGTGTGTGTGTGACGTCACGCGTAGGGACGGGATAGGCACTCTGCTCTGACGTGGCCTTACGAGCTCGCCGCTCGTCAGAATTCAATACCGTTTGCTTTGTCATTTATGTGAGTACCTAGATGCTGTTTTTTCAAATAAAGGTTACTAGTGTTTAAACAATATCACACTATTTGGTACCCTCTTTTGTCTTACCTCCTCCACACCTACCGAGGGACCAAGTCCTGTAGGGATTACACCGTGGCTCAGGACTACAAAGAGAGGTAGCCTCCACTGGCATACACCATATGCTATTACCTCATTACCGTAAGGTAAGAGGCCACTGCTTACTATTGTGTGACCTGTACACGAAGAGGAGTCACTACTTTTCTCTATTTAAGCACTGCACAGTGGAACTTTTATTCACTCTAAGAAGAAACACTGTCATCTTGACCCATTCATCACTATTTTGCGATTTGCACATATGAACTGTTTTGCATTTTCTGATTTATAGTTTTATATATTTATTTGCTACACCTGGTCTCCATCTACTATAAAATGTTGCACATTGCTATTTGCACATATGGACTTTTTTGAATTTTCTTATTTATAGTCACATTTATTGTTGAACTTATTTACTGCCACATTCTATATATATTTTTTGCACTTCGCTTTGCAGTTTCTATTTATTGCAGAGTTTTGCACATTGTATTCAGCACAGAGTGAATGGAGTGCTACATGCATCACACTGTCTTGGTGACAATTTTTTAGTTGCTTGCATGCTGCACTTTATTTATTATGTCACATTGATTATTTTACATTTATATTAATTCTGTTATCTTGTTAATGGTCAATTTTTCCCTCACTTATTGTAAAGGAATTTTGCACTTTTCCCTGATGACAACATTTTTTCAGGTGTTTTTAGGTTGTTCATCCTCACTATTTATCACTTAGTGATCATGTGAGCGGCTGCCTACATGTTTGCACCATATATTTTTTTCATCTTTTATATATTTATTCAGCCTCAGCATTAATTGTTCATCTCAGTAGTTTTTTAACCTAATTTGGGGATTTTTTTAATATTGTGTCCTCTCCTTTGGAAAGATATATTTATATTCATACTGATCACCGTCTCGGTGATGGATTAGCGCAGCACCTCCCCCCATTCCTACATTACTGTCTATCTGGGTTCGGCTGACCCTGATTCGGTGCATGCAGCTTTTCCACCTGCCTTTTTTTACCTACATGGTAGCGCAGGAATAAATATCTTTTCATCCTTAATGATAAGCCATTGGTGTGGGGAAAAAAAGCCAAGGCGGCCTGAGCCTGTCGTTGTGCCATACTGGCACAGATACTCGTTGACTGGCCTCTGCTACATGTATAGCCGCTGCAGCATTCCCAAAGTTGAGTTCAAATGTCACAAATTGGGAGGTTTATGGGGAGGTGGAATTCCCGCTGAATTTCAGCCGAGCGAGCACTGGCTGTGTATGAGCACCTGAAATGGCTACAGACTCTTCTGGCTTGTTTTAGTACTTGCAAACATGGGTACTTAGGAAATGCTGCACCACCAAATTGAGGACATGTGCCAGGCATGGTACACATGTCAATTTTCCCTGTCTAAGGGAGAACAGGAGGTTTGAGCCATTATCGCACACCACCATTCCTGGCTCCAGCTGGCATGGTGTGAACCACCTCTGGGCCTTTCCCTGCAGAGCTGCAAGGATCTCTGCTCTGCCCTTTGAATGCTTAGGGGTTACCTGATGTTCATAGGACAATGCTGCAGAGGAGGGCATGGAGGTGGCAGGGGAGGAGGAGGAGGGGGTAAAGCTCACAGGTCTGACATCATCACCACCAGCTGTATGGAGATGTGGGGGAGCAACAAGCTGCAGCACCAAGCCCTGTCCTGCATCCTTTCGAGTTGCAAGCAGCCTTACCCAGTGTGCTGTGAACAAAATATATCGTCCCTGCCCATGCTTGCTGGAACACGTGTCAGCAGTAAGATGGATTTTACAGCTGACTGCCTTGCCCAACGATGCCAGAACATTCCCTTTCATGTGATGGTAGAGAGATGGAACGGCCTTACGTGAAAAGTAGTAAAGAATGGGAACCTGCTATTGTGGTACAGCACATTGCACAAATTCACGGAAGGGGGCAGAATCCACCATGCTGAAAGGCAGAAGCTGGATAGCCAACAGCTTTGACAAGCTTGCATTTAGACACTCCACGGATACACTATAATATACTGCAATATAATGTGCCAAACGTACAGTGATGCACAGAACTATATGGCGTTAAACTGGCAGTAACGCACGCAAAACGATTTGGCTTTAAACTGACAGTATTGCACACAAAACAGTATGGCGTTAAACTGGCAGTAATGCACGCAAAACTATATGGCATTAAACTGGCAGTAATGCACACAGAACTATATGGCGTTAAACTGGCAGTAACGCACAAAACTATATGGCGTTAAACTGGCAGTAATGCACATAGAACTATATGGCGTTAAACTGGCAGTAATGCACACAGAACTATATAGCATTAAACTGGCAGTAACACACGCAAAACTATATGGCGTTAAACTGGCAGTAATGCATACAGAACTATATGGCGTTAAACTGGCAGTAACGCACAAAACTGCATGGCATTAAACTGGCAGTAACGCACACAGAACTATATGGCGTTAAACTGGCAGTAACGCATGCAAAACTATATGGCGTTAAACTGGCAGTAATGCACAGAGAACTATATGGCGTTAAACTGGCAGTAACGTACAAAACTATATGGCGTTAAACTGGCAGTAATGCACACAGAACTATATGGCGTTAAACTGGCAGTAACGCACACAAAACGATATAGCGTTAAACTGGCAGTAGCGCACGCAAAACGATATGGCATTAAACTGGCAGTAAAGCACACAGAAGTAAATGGCGTTAAACTGGCAGTAATGCACACAGAAGTAAATGGCGTTAAACTGGCAGTAACGCAATCAAAAACATAGTGTTCAACAGTCACTATGCTGACGCTATCTGAACTGTCCCTACTCTAGCTATACACTAATGTCAAGATTACTGACACGTTCTCACTACACTACACTTAACTATATGAGCTGTCCCTACTCCACACTAATGTATGTATAAATGACACGGTCTCACTACACTACAGTGAAACTATCTGAGCTGTCTCTACTCTAGCTGCACACTATGCAAAGCTGAATGATGGTCCTCCTCATTGCACTCACACTATGCCTAGACTGACACTAAACTAATATTCTATACTGACAATTGAAGCAAAATAGCACAGTATAGCACACTAACTAACTGATAGCACTGAACAGAGCCCTGTTCTATCTCTCTCCACGCCAAAATCACACTGAAAATGGTTGCCATTGAGAAAATACTTTTATACTGTGGGGCGGGAAAGAGCCATGATTGGATAAAGTCATAATGACAGTGTCCAATCATGACTCTGACAGTGCTCTGTGCCCTGACTGGCTGAAGCTTTCACTGCTATAGCTAATCAGGGCTTGCAATGCACTGTTCAGCGCCACAATGCATTGTGGTCTGTTCGGGGGGCAAACAAATGGTCAAACGACCCGTTTGTTCGGCTGTTCGCCGAACAACCGAACAAAGAAAGTTCGGCCTGAACTTATGCTCGGGCTGAATCGTTCGCCCATCCCTATTGGCAGTCAGCACAGCATATCCCTCAGCCTCATCTGGGTCTGTCCTGAGGGTGGTAGTGGCCTGGCTGAGGAAGGCAGCTCTGGCCTTGTCCAGATTTCTGCTCTTCCTGGCCCTTTTAGCAGGAGGGCGTAGGGGAAGGATCTGGAACTCTGTCGGCTGCTGGCCACGGGCTTCTCCTGACTGACACTTTCCTGTGCACATAAATGGGACATAATTAGAATCTTTTTCAGGGTTTGGTCATATATGACACACAATTTTGCTCTCCACACTTGCAAATTGAATGTGGACAAATAGAAAAGACTATCATTCTGACCCCAGCATTTTTTATTCGTGTACAAATCATTTTTGGTCACTACTGTCTATTGATATGGAAACCACTTTGTTAAGGCAGAAATATTTTAACAATACCGTCTAGTTATTATCATTGTATTTTTAGATACAAATATGTTCAACAATACCTAGGTCAAGCTGGGCTCCTCCACATCTTCATTCTGTGCAGCAGGACCTGTGTGGACCTCTGTTGCTGTGACCTCACCAGACGTTGAAGGGAGTGTAGACAGCGATGGCCTGGGTTCTGTCTGGTCGGACAAAAACCACAGGCTGTTGTAATACCACAGCCTGGGGACATATATGTCATCTGCTGATACTCCAGATCTCTGTGAGTCCATCACCTTATTGTGCTCCCTTTTAAATGTACTCCTCAGGTTTGAGATTTTTGTCTTGACATAGTTGATGTCTGCCCTGAGGTACACTGGCTTCACCAACTCAAGCATTTTCTCCAACGCTGCCTTCCTCAAGATTTTATTTGAGTAGTCTTGACTCTTGACCTTCCAGAGACAGGGCAGCTCCCAGTACAGGTCAATGAATTGGGGCAAAACATCTGGCGAGGTAAATTTAGCCGTCATGATATGATGCCTGCAAGACAGAACACAAGACAAAACATCATGTCTGGCTTAACTCATGAGCTGTTCACAATCTAGGCCAAAAATATAAGCACTATAGGCCACTAACCACCTATGCCCAAATTTCCAATTGTCCCTTCGTTTTCTAGCTCCTTTCGTGTGTTGGTGATGGCGATCATTTGTCCTCCACTCCAAGATCGTTCCTACGGCCGTTACATCGAATGTGCATTATGGCTTTATATACACTACGCATGCATGAAAGGCCAACCAGCCGAAAGAACGGCATTTTGGAGAAGGTCATCGCTCTTTTGCAGGGCCAATTTTCGGTGACACAAACAAAGGACCAAATCAGAAAACGATGGTCTGATCTCAAACATCGTGAGCAAGACCAGATGGAGTCCATACATAAGATCAAAAAAGTAAGCAAGATTTGTATCTAACCAATATGGACATGTGTAAATTAGCTGTCTGTATGTGCTTTCTCCAAGTAGCTTGAGGGAATTATATATAATGTTTTCTATAATCTTTCTCTGAATTGTTATTTTAAAGATGAAATCAAATAGAAAGCAGATATGAACATTCTTATTTGGTTCTGTTTTTGTACTTTTCTTTATTTTTGTACCTAATTTTTTTATCTTCTTTCAATAGGGAGGCACCAAAAAATGAGCCAAGCCACCAGAAGGGGCGAAGGAAGGCTACCCTCGCTCGGGCCACAACAGGGGAGGCAACAAGGCCATCTTCCCACCAAAAACATAAGTGACTTCAAACACACTCATTTAGACACCGACAGGGAAGATTCTAGGTGGGCCAAAGGCCATGGGCTTAGAGTAGAACTTAAGGGGTAAAGAACTTTCTGGTTGCTGCCTGGCTCATCAGTACCCATTAATGCAGCCTTGTCAGTGTAGACATGGCTAGAGGAGAGGTCCCGGGGATCACAGTCACACAAAGTCACGCCTGCTAGAATGATCATCATATATCCCATATCCCATAGGAGACAAGAGGGGTGGGGGGGAACTGCAGGACTATTTCAATGTTGGCACTTGTCCAGTGTTTGCCCTCTGTAAAATTACATCACCTTCCCTTTTCTATGCATTTTCACTGTAAAAAAAAACAAGTGCAAGGTTAGTCAACTAATGTAGCAAAATGGATGCTAGAAACAGATGGTACTAGGGGGTGGCTTAATGAATGGTGTATTGTTTCTTTTTAGAGGAAAGTGAGTGTGGTCATCTCACCAAGGATGTGGGTTTGGAGGCATGGGATCTGACTCCTGGACCCAGCACAGACCTGTCCATTGTGGATGTCAAATCCCCTGACGCAAGTCGCACTTTGGGCCAACGTGACCCCGAAGAGGAAGCAAGTATTCGGGAGCCTCTTGTTTTCGCAAGTAAGTATTCTTGGAATCTGGCTTCAAATGTATCTACATGTCGAGTGTTTAGCTGAACAAACAAAACACCCACTCCACACATTAGCAAAGTATATAGTGCCTTAACATTAGCATGGAGAAGGAAGAGGTAGAAGAAGCTGTCATTTTTGCTAGGTTCCCGAGTTTTGGAGACCCAGGCACCAGGGCCAATATTACTGAGTAGTTGCAGTGTGTATATTCCTAGTAGTGTAGGTGTCTGAAGGGCAAGCAGGTTGCAAGCAACAATAGACTGGGTAGGTAAGTATTTCCTGAATTTGACTTGTAACTTGCTCATAATTCACTATGTAGGGCCTCAGGCACTTGACCATCGTTCCCTTCATCTCTTTTTGTCTTCTTACTAGTAGGGATGGGCGAACAGTTCGTCCCGAGCATAAGTTCGGGCCGAACTTTGGTTGTTCAGATGTTCTGCGAACACCAAACAATATGCGGTGTTCGGGGAAAAATTCGAAACGCTGTTAAAGTCTATGGGACACTAACATGAAAAATCAAAAGTGCTCGTTTTAAAGGCTTATATGCAAGTTATTGTCATAAAAAGTGTTTGGGGACCTGGGTCCTGCCCCAGGGGACATGTATCAACAATTTTTCTTTTTTTTTTAAATGACCGTTTTTTCGGCAGCAGTGATTTTTTTAATGCTTAAAGTGAAACAATAAAAATGAAATATTCCATTAAATATCGTGCCTGGGGGGTGTCTATAGTATCCCTGTAAAGTGGTGCATTTTTCCCGTGTTTAGAACAGTTCCGCAGCAAAATGACATTTCTAAAGCAAAAATTATCATTAAAAACTGCTTCCGGCTGTAATGAATTGTCGGGTCTCAGCAATATAGATAAAACTCATTGAAAAAAGAGCATGGGACCCCCCCAGTCCATTACCAGGCCCTTAAACAAACCCTGAAAGAAAATTTTAAAAAAATAGCGTGGGGGTCCCCCTAAAATCCACACCAGGCCCTTCAGGTCTGATATGTAGATTAAGGGGAACCCTGCGCCAAATATTTTAAAACATGGCATAGGGGTCTCCCCCAAAATCCATACCAGACCCTTCAGGTCTGGTATGGGTTTTAAGGGGAACCCTGTGCCAAAATTTTAAAAAAATGGCGTAGGGGGTCCCCCCAAAATCCATACCAGACCCTTATCCAAGCACGCAGCCTGGCAGGCAGCAGGAAAAGAGGGGGGGACGAGAGAGTGCCCCTCCTCCTGAACCGTATAAGGCCATATGCCCTCAACATGGGGAGGGTGCTTTGGGGTCTGACCCCAAAGCACCTTGTCCTCATGTTGATGGGGACAAGGGCATCATCCCCACAACCCTTGCCTGGTGATTGTGGGGATCTGCGGGCAGGGGGCTTATCGGAATCTGGAAGCCCCCTTTAACAAGGGGACCCCCAGAACCTGGCCCCCCCCTTGTGTGAAATGGTAACGGGTACATTGTACTCATACCATTTCACAAAAAAGTGTCAAGGTGTTAAAAAAAACAAGACACAACTTGGGACTAGTCCTTTATTAACCACCTCAATACAAGGCACTTTCACCCCCTTACTGCCCAAGCCATTTTTCAGCTTTCAGCGCTGTCGTATTTTGAATGACAATTGCGCGGTCATGCTACACTGCACCCTAATGAAATTTTTATCATTTTTTCCCCACAAATACAGCTTTCTTTTGATGGTATTTGATCACCTCTGCGGTTTTTATTTATTGCGCTATAAACAAAAGAAGAGAAACAAGTTTAAAAAAACACACATTTTTTTACTTTTTGCTATAATAAATATCCAATTTTTTTTTTTTTAAACAATTTTTTTCCTCAGTTTAGGCCGATACGTATTCTTCTACATATTTTTGGTTAAAAAAAATCGCAATAAGCGTATATTGATTGGTTTGCGCAAAAGTTATAGTGTCTACAAAATAGGGGATAGATTTATGACATTTTTATTATTTTTTTTTTTTACTAGTCATGGCAGCGATCTGCAATTTTTATTGTGACTGCGATATTGAGGTGGACATATCGGACACTTTTGACACATTTTTGGGACCATTCACATTTATACAGCGATCCGTGTTATAAAAATGCATTGATTACTGTGTAAATGTGACTGGAAGGGAAGGGGTTAACACTAGGGGGTGATCGAGGGGTTAATGTGTGTCCTAGGGAGGTGATTCTAACTGTGGGGGGAGGGGACAGACTGGGGGAGGTGACCGATGTGTGTCCCTATGTACAAGGGACACACATCGGTCTCCTCTCCTCTCTGACGGGACGTGGATCTGTGTGTTTACATACACACAGATCCACGGTCCTACTCGGCTACTACGCAATCGCGGGTGCCCGGCGGACATTGCAGGCCACCAGGCATGTGCATCGGGTCCCCAGTGACGCGGCATTCACGTCCCCTAGTGGCTCGGGAAGGCGATCACATCATATGACGTTCGCCCAGAACGAGAGCTGCCACGTCCCACCGTCATATGACAGTGGATGGGCAGCTAATGGTTAAAAAATAAAAAATTTAAAATGTCCCACGAAGTCCATTCACCTTGTTCTATTGCTCCGCCGATGAACCAAAAAATAAGAAAAAAAAAAAAAGAAAGGAAGTAGAGAAGATGGGGATTATTTCGGTGCCAGAACGATTTAACCAGAAACTATTTAAAAATATATATAAATTTTATTACAAAGTATCAAAACCACAAAAATTACACATGAACAAATAATCAAAATAGATATAAAAATTCCTCCTGTAATAAAATTTATATATATTTTTATAATACTTTCTGGTTGAATTGTTCTGGCACCGCATTAATTCCCATCAAATGCGAGGACGCGTCAGACGGCGGAAGCCTCCCATTGAGGCAGATCGGTGGCCGTTTTTTTTTTTTTTTTTTCAGTCCGTCGGCAGAGCGATAGAAGATGAATGGACTTCGTGGGACATTTTTTTTTTTTTTTTTTTAATAAAGGACTTGTCCCAAGCTGTGTCTTGTTTTTTTTAACATTTTGACACTTTTTTGTGAAATTGTACGGGTACAATGTAGCCGTTACCATTTCACACGGGGGGGCTGGGATATGGGGGTCCCCTTGTTAAAGGGGGCCTCCAGATTCCGATAAGCCCCTCGCCCACAGACCCCCACAACCACGGGGCAAGGGTTGTGGGGATGAGGCCCTTGTCCCCATCAACATGGGGACAAGGTGCTTTGGGGTCAGACCCCAAAGCACCCTCCCCATGTTGAGGGCATGTGGCCTGATATGGTTCAGGAGGGGGGGCACTCTCACATCCCCCCTCTTTTCCTGCAGCCTGCCAGCTTGCATGCTTGGATAAAGGTCTGGTATGGATTTTGAGGGGAACCCTACGCCATTTTTTTTACATTTTGGCGCAGGGTTCCCCTTAAAATCTATACCAAACCTGAAGGGTCTGGTATGAATTTTGGGGGGACCACTATGCCATTTTTTTTGTTAATTTGGTGCAGGGTCCCCTTAATTTCCATACCAGACCTGAAGGGCCTGGTATGGATTTTGGGGGGACCCCCATGCAATTTTTTTTTTAATTTTGTTTCGGGGTTCCCCTTAATATTCATACTAGACCCAATTGGCCTGGTAATGGACTGGGGGGGACCCATGCTGTTTTTTCATTGAGTTTTATCTATATTGCCGAGACCCAACAATTCATTACAGCAGCGATCAGTTTTAAATGACTTTTTTCCTTTAGAAATGTAATTTTGCTGTGGTACTGTTCTAAACACGGGAAAACTCCACCACTTTACAGGCATACTATAGACACCCCCAGGCATGATATTTAAAGGAATATTTCATTTTTATTGTTTCACTTTAAGCATTAAAAAAATCACTGCTCCCAAAAAACTTCCATTTTTTAAAAAAATGTTTGCATTGATACATGTCCCCTGGGGCAGGACCCGGGTCCCCAAACACTTTTTATGACAATAACTTGCATATAAGCCTTTAAAATGAGCACTTTTGATTTTTCATGTTAGTGTCCCATAGACTTTAACTGTGTTCCGCGGCTTTCAAATTTGCCCCAAACACCACGTATTGTTCGGTGTTCGCCAAATGGCCGAAGAACCAAAATTCGGGCCGAACCTTTGCTCAGGCCGAATCGTTCGCCCATCCCTAGTTTTAACCACTTAAGGACCAGGCCTATTTTTCAAACTTGTTGTTTACAAATTAAAATTTACAGTTTTTTTTGCTAGAAAATTACTTAGAACCCCAAAACAATATATTTTTTTTCAGACACCCTAGACAATAAAATGGCAGTCGTTGCAATACTTTATGTCAGACCGTATTTGCGCAGCAGACTTACAAGCGCAATTTTTTTGGAAAAAAATCTATTTTTCGAACAAAAAAATAAGACAACAATAAAGTTAGCCCGATTTTTTTTTATATTATGAAAGATAAGGTTGCGCCGAGTAAATTGATACCCAACATGTCATGCTTCAAAATTGCGCCCGCTTGTGGGATGGCGACAAACTTTGACCCTTAAAAATCCCCATAGGCGACGTTTAAAAAATTTCTACAGGTTACCGGAGGTCTTTTGCTAGAATTCTTGCTCTTGCTCTAACAATCATGGCAATACCTCACATGTGTGGTTTGAACACCATTTTCACATGTGGGTGCGACTTACTTATGCATTCGCTTCTGCACGTGAGCTTGGCGGGACGGGGAGCTTTAAGTTTTTTTATTATTTTTTTACTTTCAAAAAGACCTCATATCTCACATTTACACTTAAATGCAATAAAAAAATAAAAATAATTTTAATTTCCCCTTTAGGACCATTGGGCGGAAGTGACCTTTGACGTCGCTTCCGTCATCCAATTTTATGGAGCCAAGTGGGGGCCATCTTTCCCTTACTCGGCTCCATGCTACTGAGGGGATAGGATCGAATAGTCTGGTAGGCGGCGAAGACGACCACAGCGCAGGAGGGAGGGGGCACTTCTCCCATCACCGATAAAAGTGACCTTGCGGCAAACCCACCACGGAGACCACTTTTAACTGAAAGTGGACCGCCCGCTGTTGAAGAAAATACAGCCATCTGCCATAACCCCAGTATTCTACGTCAAAGTACCGACGTACATTGATGGCGGTTTGTGGGTAGTAAGTAGTTAAACAAGTGAACATTTTATATATATATATATATATATATATATATATATATATATATATATATATATATATATATATATATTAGAGCTGCACGATTCTGCCCAAAATGAGAATCACGATTTTTTTGCTTAGAATAAAAAGATCACGATTCTCTCACGATTCTTGCGACGTAAAATCTTTCACATTATACAAAAAAAAAAAAAAAAAAAAAGAAAGAAAAGGGCTAACTTTACTGGTTAGATTTTTTTTTTTTTAATTCATTAAAGTAATTTTTTCCCAAAAAATTGCATTTGAAAGACCGCTGCGCAAATACAGTGTGACATAAAATATTGCAACAACCACCATTTTGCATTTTGTGTCTACTAAAAAAAATATATATGTTTGGGGGTTCTAAGTAATTTTCTAGCAAAAAAAATGGTTTTAACTTGAAACCAACAAAGTTCAGAAAAAGGTTTAGTGTTTAAGTGGTTAAACTTTTTTCACTTACAAAGGAAGTCTATTCCTTTGACAAACTGTTACAATGTTTATACTTAAGTTCAACTGATAAAGAATGTTTGGTTTCTTGGCAGACTGCCCCGGTTTTTCTCTTCCTTTCTTTTGAGGGCTGTGGCTTCAGAAGAGCAGAGAGAATTCTTTGCATATAAAGAATTGTGAAACACTTTAGTCAAGATCGCGATAACGATTCTTGATGATTAATCACGATAAAGATTCTTGACGATTAATTGTGCAGCTCTAATATATATATATATATATATATATATATATATATATATATATATATATATAAATAAAAAATAAAAACATATACAGTGGAACCTTGGATTATGAGCATAATCCGTTCCAGGAGAATACTAATACATAGATCCGTGTTTCTGCTTAGCAGAAACACAAGATCTCCATTTTCCTCTCTGGCAGAACGGCGATTTGCCTTGTTTACATAGCCGTCTAATCACAATGGGAGAGGGTTGTCGGCGGCGCGCACAACCACCCCAGACCCCGTGCATGAAATCACATACAGGTACGTGACTTTGCGCAAGAGGACTGCCCTGCCGCAGTATATCTCCATAGGGCGGTTTTAAAGTGGTTAATACAGCTTTATTATAACATTTGAGAATAGGTTCACTTAAAAAATCCTTTTTGTACGTTTTTGTACGAGTACGTTGAATTCTAAGCACAAAAGCGTTCATTAAAAATATATTGCTAGAGAATATCAGTCCAATTCATGTACAGCAAATGCCTTTGTGAACCCAGATAATACCTTTGGAAAAGTAGCAGTGACATCATCACTGTGCTGTACATAACCTAATCAAAGAGCAGAGCTGTGGGAGGGGCCCAACAGCTCCACCCGCTACAAGCTGTCTTTAGTAAACTACAGGAGGGGGGCAGATACAAGACCAGTCATCCTGTACAAGCAGAGACAACAGCAGTGACTGGTCTTTATTACAGGAAGCTCCTGCACAGAGGCAAAGTTTCACACTGGATTACTGCACAGATCTGGAAGAAACACACAAAGACCAGATTCAAGGAAGACTACAAACTCCTCTTCTATTTAGACAATATTTGCTTATCCCTGAAGTCAGCTTTAAGCAGACTGCAATCCAGCAGTTTGTAGTGTGTGTTTATTATTCCTGTCCGTCTTTGAGATTTACTGTAAAACTGATGCTAGATGACTGCGTTCACTTACATTTATCAGAAGCTAAACATTCAGTCAGCAAAATATTTAACATTAAAAATGGTAATAAATATGAACTTGACATTTAGACCAGGCATGTTTTTTTCTTTTTTTTCCTCTAATCATTATTTTTCCATATTTGCCGCAAAACCTTTCTTCTTGTGAATCTTTCTTACTGTTTGATCAAATTTATGACGGTTTGTACCTAGAAGACTGGACTGGCCTACCTGCATAACATTTTGATTATATAAGACCATCAAAAAAACTCTTAACTCATAAATAATAAAATGACTGAACACATGCTCTATTATTATTATTAGTTTTGAAAAAAATATATATTTTTATGTCATCTTGTTATTCCTGTAAAGCAGTTTAAAAATCATATTTTTATAAAGAATATATTAAGATCAGGTTTTTCTTTAATTCAGCTTAGATTTAGAGACTAGTGACCCCATTTGAGGTCATTCCTAACTTGATCAAGTCAATGTTGTTTTGTTGAAAAAAAAAAATGTGTTTGTAACATATTAAAACATTTCTTTACGGAATTTACTGTGAACCTGTCAAAGACCTGGGCAGTTGAGGTAAGCACACGATGAAAAGATGCAGAAGGTGAGCTTTGGAGAAAATGGCATGTCAGAATGGCTAGCAGGTCCAGGTATAGGCATTAATAGGAAAATCAAATTCTTTGCATTGAAAGCTGAGCTTTATAGTCATCCACTGGGCAAGTGGTTAGCATTTCTGTCTTGCAGCACTGAAGTTGTTGGTTCGATTCCCAACCTGCACACTGCTGCATGGACTTTGCATGTTCTCCTTGTGCTTGCATTGGGTTCTGTTTTTCTCCTAAGACATGCTTGATAGGTTAATTGGCTGGTGTCTAATTTGACTGTAGTATGTGTATGCATGTCAGATAGAAACTTTAGATTGTAAGCTCCTTGATGGCAGGGATTGATGTGAATGTAAAGTGCTGTGTACATTGTTGGCGCTACCTGTAATAAATAAATACAATTCCTCCATTCTCCTAGACTTCTTTACTGATTATACTAATTGACCAAAAGGAAGAAAAGCAGGTACGTAAAAAAATTTACAGCAAAAACAGTCCTTATCTCTGGATCTACTGGTCAGTTTGCCATCTGGCTTTCAAAAAAGATAACCTCTTACGATTGATTGTATTTATTTTATTTTTATTTAACCTCTTTTTTTGTTATCATATGCCAAATTGGAT
Source organism: Aquarana catesbeiana (assembly GCF_042186555.1). Classification (NCBI taxonomy): domain Eukaryota; kingdom Metazoa; phylum Chordata; class Amphibia; order Anura; family Ranidae; genus Aquarana; species Aquarana catesbeiana. Next base: position 239,810,100 of record NC_133327.1, read on the forward strand.
TAGCCAAAGTTTTGACAACAAAACTTCACTGGTTTGGAGGTAGTTGAAAAATGAAAATTGATTGCATGCTGTGGATAATAGCCAGGCTATAATGTGTACTATAATGTGTAATTCTTACAGATATTTATATAGCGCCAAAACATTATGCAGGACTTTACATTCACATCGGTCCCTGCCCTCAAGGGGCTTGCAAACTAAGATTGCAACATGCATACATGCACATACTAGGGCAAAAAGTAGACAGAATCTAGTGGTAACCTTTTAGCATGTCTCTGAAGTGTGGGAGTAAACCCATGCAAGCACAGGGGATCATGCAAACTCCATGCAGATAGTTTCCTCATTGAGATTCAAACCAAGGACCCCAGTGCTGCAATGCAGAGCTATGACTAAGCAACAATGATGTTGTGAAACGCGTCAGTGGTTTGTCCTACTTCTGTTGTCACATGAATGTTGACTATCCATTACAATAAAGGCTTTTATCAGAGTGTGGCTGTCCAGAATCCATTTCAATACCCCAGTGCTGCAAGGCAGAAGTGCTAACTACTAAGACACTGTGCTGTTTACAAGAGGTTTAGGCTTGGGTCACACTATTTGCAGCAAGGAGTCTGGTGCATCCCTGTTCACCGTTTCAGGGGCGAATCAGGTCTGAACTTTTGCCTGAATTCGGACCTGAAAATTGAGCTAAAGACGCACAGGACCCTTCTGCAGTGCCTCCCCGGAGATGTGTGAACCAGCTCCATTGAGAGCCGGTCACACTCCCCTGTCCTGCAACCGCATCCAATTCCCATAAGTGTGAACCCAGCTATATGTACTCCAATACCAGGAAATAAAGTTCTGATCACAGTAAAGCTGTACAATAATCACCTATTTCTGTAGGCTAACAACAGCAACTCTTTCAATGAGTCATTATTGGCTGCTTTGACTGTGTTAAATCAGCATCAGATTTCTCCAATACTTCACAGGTTATTTTCTATTTCAGTGCCAGCCTTGAGCTGAACTCTACCTGTTTTCTCACTCATAGTTTGATTACAAACCTTCTTTAGAGAATCTAGCCATGCAGAAAAGTGTGTTACATTGTGAAATTAAGCATATAACACAAGGCCTACCCATTCTATTGAAAAAGTGTTACTTATATGACATGACTGAGATGTTCATGTTCATGGCTACTCATCTAGTAACATAGGACTGAAATAGGCAACAGCGCCACCCACTGTTCAGTCTCAGAAATATGTATGTATAAAATAGAAATTCTTTGGAGAACAGGGAAGTAGCCTGAAGCTTGCATCTGCTGTAGGACTAAAGGTCTCCAAGTTCCCTCTATGTTTTCTGGGAGTTTTTTTTTTTTTTACATAGCTGGCCTTTTTTTAACCTATCATCAGTTTATAATACTATCATTTTGGTGCATTTTTTTCTTAAAAAGGTAGTTTGGCATAATTACTAAATGGCAATATTTCAATTAGTGTGGCTTCTTTCGTTACTAACTGCCAACATACATTTTAATTAGGATGACCTCCTCTTTCATATTTTAGTGACATATTTTATCATTTATTCATTATATATTAATGATTAAATTATTTATTCATTACAGTGATATTAAACCCTCAGTTTTTGCAGCACTTTTCGTGGCTGATTTAATGATTTACTAAGTTTAAGATGGTGGCATGACCACTGCACCAGGTTTCCTGTTTCAGGATGGCTCCTTTTCCTTGCAGTGTCCTGTGGAGCCACCCTTGCTTGCAGGTATTAGAGCCATGTTTCCCTACACTGCGTGCATCATTAGAAACACACAGCCCTCTAGCTTAGGATGGTAAGACGCTTCCTGCTCTGCCCTCCTCCTCCCTTCTTCAAGCTATCAGACTGACTCCAGACTGCACTGTCCATAGCTAACCCTTACCTGTGGAGACTGGAAGTTCTGGGAAGCCACACTGTGGGAGCATCAGCCAGCAGCACTGAAAGTTGTTATAAACTCCAAGTGCTGGGGTAGGAATCTTAAACAGTCTCCTGGGGAATGTTTATTTTATTGTGCTCAATATGTTAAGCTAAAAACACTGAGGGTTTAATACTACTTTAATTATTATTTATTCATGTTTTATTTTGTAATAAGTATATGTCCACGCCAGACCAGATGTGAGGGAAAATCTCCAATAGCAACATGAGGAGATTTTTTTATGTATTTTTTTAGGGTAAAATCTAGTACCCCTGTCAACATTTTAATGTTATCTCTTGGAGAAACACTTTGGGGTTGATTTACTAAAACAGGAGAGTGCAAAATCTGGTACAGCTCTGCAAAGAAACCAATCAACTTCAAATTTTTTTAAATTTTTTTTTTTTTGTCAAAACGTAATTGAACAAGCTTAAGTTAAGCTGGCCATACGTGAGTCACATTCCGAACAAATTTTCTGTAGAAAATCATTAGCGGGCCGCAGCAATGGACGATTTTGGTGCGGCCATTAAATTCGAGAGATCGGGCACGTTGAAACTTTTGAAAAACAAATTAATTTCTAATCAATGATGGGAAAATCATGCAAGAAATATAATCAAAAAAGAAATGCGCATGAGCTGTGACCTGGAAAGAAAAAAAGATTTCCGGCCACAAAATGTATTTTCTGTAGCAACATGAGGTGAACTTGAAGGGTTGGTTGATCGTATTACAAAATCAATGGTGACACGATCGCATTACAAAACGCACAACATTTCTGATTTTCAAAAGAAAATTTATTTGGAATTTGACCCGTGTATAGCCTGCATTAGAAGCTGATTGGCTACCATGCTCAGCTGCACCAGATTTTGCACGCTACAGTTTTAGTAAATCAACCCCTTTATGTCTGTAAGGGGAAATCTTTCTCTACTGGGGACCTTGATAGCAGTAAAACTTAAATTCCAATTAATTGTAAGAATCTTTAGGGGTGGAAAGTTAAAATGTTTATTATTAGGACATAGAACTTCCAGCAAATATATATGATGGTGAGTGAGTGTAATAAAGTGTATGTTTCCCATTCTACAAATAGGGTAATTGGATGTAACATTCACCATCATATTATTGTTAGTGAGAACTATTTTAGAATGAGGAATAGAGATGTATGGTGAATGGTGAAAATTGAGACTTGATCCAGTATACATGTTAGGATAATTGGCTCCTGTCTAAATTGACCCTAGTATGTATATAAAGTATATTTGTGAGATAGAGACCATAGATTGTAAGCTCCTTAGGGCAGGGACTGATGGGAATGTACAATATGTAAAGTGCTGTGTAAATTGTTGGTGCCATCACTTGGTTCACTATTACACACCTTTTGGGAATGCACACACCTCAAATCCACATGGCAAAAGCAAACAACAAAATAGAACAAATAACAGGTAGGAAAATAGATTTAACACCACAAATATATCTCTTATTCTTCCCCATACCATATTTACCCATAGCACACACCAGACTAATACGTACATTATTTAGCACCATTCATAGCAACTGGCGTTCTTCAACAGCCCCATGGCCTGAATGAACTGAATGGTAGATATTAAATTATCAGAGCATATACATCACACACTTTATGACACCATGCATATATACAAGAAAAAATGGACACCATGAGAGTTATCTTTTTTAGAATAATGTTTTTCATTACCGTTATATATATGTTATTTAACGCTTTGGATAACAACAGAACTCTCAACCTATTGAAACAAATCAATTCTGGACTTGACGAACATTCCTATTAATATACTTTTCTGTTATCATTGATAAACATACATACTTTTGTACTAGATTCATGTAAACCATTATGCAAACAACTTGTACTGATTTTCTATAATAAAAACCGTATGTAAACAAAAATTGTTGGCGCTATATAAATACCTGTAATAAGTCCTCCTAAACCTCTTGTATTGAATTGTATTGTTGCTGTATTGTCTCCCTTTATATTGTGAAGTGCTGCACAAACTGTTGGCACTATATAAATCCTGTATAATAATACTAATAATAATAATAATAATAAATAAAATCTCTTTACTGGTCAACAAGGGTGCCTATCATATTAAAGGACCAAAAAGAAGAGTCAGGAGGATAAGGGGGTAAGTTTTTACAGCAAAAACTGTCTATATCTGTGGATCTACTTCTCATTTTCACAGTTGGCGTTTACTGAAGGTAATCTCTGCTGGTTAATTGTATTTTATTCTATTTTTTATATACCTAGTTAAGCTTCTTAAGGGCAGGGGCTGATGAATGTACAATATGTAAAATAGCTTGAAGCTATAAAAATACCTGCAATAAAAATTAACTTGTACAACATTTTAATTACAGCAATCAGATTAGTTAAATCATGAATTCTATCTGAGTGGTATGGGTTGTTGTGATGTGCACTTTCTTACTAAATAAGCTAGATATGGATCTATATTTCAGTGCATAGAATATAGATACAGGAAACTCCCAAAAGAGTTCATTTGCAAAAATGTGTATGTTTTGTGATAGCTCAGCAAACCTGTAATCACTTAAACACTAAATCAGTTTAGAAGGCACATTAGGATGATTTAATAAAGGAGTAGTAAGGCTGTTCACACTGCAGAGCTGTCACTGACCTGGAACAAGTACATACTGTATATGTCGGGTGTTAGAGACAACTGATATGCACATGCTTATTCCAGGTCAGTAACTCACTAAGTAATAACACAGAGATAAGGATGACAGCCCTGGAGTATGCACCATCAAAACCAAGCCTGTAAGAGCTGCTCTATTAATCTATCCAGACATAATCTCTCTCTGACAGAATTTGCATACTGCAGGTGCCCCAGGTCCAAGGGTCTCCAGGGTCATTTCATAGTTAAGCTAAATATAATGATTAGCATTTCTGACATGCATCACTGGGGTCCCCAGTTTAAATCCCCTGGGGAGCAGCTTCAGCTCCCTGGCCTGTATCAGTTAGTGGCTGCTGCAGGGGAGAGGAGTGAGCCCCAATAATGGCTGGGACATGGTAGCCTTTGGGTGACGCCACATCTCCCAGAATTTCCAGCTGTTGGCTCCTTGAGTAGAGGAACTGATGTAAGTGTAAATGCCTGTCATAAATAAAGATAGCTTTTCAGTCACTAATTATCTGGCATCTGAATGCCCCTTTGCTCATGATATCCAATTCTTAGTAGTGACATTAAGTTTTCCTCATCACAGGACTGTACAAATAGTAGAGAACAACTGGACATTGACTATCATTTATCCAGGAATTAAAATCAGTGCCCGTTCAGACAAATAGTGAGCAGCCTGCGCGCTGACACATGTTATTTAGGAATGACAGGCTCTGTTCATCTACTGTTGTATATGACTGAACTTAGCTGTCCTTCACATAACACAGGTGAACAGAATAGCAGACATTGGCATGCACAGGGAGTCATTTCATTTATTGAAATAAACAGTGCCAGTGACTCCTGCAGGAAGCCATATCCCCATTAGCTGCTGATGAGTCACTGGATAAGACTTTTTTCTTGCCCTACTGGCCATACACACAGCAATTTTTAGCCAATCTCAACCAGATGTCATTTAACAAAACATTCAAGTGGCTCAGTGCCCAACACCAGCAGTTTCTCTAGAAATAAAACTGTTGGTCTTGGATAGCTCGCTATTTTTGTGATTGAAAGCTGATTGAATGTGGGTGAAGATTGCAGTGTGTGCGTACAGGGGAAGTAAATTAAAACAGTGCTAAATCCTTATCCTGCAAACATTAATGTAGCGGTACCCCCGTAGGGCCTGCTGAGTGATGTGGCCCACCTGTCACCCTGCCCAGCCCAGCATTCACTTCCAGTCACTCCAAGACAATGAACAAGTCCATCAGCTTTGTTTTTTCCTATTTTATTGAGGGATTAGAACTTGGATGGTGTTAAGGAATTCATGGGATGCCCAGAAAAGATTCTTGCATGGCTTGGGACAATTTAGATACTCTCCTCCTGCACAACTCTTGCTGCAGACTATCTCTCCTTCTCCCTTCAGCACGGTTCTTCAGGCGCAACTAGCACATGGTTAGGCCTAACTGTGGTTTCAGTCAGACCTTAGCAAAAGTATCCTATTGTCACTTACCGACACCTGATTAATCCCTCCTGGAGACTTGCCCGGCAGTATTCCTCGCTGTCCTCTCCTGCTCCTGTTCAGGACACCTCTTGGATTGTGTGGGGTTCCTGTTTAGCTCCAAGCCTCTTAGCCCAAGGCCCCCCCTCCCCCCCCGCAGACTGGGGAGCTTCCTCAAAGGCCCGGACAACCTAATACTCCATCTCCAGTTCTTCTACCAGAACAACTTCACCCACCCAAGCTGGCTGACTCTAAGTATTTAACCGGTTCAATACCGGGCAATTTCACCCCCTTCCTTCCCAGGCCAATTTTTAGTTTTCAGCACTGTCTCACTTTAAACGTCAATTGCGCGGTCGTGCAACGTTGTACCCAAAAGAAATTGACGTCCTTTTTTTCACCACAAATAGAGCTTTTTTTTTGGTGGTATTTGATCGCCTCTGCGGTTTTTATTTTTTGCGCTATAAACAGAAGAAGAGCGACAATTTTGAAAAAAACACAATATTTTTTACTTTTTGCTATAATAAATATCCCAATTTTTTTTTTAAAAAACACATTTTTTCCTCAGTTTTGGCCGATACGTATTCTTCTACATATTTTTGGTAAAAAAAATCGCAATAACCGTATATTGATTGGTTTGCGCAAAAGTTATAGCGTCTACAAAATACAGGATAGATTTATGGCATTTTTAAAAAAAAAATATTTTTTTATTTTTTTTAGCGGCGATCGCGATTTTTTTTGGTGACTGCGACATTATGGCGGACACATCGGACACTTTTGACACATTTTTGGGACCAATCACATTTATACAGCGATCAATGCTGTAAAATTGCATTGATTACTGTGTAAATGTGACAGGCAGTGAAGGGGTTAACCACTAGGGGGCGGGGAGGGGTTAATATGTTTCCTAGGGAATGATTCTAACTGAAGGGGGAGGGGACGCACTAGGGGAGGAGACCGATTTGTGTTCCTCCGTTCTGGGAACACAGATCGCTCTCCTCAGAGCTGACAGGCTGTGGATCTGTGTGTTTACACACACAGATCCACATGCCGGCCCGGTTAACGGGCAATCACGGGTGCCTGGCGGACATCGCGGCCGCCGGGCACACGCACCGGGTCCCGAGGAACGCGGCGGCACGCGCGCGCCCCCTAGACGGCCGGGAATCCCAGGACGTCATATGACGTCCACCCAGGATGGGAGATCCCATCTGTGGACGTCATATGACTATGGGCGGGTAGGGAAGTGGTTAAGGAGGCCTGCCCCCTGCCAGGCCAGGTTGGGGATTGGTCAGGGCTCCTTAGAACACCCCAGACAGATCCTCCCTTCTTCCTCACCTTCCTTCTAGAAGCCTCTAGAAGCAGAAGGGAGGTAGCCGAAAGATGATGCTAGCTGTGAGTCACCAGCCTACTCTAGGCCACTCCCAGCCCCACAGATCAAAACAAACAGGCCTAGCTTTTATCTAGGCCTGCCTAAATTTACCTGCTCCACAAAACTCTATCTAGCACCTACCCTAGGTAGAGGGTGCTACGTTAATAAGATATTTTCTATTACACATTTTAAGGAAGAACATGCCAGTATTAAACAGCAAAAGAGCAGACAGTACTCCCCAAGGCAAACAACTGATTTATAGATTTGTAGGGAAATAAAATGTACATGAAGACAGCACCACTAGGAGCCAAAAGAAACAAGTGAGTGCTGGAAGTCCCTTTTGCCATTTGTTAAGGAGACAAGAGTCCACTTTCATTTACTTTTGTAAACTTTTTTTTGCACTGGCAAAACCCGTAGATGAGCCTTCACACTGAACTCAACATGAACTTATTAATTTATTATCTCAACCTTGCTGCAGCAGAAAAAAAGCATTCCGGAGAATATGGGCATTTTTATTGTAAACAATGAAAAAGACATTTCTTTTATTAAAACACCTACTCAAAATCAAATCCCAAATGCATGTAATATGACATTGTGTGCAACTACATTCATTTGTTTATTTTGAAGGACAAAAATATTCTGTAGCCATAAAGACTTTTTGTAAAGGTGTTCAAATCGGTCAGCCACAGCAATCTGAAAAATATTTCACATACTTTAATTGCACTTTGCAGTTGCCCTTTAATTGCATGTCTAAAGACGTGTCACTGACATCCAACACTACTTTACTTTTTCATCTGCCTACTATATTTGATTGCCAAAATGTTATACACTCATCAATGTAGCCAATAAAATTTCCATTAGGATTATCCTAGTAAAGAGTGACACCTAGTGGTAAAACCTGTGTACACAGAAAAAAACAAGCTTCAATACACAGGGCAAAATGTTATAGAATCACAGATAATCACGAATTAATGTTACAAAGCAGATTCATTTCTGTTATATTTATTCATTTATTAGTCAGCTATTATTTTAGTTGTTTATATATGTTCATAAAAAACATGGGGACAATATATAAAGTAATTAAATAATTATTTGTCTGTATCGGTCCATGTTTTGTCATAAGTTTGGTGCTTGGTTTCATTATGGCAATGTTGTATGGCATATAACCTGCTTTTCAAGTCACTTACAGAAACAGTATTTAATAATACTTAAATAATGTTACTTATTTTTTTTTTTTTTACTTTTATTATTGTTACAAAAAGCACACTTGGTCATGCAGCAGCGCTCTAAACTGATGAACTGAACTGATGAAGATATGTTGACTACTGACTGATTACTGTTGCAAAGTAATGCAAAACTGGCCGTGAGTTTAGATGGGTCTGAGGAATGCCAACAACCCTGCAAAACATTATGCTGTAGTGTAGGAGATTTACATAAAAGGCATCAAAGGTTCTGATTTTTTCCACTGCTGACTGTTCAATATATGATGAATTAATGCAGCAAGTAAATGCAGTTTCTCTTTCAGTCTACTGCTAACCACAGTAATCTTGTTTAATGTTATAGATTCACTTTAGGTCTATAGACTTCAATATAGAACAAAAAAAAAGTTAAAGCAAAACTGCAGTCAAAAAATGTTTATCCCATTAAAAATAAACTAAAAATGCTGCTTTTGTTGCAACACACATCTTCAATTTAGAGTTGTCCCCATACAGTACTTCTCAGCCACTTGATGTCCTCATTTTTCTGGGTTGAATGACAGCTAGCCTCATTAAACTCAATGCAGCAGACTGTCGTGGATCTACCCCAAGCCTGTGACTGGACAGTGAAGGCAAAACAGCATAATAAAGCGCTCATCTCCCTGTCATGCTGCTTTCTCCTTCTATCAGCATGCTCCTTTTCAGCACCTGAACTGATTACATTCATATAGTACTTGTCTCTGTCTAGACTTCTCTCTGTCCCGGTCTTAGCTCTGCTGTACAGGGACTGCAAGAAGCTGATATAAAGTCAAGTTTGGGTACTAACATTTAAAAAATGCAATTGTTGTATGAATAAATGCAGAGCTGCATTAATTTTGTCTTTTATATGTGCCTGGAATTCTGCTTCAGCTAATAATATAATTAACAGTAGGTAAGAACTATTACACACTCCCAAATGGAAGTAATTATTATTATTATTTAAGATCTATATAGCGCCAACAGTTTGCACATTTGATTCTTCAGTAATTTTGTAGATCCATCCTACCAGACAGAGGGGAACGCATCCTATTATGATTTTTTTTTTGTTTGTTTGTCTTTTGCCAGATCGGATCTCACCCGGAGGTAGCCAGGTGTAAACAGACACAAGTCTGTTTAGATTGGGCGCTCCATAGAGGAGAATGGAGGGTCCGATCGGGTGCAGCTGAAAAATAGTCAGCCAGACCAGATCAGATCTCTCACGTGAAAGGGTCCTTATCCATAATGAATTACATGGAATCTCCCCTTTTTCTCCTTGTAACAAATGACACTGAAGTTGACACCATACAGTAGGTGTGCACAGCCTACCGCATTAGGGTGTGCACCCCAAAGCTAAAACACATATATGTGTGTGTGCGTGTGTGTGTGTGTATATATACTGACAGTGTCAGTAGAGCAATGGACAGTGTCAGTAGGGTAGAGATTGGTGTCAGGCCATTGATAGTGTCCTTATTTTTATGATTTACAATTTTTTGGATCCCTGTTAGGGGACATTGGTGAAATATTAGAATTCTAAACAGGGAGAATCTGCGCCACATGGGGTGCGCACGCCTATGGTTGACATCTCTACTTTTCAGACGTTACTTGACCACTGTGTCAGCTAGTTAAGAACCAGGGTGGTTAAGCAACAGTAGAAGCTGTTCATTTAGTAAAGTGAATGTTAGGTAAAAGGGTTTATTTGTGTTCACATTGAATTCCAAATCATATGCAAGGTATATAAAAAAAAAAAAAACAAGATTCTTGCTGGCATGATTGGCTATTCAGAGTAAAGACAGCTTTACCTTATTTACTATCATTCACTTTGCTTAGTGAACTGCTACATCTTTAGAATACCCCCCACAGTCTCTGTCAAAGCCATACTCCCAAAGCGCTCTGGGCCTCAATCGTGTGTTCACACTGAACATGCAATCATATGAGGGTAAAAAACAGCAAAAAATAAAAAATAAAAAATAGTCTCTTTTCCAGTACTATTTGCTGTTTTCCCTGAACGCAGCTTCATCCTACTAAGCTGAGTAAACATTCATTTTGCTATTTAGTGATGAAGTCTGAAGAAGAAGCGGAAGCTTCGATACGCGTTACTGCCCATTGCGCGTTGCGTCAGCACAGCCTCCGTAGTGACACCACGTCTGGCCCGGAGCCATCTTGCGTTCCACGCTGGTTACGGTGGCAAATCGGCCACTTACTACAAGTCATCTATCCACACAGCCATCGCCGGATGCTGCTAATAAACCAGGATGATCCGAGGAGGTCCAGAGACTGACTACTGTATATGTGCTTTAATCCACCCAAATGTGAGTTGCCCCTTGGCTTTTCTTTTAATAAACTGGTCATTTTAATGCTGCACTTAGTTTGATGCCCCTCTGTTCTTCTCTTCCATATCACAGAGTTGTCTGCTTCACTCTAAGGGAGCTGATGCTAGTACTGCTATTCATCATATACAGTTGTGTGAAAAGGTATTTGCCTCCTTCCTGATTTTTTTTTTTTGCACATTTCTCACACTTAAATAATTCAGATCATCAAACAAATTTTAATATTACACAAAGATAACTCGAATAAATCCAAGATGCAGTTTTTGAATTATTATTTCATTTATTAAGGGAAAAAAACCTGTTCAAATATGCCTGGCCCTATGTGAAAAAGTAATTCCCTCCCCCCCCCATGCTAAATCATGAATGAACTGTGATTAATCACAATTTTTTGGAAAGCTGAGTTAAATTTCACTTGTCACACCCAGGCCTGATTACTGCTAGACCAGTTGAATCAAGAAATCACATAAATAGAAGCTGTCTGACAAAGTGAAGCATGCTAACAGATCACAAAAAGCCACACATCATGCCATAATCTAAAAAAATTCAAGAACAGATTAGAAACAAAGTAATGTACACGTATCGGTCTAGAAAAGGGTTTCAAAGACATTTCTAAGGCTTTGGAACTCCAGTAAACCACGAGGAGAGCCATTATCCACAAATGGAGATAACTTGGAACAGTGGTGAACCTTCCCAGGAATGGCCGGCCTACAAAAATTACTCCAAGAGCATGACGACGACTCATCCAGGAGGTCATAAATGAACCCAGAACAACATCTAAAGACCTGCAGGCATCACTTGCTCAGGTAAGATCAGTGTTCATGATTCAACAACAAGAAAGAGACTGGGCAAAAATGGCATCCATGGGAGATTTCCAAGGTCAAAGCCACTGATGACCAAAAAGAACACAAAGGCTCATTTCACATTTACCAAAAAACATCTTGATTATCCCCAAGACTTTTAGGCATATATTCTGTGGAGTGATGAGACAAAATGTTACTTTTCGGAAGGTGTGTGTCCCCTTACAACTGGCATAAAACTAATACAGCATTTTACAAGAACATAATATCAACTATCTGACATGGTGGTGGTAGCGTGATGGTCTGGGGCTGCTTTGCAGCTTCAGGACCTGGACGACTTACCATAATTGATGGAACCATGAATTCTGAGCTCTACCAGAAAATCCTAAAGGAGAATGTCCGGCCATCAGTTTGTGACCTCAAGCTCAAGTGCACTTGGGTTATGAAGCAGGACAATGATCTGAAACACAATAGCAAGTTCACCTCCAAATGGTTCAAACAAAACAAAATTTAGGGTTTGGAGTAGCCAAGTCAAAGCCCGGACTTAAATCCAATTGAGATGCTGTATCATGACCTTACACAGGCTGTTCATGCTGGAAAACACTCAAATGTGGCTGAATTAAAATAATTCTGCAAAGAAGAGTGGGCCAAAATTGCTCCACAGCAATGTGAAAGACTCATTGCCAGTTATCGCAAACGCTTGATTGCAGTTGTTTCCGCCAAGGGTGGCACAACTAGTTATTAGGTTTAGGGGACAATTACTTTTTCACATAAAGCCAGGCAGGTTTGGACAGCTTTTTTGCCTTAATAAATGAAACCATCATTTAAAGACTGCATTTTGTATTTACTTGGGTTATCTTTGTGTAATAATAACATTTGTTTAATGATGAGTCATTTAAGTGTGACAAATATGCAAAAAAAAAATATCAGAAAAGGGGCAAATACTTTTTCACACAATTGTAACTTCATGGACTTTAACAATGGACTTATTATTTGTATTATGATGTTCCTATGATTTGGAATTTTTAATAATAGACCCCTCTAGCGCCACTTTATATATTTGTTGTTACCTACTGCAGGAAGGGAGGAGGTTTTTCCAGAGGCAACTGCAGGGTCACCCCACTTCTTAACTTGGTGGGGTGACCTTTAAATATAAAAAAGAATGAGAAGGTGGGGAGGGAATTATTTTCAGACCCCTTAACAGTAACTAGTAAATACCATACATCTGCTCTGATTGAGATGCTGACTAGGAACTTCTAGCAGGCCTGCCCAAAGGTACCTTGAGCACCGATAGACAGGGACACTCACTGTATGTGAGCTTACATGATAAATCAATGTGGAGGGAAAAGGGGGAATGCTGACATTCACTTGTTAGAGGGGGACAATAGCAAGCAAGACAGCTTTTCCAACCTGTTCAAATTTCTGCTCCCCCCCCCACACACACACACACACACAGATGGGGGTGGGATTATCATTTTTCTATTGAAAATATCAACACATTTCCCATGCACCTGCACCAATTTAACAATGCCATTACATAAGTTATAAGTGTTGTTGCACCAGCAATTTAAAAGTGATATGCAACAGTTTCTATTTTTATCCGATACCATGCACCAAAATAATCAAGCACATCCGCCAATGTTATACCTTCTAAAATGTGCACTATTAGCACAGTGGTGTAAATACTGTAGTGAGGACTCTGAGGAGGAGCGGACAGCGTGAAGAGAGAGGTGCATGTGTATGGATGGAAAGCCCACCAATTAACAAATTGTCATGTGGTATCTTTATTTATTTTTTTGTGGAGGTGTGTCTACAGAAACTGGTACATTCTCCTCCATGCACCTTGCTGCATAGTGGATATGCATGGAACTGACTAATTTTATAAATGTGGCTTCTCAGATGAGACACCACCTCCAAATAAAAAACTTGCTAGGAGTACCTAATGCCTTATGTGTGTATTATAATGAGATCCAGTCATGTGTGTCCTATACAGTGCCACTCGATGCAAACATACAAATAGCAAACAACAACCAATATATTAGATGGAAATATGACAACATTTAAAGAAAAAATGTATTGGTATTTTAAGCACTTTAAGAATTTATATTATGAACAGTAGTATGGTCCAAAAAAATAAAAATTGCAAAAAACAAATAAAAAAAATCCCTTTCTGCTACCACTAATGTGAGACATATAGAACTCTGCTGCTTGCAATACAAAGCCCTCCAGTTCAGGTTTTCCCACCCACATTAATTTCATGGAAAGTCAATCAAAATAACACACAAAGACTGCAAAGAAAATCTCTTTCCCTGCATAGAATGAAAAAAATTAGACATTTTTCAGTGCTTAAATTGTGAAAGAGTCAGATTTCCCTTGTATAAAAAATGTGACTTTTTCCAGGTTGTTATCTCTAAGAATTAAAAGGCACATTCCATCCTGCTTAGATGTAAGTCTGCTCCACTATGTTCAATAGGGGATAGCGAGCATGTGATATCAGAGGAAGCATTCTAAAGGTGGCATTAAACTGCATGTTTGAAATGAAAGCGTGTTCTTTTTTCCTGTAACGCTTCAGTAGAGGTTAGGCGCATGGCCCACATGAGGAAGAGTGGTGTGATTGCCATCAAACCGAGCAGGCATGAACAGCTCACTTTAGATTTTTTCTCTAAACAGGATGGCAGATGAATCATAGATTTTTTGCAGCCGAGGCCACACAGGTTGCAAGAACCTGGTCTAACCAGGTGTAATGACGGAGGCTTCTCAGGAGAGCAGTGGTGAGGATACACATCATGTCTTCACTTGTTCCAATTACTCCAATACCAACATTAATCCCAGGTAAAACAATGCCTCTTCCTTTCCTCTCCAGTAAAACAGTGCTGTGAGAGGAGCTTATCAACCAGAGAATGCTTGTGATGTGTAGAACTGTGTGCCGCACATCAGCCTGTCTTAAGTGGTACATCAAACAGCACTGCATGGAAACCAGGACTAACCTGCTGGCCCCTCTCATGTTATTTTTAGGCTTTGTTCGTTAAAAGGAAATCAAAAACCTTAACTGTGTTATTTGTAGTTTTATTGTAATAGCACCTGATGTTTTAGACATCGCCGCATTTTAATATACCATTTTATGTCATTAAATCAAGCTAATATTTATTTAACAAGGCTTTATTACACTTTTTCAGAAAAAATAATCTGCCTTCTCAAGTAGAATGGCAGAAACCTTAAATCCTGGATCCATGCCATCTGAGAAGTATATACGTTCACTGCAGCTCTGTAACCTCTCACCTGTCCTGTCAGCTAGTGAAGTGTCAGAGAATACTTCTAGCTCCTGGAGCCTCATGCAAGAACTAGATGACTCAAAGTAAAAAAGGACATTGTCCCAGATATGTCAGACGTGTGTAGATTACAGAAGTATATAAACCCAATTTGGACATGTAAACCCAATCACCAAAACCTCATATGAGCTTTAACATGTTATTGTTATTAAAAAAAATGCATTGTCAATATTTTATGGAATCAGCAGCTTCCAAAAAAAAATGCCTGGTGGCTCAGCTAGCTCAAATTGTTCCGAAATATTCCATAACTTTCTTTGTGCCCAGCAGGGAACAATGGCGCATATTTGGAGGTACTGTCCAAGAGTGAGCAGATTACGGATCCGGGTCTATGCTTTGCTTCGTACATTATTACACTCCAACCTTAAGACAAACCCCTTTGAGGCTCTTCTTTTTAAGCCCATAGATACTCCTTTTGGTGCTGAACGGCAGCTTTCTACCTATTTATTAATGGTGACCAAGCTGACCATTACATAGCTCTCAACTGTCTCTGATTTCAAAGGACTGTCCCTGATATAGAACACAGTCCCTCTGTCCCTCTTTCCTCTTCATTCCTTCTCACTTTCCTTGTCCCTAATTTTGGTCTAATCTATATGGTTGTATATAAAATGCACTACTTATCTATCAAAAAGTGTTTTACAGTGCAAAACCTTTCATCCAGTTTCTAAATTGTTGCATTTATACATTTAAAAAGCCAGTATAACGGAATAGTAGTGTTAAAAAAAACACTTTTGGGTTTAAAAAATCTTTTTATATATAATTCTCTTTTAGCCTCCCTGGCGGTTTTCCCGAGTGTGGCTCGGGGTTAAAATTCAGTACCATTAGCGGTAACCCCGAGCCACACTCGGGATCGCATTGCAGGATCCTGGGGCGGCGTTACTTACCTTGTCCCCGGGATCCTGCGATGTCACCCGCAGTGTCCGAGGGCTCCGTCCTCCTCCGAAGCCTCTCTGTGCCAGGCTCCGTTCCCTGCGAGCGGCGCGACGCACGGGGGCGGAGCCTGGCGGCAAATTAAAAAAAAAGTAAAAATCATAACACATACAGTACTGTAATCTTACAGATTACAGTACTGTATGAAATGATTTCACATCCCTTTTGTCCCCAGTGCTTTGTCCTATGCCCTGCATGCAGTTTTATGTGATATACACTGTTCTTTCTGCCTGGAAACTGGAGATTGTCCATAGCAACCAAAAAGTGTCCCTTTACGTCAAAAGTGGCTTTAGATCAGCTAGAAAACAGCGATAGTAAATTAGAACACTTGCAGAATTGAGCGATAGTGAATTGTGGGGAAATTTATTTTATTACTATTTTTTTTTTATTTTTTTAATTATTTATTTTTATTTATTATATTATAATTTATGTTTTTGTGTTTCAAACTTTATCATACCCGGGATATCTACTAGACTCTGGTTTGGACAGATTTAAGTGTGTTATTGTTAAGATTTACAGACCTACAATATAAAACGCCAAATTTCCATGCAAAATAATTGTACCGCTTTCAGCACCTAAAATCCGAAATAATCATACCGCCAGGGAGGTTAAGGTGGCGTAGCAGGGTGTGTGTTCTATGCCTTCATACTTTTGCTAATAGGTGTCCCTCATGCCCATTTGAGAAAAATGAGATGTATGCCATTGCTAGGGCATGGAAGTCTCTGGTCCTTAGCTTTGAGGCAGTGAAACGCCGTATGAATGATATTATGCTTAATAAAAAAAAATGAATGGCCATATTGACCGACTCTCACAATAAATTCCTCAGAGTTTGGCAACCTTAGATTTCACATTCTCATCCTTCGTGTTTTGACCATCAATTGATCTTCCTGCACTCTTGACCCCTGGGATACCTTTGCTGTTCCCTTTTTCTGTTCTCTTCCTCTTCTTTTTTTCTTCTCTTTTCCTTTCTCCCTTTTCTTTGTTTTCTTCTCTGGATTGTTTACTACACTTATGCCGCATACACACGATCCGACTTCGAATCCCTGTCGGAAAAGTCATCATATCTTTTTCCGATAGGATTCCGCTCAAGCTTGCCTTGCATACACACGGTTCACTGAACTTTCGACTGTCAAGAACGCGGTGATGTACAACACTACGACGAGCCAGAGAAAATGAAGTTCAATGCTTCCGAGCATGCATCGAATTGTTTCTGAGCATGCGTAGGAATTTTGCGCATCAGAATTGCTGCAGACGATCGCATTTTCGGATAGGAACTTTTTCTGACCGAAAAATTGAGAACATGCTCTCAATCTTTTGCTGGCTGGAATTTGGCCAGCAAAAGTCCGATGGAGCATACACACCATCGCATTTTCCAACCAAAAGCTCTCATCGGTCTTTTGCTGGACGAATTTCCGATCGTGTGTACGCGGCAATACTGTTTTTTTGTCGATGGCCTCCACTATTCTCCTGTTTTGGAATGGGGGCATATAGCACATCTATCTTTGTCGATTACTTTATGTACGCCAGTGTTACCCCTTGTTAACAGTTTCTGCCCTCCCTGTTTTGTGTTTGCAACCATTGTTTATATATTTCGCACTATATCTGGCATTTTGTCTATCCGATGTGCGCTTCGTTTCACTCTATTGTCTAAATGCTACCTGCGCATTTTCATGATTTTCTTTGAATGTATGTAGTGTAATTTTACCATTTTCTTGCCATACATGAATAAAATC
This sequence comes from Aquarana catesbeiana, assembly GCF_042186555.1. NCBI lineage: Eukaryota > Metazoa > Chordata > Amphibia > Anura > Ranidae > Aquarana > Aquarana catesbeiana. Next base: position 239,827,839 of record NC_133327.1, read on the forward strand.
TTTTGTAAAAGAAATAAAAAAGAAAAATGCCTGGTGACACTGCCATGCAGCTCCCTGTTCAGGCACTTCCTATTATAGGGTGAGTTTGCACTGTCCCTGTCTAGCAATTATACTTTTACTTTATCATCCTGTCACATGCTAATGAAGATCACAAGGGGCTCCTTTCAAAGCGCATTACTTAAGTATGTTCTACTTTTGTCACCATCAGAAACCAGCCCTGACAAATTCCATGCAACCATTGCATGCAGATAGAAAATGGCTGCAGGAGATCTCCCTCATGTACCTGGTGGAGCCAGAGTTGAAAAGCAGGCTTCTTTTCCACCTACTGTCTATCACACCTGTAAGTGGCAAGAGGGAATTTAAGGACACCAAATGGCATGAGTGACATTATTTTCAGGCAGTACTAGATCTGTCAAGGCTGGCAAGTGCATGGAACAAGGGAGTGTGGATCACTGGAAAGGAGCCAAATGCAGGAAGACCAGGGTACCAGAGCAAGCATCATGAATGTGGATAGGATACAAGGTAAGGTTGGAAACAGGCAGTCAGCAGAAGTAAAAATTCAGAAGAGAGGATCAGAGTCAAGAGTGCAATCCAAGGTTAACTAGGTAGGCCGCGGTCACAACAGGAAAGCAAATTTTTTGTAAAGCCAGTGGTGTGTAAACACACTCCAAAAACTCCACCAGGTGCAAAAAAGAGTGCACACCAAAAAGTGAGACACAAAAAGTGCACAGGATGTACATATAGTTCTCCTCCTTAGAGAAGGGACCTTTGCCCTGATCCCCATTAGGGCATTAGGCTCCAGAGGGTGACTAGGGTAATTTCACATGGTCCATCTGGCCGAAACCAGATGGACTCCGTTCTCTGGGAGGTTTGCCGAAATAGACCACCCCAAGTACTGGGTGGGGCTCCCCCAAAGGGAGACCCCATGAGGTAAGGCGAACCAAGCCAAAAGGCCATGTCCACCCCCTCCCAAGACGTTCAGGGCAGGCCAGAGGACCTACACCCTACTAATCAAACGTGAAATGTGTACAAACCCGACAACCAAAAAAAAAATACAATAGTGACAAACATGACAAATAACATAAAGATGGGGAAAGGGAAGTGAAGAAAGTGCAGGTGCCATTGTGCAGTACAATGGTCGGTCTTCCAGCCAGGAGTAAAAAAAATTCCTCTGATCCTAGTCAAAAGGCCCGTCCCAAGAGGCAGGTGTGAAAAAGTGTGTGTGGTGGAGTGGCCAAGGTGGCGATAAAACTCATAGTGACACCCCTATTCACAGTCCAAAAGCAGGTCACGGGAAGGCAGAGCAGCAGGTCATGTCACAGGTTTACAGGATGTAGCTGAGGACCACTCCACAATCTCTCTATGAAGGGGAGAGACACAAGAGCACACAGCGAGATGAACACTAATGCATGCTGGGTGGTCAGACGAAGCACAGGACACACATGTTATTATATGCACATGTGCATGTATAACAAACTAAATGTCATTCAGTTCGGGTTGACGTTTACTTTATTATTAAGAATTGAGTTAATAAACCAGTATTAAATGGATTTAATGCATATTTCTTTGATTTGGACATCCAGTTATCTGTAGGTTGTGTACCTGGGTGCACTGCCGGCTGTGAGCAACTCTATGTCACCCCACCCGCTGCTATATAGCCAGCAGTAGGAGCGGGCTGAATGTTCTGTGCCAACCCCCCCCCCCCCCCCGACTTCGCACTGAACAGTGACAGATCAGTGCAGCTGCAGGCTTGCAGGCTGTGTGTTTCTGCCCACTTCCTCCCCCTTGCTCTCCCTCCTGGAAACAGCAGCTCTGAGGCAATCAGGAGGAAAGAGGACTTGCTATGTAGACACCATGGATACTAGGATATACTTAAAGTGTTACTAAATCCACAAGAGTAAAATCAGTCTGTATATGCAGTAAAGCATGCTTGTTATACTCACTGTGAAAATTAAGGGGTCAATCCTCCACATTGTGTAAAAAGGCTGTTTGATCCTGTCTTCTCTGATCCTCCCCTCCTTCCACTGACTCCTAATAATTCCCTGATAACACAGAGTATATGGAGTCAGGCTGCATATGCTCAGTTTGGTGTGTATTGCTAAAGTTTTTTTTTTTTTTCATGGGAGGATGCATGTGATGAGCACATGGCCAATCAGCACTGTTCAGACAGAGGGTCAGGGGTCCTGCAGCCTCATAGGTCAGTCATAAAAATAGGGGTCCTGCAGGCTCATAGGTCAGTCAGAAAACTTCTCCTACAAGCTTTAACCAGTGCTTGGCTGGACACCAATAGAAGTCACAAGAATGCTCTAACTGCTGATGAGAAAAGGTATTTAGCAGCTTATATTTACTAAAATAATTGCATTTCCATGTTCTGTGTACTGTGGGAGACCAGATATTGTGAATGCATGGTCCTGGGTTTAGTAACACTTTAAAGGAGCTCTGCTCTTTACAAGTGAATAGAGGTGAATGGGCTGTCAAATTCACTACCCAGAAATCCCTCATACAGAGGAGGGGAGAACAGAACTTTTCTCTGACAATTCACGGAAGTCTGGGCAGTCTAATGAGGAGAGCCAAAGAGTACAGGCCTGCTGTCTGTGGGGTACGTGCCCATCCATCAGAGAGTGAGCAAATTAGAGCAGAGGTCTAAAATACTGAAAGTTCTGCTGCCATGCTAGGACCCAAAGCTGCAGCGACTCATTGCTGTGTGCACCTACAGTCAGGGAGAGCCTACAAGAGTCTGAATGCTGGGACTGAGCCTTGCAAGAGACCTGATCGTGAGGACTGAACTTTCTAAGACAATAGGTCACCAAGCATACTGAACCTATTCTGTAGCATACCAGGAGTGGTGAGCGGAATAACTGACCTTAAAGTTGTTGTTAAGCCACTCTAACCTGTATAAACCATCAGCACTGCCTCATATTGTAGTATTCCCCTCTGTGTGTGATTTATAAAAATAAATGCTGCAAATACCTCATTTCACTGCAGAGATTGTGATCACATGACTGGCCAGCTTTCTCCTTTCCTCCTCTGAGAGATGCAGCGGGCGGGGATGAAATTCCTCTGCTGATGTCAGTCTGGAGGGGAGAAAGAGTGAGCTGGCTGGTCATGTGATCACTCTTAAATAAGGTATTGTCAGCATTTATTTTTATAAATCATTCACAGAGTAGGACACTGCAATAGGAGGCAGTGCTGATGGTGTGTACAGGTTAGTGTTATGAGAGCAGCAGGAGGGGGGAGAGGTAGCTCACACACAGACAGAAAGGGGAGGGGGGAGGACACAGGAGCAGAGAGGAGAGCAGATAGCAGGCTGATGATGATGGAGGCACGTAAACTGACCACGGTGTCTGGTCTCAGCAGTCATGATACATGGTGGTCAGTTTACAGAGGGGTGTGGAGAAAATGGCAGGATCAGCCAGGTTTTTTTAGGTGTTACAGGGGGCCAAATGACACAGGACAAGCACTGTGTCATATAACATGCTTTAAAGGAGCAGGATCCGTTTTTTTGGGGGGTTAACAAATGCTTTAACTCCTTACTCCCCACAGTTAAGGCCTATAGAGACTGATCTTTACCTAACAGCCCATTAGCCAGCTATTGTGGACAGCTTTAAAGAGACAGCTTCACATGCCTAACTTACAGACAGGCCCCAAGGATAGCCAGCTAATACTGACAATTAGGCGCCAGGTACTTTGTAGCCGCCTACATGGGTACCCCTTGTCAGAACCGCATACACCCACCCATTAACCACTTGCTTACCGGGCACTTAAACCCCCCTCCTATCCAGACCAATTTTCAGCTTTGGGCGCTGATGCACTTTGAATGACAATTGCGCGGTCATACAACACTGTACCCAAATGAAATTTTTATCATTTTTTCACCACAAATAGAGCTTTCTTTTGGTGGTATTTGATCACCTCTGCGGTTTTTACTTTTTATTAAAAAAATGTAAAAAACTGAATTTTTTTTAAAAAAAAAGTTTATTTTTTTATATTTTGTTTTAAAAAATTTTAAACGGGTAATTTTTTTCCTTCATTGATGTACGCTGATGAGGCGGCAGTGATGGGCACTGATAGGCGGCAGTGATGGGCACTGATGGGTGGCAGTGATGGGCACTGATGGGTGGCAGTGATGGGCAGCACTGGCAGGTGGCACTGATTGGCACTACAGGTGGGCATTGATAGGTGGTACTTGTGGGCACTGATAGGTGGTACTTGTGGGCACTGTTAGGTGGTACTTGTGGGCACTGTTAGGTGGCACTGTGGGCACTGTTAGGTGGCACTGTGGGCACTATTAGGTGGCACTGTGGGCACTATTAGGTGGCACTTTTATTGGGCACTGATGAGGCAGATGTGCCTCTTCCACTTGGGGACCGATGTCCCTCACATCCGATCCGGTGATCGGCTTTTTTTTCTACTCGCGCTGTCAGCGTGAGTAAAAAAAAAAACCGATTACCGATCTTTTGTTTACATCATGTGATCAGCTGTCATTGGCTGACAGCTGATCACATGGTAAGGGGCCGGGACCAGCCCCTTACATAGATCGGTGATCAGCCGAGTCTCAGTGACTCGGTGATCACAACGCGCCCGGCGCGCGCCCTGCAGGGCGCGCGCAGGGAGCGTGCACAGGGGAGGACGTCATATGACGTCCTCCCGGGAATGTAGGTCCGCGCTGTAGCCGTCATTCGGCTATAGCGCGGATGCCAAGCGGTTAAAGGGCTGTATGCACATAGTGTACTCAAGGACATTTATTTTTGGGGTTAGCTAATGCTGATACTTTTGCATTGGTTAAAGTTTGGTTTAGGATTGCTGCAGTATAGGTAATTGCCATAATACAGGCCAGTGTTCACCATATTTACTTCAGCATCTTTAAATGTGTTCAGTTGCTTGCCTGCTGCTTTATGCCTTGTGTTTGAATTCCCTTACACTTACTTTATCTAACACCCAGCAGTCTGTGGCCCATTTTCCTGAATACTGATATAGCATGGAAATATTCTAATGCTTAAAGTATAACTAAAGGCAAAACTTTTTTTTTTTTTTTTAGTTTTGGATAGAGTGGAGAGGGATTAGAATGTTTGTCAGTTTTTATTGCTGTCCGTGCTCTGTTAAGGAGAATCACCCTCTCTATTAGTCCTGTTTACCATTATCATTGAAAGTGAAAGTAAAAGAAACTAGTTCTGATGACCTGGGGGTCCCCAAGAAATGTATTTAATATGCAGGGATTTCCTCTGACTTCCTGTTTGGCTATAGGAAAGGAAGTGAAGTGAAATCTCCCCAATGGGATACAGATGGCAAAAAAAAGCTGACAGAAGTTATAACCCTTCCTTACGCTATCCAAAATGAAAAAAAGTTCTACTTCAAGTTACACAGGTGTGAGCGGCCTTCATTATAACCAGGTTTGTCAGTGGAATGTCTATATTCCCATCACACACGTTCCTGCAAAGGCTCCAAATGTAATGCATAGTACAGTGTGAATATTTACCAGCGCACCACAGATCCTCAAATAAAGTCCAAACGTTTTATTTTTTATTGGTGAAAGATTACATCACAGCAAAAAAGTGCAATGTTTTGGAGCCACGCAGGACCCCATTGTCAGGCATGTGATTATCACTGCGCAGCTCCGAAACATTGCACTTTTTTGCTATGATTTTTCAATTAAAAAAATGTTTGCACATTATTTGAAGATCCCAGGTGTGTCAATAGGGACCAGGCAGCGTAAAGAGTTGTAGCAGAACAGAGAACCCATCATATCCAGCGGCTCCTGTAGTGGTAATCACAACAGTAATATAACCTTTTATTTTGAAAACGTCAATGGCCGGATCTTTGCTGTGAATACATAATAAGGTTCATCTTCTTAAAAATATTTAAGTCACTTAGCCCAGCGAATCTGCCGTCTCTTCAAATCCCCAATCTTAACCCCTCCCCCTCCCAGCCCCTTTGCCCAATTTTTTAAAAATGATAAAAGTACCTTTTATAGCACTGTTTTACTCACCTAAGTCCCCCTTTCGTGACCTTTTGAAAGCTCCCTTTTCACATACAGGGGAACTGTAATCCAGCTCTACAGCTGTGCCCATGCCAGGAGGTCCACTCTTGCTGTTTTCATTGCTGCAAACACCTTTTCCGCATGCTGGGAGGACCTTACCACTGGATAACCAATAGTGTTCATGTCACACAGGTGGGGAAAGATGGAAAACCTAAGAAGGTAACTTTTTCCTGTGCAGAAAAAGAGAAGATCAAATACTTGAATGTTAAGTGACCACAAATTTAGGTGAGTAAAAGATGCATTGTATTACTTTTTTTTTGTATTTGCGATGCAAGTGATTACTTAGAAGGGGTGGGGGTTGCACGTGAGCCTGGAGAGTGGATTTAAAGAAAAGGAAGTCCCTTTACATCAATGGATACTTGACGTGAACACAAATTCACTGAGCTAAGGAAATATCCTATTACTTAGGTGAAGCAACCCCTATGACATTAGTTAGTATCCTTACACAGTATACATATTCTCAATGGCTGTAAATCTAATGTATAGATTTGAAAAATGAGCTTTAATTATGGCAAGGCAAATTGTGTAGATGTAAAAAAGTGGGCAGGTAGGTCGCCTGTGTAAAGCCCACCATACAAAGCTCAATCTTCTCTCGTTAAATCCGCAGGCTGAACGAGAACATATCAATTTCCCCATCCATGCTTACAGTTTGGATGGAGGGATCTTCACTGATGGCTATTGTATGTAGGCAGTCGCAGCAATCGTGGCTATCTAATTACAATGGTATACAATGGCACTGCCAAACAGTGTCTAGATCTGATATAAACAGGAATATTTTCAGCCCTTGGCAGAAATTCTTGTTATTTGCACCATCAATATGTTCTAACGGTAAGTGTCCATGTTGTCTATCTTTACTTTGCTAATAACTATAGTTTAGAAAGACTTTCAGTCATTGGAAATACACTAGATTAAAATAAATTGTATGTTGCTGTTGTCCCAGTCAGTGAGGATTTACTACTAGTTCTTACAATTTTGTCTCTACTCTCTAGGTCTCTCCATCCTGTAATCTTTGGCTTTGTTGCTGCAGCCAGTAAAAGATTGGAACAATGCACACTTGCAAAATATGGATAACTATGCCTTCTTGAGCTCGCTAGCTGGGACAAAAGGTGAGGAAACAGAACTTAAATCTAGTATCGGTGTTCCCAGAGTAATTCGTAGATGTACTGAGGGAGATTTATGGAGACTTTTTTCTTGCCTTTTCTATGCTTTATACAACAACCGCAGAAAATTCAGTATGTACAGATTTACATAGCAGTTCTATAGCTTTTGTAAATTTTGAACATAACTAAAGCTGAACTTAAAGTGATTGCAAACCCTTACATATACTCAGTGACGTGACTGGACTCAGATGATACACAGAGATAAAACAAATCCTCCTACATAAGTTGTACCTGTATATCTGCAGTCTCATCTTCTCTACAGCTGTTCAAAGTCCAAAATTAGCTTGCCTGAGAGTTCAGAAAAAAGGGGCGGAGAGCTAAAATCACACACTACAGAGCTCAGCGAGGAGAGCTCTGAGAGCTGATTGGAGGGAAGGGACACCCCCCCCCCTTTACCCAAAACACATGAACAGAGCTGAAGCTGTCAATCAGCTGGGGGTCCCTCCCCATCCCCATTTTTCTCTTGGTGTCAGGAAAACTTGTCAGAAGTGACTAATGCTGATAGCAGCGGAACGAAGCAGCAGACAGAAATGACACTTAGTGCTCTTAATTGTACACACTGTAGAAGGATATGATTTGCTTGTACTTCATGTCTGAGGTTTACTCAGGTTTACTGTGGTTCATTGTCAAATGACGGCTAAGCGGAATCTTTGTCGCTCTGGATGGATGACATATGATGTCCTCCTGGAACGGGCCTAGCTGTGGCGCGACCTGTCACTGGCTGTGTCCACCGGACAAAGCCAATGACCGATCACTGTACCGGCTCACTGCCAGTACTATGTGATTGCTGTGACCAATTCTGATCACTTCCCCAGAGTAGTACAATGTTACTATGTTAACACTGTATTGCTGTGGTCACAGTGTGTTAAAAAAAAAAATCATAAAAAAAAGAAAAACTATTAATAAAAAAAACTACACTGGTGACAGTATGTAAAAAACTAAATATAAAAAACTAAACTAAATATGTGGAAAAAACTTTTTTTTTTTGACATTTCTTAATTTCCAAAAAAATTGTGACAAAAAAAAATTACAACTTGAAAAAACTCGCCATGCCTCTTACTGAATACCTTGGACTGTCTATTATCCAAAAATGGGTAATTTTGGGGATATTTGTACTGTCCTGGTATTTTCGGGCCTCAAGAAATCAGATGGGCCTTCAGTACATCGCTGTGACAGCGTGAGGAAAGGAATGCCAAAAAGAAAATATATGCAAAACCACCACACCTTCATTTAACAATCAGGCCAGGCTGTTATGATATTGACTGAGAACATAATATATAAATTGACCAGCATACTTGTCAAAGCCCAGACAAGTTTTGTCTGAGCAGAGTCATTCTTACCTGAAAAAAATAAAAGTAGAACAAGGTACTGTATTTACTGTATATCTATTTTTAAACAAAGTGATTTTAGGTACTTTTTCATGCTGTTGAATGTCTAACCATAGGCAAAACAAATTACAATAAGTCACTAGGGACCCAAGTATCAGTATCAGATAAGACTGCTGTGGTCATGAACTTTAACAGAAAGGCAACACAACAATACTACAATAAATAATTACCAATGTCAGTGAATAATATTTTTTGATGTCCCTGCAGGTCCAATTGACACAGCTTGCTCATGTGAAGAAATTTGTGTTTTTGTTCTTGCATGTGACAGATGTCCTTCTGTCTTCTGAGGCTCTCAAAGTTGAGCATGACAACCACAAAAAGCAATCGTTTTTACCATGTATTTACCTTACCTAACACTTGTTATGTCTCTACCACGTTTGCCATGAATTTACAATACACTTACCAGGATAAAGCACAAGCTGAGCTAAAGACTTATGTAAACCTAAGTAGTAAAATCTCCTTTAGGGCCAGTTCACACCACATGCAGTTTAGTGCTTTGTTTTTCTGCATCAAAAACATGGATAGTACGTTATATGGTTGCCAACGGCATAGTTCACACCAGTGCAGTCAGTTCCAGGGCATTCCAGTTCCAGAAAAAAAAAGTAGAACATGCTGCATTTTTTCTGCACTGAACTGTACTGGAAAGCAGTAAAACAGATGAAAAATTCACTGGAATGCACCAAGAATGCACATGTACTGATCTTACCACTTGCCTACTGGGCACTCTCCCACCTCTGCCTGCCCAGGCCAATTTTCAGCTTTCAGCACTGTCGCACTTTGTCGTCGCATATGTACCCATGTGAAAATTTTTATCATTTTTGTTCACACAAATAGAGATTGTTTTTGGTGGTATTTAATCACCACTGGGTTTTTTTATTTTTTGCTAAACAACTGAAAAAGACCAAACATCTTCAAAAAAAAATTTATTTCCTTAGTTTCTGTTATAAAATTTTGCAAACAGGTAATTTTTCTCCTTCATGATGTGCGCTGATGAGGCTGCGCTGATGAGGCTGCACTGATGGGCACTAATAGGCAGTACTGATGGGCACTGATAGGCTGCACTGATGGGTACTAATGAGGCGCACTGATGGGCACTGATGAGGCAGTACTGATGGGAACTGATAGGCTGCACTGATAGGCGCTGATGAAGCGGCACAGGTGGGCACTGACGAGGAGGCACTGATATGTGGCACTGATGGGCACTCATAGGCGGCACTGATGGGCACTGTTAGGCAGCACTGAAGGGCACTAATAGGCAGCACTGAAGGGCACTTGATAGGCGTCACTGATGCACACTAATTGATTGGCAGCACTGATGAGCACTGATTGGCATAACTGATGGGCACTGATTGGGGGTGCACTGATAATCAGGACACTCATGATCAGTGCCCTGATTATCAGTGCAGATGTCCCCTTTCACACTAGCCAGTTACCGGTTCTCTCCTTTCCTCACGCTGTCACAGAAATGCCAATAACCGGCAACTGTGTTTACATCGTGATCAGCTGTGGTTAGACACAGTTGATCACTAGGGAAGAGCAGAACTCCCCCCAGCAGAACATGCAAACAGGCAAAAAGTTTGTGCGAACCCTATTAAAGTCTATGGGACATGAACATGAAAAATCAAAAGTGCTCATTTTAAAGGCTTATTTGCAAGTTATTGCCATAAAAAGTGTATGGGGACCCGGGTACTGCCCTAGGGAACATGTATCTGCCTGGAAAGTGGCGCATCTGTGCAATGAGTAGAACAGTGCCGCAGCAAAATTACATTTCTAAAGGAAAAATGTAATTTAAACTTGCTCGTGGCTGTAATGTATTGCTGGCTCCCGGCAATATGGATGAAAAATAAGGGAAAAAATTGTGTAGGTCCCCCCCAGTCCATACCAGGCCCTTTGGGTCTGGTATGGTTTTTAAGGGGAACTCCACACCAAAATGTAAAACAAATTGGCGTGGGGGTCCCCCTGAAATCCATACCAGGCCTTTATCCAAGCAAGCGGCCTGGCAGGCCAAGAAAGAGGGGGGACGAGCGAGCACCCCCCTCCTGAACCATACCAGGCCGCTTGCCCTCAACATGGGGGGGTACTTGGTCCCCCCCAAAGCACCTGGCCATTGGTTGTTGGGTCTGCGGGTGGGGGGCTTATCGGAATCTGGAAACCCCCACTTTTTTCTCCACACTTGCCATCACACACAGCCCCGCCTCCTGGGCCCGGTACTTTGATAGACAGAACACCTATCCAATCCCGGGATGTGTGACGTATATCAAAGTCCCCGGGCCAGGAGGCGGGGCTTTATGTGATGGCGAGTGGCAGGAACACATGGCAATTGAAATGTAAGCTGTTACAGCGATGTCCCCGCTCCCTGATAATCTCCTCTCTCTTCCCCTGCACTGGTAGACTGCATTGATGGACGCAGGCAGGATGCATTGATGGACACAGGCAGGCTGCATTGATGGAAACAGGCAGGCTGCATTGATGGACACAGGTAGGCTGCATTGATGGACACAGGCAGGCTGCATTGATGGACACAGGCAGGCTGCATTGATGGACACAGGCAGGCTGCATTGATGGACACAGGCAGGCTGCATTGATGGACACAGGCAGGCTGCATTGATGGACACAGACAGGCTGCATTGATGGACACAGGCAGGCTGCATTGATGGACACAGGCAGGCTGCATTGATGGACACAGGCAGGCTGCATTGATGGACACAGGCAGGCTGCATTAATGGACACAGGCAGGCTGCATTGATGGACACAGGCAGGCTGCATTGATGGACACAGGCAGGCTGCATTAATGGACACAGGCAGGCTGCATTGATGGACAATGGGACCATTACCTGGTGCTTTGAAAGTTATAAAAGATAAAAAAAACAGATATCCCTACCCTGTGGGAATGACATAGCCAACTCCGTGGTCGAGCAGTTTAGTTGAAAAATATTTCTATGGTTTCCTTATGGAAAAAGAACAGGTGAATGGTCACACTGATTAACCCTAGTGCTGTTCACATCACTTAATCAGGTATTGCTTTGCACCCTAGTCTGGTGTACTAAAGTGTGGTAGCACCAGCACCTCTGTTTGAAAACTACATGGAATTTTGCCATAAATTATAATGTCTAGTGTAAATAAAAAATAAAAAAGTTATTTAAAATTAATATTATTTGACTTACTGTAACATAATATCCTTTATCAAGCAAAACTTTAATGTTGGGCCAAAAGTATCAGTAATGTGAAAAATAAAATAGCATATTAGACAGAATTGCTGTGTTAAGGTGCATAATGATATTACTGCATTTATTCAGCTGTTTCCTTGTGTGGAACATTCGTGACTGAATTGCTTGCTTATTTTCATACCTCTTGTTGCATGTTTATTGCTTGGGTTGTGTTTCTGTTGATCACTACGATTTCACTTGGTGTTGGAGACCCGACTTCCTACAAACCCTTTAGCTATGTAACCAAGCCACAGGTGTGCCCTGACAACATCCCTGAATTCTTCTTTACCAGTTGAGCAGAAAGAAAACATAAAGGAAGCAGATTAAACCTCATACAGGTACTTGGAGTGTCTAGCGTGTGACCGAGGAAGACGATGTAGGAGACAAACTGTCATATGTACAAGGTTGTGTAGCAATTCTATAGCAGTGTTCAGTTTATCATTCCATGTGAGAAGCCTATACACAATCAGAAGTTAGGAACAGAATATGTTATCTGTAGGATTTTATCAAACTCAAAGTTTCATCAGATATGGCTACTTATCCTCAGGAGCCAACACTTCTGAGGTAATACTACTTGGACCACAAACCGTCTGGGTGGTTTCTGTTGTGGTGATTAAAGGTAAATCATAATATTTTAGGGTCAGGTTGTTTTATATAATTTTTTTGTTGTTTTTTTTAAGTTAAAATACAAATAAATATCTCAAATCTTTCACCTGGCTACATCTGAACATCTATCCTTATAGACGTCCTTGTGGATCGACTTCTAAAGTGCAACCAAAGGATAAAAGAAATTAGGAGGAGGCTCTAAGGATTCCTGAAAGCTATGGTCATCCTAGTCACACAAGTATGCATCTCGGGTGGGGAAGAATTGTTTGGTGTAACCTCTTCCCGCTGGTGTGGCGCATATATGCGGGCTCTTGGCAGGTGGGATTTAACACAGAGAGGCCGCATATACAGTATGCTGCCCTATGTAAACACTTTCCTGTGCTGAGAGAGCGTAGCTTGCGCACTCCCAGCACACTGACGGGTAAAGCTCCTGATTCATACTTGTGATTGGGAGCTTTCCAATCATGTGACTGCCGATCACAGCGGTCACATGACTCGAATGCCCACCTCCGCCTCCCGCCATTTAGAAACTCTTAAAGGGCTGGTAGGTGGCAACTGAAAGGGGTTAAGTCAAAGGGGATTAGTGCCCTGTGCTTTCTCTGAGATCCATCCATGAAACACAAATCGTTATAAGTTTTCTACAGAGAAAGCATGCCTGTAGCTGTTTCCTTTTGGACTATCTTTCTCTAATTAAAACTTTATACAGGCTTCATATTGCCCCTGCACCTGCGTAAATCTCAGTGCTAAGTCCAGTTATGTACTGCTGAGCTAAACACTTCTATTCTCCCAAATAGAATAGTTGCCAACATCTTGGCTTCCCTGCTTCGCAGTAATAAATAGAGAAAGTTGTGATTCATCAAGCATGTCCTCTCTTCCTTTTATTACTACAGTGAAGGGCAGTGTGCACTGTGTGTACCCAGGGAAGCAGACACAGGTTTACTTTTAAAGAAGTGCCTTGTGACTATTTTCTAGGGTTTTGGCACACAAGAAGGATGACATTTTTTAGCCCTTTTGCTCTATTAAATGTAGGATTGAAAATATTTTGTTAATATTGTTTGATAAGTGCAAAAGAACACGTTATTCTTCTCAATTGGTTACATTCTTCCTAAATATCTCTGAGGATTACAGAAACTCACCCCTCTATATTGTGAAAAGAGGAGAGGAGGTTTTTGTAATCGTGTCCTAGGGTGACAATACTGATTATTCATACATTCAGTGAATGGTGTCATCCAGGGACAGGAAGTGTGTTACTAGCAGAATCACCCAGGTACTGTGGCTCAGAGGGTGCTACTAAGAACAGCCTGAATAGAGAAGGTGGAGAGCATCAAGGAAAAGATTCCTCAGGTCTCAGGTGATACAAGTTATTTATCTCTGCTATTTTTCAATGTAACCCTTCTAGGTTTGGCTACAGCTAACATCGTCACTCCAGGTCATCCGGCAAAGAGCATTGCCAACACCATTGCAGAAGGTCACACTCTTCATCCAGAAACCATATGCGCCCCTCTTCCTCTTTGCATGGACAGCCCCCTGAAGGACACTACTGGGCTTGCCCAATTTCTGCATCAAAGGGTAAAACCCTTTGAGAATCATGCCTTATGGAAGCTTTAAGAGAGAAAGAGGCAGATAACAGAGAGGTAGTCTCTCTGATCAGACACGCACAGGAGGTAGCAAACTTGCAGGTGACCATTCCATCAACTTCACTAGTGAGAGAAAAAAGAGCTTTGTTGGACGGTTCATCCAGAGAAGAATTTGAAGAAGAAACCATTGAAGACTTTCATTTCAGCCTTATATAACCACATGCCAATACAGTACGTTCCCTCCAGTGGGAGGAAACTGTTGAAGCTAGATCCAAAGAGATGTTTTACAAGCACCTCAAAAAGGAGACCAACACTCTCCAATTTTTAGACTCTACTTACTGTATATACTATCATCAGTTTTAGGTGGGTGGCAAACTTCATAAAAAGTCACCTAGAGCATACTCAGACTCTGATTTACTTCGAAGCGCATGGAGATAAGATACCCGTAGACAGACAGGTGAAGGAGGCCCTCTCAGCTCATCCTCTTTCTGCAGCATTGGGGCTGATTTACGAACCATTTGGGCCATGAGTTGAGGCGCACACCCAGGCGCAATGTACGTTTTGGTATTTACAAAACGTTTGCGCCGGTAACAGAGAGCTATTCCCCATTTACTATAGTAATCTCGGCGCACAGGAGGAAGCGATCAGTGCGCCACTATGGACACGGCGCAGGGCATCGTCAACTCAAAATTAAAAGAAGCTGGAAGTGCCAATATTATGGGGGTGATGTGAGGTGATGTGAGGAAGTATGGTAATAACTGCCCAAGTAACAAATATGCCCAAAATAGAATGAGAAAGTAACTTTTTCTGAACAAGCCTGCTGTGCCTGTAAGTACGTTTAGAACTGCGTGAGGTCAATTTATGCACTGCGCATGCGCAAGCGGCATTTGCGCTCGTTCAAATGTGTTGGCTCACTGCGCCGGCAAAATCTTAGTAAATGTCAAGCAATGTAAATGCATTTGCGTGGGTTGAACAGGCGCACCTCTAAACTTGACTTTTTTTTTTTTTTTACGCTGGTTCATTTTTATGTGTTTTTTTAAGGATATTTGCACACAGGTCATGTTAGCATGTTAGGCTGCCAACATGTGACATGCACCTTGTTAAAATTATGTAAAAAGACTGTTGCTACTCTAGCTCCTCCCAAAAGGGCATTTAACCTTCCCCCTCTAATGCATATGATTTCCTTAGGCTAGCTTTTGCTTTTAAAGGGGAACTCTACACTCTATTCTCCAATGCTCTTGTCTTCCCCTTCTAATGCATATGTTTTATTTGGGCTAGTTTTTGCTTTTAAAGGGGAACTCTACACTTTATTCTCCAGTGCTCTTGTCTTCCCCTTCTAATGCATATGTTTTATTTGGGCTAGTTTTTGCTTTTAAAGGGGAACTCCACACTTCATTCTCCAATGCTCTTGTCTCCCCCCTCTAACTCCTTGGATTTCCATGGGCTAGCTTTTGCTTTTAAAGGGGAACTCTACACTCTAATGCTCTTGTCTCCCCTTCTAATGCATATGTTTTATTTGAGCTAGTTTTTGCTTATAAAGGGGAACTCTACACTCCAATGCTCTTGTCTCCCCTTCTAATGCATATAATTCTTTGGGGCTAGCTTTTGCTTTTAAAGGGGAACTCCACACTCCATTCTCTAATCTCCAAAGGCTGTGAGCTGCCTTCACCAATCCAAACCACATCCTTTTTCAGAGTGTGTGTGTGTGTGTGTCCAGCAAGAGAGTACATTTGGTTGTCCTTATTGAGTTTGTAACACATGTATTTTCTCTTTGTATTTTGTTTATGCAAAACAGATGTGTTTTCAAGCAAGTTTTTTACTTTGGTTTATTGTATTTTTTTGGGTGGGTGATATTTTCCCCTAAAATATGTTTGTTGTCAATGTGTGTCGTTTGTAGGTTGTTCACTTTAATTTAATTGTCTGTGCTGCATTATTTTGCAAAAAACGTTCTCAAGATGTTGTGACTAATGTTTAAATCCTTAATAGATATACATTTGTGGGCGGAGTCCTTTTAACTCATGTTAACCATATTCTGTTAGTGTCTCAAATTAACATACATGTGTTTTTTGCTTTCCTTGCTTTTTTTTCCAAGTCCCGTTTTGTTGACCAAGAAAATTTGTAGCAAATTTTTATGTTTTGTGTTTTTTGTTACTTTTCATGCAACACATTTCCCAGCTGCAGCTTAACTAGGCTGATTGGCATGGCAAATCCCAAAAATGTGTGACTTGTCTAAGTTACTTTCCTGGTGCCTTCATGGTAACATATGCATGGATTGTGGATATGCTGCCATGGATAGGCACCAGGAAAGAAATTACAGAGATGTAAGTATTCAATTTTCCATTTTTGTACAGTGGTTCTCAGCCTCAGTTCTCAAGGACCCCCAACAGGACATGTTTTGGGAATTTTATCTTAGCTAAAATATCTGTCCAAAATACCAAGCAATTGACTGATTTAAAGCACCTGTGCAAGATGAAGGAAAACCTGCAACCATGGCCTGTTGGGGGTAGTTGAGGACAGGGTTGAGAAGCACTGATTTAGAGCACTGAGTTTAAATCTAGCTCAAGACAATCCTATTCTAATTGTGGGCATTTGAGGGAAACCAAGTGAGTGTTATAACCCCTGCTTGACTTTTTTAGGTTGGGCTTTGTGTCCCTTTTCTTAAAATTGGCTTCACTTCCTGTCACATAGCCAAACGGGAAGTGAGGGTAAAACCCTACCAATGTTTTTCCTTGGGGACACACAGGTCAATCTAACTAGTGTCCCTATTAGGCAAATTGCACTCTAGCACTTCGTTGTGTACACCCCAAATTCTTAGGTATTTTTGGGTTTATTAAAGGCAAATCCACTCTGCAATACAAGTGTAGTCGCTGAAAACTGAGGGGAAGCACGGGTGATTTTAACACGCAATCATGTAGAAACTGAGGGGAAGCCCTGGTGATTTTAACATCCAATCATGTAGAAGCAAATGATGGTGTTTTTTATTTACCTTGCATGTCCCCCTCGGATTTCCACCAATTGCACTTGTAGTGCAAAGTGGATTTGCCTTTAGTAAATAAACCCCAAAGTCCAAGATACCTAATAATTTGGGGTGTACAGAGCAAAATGCTAGAGTGCAATTTACCTAATGGAGAAACTATTTATATTGACTTGTGTGTCCCCAAGAAAAGACATTGGTAGGGTTTTGCCCTCACTTGCTGCTTGGCTATATGACACGAAGTGAATAAATTTTAAGGAGAAAGTGGCAACATTTGGGAGGTGTCTTCACCCTATCAGGGGTGCAGACATCCCCGAAAACTGACAAGACTTCTAATCCCTCTGCACTCTATACCCAAGCAAAGATAAGAGGATTTCATTTAGTTTAACTTTGCAAAGACACATTCCTAAGTACAACTGTGATGCATGTCAATGGCCCTTTTAGACCTTGTTTAATAGAAAACACCATTTGCCTTTCACTAGAAACATTTGTTAGTCCAGTCCTGGAAATCTGCATTTGCTTTACTATTAATTTCCATAAAATTTGGGTTTCTGCAGCTAGATGCGCAACTGCTGTGTGCGCACATGTATGTGTATATGTGGTTCTCAGAAAGCAGTGGCCAGAATGACATCATGCCCTACAGGAAGTTGCTTATACTGCTGCTAAGTTCTATGAGGAAGAGATGATCCTTATTTGCAAATTAAGAAAAAAAAATATTTTTTTAACATGGGGTGGTGTTTGTGTGGGTGCCTAACACACATTCATACATATTAGGGCCAATTTGGACAGGATCCGATTTACAGCATCTTTTTAGATTGTGGGAGGAAACCCACACAAACACGGGGAGAACATGTAAACTCCAGACAGATGGTATCACAGGCAGGATTTGAACCAGTGACCCTTTTTGCTGCTAGGTGAAAGTGCTAACCACTACACCACTGTGCTTCGCAAATATGTAACTAAAGATATAGGTTCTTGTGTCCATTTGTAAAAAATACAAGTGAAGTGAGTCATGCCACATCTACATTCCAAATTTGGCACTTAAATTGGTCATGCAATCTGATTGTCCAATCTCTATACAACTCGATATTTTTGCAAAATAGGTAATAGGAATACGCACTTGAACAATTAATTCAAATTTTTGGAAATCAAACAGGCTCTTGCCTAATCTAATTTTTCTAATTTTTTTAAGATTGCAGTGTATGGTCACCTTTAAAGATCAAGATCTGAAAATATAAATTTTTGGGGTTTAGAAACACTTCTCTGTTCTTTGTAATGTATTGAAATATTTGTGTAAAAATAGAAAAAAAAACATTTCAAAGATATATTAGAAGTAATAGGAATGAGATTAGCGTCAAAAGGGTTAATTAAGTGAGAACGCCTACTAATTGCCTAACAAGACACACCAATGAGATGGGCGTGCACTATTATCAATGAGAAAACAGCTGTAACCCTGGCACCAGTTGCCATTTTCATATTTATTATCGTGTGCGCGTCTGCGTGCGCTGGTTCGCACGCTCAATCAATGACTTATCCGGCGCAACAATTAAGGTATGAACCAACGCAACGCACTGTTCTTAGTAAATCAGCCCCATAGTGCCTCCAGATCATCTGAACAATGATTGCAACATTTCCTATGATCAAATGGGCTCAAAGGCTCGCGCAACCCTTTCAAAAGGGGTTTCTACAACAGTGGTCCAGCAGATCCTTAAAACAGTAGATCTTCAATACTTGCCCCATTAAGTACAGCATGTGGTGGTGAATTTGCAAGGTAAACCTCCAAAATTGCCACTCTATTTACCCCATGATGTGGATCACATTGTGAGCCTGACTGGTTGGGGGGGACTTTCCTTCCCTGTGGCTTTGATCCAAATTTTTTAGTAATGTTTTACATGAATAAAATTTAGGAGAATGACTCGTAAACTATAAGCAATTGTTTTTTGCATGCACCCACATGTTGTGAGCATCATCATTTCACCCTAGGCACAGCTTTTGAATCATTAAAGTGGTTGTAAAGATTAAACATTTTTTACCGTAATGCATTTCATGCATTATGGTAAAAAATGTTTTAGTGTGTATACTGCCCTCTCACCCCCCTTATACTTACCTAAACCCGATCTTGATTCAGCACTGTGCCCATCTGCAGCGCTTTCTCCACTTCTCCCCTGCTCTCAGCAGAGGCAATTTAATCTACATACTCCAACTCCGAGTGCATTACATGCTGGTTTTGAGACGTTGAGACGAATGTCCGGCCGGTTGTTCCTCTCCTCTCCTCTCGTGATAACATCTACACACCACCATCCACCGGGGACCCGCTGAGTGACCACAGTATTGTACTGTTATATGCCTATTGATCTTTATATAAGTGTGAGTAGCCATTTGGCTGATTGTAATTAAATATACCATTCGTTGCATCTTCTGCTCCACTTTTTTGGCGCACCTTGCTTTTTTTCCCATTGTTTTTCCAGAGACTGTTTCGCTCTCAAGGGAGTTGCCACTAATGCTGCATACTCGCAGCCTTTTCTGAGAGCAGCAGGAGCCATCAGCTCCCCCTACTGTTGGTCAAATCTTGTGATGAGCGAGACGCTGACAGCGGGAACACAGGAGCAAGCTTTCAGGTGTTTCACGAAAGGTAGCAGCTAACTCTATAAGTTGCAGAATACTGATGTTATGGATGATATCATGAAAGGTGTCATTCAGGACCATCTGCAAGGCAGCAACACAGTCATTGCCAAACACATTGTTGTCTCACTACTGTATACATTTTGTTGCATTCACTACATTTGTTCTACATGGCCTCTTGTGTAAGTGAGTGTAGCCACCCTTTACTGCTCACCCCAAAACCATGGGAACTGTAGTACACATAGAGTGGTGCACATGTCTGAAAATAAAGGGCACTGCTCGCTCTACACTAGTAGCTGTAAGGCGCATTAGTGGAGGATCTGGAGACCGCATAGGACAAAAATGAAGCCTAAAAATATTGGTAAGATACTTAAAAAAAAAGTCCACAACCATGGCATACTTGTTATTTTAGAATGATTGATGTAAAAAATTGATTTGTTTAGTGTCACTTTGTATTGGTGGTATTTGATCACCTCTTCGGTTTTAATTTTTTGCGCTATAAACAAACAAATAGTGACATTTTTAAAAAAAAACGCATTATTTTTTACTTTTTGCTATAATAAATATCCCCAAAAAATATTTAAAAAAACATTTTTTTACCTCAGTTTAGGCTGATACGTATTCTTCTACATATTTTTGTTAAAAAAAAAAAATCGCAATAAGCGTTTATTGATTGGTTTGCGCAAAAGTTATAGTGTTTACAAAATAGGGGATAGTTTTATGGCATTTTTATTAATAATTTTTTTTTATTAGTAATGGCAGCGATCAGCGATTTTTATCATGACTGCGACATTATGGTGGAGAGATCGGACACTTTTGGCACGATTTTGAGACCATTTACATTTATACAGCAATCAGTGCAATTAAAAATGCATTGATTACTGTGTAAATGTGACTGGCAGTGAAGGGGTTAGCCACTAGGTGGCGCTGTAGGGGTTAAGTGTGTCCTAAGGAGTGATTCTAACTGTGGGGGGGGGGCTGTGTGTGACATGTCACTGATCACCGCTCCCGATTACAGGGAGCTGTGATCAGTGACAGTGTCACTAGGCAGAACGGGGAAATGCTTGTTTACATTAGCATTTCCTCGTTCTTCCTCAGTGTGAGACGATCGCAGGTATCCCCGCGGACATAGAGTCCGCGGGACCCGCAATCACGCTCACAGAGCTCCCAGTGGGCGCGCACTGCCAGCGGCTCACGCATGTCCGCAAGCCAACTCTTAAAGGGCAACGTACAGGTACATGATTCTGCCTGTACGTGCCCTTCTGCCGCAGTATATCTGCGTGAGGCAGTCGGGAAGCAGTTAAACCATAATCCTCAGCTGTCTGTGTGTCATACAGGAGCCTCCACTCAGGTAAGTGCTTTGATGGGGAGAATTCCCAATGACACCAATGCAATGAATGGGTGGTGTTTTCCATTGATGCCAGTACCTTCGATTCTTCCTCCCACAGAACTCAACTCTAGGGCACTCTTCCTCCCACAAACAATGCTGGGATATTTTTCCTCCAATGACATAGTGTATTTTATATTTAATTAGGGTATTTTCCTCCCACTAGCTGCCAATGCCGGAATATTTTTGCTCCTATTCCACACCAAAACTGGGGTGTTCTTCCTCCTACTGACCAGCAGTGCATTTTTGCATCCTTTCTTTTTTATAATTATGTTTTTTATTGAAGTTGCACATATAACAAACACTGAGAAAGAATAAAGGTTTAGCATTTATCAAAAGAGGAACAAAATTAAACATTGCATATAATATCAGCAATTCAGAGCGTAACAAAATACAATGTGGGTGCCAGAGCTATGTATTGAGCACACAATAGATGAAGGGGGGCAGAAGGGAGAAGATTGTAGTAGGCAACAAGGGATGAGACAGGTGACATTAGGTGTTTTTTGGAAGAAGAAGGTCACAAAATCCGTATTGATCCTAGATATCCCAACATTTAAAAAACTGTATAAGAGTGTCAGTAGCAGTAGCAGTAAGGAATTTCATTCTCCAGATGTCAGCCACAATGTGTAAAAATTAGGCTTTTGGGGGAGGATCAGTGGACAACCAATGGAGGGCGATGGCCCTCCTGGCAGCAAGAAGAATGTACAGTATCTCACAAAAGTGAGTACACCCCTCACATTTTTGTAAATATTTTATTATATCTTTTCATGTGACAACACTGAAGAAATTACACTTTGCTACAATGTAAAGTAGTGAGTATACAGCGTGTATAACAGTGTAAATTTGCTGTCCCCTCAAAATAACTCAACACACAGCCATTAATGTCAGGTGTGGTAAATTTGGTGTTATCGCTCTCACTCTCACATACTGGTTACTGGAAGTTCAACGTGGCACCTCATGGCAAAGAACTCTCTAAGGATCTGAAAAAAAGAATTGTTGCTCTACATAAAGATGGCCTAGGCTAAGAGAAGATTGCCAAGACCCTGAAACTGAGCTGCAACACGGTGGCCAAGACCATACAGCGATTTAACAGGACAGGTTGCAATCAGAACAGGTTGTCGACCAAAGAATTTGAGTGCACATGTTCAGCGTTATATCCAGAGGTTGTCTTGAGTGCTGCCAGCATTGCTGCAGAGGTTGAAGTGGTGGTGGGGGGGGGGGTCAGCCTGTCAGTGCTCAGACCATACGCTGCACACTGCATCAAATTGGTCTGTATGGCTGTTGTCCCAGATAGAAGCCTATTCTAAAGATGATGCACAAGAAAGCCTGAAAATAGTTTGCTGAAGACAAGCAGACTAAGGACATGGATTCCTGGAACCATGTCCTGTGGTCTGATGAGACCAAGATAAACTTATTTGGTTCAGATGGTGACAAGCATGTGTGGCGGAAACCAGGTGAGGAGTACAAAGACAAGTGTGTCTTGCCTAGAGTCAAGCATGGTGGTGGGAGTGTCATGGTCTGGGGCTGCATGAGTGCTGCTGACATTGGGGAGCTACAGTTCATTGAGGGAACCATGAATGCCAACATGTACTGTGACATACTGAAGCAGAGCATGATCCCCTCCCTTCAGAGACTGGGCTGCAGGGCAGTATTCCAACATGATAACGACCCCAAACACACCTCCAAGACGACCACTGCCTTGCTAAAGAAGCTGCGAGTAAAGGTGATGGACTGGCCAAGCATGTCTCCAGACCTAAACCCTATTGAGCATCTGTGGGGCATCCTCAAACGGAAGGTGGAGGAGCGCAAGGTCTCTAACATCCACCAGCTCTGTGATGTCGTCATGGAGGAGTGGAAGAGGACTCCAGTGGCAACCTGTGAAGCTCTGGTGAACTCCATGCTCAAGTGGGTTAAGGCAGTGCTGGAAAATAATGGTGGTCATTGACGCTTTGGGCCCAATTTGGACATTTTCACTTAGGGGTGTACTCACTTTTGTTGCCAGCGGTTTAGACATTAATGGCTGTGTATACAGTTATTTTGAGGGGACAGCAAATTTACACTGTTATACAAGCTGTACACTTACTACTTTACATTGTTGCAAAGTGTAATTTCTTCAGTGTTGCCACATGAAAAGATATAATAAAATATTTACAAAAATGTGAGGGGTGTACTCATTTTTGTGAGATACTGTATGAAATCAGATGCTTGGCTAATTTTGGGACACCAGAGAGGGAAAGACCTAGTAATAAACAGGGTCTAATGGAAAAGGTCTTCGAAACAGATGTTGAAGTAATGACATGACATCATTGCGGAAAGGTCTCAGTAGTGAACACTGCCAAAAAATATGGTAATGAGATCCCAATTCAAGATTGCAGCACCAACACCTCTAGGGTTCCATACCAGAACATTAAAGTTTTTAAAGCTGTATCTCTCTGCACCACATTTCCTAGATGATTTGAAAGCAGAGGTCCAGATCTTGTCCCAAAGAGGTAATGAAATTGGCCTCTGGAGGACATATGCCCATTTGCGCATGTATGAGTGGGTTTCCTCCATAAAGGGGGGTATTTTCGTTTAGAGTTTTATAAAGGGAGGAAATCAAATGACGCTGATAGGGGCCTTGAGCACAGATATATTAAAAAATAGTAGGTTTATCAAAAGTGAGGGAGGGGGATAGGGGCCAAAAAAAAAAGGCTTAACCTGTGGTAAAAATAAAACGTGTTTGGAAAGATTATTTTTTTCCAGAAGGACCTCAAACGTGCGCAGCCTACGCGATACAGAAAGGACTATATTACGAAGCTGAAAAAGGGAGGCCTGGGGCCATGGTGACATACAGGTTAAAAGATAGACTGTCAGGCAAGATCAGGTTAAAAAGTATATTAGAAAGGGGAGGGGAACACTTTTCCCATAACGCTAGAGTAAACGACATAGAAGCAATACACATACATTTTAAAACATCATCATTGCATAGTGAGGGCGACCACACCAGGGAATTTGTGTCCTATCTGAAGTAACTAAAGTTGTAAAGTTGGGAGTTATGTGATTGCTACCACACTTCTCTTGCCACAGCGCCAGAACTGCAGCACTCTTACACAGAAGCCGTACTACTTGCCCCTCCTTTCTGCTTGATCATTCACAAAATGCCTTGTATTTTGCAAATGGTACACAGAATACAAGCATTCTGTGAATGGACAAGGGGCGAGGAGGGACAAACAAATGACAGCGCTGCTTCTGTGTAGAAGAAATTCTGGAGGTGGCATACACCTCATTACAGTTCTCCAGAACATTTAAAAAAAACCTGAAGTTCTGTCATCTTGAACTGGTCTTTCTACACAAGGAACCTTCCCACATCTAGCTAGTAAGTTAGAACCCAATTTCCAGAACAATTTCCAGAACGGACTTGTCTTTCTTACGAAAGTGGGAACTTGACTTGCAATGCTCCTTCACAGACATCCAGAAACAAACTATAATCAGATGCACCCTAAAAGCATCTATCTGCACAAAAATTCAGGAATCTAACTATAAGATCTTGACCAGATGGTACTATACTCCTCAAATATTACACAAATATTTCCCCACCACCAGTGATAGATGTTGGAGATGCCAGACGGACAGAGGGACACTCCTCCACATCTTCTGGTCCTGCCCTAAATTGCAACATTTTTGGATGACGGTGCAAACGATCACCCAGAAATTCACAGCACACATAATACCTAATGATCCAGCTTTCCTTCTGCTCCACGCCACCACGATACCGGCAAAAAGCTACCAAAAATCGATCGTGCGGCACTTGCTGAACGCCGCCAAATCTTGCATCCCCCTTATATGGAAAAACAGTACACCACCGTCTGCAGGGATGTGGCTGCGCAGAGTGGAGGAAATCAAAAAGTTGGAGGATTTGGTCCTTACAGCGCAGAATAAACAGGAAAAACATTCTGAGGCATGGAGGTTATGGAATATGTTTATTCTATCAAATGAAGGTGTGTCCCTTTTGGGGACTTGAGACACAGGTCACTATGATAATTAAGATGAGGGGCGACGAGTCCACCATCTCCGGGTTCGTCCTTTCATCATCCTTTTTCCCTCCTCTCTCCCCCCTTCCCTTTTGCTTTCTCTTTCTTTCTTTCTTCTTCTCTCCTTCCTTTGTTTTTTCTTTTCTCTTTTTCCCCGATCTATTATAGACCGGGGCTCAGGCAGTTCATTGGAACCTACAATCGTGGGAAAGTAATGGCCATACCCACTTTAGGATTCATGATACCAGCGTTCTGAGTTACACAATATTATGGATAAAGACATCATAGTTCATATTGATATTACTGACCGATATTTGTTTAGTTAAGACATCAGACCTGCTATTATCGAAATAATATTTTATGTATGTTTCCGGTTGTGGATGCCACTGAACTGTACTGTCTTTGTTTTGTATTCCTTGAAAAACTTTAAAAATTTTCATATTTGAAAAAAAGAACCCAATTTCCATGTAGCTGAAACAGGCTGTCCACTATTTTCACTGCCTCTGGTGCTGTGCCACTAAGCTAACAATGCCATTCAGATTTGTCATAAGAAATGAACATATTAAATACTTTATGTATCCATCTTAATCTCTGGAAATCCAGAGTACCAGGAACACATTATAACAAGGCACACTGAGGCAGCGTTGAATGTTTAAGTAATGCATAATGGCTGTTTTAGCTAAAATATGGGCTGACATGTCAAACTCATTCCGCTAACATTGGGTTAATTTTCATTCTTGTCAAATAAATCTCAGTGGAAAAGACTGCTTACAAACTTATCTTCTACAATACATACAAAAGAAGTCAATTAGCACTCCATCCATGTCCTTAGTTTAATCGGGATTCCTTAGAGCCTTTCTTTCTTTCTTTTTTTTTTTTTTTGCTTTGCCATTAATAGTATTATTTCTTTGTCATCAGTAATATTGGAAACGTAAAACGTTTCGCTTCTTACACTCTATAATGTAATATTATTATTTAAAGTGTCGTTAAACCCAAATCATCAAAAACTGTCAATACAGGCTATATTACATTGGGGTTTATTTACTAAAGGCAAATTCACCTTGTACTACAAGTGCACTGGGAAGTGCAGTCGCTGTAGATCTGAGGGGGACATGCAAGGAAAATAAAAAAACAGCATTTTTTTGCTTGTACGTGATTTCGCTTGTACATTTCAGATTTCCCTCAGATCTAAAGCGACTGCACTGCACTTGTAGTGCAAAGTGTATTTGCCTTTAGTAAATCAACCCCATTTTGTTCATACTTATCCACTAGAGCATTTGCTTTCTGTAGACTGCAAAAATCCTGGTAGATCCTTCTGCTCAAAGTCCCTCCCTCCTTGTCTCTGTCCCTGCTGCAGCCTGAGATTGTGTAGACCAGCTGTTGACATCTACTAAGCTGCTCCAGTTTCAATTCCCTTCTAAGCTGGTCATTTGCAGATTTTTTTATCTGATTAGTCCATGTGACTTTAGAGTCACACATGTGGGAGTATACACATTGGTAAATTACACTCCCCCTCCCTCCTCTTCCATGTCCTAATATTGCTAAATACTATGGGGGCAGGATGTAATATGGTGATTGATGGAGGCTTCACTTCCCTGTTAGTCCCAGCAAATGCACACTATAGACACAGGCTGGGGGGGGGGGGGGTGACACAGCTTGTGACTAGCAGAACCTTCTCCAAATCTCTTTACAGTGTGAACAATGTAAAAGTTATTATCAGTCAACTTAAACTCCACCTACACCATTATATTGCAAAAAATAAACATTTGCTTTGAAATATAGGCGTTTTTATGTCATGTGTCTGGCACAGCACAAATCAGTGCTGTGCAGACAAAGATTCATACATCAGAGTACTAGAAACTCCTCCCTCTGAACTTTCCCTGAGGACAGGAAAGACCTGGAGAATGTCATGTGACCTCTGAATAGCAATGATTAAATAAGGTACTTAGATGATTTTTTTTATGTTAAATTAAATACAGTGGCATGATCTTTTAGACATACATAGAAGGGATAATGGCGATTAAACATTGTATGTTTAGTATCACTTTAACCACTTGACGACCGCCTCACGCTGATATACGTCAGTAGAATTGCACGGGCAGGCAAAATCACGTACCTGGTACGTGATTGCCTTCCCGCGGGCGGGGGGTCCTATCGGACCCCCCCCCCCATGCCAGAGGCGGTCGGCTTTAGTTCGCGGGCGATGAGAGGTGAGGGAGAGGCCATACATTCGTGGCCACCCCCTCCCGATCACTCCCGGCGAATGAAAATCCTTCCCCTCCCTCTGTAATGTAAACAGAGGGAGAGGAAGTGATGTCATCCCTCCTCGAGCCGGTCTTTTCGTTCCGGCGCCGAGGAGAGAAGACATCAAGTAAGTGCACCAACACTACACTTTCAGTAAAACACGCAGGCACACTTTTCACCCCCCAATCACCCCCCAATTACCCCCCTGTACCCCCTGTCACAGTGACACCAATAGCAGTTTTTTTTTGCATTGGTGTCAGTTTGTGACAGTTATAAGTGTTAGGGCAGTTAGGGGTAGCCCCCTTTAGGTCTAGGGTACCCCCCTTTAGGTCCAGGGTACCCCCCTAACCCCCCTAATAAAGGTTAACCCCTTGATCACCCCCCATCGCCAGTGTTGCTAAGCGATCCTTTTTCTGATCGCTGTATTAGTGACACAGGTGACGCTATTTAGGGAGGTAAGTATATAGGTTCGCTGTTAGTGTTTTATAGCAACAGGGACCCCCATATACTACCTACTGAAGGTTTTAACCCCCTGATTGCCCCCTAGTTAACCCTTTCACCAGCGATCACCGTATAAGTGTTACGGGTGACGCTGGTTAGTTAGTTTGTTTTTTATAGTTTATTATAGTTTTAGGGCACCCGCCGTTTATTACCTTATAAAGATTTAACCCCCTAATTGCCCGGCGGTGATATAAGTTATGTTTTTAGGATCAGATAAGGTCTGCGTCGCCCCAGGCAGCGTCAGGTTAGCGCCAGTACCGCTAACATCCAGGCACGCAGCATACACCTCCCTTAGTGCTATAGTATCTGAATGGATCGATATCTGATCCGATCAGATCTATACTAGCGTCCCCAGCAGTTTAGGTTCCCAAAAACGCTGTTTAGCGGGATCAGCCCAGATACCTGCTAGCACCTGCGTTTTGCCCCTTGGCCCAGCCCAGCCCAGCCCACCCAAGTGCAGTATCAATCGATAACTGTCACTTACAAAACACTAAGCACACATAACTGCAGCGTTCCCAGAGTCAGGCCTGATCCCTGCGATCGCTAACAGTTTTTTGGTAGTGTTTTGAAACAGTCGCTAACAGTCAGGAGCTTTTTTGCCTGTGAGTCTCACTAGTGTACCCCTAAATTTAGAGCTCAAAATGACAAATCGAAGGTACATTAGTGAAGAGGCCTACACGTTTCTGAGCATGACAGATAGTGAAGAGGAAGTCACTCATCTGTGAGATTCAGGCTCAGAATACGATCCTGTAGAGGACAGCGGCTCCATGACAGATAGCTCTGACGACGGAGTTGTGGTCCCTGCTAAGGTCAGGCGTACCAGACCCCAATCTTCTTCTTCTGTCCTTGAAGTGCAAGAACCGCAGGGCTCTCGTATGGAGCAGAGAAGTACTAGTGCCGCTATTCCTTCTGGTGAACTGGCAAGCACCAGCGGCCTAGTACACCCTGGTCGTATATCCAGCACTGCAGTATCACGTGGTGACGTGGCGAGTCCCATAAGTGCAGTTCAAGCTGGCGAGGTGGCAAGCACAAGTAGTGTCCCGCTGCCACCAAGAAGACGAACACAGGCCCATCGTGCCCATAGTGCCCTTCCTGCTGCATTCGCCAATCCGAATTGGGAACCCACCACTTCTGCAGCACCCGTACTTCCCCCATTCACTGGCCAACCCAGAATTCAAGTGGAAACAGTTGATTTTACGCCACTGGATTTTTATTCTTTTTTTTTACTGAAGATCTCTATAGATCTATTGTGGACCAAAGCAATTTGTGCGCTGGTCAACACATCGCCACTATTCCCCAGTCCTCCCTTGCCAGAGATTGGAAACCAATTACAGTTTCCGAATTTAAGCTCTTTCTGGGCCTTTCCCTCAACATGGGCATAAATAAAAAGAGTAAGTTGCGGTCATATTGGTCCACTGACCCAATTTACCATATGCCGTGTTCTCTGCCTCCATGACCAGGGCACGATATGAGCAGATTTTGCGGTTCATGCACTTCAACGACAATGAACTCTGTCGTCCTCGTGGAGACCCTGGATACGATCGGCTCTACAAAATTCGGCCCCTCGTAAACCACTTCAACCAACGTTTTGCAGACTTGTTTACTCCCTATCAAGTTGTCTGCATTGATGAGTCCCTGATTAAATTTTCTGGCCGCTGTCATTCAAACAGTACCTTCCCAGCAAGCGTGCCAGATACGGGGTCAAGATGTATAAGCTCTGTGACAGGGCCACAGGCTATACATGTAGATTTATGGTTTACGAGGGCAAAGATAGTCACGTAGAGCCGACAAACTGCCCTGACTACATAGGAAGCGCTGGCAAGATAGTGTGGGACTTGGTGTCACCCTTATTCGGAAAGGGGTACTACTTGTACGTGGACAATTATTACACGAGCGTGCCACTTTTTAGCCACCTTTTTGATCATCATATTGGAGCATGTGGCACCGTGCAACCTAATCGCCGGGGCTTTCCCCAGCAGCTTGTAGATTCCCGTCTTAGGCTGGGGGAGAGAGCCTGCTTGCAGTGTAATAACTTGCTCGCTATGAAGTGGAGGGACAATAAGAATGTTTTCGTTCTTACCTCCCTTCATGCAGACACGACGGTCCAAATTACTACGGCGACTGGTGTTGTGGAGAAACCCCTCTGTGTCCACGAATATAACCAAAATATGGGAGGGGTGGACCTCAACAACCAGTTGTTGGCGCCGTACCTAGTTGCCCATAAGGCCAGACGCTGGTACAAAAAAGTGTCTTTTTATTTATTTCAATTGGCTTTGCTGAATGCTTATGTGCTATACAGAGCTTCAGGATGGACTGGATCCTTCCTTAAATTCCAGGAAGAGATCGTCAGAGCCCTTCTGTATCCAGACGGTGCTCCACCTCACCATCCCCAACCAAATGCAGTAAGCCGGCTGCATGAGAGGCATTTTCAATATGTCCTCCCGAGTACCCCTACCCAACGAGCCCTCCAAAAATGATGTCGTGTCTGCAGCAAGCACGGATTTAGGCGTGACACCCAGTATTATTGTCCCTTCTGTCCTGACAATCCTGGTCTTTGCATTGGTGAATGTTTTGAACGCTACCATACACTAGTTGAGTATTAGCGTAGGGTACAGCACTGCACAGACTAGGACACACTTTCACAGGGTCTCCCAAGATGCCATCACATTTTGAGAGACCCAAACCTGGTACCAGTTAAAAAAGTTAAAGTTACAAAAAAAAGTGTAAAAAAACCAAAAAAAACAAAAAAAAGTAAAAAAAAAAAGAAAAAAACACAAAAAAAATATAAAATTTAAAAAAACAAAAATAGTTGTTGTTTTATTGTTCTCTCTCTATTCTCTCTCTATTGTTCTGCTCTTTTTTACTGTATTCTATACTGCAATGTTTTATTGTTATGTTTTTATCATATTTGCTTTATAGGTATGCAATTTTTTTATACTTTGTTTTTTTATTGTTAACCACTTTTTTGTTTTCAGGTACGCCATTCAGCTGCAGAGCGGATTTATTTATCTTGACAGCAACAGCGTTTGCTCCCACGATACATAAAGCCGTGACTCCAGCGCTGTCAGAGGTGATTTCACCACCACAGTTACATACTTCAGCATATATGCCAAAACGTGGGGGCAGCATTGGGTGGAGGAGCGATTTGCTCCTGCCTTTTGCGGGAGGATGCCCCCATGCTTCGGCATATATATATTTTAGGTAGGCACAGGTTGCGTTAAATGTTTTATTTTTTACTATGTTTTTTTTTGTATTTGCTTTGCGGGTATGGTAAGTATTACTGTTATACTGTAATGTTACTTTATTTTTTTGTTAACCATCATTTGCTTAGCAGGTACGCCATTCAGTTGCAGCACGGATTTATTTATCTTGACAGCAACAGCGTTTGCTCCCACGATACATAAAGCCGTGACCCCAGCGCTGTCGGAGGTGATTTCACCACCACAGTTACCATTTTTTAGCCACCTTTTTGATCAGATTGGAGCATGTGGCACTGTGCAACCTAATCGCCGGGGCTTTCCCCAGCGGCTTGTAGATTCCCATCTTAAGCTGGGGGAGAGAGCCTGCTTGCAGTGTAATAACTTGCTCGCTATGAAGTGGAGGGACAATAAGAATGTTTTCGTTCTTACCTCCCTTCATGCAGACACGACGGTCCAAATTACTACGGCGACTGGTGTTGTGGAGAAACCCCTCTGTGTCCACGAATATAACCAAAATATGGGAGGGGTGGACCTCAACGACCAGTTGTTGACGCCGTACCTAGTTGCCCGTAAGGCCAGACGCTGGTACAAAAAAGTGTCTGTTTATTTATTTCAATTGGCTTTGCTGAATGCTTATGTGCTATACAGAGCTTCAGGACGGACTGGATCCTTCCTTAAATTCCAGGAAGAGATCGTCAGAGCCCTTCTGTATCCAGACGGTGCTCCACCTCACCATTCCCAACCAAATGCAGTAAGCCGGCTGCATGAGAGGCATTTTCTTTATGTCCTCCCGAGTACCCCTACCCAACGAGCCCCCCAAAAAAGATGTCGTGTCTGCAGCAAGCGTGACACCCGGTATCATTGTCCCTTCTGTCCTGACAATCCTGGTCTTTGCATTGGTGAATGTTTTGAACGCTACCATACACTAGTTGAGTATTAGCGTAGGGTACAGCACTGCACAGACTAGGACACACTTTCACAGGGTCTCCCAAGATGCCATCGCATTTTGAGAGACCCAAACCTGGTACCAGTTAAAAAAGTTAAAGTTACAAAAAAAAGTGTAAAAAAAACAAAAAAAACAAAAAAAAGTAAAAAAAAAGAAAAAAACACAAAAAAATATATAAAATTAAAAAAACAAAAATAGTTGTTGTTTTATTGTTCTCTCTCTATTCTCTCTCTATTGTTCTGCTCTTTTTTACTGTATTCTATACTGCAATGTTTTATTGTTATGTTTTTATCATGGTTGCTTTATAGGTATGCAATTTTTTTTATACTTTGTTTTTTTATTGTTAACCACTTTTTTGTTTTCAGGTACGCCATTCAGCTGCAGAACGGATTTATTTATCTTGACAGCAACAGCGTTTGCTCCCACGATACATAAAGCCGTGACTCCAGCGCTGTCGGAGGTGATTTCACCTCCACAGTTCCATACTTCAGCATATATGCCAAAGCGTGGGGACAGCAGTGGGTGGAGGAGCGATTTGCTCCTGCCTTTTGCGGGAGGATGCCCCCATGCTTCGGCATATATATATTTTAGGTAGGCACAGGCTGCGTTAAATGTTTTATTTTTTACTATGTTTTTTTTTGTATTTGCTTTGCAGGTATGGTAAGTATTACTGTATTACTGTTATACTGTAATGTTACTTTGTTTTTTTGTTAACCATCATTTGCTTAGCAGGTACGCCATTCAGTTGCAGCACGGATTTATTTATCTTGACAGCAACAGCGTTTGCTCCCGCGATACATAAAGCCGTAACCCCAGCGCTGTCGGAGGTGATTTCATCACCACAGTTACATACTTCAGCATATATGCCGAAGCGTGGGGGCAGCAGTGGGTGGAGGAGCGATTTGCTCCTGCCTTTTGCGGGAGGATGCCCCCATGCTTCAGCATTTATATATTTTAGGTAGGCACAGGTTGCGTTAAATGTTTTATTTTTTACTATGGTTTTTTTTGTATTTGCTTTGCAGGTATGGTAAGTATTACTGTTATACTGTAATGTTACTTTGTTTTTTTGTTAACCATCATTTGCTTAGCAGGTACGCCATTCAGTTGCAGCGCGGATTTATTTATCTTGACAGCAACAGCGTTGGCTCCCACGATACATAAAGCCGTGACTCCAGCGCTGTCGGAGGTGATTTCACCACCACAGTTACATACTTCAGCATATATGCCGAAGCGTGGGGGCAGCAGAGGGCGGAGGAGCGATTTGCTCCTAACTTTTGCGGGAGGATGCCCCCATGCTTCGGCATATATATACGGTGCATGTATGCCCATCATTAGAAGTGGGTGGATGAAGGGAGGTATTCTAATGGTGGGCATACCCACCGATCAATATCTTTTTTTTCGTTCAGCCCAGAGGCTGCATGAAAAAAAAAGTTTACAATATATGCCCAACAAGGAGCAGCAAGGTACTGGTATGTTGCTGGACTTTGAGTGGTTATACCAGAATAATGCCTGCAGGTTTAGGTATCATCTTGGTATCATTCTTTTCAGCCAGCAGTCGGCTTTCATGTAAAAGCAATCCTAGCGGCTAATTAGCCTCTAGACTGCTTTTACAAGCAGTTGGAGGGAATGCCCCCCCCCCCCACTGTCTTCCATGTTTTTCTCTGGCTCTCCTGTCCCAACAGGGAACCTGAAAATGCAGCCGGTGATTCAGCCAGCTGACCATAGAGCTGATCAGAGACCAGAATGGCTCCAAACATCTCTATGGCCTAAGAAACCGGAAGCTACAAGCATTTCATGACTTAGATTTCGCCGGATGTAAACAGCGCCATTGGGAAATTGGGAAAGCATTTTATCACAACGATCTTGGTATGGTCAGATGCTTTGAGGGCAGAGGAGAGATCTAGGGTCTAATAGACCCCAATTTTTTCAAAAAAGAGTACCTGTCACTACCTATTGCTATCATAGGGGATATTTACATTCCCTGAGATAACAATAAAAATTATTAAAAAAATAAAAATGAAAGGAACTGTTTAAAAATAAGATAAAAAAGCAAAAAAATAATAAAGAAGAAAAAACAAAAACAAAACACCCCTGTCCCCCCCTGCTCTCGCGCAAAGGCGAACGCAAGCGTCGGTCTGGCGTCAAATGTAAACAGCAATTGCACCATGCATGTGAGGTATCACCGCGAAGGTGAGATCGAGGGCAGTAATTTTAGCAGTAGACCTCCTCTGTAAATCTAAAGTGGTAACCTGTAAAGGCTTTTAAAGGCTTTTAAAAATGTATTTAGTTTGTCGCCACTGCGCGTTTGTGCGCAATTTTAAAGCTATTTGCTGAGAGGCATGTCGAGTCCATGAAATATTTTATATTGTGACACAAGTTGCGGGAAAAAGACAAATTTTTATTTAAGTTGTCACTAAATGATATATTTCTCAAACATGTCATGGGAATATATGAATTTACACCCCAAAATAAATTCTGTTGCTTCTCCTGAGTACGGGGATACCACATGTGTGAGACTTTTTGGGAGCCTAGCCGTGTACGGGACCCCGAAAACCAAGCACCGCCTCTTCAGGCTTTCTAAGGGCGTAAATTTTTGATTTCACTCTTCACTGCCTATCACAGTTTCGGAGGCCATGGAATGCCCAGATGGCACAACCCCCCCCCCCCCCCCCCCCCGCCCAAATGACCCCATTTTGGAAAATAGACACCCAAAGCTATTTGCTGAGAGGTATAGTGAGTATTTTGCAGACCTCACTTTTTGTCACAAACTTGAAAATTGAGAAAAGAAAAAAATAATACATGTTTCTTGTCTTTCTTCATTTTCAAAAACAAATGAGAGCTGCAAAATACTCACCATGCCTCTCAGCAAATAGCTTGGGGTGTCTACTTTCCAAAATGGGGTCATTTTGGGGGGTTTTGTGCTATCTTGGCATTTTATGGCCTTCTAAACTGTAATAGGTAGTGAGGAGTGAAATCAAAAATTTACGCCCTTAGAAATCATAAAGGCGGTGATTGGATTTCGGGGCCCCATATGAAGCTAGGCTCCCAAAAAGTGCCACACATGTGGTATCCCCGTACTCAGGAGAATCAGCAGAATGTATTTTGGGGTGCAATTCCACATATGCCCATGGCCTGTGTGAGCAATATATCATTTAGTGACAACTTTGTGCAAAAAAAAAAAATTTGTCACTTTCCCGCAACTTGTGTCAAAATATAAAATATTCCATGGACTCAACATGCCTCTCAGCAAATAGCTTGGGGTGTCTACTTTCCAAAATGGGGTCATTTGGGGGGGTTTTGTGCCATCTGAGCATTTTATGGCCTTCAAAACTGTGATAGGTAGTGAGGAGTGAAATAAAAAATGTATGCCCTTAGAAATCCTGAAGGCGGTGCTTGGTTTTCGGGCCCTGTACACGGCTAGGCTCCCAAAAAGTCCCACACATGTGGTATCCCCATACTCAGGAGAAGCAGCTAAATGTATTTTGGGGTGCAATTCCACATATGCCCATGGCCTGTGTGAGCAATATATCATTTAGTGACAACTTTGTGCCAAAAAAAAACAATTTGTCACTTTCCCCGCAACTTGTGTCAAAAAATAAAATATTCCATGGACTCAACATGCCTCTCAGCAAATAGCTTGGGGTGTCTACTTTCCAAAATGGGGTCATTTGGGGGGTTTTGTGCCATCTGGGCATTTTATGGCCTTCAAAACTGTGATAGGTAGTGAGGAGTGAAATCAAAAATTTACGCCCTTAGAAATCCTGAAGACAGTGATTGGTTTTCGGGGCCCTGTACGCGGCTAGGCTCCCAAAAAGTCCCACACATGTGGTATCCCCATACTCAGGAGAAGCAGCTAAATCTATTTTTCCACATATGCCCATGGCCTGTGTGAGCAATATATCATTTAGTGACAACTTTTTGTAAATTTATTTATTTTTTTTGTCATTATTCAAACACTTGGGACAAAAAAAATAAATATTCAATGGGCTCAACATGCCTCTCAGCAATTTCCTTGGGGTGTCCACTTTCCAAAATGGGGTCATTTGGGGGGGGGGGGTTGTACTTCCCTGCCATTTTAGCACCTCAAGAAATGACATAGGCAGTCATAAACTAAAAGCTGTGTAAATTCCAGAAAATGTACCCTAGTTTGTAGACGCTATAACTTTTGCGCAAACCAATAAATATACGCTTATTGACATTTTTTTTACCAAAGACATGTGGCCGAATACATTTTGGCCTAAATGTATGACTAAAATTGAGTTTATTGGATTTTTTTATAACAAAAAGTAGAAAATATCATTTTTTTTTTAAATTTTCGGTCTTTTTCCGTTTATAGCGCAAAAAATAAAAATGACAGAGGTGATCAAATACCATCAAAAGAAAGCTCTATTTGTGGGAAGAAAAGGACGCAAATTTAGTTTGGGTACAGCATTGCATGAGCGCGCAATTAGCAGTTAAAGCGACGCAGTGCCAAATTGTAAAAAGTGCTCTGGTCATTAAGGGGGTAAATCCTTCCGGAGCTGAAGTGGTTAAGCAAAAAAAGGTTATATTAAGCCAGTGGTTCTCAACTCCTGTCCTCAGGACCCATCCATAGGCCAGGTTTCAGTGGCGGAATTACCAGGGTTGCAACAGTCGCACTTGCGACTGGGCCCTGGCATTCTGCCAGTGTGGGGGTGCTCCAAGACGTCGCACCTAACCCTGTACCTCCGGCTGGCATCTAACTATACAGGCGAGGGGGGCTGGAGGGGACAATCAGCAGCTATGTGATGTCTGCAGGATGTCCCTCTAGGCAGCACAGTTCACTTCCCGAGTGTCAGTGAGTACAATGGAGAGGGGAGGGGCTTCTGACCTGAGCAGGCACCAGAGTCAGTGCACAAGTTTGTCCCTCTGCTTGTACACTCTGAGTCTTGCTAATACATGCTCGGGTCAGAGGCCCCTCCCCTCTCCATTGTATTCACTGATACTTGGGAAGTGAACTGTGCTGCCTGGAGGAACATCACAAGGAAGCATGCTGTTTCTTCCATATGGGCTTCTCATGTAAGTTAAGCACAACACTGGCCCCCACCTGTCCCCTCTCACACTGGCCCCCCACCTGTCACCTCCAGAATTAGGAGTGAGGCATCTACCCAACTTCTTTCTGCTGGTGGATACAAGAACCTACATCTATAGATAAATATTTGGGCAGCACAGTGGTTTAGTGGATAGCACTTTCACCTAGCAGCAAAAAAGGTCAAGAACCTACATCTATAGATATATATTTGGGCAGCACAGTGGTTTAGTGGTTAGCACTTTCACCTAGCAGCAAAAAAGGTCACTGGTTCGAATCCTGCCTGTGACACCATCTGCACAGGTTTCCTCCAGGTACTCCGGTTTCCTCACACACTCTAAAAATATGCTGGTAGTTAAATTGGATCCAGTCTAAATTGGCCCTAATATGTATGAATGTGTGTTAGGGACCCACACAAACACCACCCCATGTTAAAAAAAAAATAATTTTCTTAATTTGCAAATAAATATAATCTCTTCCTCAGAGAACAGTGAGCAGGGCATGGTAGTGGGAAGAAATTAGCAGCAGTACAAGCAACTTCCTGTAAGGGCATGATGTCATTCCTGTGTGCTGACCACTGCTTTGGCAACCAGATATGCGACACGGGTACATACCTCCGCGCACACAGCAGTTGCACATCTCACATACACAGTGGTGGCGCATCTAGCGGCAGGTACCCAATTTTTAGGGAAATTAATAGTAAAGTAGATTTCCAGGACTGGACTAACAAATGTTTCTAGTAAAAGGCAACTGGTGTTTTCTATTAAACAAGGTCTAAATGGGTCATTGACCTGCATCACAGTTAAGCTTAGAATTTAATTTAGTTTAATTTTGCAAAGACACATTCCTTTCTTACTTTTGCTTGGGGATAGAGTGCAGAGGGATTAGAAGTCTTGTCAGTTTTTGGGAGATGTCTGCACCCCTGATAACTCCCAAATTTTGCCATTTTCTCCTTCAAATTTATTCACTTCCTGTCACATAGCCAAACAGGAAGTGAGGGTAAAACCCTACCAATGTCTTTCCTTGGGGACACACAGGTCAATCTAAATAGTTTCCCCATTAGGTAAATTGCACGCTAGCAGTGTGCTCTGTACACCCCAAATTATTAGGTATCTTGGACTTTGGGGTTTATTTACTAAAGGCAAATCCACTTTGCACTACAAGTGCACTTGGAAGTGCAGTTGCTGGAGATCCGAGGGGGACATGCAATTAAAATAAAACAGCATCTTTGCTTCTACATGATTGGATGATAAAATCACCAGTGCTATCCTTCAGATTTACAGCGAGTACACTTGTATTGCAGAGTAGATTACTTAGAACCCCCAAACATTATATATATTTTTTTAGCAGAGAATCTAGAGAATAAAATGGCGATTGTTGCAATATTTTTTATCACACAGTATTTGTGCAGCGGTGTTTTAAACGCAAATTTTTGGAAAAGTGACACTTTCATGAATTTTAAAAAATCCAAACAGTAAAGTTACCCCAATTTTTTGTATAATGTGAAAGATGATGTTACACCGAGTAAATAGATACCAAACATGTCACCCTTTATAATTGCACGCACTCGTGGAATGGTGACGAACTACGGTGCCTATGAATTTCCATAGGCGACGCTTTAAAAAATTTTTACGGTTACCAGGTTTGAGCTACAGAGGAGGTCTAATGCTAGAATTATTGCTCTCGCTCTGACAATCGCGGCAATACCTCACATGTGTGGTTTGAACACCGTTTACGTATGCGGGCGCGACTTCCGTATGCGTTTTCTTCGCTGCGCGAGCTCGCGGGGACAGGGGCACTTTAAAAATTTTTTTTTTTTTAATTTATTTTATTTATTTTTGTACTTTATAAATTGTGTTTAAAAATTTTTATTTTTTTTTTTTTACTTTTATTGCTGTCACAAGCAATGTAAACATCCCTTGTGACAGTAATAGGTGGTGACAGGTACTCTTTATGGAGGGATGGGGGGTCTAAAAGACCCCCCATCCCTCCTTTACACTTCAAAGTATTCAGATCGCCGAAAACGGCGATTCTGAATACTGTGTACTTTTTTAAATTCGGCGCCATTGGCAGCCGAGTAAACGGGAAGTGACGTCATGACGTCGCTTCCGCGTTTACAACGAGAAGGCTGGAACGAAGCCGCTCGCAGCTTCGTTCCAGCCCGCCCCCAGCCGCCGAAGGCAGCCGAATAGACACCGGGCCTCCCGATCGCACGGGAGGCCTGGTAACAGCGGCGGGAGGGGGGGGGATGTCCCCTCCCGCTCCTCCGGTATAACAGCCAAGCGGCTTTTAGCCGCATCGGTATTTATACACAGGTAGCCGATCGCCCGCTGTAAACAACGGTACCGGGATGATGCCTGCAGCTGCGGGCATCATCCCGGTATAACCCCGGAAAGCCGAGTACGCATATCTGCGTACGGTCGGCGGGAAGGGGTTAAAAAACCACAAATTACCCAATAATTTGGGGTGTACACAACAAAGTGCTAGAATGCAATTTGCCTAATGGGGACACTAGTTAGATTGACCTGTGTCCCCAAGGAAAGACATTGGTAGGGTTTTACCCTCACTTCCTGTTTGGTTGTGACGGAAAGTGAAGCCAATTTTCAGAAAAGGGACACAAAGCCCAACCTAAAAAAGACAAGCAGGGGTTCTAACACTCACTTGGTTTCCCTCAAATGCCCACAATTAGAATATGATTGTCTTGAGCCAGATTTTAGCTCAGTGCTCTAAATCAATTGTTCTCAACCCTGTCCTCAAGTACCCCCAACAGGCCATGTTTGCAGGTTTTCCTTCATCTTGCCAAGGTGCTTTAAATCACAGTCAATGGCTTGGCATTTTGTACAGATATTTTAGCTAAGATAAATTCCCAAAACATGTCCTGTCAGGGGTACTTGAGGACTGAGTTTGAGAACCACTGTACTAAAAATGGAAAAAATTGAATACTTACCGCTCTGTAATTTTCCTTTCCTGGTGACTATCCAAGGCAGCATATGCACAATCCATGCATATGCTACCATGAAGGCACCAGGAAAGTAGCTTTTAGACAAATCACCCCTTTTTTTGTTTGCCACATGCCAATCAACCTAGTTAAGCTACAGCTGGGAAATCTGTTGCATGAAAATTAAAAAACACATAAAACATAAAAATTTGCTACACATTTTATTAGTCAACAAAACAGGACTTGGAAAAGGGCAAGGAAAGCAGAAAACACATGTATGTTCATTTGAAACACTAACAGAATATAATTTTGAGGTCTGACCATTTTGCAAAGGAAATTAACAGGAGTACACCTACAAACAGACATCTATTAAGGATTTAAACATTAGTCACAACATCTTGAGGAAGATTTTGCAAAAAATGCAGCACAGACAATTAACCCCTGTTTTTAAACGCATACTGTTAGGCAGGTTAATTCGGTTGGTCGCAGGCTGGTTGGTAAGTTGAGCTTGGAAATTCTTTGGTTTTATTTTACATGCGTTTGCCCTTCCAGTGCTCCTAGCTGTGAAGACCAGTTATAGGTGGGGCGGTGACCCTTTTTTTGTATTGTTGACATATTGGTCAGGCAACGCA
The DNA here is from genome assembly GCF_042186555.1 of Aquarana catesbeiana. NCBI lineage: Eukaryota > Metazoa > Chordata > Amphibia > Anura > Ranidae > Aquarana > Aquarana catesbeiana. Next base: position 239,868,314 of record NC_133327.1, read on the forward strand.
CTGACACCTTTGCTGGCATTGTGCAATGTGCTGGGTGTTCAGTGTGCTCCTGCATCTTTAAGGAGGGTTGGGCTCCCTCCAGTCATCTACCCTTCACCTATCCATTAAAATACATGTGCTCCCATTGTGAAGACTCTTCAAAGTTAGAGTTAGGGTCTGCAGGATACAGGGTGCCTTGCCACGGCCTGCAGCTTATGCATGTATTTGCAAATGTGTGCAACTAAACCCCTGTTTTTAAATGCATACTGTTAGGCAGGTTAATTCGGTTGGTCGCAGGCTGGTTGGTAAATTGAGCTTGGAAATTCTTTGGTTTTATTTTACATGCGTTTGCCCTTCCAGTGCTCCTTGCTGTGAAGACCAGTTATAGGTGGGGGCAGTGACCCTTTTTTTGTAAAGTCAAAGTGAAACAACCTACAAACGACACACATTGACAACATCAAAAATATTTATGTGGAACCCCCCCCCCCCCCCCAAAAAAAAATACAATAAACCAAAGTAAAAAAAAGCTCTAAAACACATCTGTTTTGCAAAGACATAACAAACAAAATAAAAACAGAAAATACATGCGTTCCAAACTCTATAAGGACACCCAAATGTACTCTCTTGCTGGCCCCACACACAATCTTGCCTCTTTGCTGGGCAAGGTAAAAGAATGCTATCTGCAAGCTTTATATAACATACAGTAGGTTTGTGTGCTAATGATGCCATGAGCACACCCAGACCAACCCAAATGCATTTCACATACCAAAAGGCACAGGAAAAAAATCAAAGTCCCTGAGCATGCCCAGACCAACCCAAATGCAGCTTGCACAAAATAAGCCACCCCCCTGTCCAAAATTAAGCACATCATCCAGCATTCTACAAAATTACAGATGGGACAAACACCCCCCGGTCCAGGGGGGCAAACAAAGAGCCTAACATTGGCAAAAGTTAGACAACAAATACCATTGCCATCTATGGGAACTGACTTGTGAAGTTTGCTAGTCCCCACTTGGCTGGCTTATTTTCTAGTTATTGGCCTTAAAATGGGTATGGGGGCCCAGGGCCCACCCTGAGGGACAAATATCAATGTCACCAATTTGGACAACCCCAAAAACGAAACAAGGAAAAGTGCCTTTAAAAATGCAAAATTGCTGAAAAGCTAGTAACTGGGGGGGGGGGGCTTACTCTGCCTATAGTGGTGCATCTGTAGCATGTATCCAAAATGCTGCTTCAAAGATGTACAGCTTTAGAGAAATGTTACAAATCAACATTGCAGCTGCAAGATTTTAGCACAAAAAAAAAAAAAAAAATAGCCTGCCCCCCCCCCCCCCCCCCCAATACATAAAAGGTCATTTGGGTCTGTTAAGGCTTAAAGTGAAAACCCCCATGTGAAAAATTCCACCCCAAATGAAAAAAATATTGTGCCCCTCCCAAACACTAACAAACCCCTAGCCAAACACACAGCAAGCCAGATCATGAAACGGGGGTGGATGCTGGGGACAGGAGGGGCTTGGGCACCCCAGTCAACCACCTTGTTCCCATATTTAGGGGGACAAGGGCCTCTTCCACACAACCCTAGGCTGGTGTTGTGAGGGGCTGCAGACAGGGGGCTTTACGGAATGTGGAAAGCCCCTTTAAACTAGTGGGTACAAGGTGCTTTGTGGTTGGTATTGGGCTGAGCCCAACATGCCCCAAAGACAGCCACCTATGTTGAGTGCATTTGGCCTTGTATGGTTCAGGGGGGGTTGGGCGATCGCTCTTCTCGTCCCTTTCCTAGCTGGCCCTGTTGTATACTCTGAAAAAGGATGTGGTTTGGATTGGCGGAGGCAGCTCACAGCCTTTGGAGAATGGAGTGGAGTGTGGAGTTCCCCTTTAAAAAGAAAAGCTAGCCCATGGAAATTCAAGGGGTTAGAGGGGGAGACAAGAGCATTGTAGAATGGAGTGTGGAGTTCCCCTTTAAAAGCAAAAGCTAGCCCATGGAAATCCAAGGAGTTAGAGGGGGGAGACAAGAGCATTGGAGAATGAAGTGTGGAGTTCCCCTTTAAAAGCAAAAGCTAGCCCAAAGAAATCATATGCATTAGATGGGGAAGGTTAAATGCCCTTTTAGGAGAAGCTAGAGGAGCGAGAGTGTTTTTACATAATTTTAACAAGGTGCATGTCACATGTTGGCAGCATAACATGCTAACATTGCCTGTGTGCAAATCGCCTTAAAAAAATACATACAGGTGAACCAGCGTAAAAAAAAAAAAAAAGTGTCAAGTTTAGAGGTGTGCCTGTTCAACCCACGCAATTGCATTTATGTTGCTTGACATTTACTAAGATTTTGGCCGCGCAGTGAACAGACACATTTGAAGAAGCGCAAGAGCCCCTTGCGCAGTGCTTACATTGATCTCACGCAGTTCTAAACGTACTTGCAGGCATAGCAGGCTTGCTCTGAAAAAGATACTTTCTCATTTTATTATGGGCATATTTGTTACTTGGGCAGTTGTTACTAAACTCCCTCACATCACCTCACATCACCCCATAATATTGGCACCTTCATCTTCTGTTAATATTGAATTGAAGTTGCCGTGCGCCATGTCCATAGTGATGCACAGATTGCATTCTCCCGTGCGCCGAGATCGCTATAGTAAATGTGGGATTCGCTATCTGTTCTTGGAGCACCATTTCATAAATATGAAAATGTGCTTTGCGCCTCGCCATGCGCCTCTACTGATGGCGTGTGATTTTCGTAAATCAGCCCTAATGTGCTGCTAATATGAGGTTAAATTTCTTAGTAGCAAAATATTACAATGAGCAGTGTATACCTAACCCAAGATTTGTGTTTTGTATATGTATTTGGTTCTGCCTTATTCCATTACACATCTACCACACAAGGTCTGTCTGACTGGATACAATAGATTACAATAGCAATCTTTATTGACATGTAGGGATGAGATTCAGAAATTGGGAGAATGCTGGAATTTAAAGAAAACACAGCCTGTTTGAGTTCCGTGGACATGCCAAACTAATGCAGCAATTTACCCACTTCAATGAATTGTAATGATAATGCATTCACAGGACATTTGAGCTTTGATCAACTTGCTTAAAAAAGCCAATAATAGGGGTATAGTATGTAGAGGGGGGGGGATATGGGGAGCACCTTTGCAGGAAAAGGATAAGGAAAGATGTCAAACTACATAGGGAAAAATTAGGGTCAGTTGGAAAACTGCACTTTAATTCTGATTGCTAGCTCAATGGGCAATCAACCTCTTTCCTACTTATTTTACATTATTATAAGTTCCTTGAGGGGGGCATAAACTGAATGTACTATAATATACAGTGGGGACGGAAAGTATTCAGACCCCCTTAAATTTTTCACTCTTTGTTATATTGCAGCCATTTGCCAAAATCATTTAAGTTCATTTTCCTCATTAATGTACACACAGCACCCCATATTGACAGAAAAACACAGAATTGTTGACATTTTTGCAGATTTATTAAAAAAGAAAAACTGAAATATCACATGGTCCTAAGTTTTCAGACCCTTTGCTCAGTATTTAGTAGAAGCACCCTTTTGATCTAATACAGCCATGAGTCTTTTTGGAAAAGATGCAACAAGTTTTTCATACCTGGGATTTGGGGATCCTCTGCCATTCCTCCTTGCAGATCCTCTCCAGTATTGTCAGGTTGGATGGTAAACATTGGTGGACAGCCATTTTTAGGTCTCTCCAGAGATGCTCAATTGGGTTTAAGTCGGGGCTCTGGCTGGGCCATTCAAGAACAGTCATGGAGTTGCTGCAAAGCCACTCCTTTGTTATTTTAGCTGTGTGCTTAGGGTCATTGTCTTGTTGGAAGGTAAACCTTCGGCCCAGTCTGAGATCCTGAGCACTCTGGAGAAGGTTTTCGTCCAGGATGTCCCTGTTCTTGGCATTTATCTTTCCCTCGATTGCAACCAGTCGTCCTGTCCCTGCAGCTGAAAAACACCCCCACAGCATGATGCTGCCACCACCATGCTTCACTGTTGGGACTGTATTGGACAGGTGATGAGCAGTGCCTGGTTTTCTCCACACATACCGCTTAGAATTAAGGCCAAAAAGTTCTATCTTGGTCTCATCAGACCAGAGAATCTTATTTCTCACCATCTTGGAGTCCTTCAGGTGTTTTTTTAGCAAACTCCATGCGGGCTTTCATGTGTCTTGCACTGAGGAGAGGCTTCCGTCGGGCCAGTCTGCCATAAAGCCCCGACTGGTGGAGGGCTGCAGTGATGGTTGACTTTCTACAACTTTCTCCCATCTCCCGACTGCATCTTTGGAGCTCAGCCACAATGATCTTTGGGTTCTTCTTTACCTCTCTCACCAAGGCTCTTCTCCCCCGATAGCTCAGTTTGGCCAGAGGGCAGCTCTAGGAAGGGCTCTGGTCATCCCAAACGTTCCATTTAAGGATTATGGAGGCCACTGTGCTCTTAGGAACCTCAAGTGCAGCAGAAATGTTTTTGTAACCTTGGCCAGACCTTGCCACAATTCTGTCTCTGAGCTCTTCAGGCAGTTCCTTTGACCTCATGATTCTCATTTGCTCTGACATGCACTGTGAGCTGTAAGGTCTTATATAGACAGGTGTGTGGCTTTCCTAATCAAGTCCAATCAGTATAATCAAACACAGCTGGACTCAAATGAAGGTGTAGAACCCTCTCAAGGATGATCAGAAGAAATGGACAGCACCTGAGTAAATATATGAGTGTCCCAGCAAAGGGTCTGAATACTTAGGACCATGTGATATTTTAGTTTTTCTTTTTTAATAAATCTGCAAAAATGTCAACAATTCTGTGTTTTTCTGTCAATATGGGGTGCTGTGTGTACATTAATGGGGAAAAATATGAACTTAAATGATTTTAGCAAATGTCTGTGTCAAGTCACCTAGAGGTTGGGTGACAGATGCACACCGTTGGGATCGGGAGTGCACCACAAGGCAGTGGACCCTACGGCTGACTGCTGCGGATGGGAGTCCGGGTGGTAAGGAAGGCAGGGCCGCTGGGACACCAACACTGATCCCACCAGGGTTAGAGCGTAGGATTCCCTGGGGCGCGGAGTCTAAGAGCCAGCAGGTGTTCACCAGAGCCTCTAGAGGTGAGGATGGACTGGGCTGCAACTGGCTCCAGGTCGCGACCCCCAGGTTCCCCCAGCTCACACCCACAGTAGGCAACAGGAGGATAGGGATAGTAAAGGAATAAGCCAAGGTCAGGGCCACAAGCAGACAAGGACAACAGAGTTCACGCCAAGGTTCAGGGTCACAGGCAAACAGGAATAGTCGGGGACACGCCAGAGGTCAGGGTCACGAGCAGACAGGAATAGTAGAGAACACGCCAAGGTCGGTAACAGAAACAAACGTAGAGCACACGGCAGGCAGGAACAGGAAGCCAAACACACAAAGGTTGATCAGCAGGGCTGGCCTGCAGTGCAGAGGTTAATATAGAGTTCTCTGATAGGAGCTGGGGTGGAGCCGTGCTAGAGGAGAGTAAATAAAAGCAGTCAGGTGAGAGTCAGCTGGTCTTTAGAGATGAACACATGGAAACAGGTAAGCTGATAGACAACACTATTGCATAACCATGACAGTACCCCCCCCTCTTACGAGGCCTCCCCCTTCCCCGCTTGGGACCAGGTTTAGAGGGGAACTTCAAATGAAACTTCCTCTACAGACGAGGTGCAAAGACCTCAGAAGCCTTGACCCACGACCTCTCCTCAGGACCAAACCCCTTCCAATGCACGAGGTACTGGAGAATGCCTCTACAGAGTCGGGAATCCAAAATTTGGCTAACCTCGTACTCCTGATCATCCTCAGAGACCTGCACTGTGGTAGAAAGAGGACGAGAGAACTTATTGAGGACTAAAGGCTTCAGAAGGGCAACATGGAAGGAGTTAGAGATTTTGAGGCTTTTGGGAATCTGGAGCTTGAAACAAACCGGATTCAGTTTGGAAGTTATGGTGTATGGACCAATGAATCTTGGGGCAAATTTGAGAGAAGGAACCCGGAGTTTGATGTTCCTGGTGGAGAGCCAGACTTTGTCTCCTGGCTGAAGAGAAGGCGGCTTACGCCTGTGACGGTCAGCAAAATTCTTGAATTTGTTGGCAGCTTTCTGGAGGGAATCATGAACGTCAGCCCACATGGAATTGAATGATTCCTGAACAGTAGCCAAGGCTGGAATGTCGGAAGAACAGGTCATAGGAAGAGGGAGTTGAGGATGTTTTCCATAAACAGTGATAAAGGGTGTTTTCTGAGAACTGACGTTGACATGATTATTGTGGGAGAACTCTGCCCAAGGGATTAGTGATGCCCAATCATCGTGATGACATGAGACCAAGGTACGGAGAAAGACCTCCAACTCCTGATTAACCCTCTCAGTCTGGCCATTGGATTGGGGATGGTAAGAAGAGGTAAAATCCAAGGTAATGTTGAGGGATTTGCAAAAGGCTCTCCAAAAACGGGACGTAAATTGAACACCCCTGTCCGAAACGACATGGGAAGGAACACCATGAAGGCGGAAAATCTCTCGTACAAAAATGGGAACCAAGGCAGAGGCAGAAGGGAGACCAGGAAGAGGAACAAAATTAGCCATCTTGGAGAACCGATCGATTACCACCCAAATGGCTGTATTATTCTCCGACAGTGGAAGATCGGTGATAAAATCCATGGCAATGTGAGACCAGGGCTCCTTAGGAATGGGCAAGGGCATAAGAAGACCAGCAGGGGCTTGTGTGGAAGATTTAGACTGAGCACAGACATGATAAGCCTTAACATAATCTTTAACATGCGAGCGGAGGTTAGGCCACCAGTAGAGACGACTGATGAGCAGGAAGGATCGGAGGAACCCAGCATGACCTGCCACCTTGGAATCATGTCCCCAACAAAGGATCTTAGCTCTTAGCTCCGTGGGAACAAAGGTCTTGCCAGGAGGAATTTTTGATTCCAGGTGGTAGAATGGGCAACAATGCATGAGGTTGGAATGATCGGCTCAGGATCAGGGGTGGACTCCTCGTCCAAAGTGTCAAATGACCTAAAGAGCGCATCAGCCCAACCGTTGCTGGAACCAGGTTTGTACGTAATCGTGAATTTAAAACGAGAAAAGAAGAGGCTCCACCTGGCCTGTCTGGGGTTCAGACGTTTAGCATTCTGAAGGTATTGTAGATTCTTGTGATCAGTAAAGATCGTAATGGAGTGAGGGGAACCCTCCAAGAGATGACGCCACTCTTCCAACACCAATTTAATTGCGAGAAGTTCCCGATCACCAATGCCATAATTTCTCTCTGCCTGAGAAAATTTTTTGGAGAAGAATGCACATGGTTGACGTCTCTTCTCAAAGAACTGAAGAAGCACAGCTCCCACCCCCATCGAAGAAGCGTCTACTTCAATAAAAAATGGGTCCTCAGGATTTGGTCTCCTCAAGAGAGGTCCAGAAACAAAGGCCTGTTTCAGATCGTGAAAGGCAGAGACAGCCTCGGGAGGCCAGTCTTTGGCATTCGCACCCTTCTTGGTTAAAGCGATAATAGGCACGGCAATGGAAGAGTAATTCCATATGAACTGCCTATAATAATTTGTGAAGCCAAGAAAGCGCTGTGTGGCCTTAAGGCTAGCAGGAAGGGGCCAGTTGGTAATGGCCGAGACCTTTCCAGGATCAATGCGAAGACCCAAACTAGAAACAAAACATCCCAGAAACAGGACCTCAGGACATTCAAAGGAACACTTCTCCAGCTTGGCATAGAGATTATTCTCTCTAAGGCGCTGAAGTACGGTGCGGACATGGTTCCTGTGAGCAAGCAGATTTTCAGAAAAGATGAGAATGTCATCCAGATAGATGACATCAAACTGGTATAGTAAATCCCTGAAGATTTCATTGACAAAGTTCTGGAACACAGCTGGAGCATTACACAAACCAAAAGGCATAACCAGGTATTCGTAATGCCCGTCCCTAGTGTTAAACGCAGTCTTCCATTCGTCACCTTCCCGTATTCTAATGAGATTGCATGCACCTCTGAGATCCAACTTGGTGAAAATGGAAGCCCCCTTCAACCTGTCAAATAGCTCAGATATTAGAGGTAAGGGGTATCGGTTTTTGATAGTCACTGCATTTAACCCTCGATAGTCGATGCAGGGTCTGAGGGTACCATTCTTTTTAGCAACGAAAAAGAACCCTGCTCCTGCAGGCGACAAGGATTTCCGGATGAAACCTCTCTCCAAATTCTCGGCGACATACTCAGACATGGCCTGGGTCTCTAGAATGGACAGAGGGTAGGTACGACCCCTGGGTAGAATTGCTCCAGGGACAAGGTCAATGGCACAGTCAAAAGATCTGTGGGGAGGAAGCACCTCAGCAGACTTCTTACAGAACACATCCCGGTAATCGCTGTATGCCGAGGGAAGATCAGACGATACGGATGTGGTAGCAATGGGAAGTCTCTCCTTGGGGACCACCTTGAGAAGACAGGACGAGAAACACGAAGGGCCCCAAGCCAGGATCTGCCCAGAGACCCAGTCCACATGTGGAGAGTGGAGCTGTAGCCAAGGAAGGCCTAATACAATGGGGGTAGAGGCCTTGGGTAGAATGAGGAAGGAAATCCACTCCTGGTGGAGTATCCCTACCGACATCCTAATAGGTAGCGTTTGGAAACGGATAGGGCCCCCTGGGAGCACAGTGCCATCAATAGCCGAGACTACCAGTGGTGTAGTGAGGGGAGAAAGGGTAAGCTTCATAGAAGAAGCAGTTCTCCAATCCATAAAATTGCCGGCAGCCCCGGGGTCCAGATATGCTAGGACCGATTGGGGAGAAGGGCCTACATGGAGGAACACCGGAAGAAGAAGACGAGAAGGTGATGTTTCTGGGTCCAATACTCCACCTTCTAAATGTATTAGACCCGAGCGTTTCCCGGACGAAGTGAGCAGGAGTCACGAAAATGACCCTTGTCCCCACAATAAAGACACAAGCCCAGAGTTCTGCGTCTAGCACGTTCTTCGGGGGTTAGTCTGGTCCGGCCCAGCTGCATAGGTTCCTCAGCAAGCAGAGGATGCTCCATAGGGTGACGGGAGAAGAGTTCTGGCTGACTAGGACCTAGGAGGTGCTGACGTCTTTTTTTTCTAGGGACCTCTCCTGGAAACGAATGTCAATCTGATTGCACAAGGAAATTACATCGTCCAGACCGGCGGGGATGGCTCTTCCTGCTAATTCGTCCTTCACTCGGTCAGAGAGGCCATGTAAAAAGGTTGCGACCAGGGCCTCATTGTTCCAGCTCAATTCAGCTGAGAGGATATGGAACTGAAGCGCATATTGTCCCACTGAACAAGATTCTTGGCGAAGGCGTAAAAGGGCACTAGCCGCTGAAGAAGCCCGAGCTGGCTCCTCGAAGATGTTACGAAAAAGCTTCAAGAAGTCGGACAGGCTGGAAACCACCAGGTCATTCTTCTCCCACAGGGGGGCAGCCCAAGCTAAAGCTTCACCAGAGAGGAGGGAAATTATATAGGCTACCTTAGCCCGATCAGACTGTATAAGTTTTGGGGCTGGAGCTCAAAATGAATGGTGCATTGGCTGAGGAAGTCCCTGCAGGCCTTGGAGTCCCCAGAAAAACGGGACGGAGCTGGCAGTGAATATGAATGTGTGACTGCGACTAGTGCGATACGTGCAGCTGCTTGAGGCTGCAGGTTCGGGTTTCCCAAGGAGGTCTGGAGCTGCTCGAAGCGGGAAGCCAGATCCTTAAGAAATCGCATCACCTGAGTCTGATTAGATTCCTGGGCCTCGAGTCTGCGAACTATGCCCTGCAATGGATCGGCTGCAGGAAGCGACACGTCAGCCGGGTCCATGGCTGCTCAAACTGTCAGGTCACCTAGAGGTTGGGTGACAGATGCACATCGTTGGGATCGGGAGTGCACCACAAGGCAGTGGACCCTACATCTGACTGCTGCGGATGGGAGTCCGGGTGGTAAGGAAGGCGGGGTCGCTGGGACACCATCACAGATCCCACCGGGGTTAGAGCGTAGGATTCCCTGGGGCGCGGAGTCTAAGAGCCAGCAGGTGTTCACCAGAGCCTCTAGAGGTGAGGATGGACTGGGCTGCAACTGGCTCCAGGTCGTGACCCCCAGGGTCCCCCAGCTCACACCCACAGTAGGCAACAGGAGGATAGGGATAGTAAAGGAATAAGCCAAGGTCAGGGCCACAAGCAGACAAGGACAACAGAGTTCACGCCAAGGTTCAGGGTCACAGGCAAACAGTGATAGTCGGGGACACGCCAGAGGTCGGTAACAGAAACAAATGTAGAGCACACGGCAGGCAGGAACAAGAAGCCAAACACACAAAGGTTGATCAGCAGGGCTGGCCTGCAGTGCAGAGGTTAATATAGAGTTCTCTGATAGGAGCTGGGGTGGAGCCGTGCTAGAGGAGAGTAAATAAAAGCAGTCAGGTGAGAGTCAGCTGGTCTTTAGAGATGAACACATGGAAACGGGTAAGCTGATAGACAACACTATTGCATAACCATGACAGTCTGCAATATAACAAAGAGTGAAAAATTTAAGGAGGTCTGAATACTTTCTGTCCCCATTGTATATATGGGTGGGTCCTTGTCTCTCCTTGTCCAAGGAAGACGTACCAAGGCAGCAACACCTGAAAGAGAACACCAATGCAAATGCATCCTATCCTTTAATAACATGGTGCAATATGTACATACGTGATTAAATTGTTTTCAGCCGAGAATGCACCCCCTTTCCTAATCAAATATAAACTTCATTAGGGTTTCATCAATTAACAGTCCTGATGCATGGATAAGTCCATTATTCAAAGAGAGGTAAGAATTTGCCCCTTTCCCACAGCCTATTCTACCTAACTAACTACATATCCAGTGTCCATGACGTGTCACAGTCCATCAATTTCACTCGGCGTGGACAATACTTCCCAGCAGTTTCCTTTCTTCTTTAGGGACAACTTTGGGGACAAGAGGCACAGATGCATTCAGACAACAAACAGCCAGGCCATGGTGCAAAAGACCGCACTTTGGGACATAGGTCCCCTTGCAAGGATGACCTCATTTTGTCCATATGACAGCCAGTGATTAAGAAGGTTTTCTTCATCATTTGAGGAACAGCAGTCTGCAGAAGATCGCAGGTCACTTTTCAGGGTGAAACACCCCAACAACTTCCATCACTAGCCAACGTGGCTCAGGTGGGCACTTCCTGTATCTGCCGTTAGCATTCAGTCCAGCACAATCCTAGCAGCACAGCCCTCTGGAATGTTCTCCACTAGCAACAACTTGAATGTGACTGTGAAGTGGCTCTCAGCATAGCGTCCTTAACATCACACAACACACATTTGTAATCCACAAGGTAAAGGATATAAATTCACCAGCATACCTGGGATTTGGCAGTGTTACATCTTCTCCTTTGGTATTTACGGTGACAACATAGTGTTTAGCGTCCTTCTTGTCTGGCCTACAGAAGATTACGCTGTCCAGATTAAGCTTACGGCCGTAGCCCCAGGTGTGTAGCAAGGAGGTATATCTTTCGGCCACCTTGGGTGACAGTTTCAGAAAGTCTGTCTGGAGAGGGATCCGGAGGAAACTGCGCACAGCTTCATGCACCCATTGGGTTTCTTTCCAGGTGAGCGGGTATGTAGGGGTATAGGTACCCGTATTCCTCTACCACCTTCTTTATTATGATCCGCTGTACCTTGGACAGCCGAGGCAGGGTCTTAGGGTCTCCATATCCAGGTAGGACACATGCTTTTGGAGCACGCTGAACCGAGCACCCAGCAACCACATCCGGCTTAGGATCTGGCTTGACTACAGGCATTGGCGTAATAGGGCGAACTTTGGGGACCCATTGAGCCCAACGATCCTCCTTAAAGGATCTAGTGATACTTATCAGCAAAGCTGCATTGGCAGACAGCTTCATTTTCACGTTGGCGGTAGCAACAGAGGGAACTTCACCTTTCTGCACATCACTCATTTGCTCCTCCTCACTGTCACTCCACCTCCCGGTGCACGACAATGTATAGGAAAATAGCTCAAATAGACCGTCAGATGGAATATCTGAATCTGTAGTGGTAGAACACTATTCGGCCAGGATATAGTTGCACTTGGCGCTTGCTTGGCACAACTGTGTTATTTCCCCTTACGGCCACAGGCATCACTTCCCCTACAGGCACACTGCTTTCACTCCTCGTTGGCTTACCCAGCTCCAGTACTCTTTTCCCCAGTGGCTCAGACATTAGGACTAGCAGTTGGGCCCAACCTCGGCCTTGACAGGAGACCGATGCGCTGGGTCATGAGAGTCATTGAGGCAGGGGTGGCAGCACTTCCTTATCCTCCTCTGCAGAGTGGGAACTCCTCCCCCTGCCAATGGATTGGTGCAGACACTCTCTGGAAACTTTCACGCCCGCCTTCTTAATGCTGTGGCATGCCAAAACTGTAATGGAGTCCATTTTGGAGTTTTAACCCTCACAGTGCTGGCGGGACGTGTCTGATCCCTTCCTATGAGCAATGAGACTGGTTGGTTCCTCACCACGTTGTTAGCATGCACAATAACACAGTCTATGAGAAGTACAGATGTTACTTGCCCCACGTTGGGCGCCAAATGATACCCGTAGAAGTAGCCGATGCTCCAAGCGCGTAGCCTGTCTGTCCATCTCCTTTCATTGTTTCCATTTTTTTTAAAGGCAGCCGTAAGAGCTCCGCCCACCCAGCCACATCACTTTTTCACAGTGTTCTGTGAATGGAAAACTACTAGTTTTAGACTAAAACTTTGGGAAAAAATCATATAATGATTGATAATTTTGGCTAATGCATATAAGCAGTGCTGTGTCTTGGCTTAGGCCGACAAGGCACAAAAGCCGCCCCCCCCGCATACAAAAAAGCCCCAACCCGTTTTCCCAAGTCCCGGTTCCTAAGGCCGCCTCCCACACAAATATAGCCCCGGCGGCCAGCTTGATGTAGTGCGGCACTTGTAAATATTGTGAGATGGACAGGGGGACTGTGGGATGGACAGGGGCCGCCCCCCGCATACAAAAAAGCCCCAACCCGTTTTCCCAAGTCCCGGTTCTTACGGCCGCCTCCCGCACAAATATGGCCCCGGCGGCCAGCTTGATGTAGCGCGGCACTTGTAAATATTGTGGGCATATGTGGGCGTATATGGAGCGTGCTTGGCCATGGGGAGGGGGTGGGGCGGCAGCGACGATGACTCACACCCCCATAAGCAGCCGGTGATTGGCCAGGCCAGCTGAATGTAATCTGACTGGCGGAGCTCAATGCTCTGACCACTCTCCTCCTTGACAGGAAGGGGTGGTCCATATTTTAATTAGGGTGTGCATGAGTTTAGTTAGGCCTAGGGCAGCACAAAACCTAAATACACCACTGCATGTAAGTGATACTTGGCATCAACTCATTTTCACTAATGCTACTCACACATGGTAATTTTGGCCATTTAATATTGCCATCCCACCAAATGGATAAATACAACCGAAACCTGAGAGTTTTATCCATTTGGTTGCTTTACCAATTCTAAGCTAGCTGAAAGTTTAAAAAAACGGCTGGGAATTGCCATTTGGCAATAGGAAGTGTACATGCTATTGTACATACTGTTCAACTGTACATCTATCTAGGATACACTAAAGGTAGGTACACACTGTCAGTTTTTTTTTGATCATTCAGCCACTGAGCTGAACAAAAAAAAGCTAAAGCCGTCCATAGATATTCGAATCTCAGCTGGTTCAGCAGGGACGAGCCAAAATTCGAACCATGTATGGGCGGACTGAACCTACCCAAGTTGATCGATCAATCTACTTGGGTACAACCAGCCTGTCTGATTTTAAATGCAATTATTGCTAACACAATCGCCCCACAGGAGGGATTCCCCCCATCAACGTTGACTGTGTTGATGGGGGAATCAAGCGATTTTCTTTCCTGCAATCGCTTGATCTATGGCCAGCTTAAGATTCCTGTAATCACACAAGTGAGGTGGATGTAGAAATCCCCCACACCGGGACACTGATCAGCGCTGTAGTAGATTGGCATCAGGCAGTTGGTCGAGCAAGGTTTTCCAGCAGTCCTGATTGGCTTCTGTTGAACTGGGAAGGCTACACACAGATTGAAATTCAGCCGGTCCCTGCTGACCTGGCCAAATTTCGATCCGTGTTTACTGAGCTTTACCTTTTCCACAAATGGCAAGCACTCAGCGCTACCCTATTTTGAGGGGACAGCAAATGTACACTGTTATACAAGCTGTACACTCACTACTATACATTGTAGCAAAGTGTCATTTCTTCAGTGTTGTCACATGAAAAGAAAGAATAAAATATTTACAAAAATGTGAGGGGTGTACTCACTTTTGTGAGATACTGTACATTTCAGTTATCGGGGGTGAGTGCACATTCACACGTCACACACAACCACCATGGACATATACATTTTTACATATAAACACATACGCATGCACATACACAAACTAGTAATAAGGAGAGCCAGCAAAACTGTAATCCTTGAAGTGTCGTTTATTGGTACAACAGAGTGACAATAAAACAATAAACTGACGCGTTTCGGCAATAGCCTTAATCGTCAGATTTATTGTTTTATTGTCACTCTGTTGTACCAATAAACGACACTTCAAGGATTACAGTTTTGCCGGCTCTCCTTATTACTGTTGCATTGGAGTGTGTTGGGACACATCGAGCCTCGGCACCTGTGAGGGGACCTGGTGTATGGATTGAGTTGTCCCTGCAGAGAGCGCTGTTACCTTTCTTCTTTTACATACAAAAACTAGAATAAGTTATGTAAGAAAAGATTGTTTTATGTTAAGTAAGATGGGATAAGATAGGTTTGTGTAAGATAAGTTAGTATAGTAAGGCAGCCCATAGTTGAGTCTGTTTTGTTCAATCAACCAGTAGGCTGAACAAAAAAACCTAACTCGATTCCCCCATCCACACATTCAGGGTGAAATCCTCCCTGCTGAACTTTTGTATTCTGACAGCAAGGAGACTTCAAAATACACTGATCAGCTATAGCCTGCAGCGCTGATTGAGTGGGGAAATACAACAGGGCAGTTGTACAGAAGTCGATCGTTAGATTGACTACTGTACAACCTCCCTGCCCATACATGGATCAAAAATGTACAAAATAGTTAAAAACTTGAAAAATGTAAAAAAACGAATTAGATTTAAGTTGGTTTAGTGTTATGCCACGTACACACGAGTTGAATTTCTGACAGAAAGAGTCCGATGGGAGCTTTTCATCATATATTCTGACCGTGTGTATGCCCCATCGGACTTTTTCTGTCGAAAATTCAGACGGACTTAGATAGAGAACATGTTCTATATTTTTCCGATGGTACAAATTACTATCGAAAAAAAAAGCTTGTCTGTATGCTGTTCCGGCGCACCAAAAACAGCGCGTGCTCTGAAGCAAGTACGAGACCGAAGCTATTGGCTACTGGCTATTGAACTTCCGTTTTCTAGTCCCGTTGTACGTGTTGTACGTTACCACGTTCTGGACGGTCGGAATTTGGTGTGACCGTGTGTATGCAAGACAGCTTGAGTGGAATTCCGTCCGAACTCTGTCGTAAAAACCTTCAGAGTTTATTCCAACGGCAAAACCGGTCGTGTGTACAGGGCATTAGGTATAGTTACTAAATTTCAAAGTAAGTTAAAAATGTGAAAAACATTTAAAAAAATGTGAAGTAATTATAGTTTAACTTGTGTAAGTTCACCTTCATGAGCTAGGTGAGAGTGAGGTTCTGTGACTGAAGGGGTGAGGTAAATGGGAGGAATGCACTGTAAAAGAGGAATGGGGTAGGTGAGAGCAAGGCACAGTGACTGGGGTTTTAGGTGAGTAAGAGGCATTGTGACGAGGGGTTAAGGTAAATGAGAGGAAGGTGCTGTTTTAGGGGAATGAGGTAGGTAGGAGGTACTGTAGGAAAAGGGGTTGAGATGGCAAGGAAAGGATGAGGGATGTGCTGTGAGTAGGAGGTGTGGTAGCTGAGTAGGTATGCATTGTGACCTTTAGGTGGCCAGGAGATGTGGGGTGAAATCAGTAGGAGGTGCTGCGGGTAGCAGGGCTGATGAAATGGTTGGTGAAGTGGTCAGAGAGTGATGCACTCTTACCAAGGGTTAGGTGAGTGAGAGGGATGGGACTGGCCTGTAATGTTTTCTTCAGGCACTCAATCCAGATGCTCACCTGTCTCTAACGTTCCCAGCGCAAGCAATTTGAAACTGGCATTTTTTTCTCCTCCTATCTAGTCTCACTCCTGCTGCCATCCACTTCTGAGACACAACCACAGGAACATGATCAGCACCTGGGTTATAGCAGCTCCTATATCCGGACATAAAAGGCCCAATCTATTCTGTACTCCATTACATGAGTGCCCCACTGAGGATCCCCTCTCTTAGGAATGGCATATCACAGGTGCAAGGGAACTAGGACAAAAGGGAACAATAACATGCACTATAAAGAAGGCCTACAGAAAACCCAAAACACCGCTAGGGGTGATAGCTGTTCCCTTGTCCTGGAGCAGCGTCCTATTGGGACAATGCTCCCCTCTTTTGACTTTAGCTCCCTCTCAGGCATACACCTCATTTAAGGATTCTGTTGATAGCTTTAGAAGCCCACCTAAAAGACTCCTTCACTCTTGCAGGTTCAGCTATTGATGCTATGTCATTTTGCAAGAACTTTGCTTACTGGAAAAGCCCAATCAATAGACACCAGGTTGCAAATGATAGAGGTACTGTATATCTGACCCTGGTTTTCCTACCTTACTCAAAGCAAGAAAATCTAATTCCTGTAAGATTTCCCATCACACATGGAAGGTTTATTTTGCCTGGTGCAAGGACAGCTGATCCCCAGAGAATACTCCATCACTCATATCTTGGCATTTCTTCAGTCTGGTTTGACCAGCTTCTGGCCCTGAGTACCCTCAAGGGCAAGGTTTCTGCCTTATCCATTCTCTTTCAAAAACTCTCACCTCATAATCACTAATTAGGACTTTTCTTTAGGAAGTTGCTCACATAACACAAATGGTGTAAAACAGTGTGCAGAAGGTTCATTCAGAATTTTTAGTATTAGACCCCTTTCAACTGGGGCGTAATTCAGGTGCTTTTGGGCTAAAAATAGCACCTGTAAAGCATCTGAAAAACACCTCCCCTGCAGCCCCAGTGTGAAAGCCTCAGTGCTTTCACACTGGGGGCGGTGCTCTTCCAGGGCGCTAGAAAAAGTCCTGCAAGCAGCATCTTTTGGGCAGTACGGGAGCGGTATATACACCGCTCCTCCACAGCCCCTGCCATTGGAATCAATGGTCACCGCTGTCGAATCACCTGGAAAGTGCTTCGGCAGCAGCGGTTTGCGGGCGCTTTTAACCCTTTATTCAGCCGCTAGCCCCCCTTCACACAGCACACGGGAACAGAGTGGAGGCTGTTTATCAGCTAGACGCCCCCCCCCCCAATTACCACTTTCCTTTTGGTGTCAGGAAAACATGTCAGAAGTGACTCATGCTTATAGCAGCAGACAGAAATGACACTTAGGTTTCTTTCACACTGGGGCAGTGGGTCCATTAGCGGTAAAGCGGCACTAGCTTTAGCGGCGCTTTACCTCTGTTTAAACGGTGCTTTTTGGCCACTAGCGGGGAACTATTAACCCCCAAGAAGGGGTTAAGAAGGGGTTAAAAGCGCCCGTGTTGCAGCGCTTCCGAATCGCTTTTCAGGCGTTTTGGAAGCGCTGCCCATGCATTCCAATGGGCAGGGGTGGTGTAGGAGCGCTATATACAGCTCTCCCACACTGTCCAAAAGATGCTTTTTTTCACGTCCCACAAGTGACCCATCACAATGTGAAAGCGCCTAGGCTTTCACATTCGGGCAGCATGAGAGGCAGTTTTCAGATGCTTTACAGGTGCTATTTTTAGCGCTAAAACGCCTGAAAACTGCCTCAGTGTGAAAGAGGTCTAAGTGCTCTGGATTGAGACAAGTAAACATTATAGAGGGATATGCATTGTTCATATTTCATGTTTGAGGTTTACAACCACTTTAAATAAAAAAAACTGGCTGATCAGCGTTACAAATCTATCAGTGTGTAAATCAGCAAATATATATGAATAATAATATGTCAGATGAGAGGACACTGTACAGGGCACAATGACTAGATGTAGAAAAAAAAACATACTGTAAAACCTTGGATTGCAAGCATAATTGGTTCCAGAAATATGCTCGTAATATAAAGCACTTGTATATCACAGCAAATTTCCCCATAAGAAATAATGGAAACTCAAATGATTCGTTCCACAACCATTTATTCATAAGGCCTTCAGCTTATAGTCTATATAAAAAGAATATAGCAATGTGATAGTTTGTGTAACCATAAAATGTCCATCCACAAATGGCAGCCTCCACAAGGGGATTAGAGGCAAAATCCAGCAGGAGCTACAGAGTATAAAAGAGAAGAGAGGCGCCTCTAGGTGTAGAAATATGGTTACATTTAATGAAGTTACAACATTTAGCAACTTACATGGTTGATGATTAAAATAGGCACATCTAAGTTTGCAGGCATCCGGGGTAAAGGTGTCTGCAATCGTGACCGTGAAGACTACCCTGCAGTAGAGCGATCTGAAAGAAACTGTCAGGTCACCTAAGGCCAGGCGACAGATGCACCCCGTTGGGGTCAGGAGTGCACCACTGAGGTAGTGGACCCTTTGGCTGACTGCCACAGATGGAGCTCTGGCTGGTTCAGGAAAGCAGGTACTCTGGAGCACCAACACGGATCACACTGGGAGCTACAGCATAAAATCTCGCAGGGCACAGAATCTAAGAGCCAGTGGGTGTTTACCAGGGCCCCTGATGGTGGGGATGGACTTCGCTGCAGTCTGGCTCCAGGTCACGGCCCCCAGGGTCTCTAAGCCCACACTCACGGTAGACTGCTGGAGGATAGGGAGGAAGCAGCAGACCGAGACAACAAGGATGGTCAGGAGATAAGTCAAAAGGTCAGGGAAATAAGCAGATAGGGATAGTCAAAGAACACGCCAAAGGTCAGGATATGAAGCAGACGAGGACAGTCAAGAACAAGCCAAGGTCGGTTCACAGTTTAGATGTAGGACACACAGTAATGAGCACATGGAAGCCAAACACACAATATTGATCAGCGAGGCTGGCTTGCAATACACAGGTTAATATAGTGTTCCTAATTAGAGGCTGGGGTGCAGCCATGCATGAGGGAAGATTACTTAAGCAGCCAGGTGAGAGGCGGCCAGTCTTTTAGGGCTGATCACATGGGGAGGTAAGCAGACAGGAACACTACTGTAGATCCATGACAGTAAGGCTTAAACCACTCGTGGAGCGCAGCATGGAAGGGACGATATCAATGGTGGTGAGGAGGACGGTCTATGTGGACATCTTTACACCGGATGCCTGCATACTTAGATGTGCCTGTTTTAATCATCAACCATGTGAGTTTCTAAATGTTGTTCCTTCATTAAATGTAACCATAATGCTACACTTAGAGGCGCCTCTCTTCTCTTCTATACTCAGTTGTGACATGATGATACTTGTATATCAAGTCAAAATGTATTTAAAAATGTTGCTTGTCTTGCAAAATGCTCTCAAACCAAGTTACTCTCAAACCAAGGTTTTACTGTATATCGCTACAGAAGACCATGGTAAGACACAGCTGTATATCTATGAGGCCAGTGCTCAGGGACAGGGCAGGGAGGGAAACTCTAACCTTTTTCTTTGGCTGCTCACACCATCTCTGTCTCCTTTTCCTGGTGCAGCCTGAAAACTCCACCCCAGCAGCCCACTGATCATCCCATTGTGGTCCATGCAAAAGGGAACAGCAGTGACCTCTAGGGGCCAGTCTGTGAAACAGCACATAGACAGCTGCAGAATGAAATTATGAACTTCAGTGCCAACCCAAAAATGGGGATAGTGCCCGGGAGGGATGAGTTTGGGCATGTTCAGATCCTAGTCTGAATCCATGTGAGCAAGCCCTCCTGGAAGCTGTCACCTTTACTGGGCCAATCATCCATCTGCAGCCAGGGCAATTCCCACCCCACAGCCGCAAATATACACACCCCTTGTACACACCTCTTTTATACGTGCAGCTGTGGGGAGGGGAATGTCCAGACTGCATGATTTCCTCAGCTCAAGTGACAGCTGGCGGGCTCACTCACATGGGTTTTCGACTTGGATCCGGTTTTGGATATTTAGCACACACCAGGCTCAGAGTTACTATTAAAGTGGATGTAAACCCGAAATTTTTTTTATGTCATAATGTAGAGTATAAGATTTCCTATCATTTGAGCCCAGTCTTGCCTCAAAGAGTTAATCCAGCTCTGAGCAATCCCCTTTTATTGTTCAGTGAGATAAAACTTGACAAACAGAAAAACTTTGTCAAATCCTCCCCCTTGCTGTGAGTGACAGGTGATTTACATCTCGTGCATTAGCCTAAGACATGCATTATTTTTTAATTCCCTCCCCCACTCCTTTCTTCAGCAGCTCTGCAAGGATTGGCTGTTCCACACCTCAGCATGATTTGGCATGCTGAAGTCATGTGGTTACTTTCCTGTCTTTTCACTGGATGTTAGAGATCATAGCAGAAGTTCAGTGTAAGAAATACACAGGAGAAAATGCATATTGACAAGGGGAGTATAGAGGTGGTGGGGAGTCTACTGACATCACGACTCCACCCACCGAGCTCCAGACAACAGACCCACCCACAGAATATGCAGTTTTTCGGGTCTCATAACAGACAGAGGGGAGACATTTGACAGGTAAAGATACATGCAGGAGGCGTGTATATCCTTATAGATAACCCCTATGACAGTTGTTTAGAAAGGATGACATTGGGTTTACATCCACTTTAAGGAAAGACTGAGCCTATAGACAAAGAAAAGAGGGAGCCTTTTCCATTATATTCATCTCTATTTAGCAAGGACCTGCCTGATCTATTTTCAGTTTTAAAATATAGGTTTTAGCTGCACATATTTGCAAATACTGTATATGTGAAACGTTTATAGTCACCACGACACCTCAGGATTGCATGCTAACATGCTTTCATACTCTAATCATTGAGATTACCAGTTCTGTCCAAAAAAAAAAAAAAAAAAACAGTCACATATAAATATACTGTATTATACTTCGGAGAACCAAAAATACCAGTCTCCCTTGTCAGAAAGGTATCCAGATAATAACTGTAGTGGCTGTGAATGTCTGTAAATGCACAATAGCTTGAACTGCCAAGGAGGTGAATGCAAAGGTTTTGAAATCGATGTGCAAGTAAAACCACGGTTGGTGCAACATTAGAAAAGTATACATAATTTGAAGATGCTGATTGCTACATGCTTGTATCCTCACTGAGAATCTTAAGAATCCCACTATTGGCATTCTGATGAACCTCCATCACTCTCTTGTCAGCAGGTCACTATAACCCATCCATAAACAATTTGCTTACATGACATGAAAAAAAAACAGCAACTTGACACCTCTAACATTAAGCCCATTCCAATAGTGTTTTTATAAGGATCACTGTGTGTTTTTTTATCTGCATTTGTTATTCAAGCTTGAACTTGAGTCAGAGCCAAGTGACGCTTTCTATGGAGTTCTTGTCATCCCCTCTGTCTCCTCTCTTTGACAGCATGTTTAGAGTGCTGGTCAGCCTATCCCAAGTCAGGCTTAATGTGGTGGATGAAGAGTACTAATTGGCAGCTGATACCCCCCACTGAGTGTCAGAATACATGGGCGTGCATACTGCTCCTTGGTCTGGGTCACCTGAAATGATAGATGCAGGAGCTTGAGAGATTAGGTTCAGCTGAAACCTTACACTCTACCTGTAATAGTAAATGTCACCAAGGGCTCAGCAAATGTTTTCACCTGAAGTCAAGAACAACATGGACTGAAAGCCTGAATGACCACTTCAAGCATGGCCCGGAACAGAAGTAGAAACTCACTGAAAGCTAACCTTTCAGGGCACAGAAAGCAGTCGTGTGTTCATTCACTTTCAGTGGAGGCTTTGAGTATGATATAGAATGTTCTTTTTAAGTGTGATTCATGTCTTACCTAAACCAGGTTATACAGTGCCTTGAAAAAGTATTCACACCCCTTGGAATTTTCCACATTTTGTCATATTACAACTAAAAATGTAAATGTATTTTATTGGGATTTTATGCGATAGACCAACACAAAGTGACATATAATTGTGAAGTGGAAGGAAAATGATAAATGGTTTTCAACATTTTTTACAAATAAATATCTGCATTCAGCCCCCTTTACTCTGATACCCCTAAACTAAAATCTAGTGGAACCAATTGCCTTCAGAAGTCACCTAAATAGTAAATAATGTGTATAATTTAGTCTCATTATAAATACAGCTGTTCTGTGAAGCCCTCAGAGGTTTGTTAAAGAACCTTAGTGAACAAACAGCATCACGAAAGCCAAGGAACACACCAGACAGGTCAGGAATAAAGTTGTGGAGAAGATTAAAGCAGGGTTAAGTTATAAAAAAAAATCCCAAGCTTTGAACATCTCATGGAGCACTGTTCAATTCATCATCCGAAAATGGAAAGAGTATGGCACAACTGCAAACCTACCAAGAAATGGCCATTCACCTAAACTGATAGGCCAGGCAAGGAGAACATCAATCAGAGAAGCAGCCAAGCAGTAACTCTGGAGGAGCTGCAGAGATCCACAGCTCAGGTGGAAGAATCTGTCCACAGGACAACTATTAGTCCTGCACTCCACAAATCTGGCCTTTATGGAAGAGTGGCAGGAAGAAAGCTATGTTGAAAGACTTGAGACTGATGCGGAGGTTTGGCTTCCAGCAGGACAAGGACCCTAAACATACAGCCAGAGCTACAATGGAATGGTTTAGTTTAAAGCATATTCATGTGTTAGAATAGCCCAGTTAAAGTCCAGACCTGAATCCAATTGAGAATCTGTGGCAAGACTTAAAAATTGCTGTTCACAGACGCTCTCCATCCAATCTAACAGAACTTGAGCTATTTTGCAAAGAAGAATGGGCAAAAATGTCACTCTCTAGATGTGCAAAGCTGGTAGAGACATACCCAAATTATTGTCTCAGGGGGGCTGAATACAAATGCACCCCACACTTATTTATTTGTAAAAAAAAATTGCAGAACCATTTATAAGTTTCCTTCCACTTCGCAATTATGTGCCACTTTGTGTTGGTCTATCACATAAAAACCCAATAAAATACATTTACGTTTTTGGTTGTAACATGACAAAATGTGGAAAAAAGGGTATGAATACATTTCAAGGCACTGTAGCTTAACAGAACTGCTGTTGCATTGGTGAATATTCATCTACATGCACACGCGACCCAATTATTTAAATACAAATTATTGTTATTTAGTTACACTAATCTGCTGAAATAACTGCTAGGCAAAAATTGTATATGGCATCTTATAATTTTTGTGGTGATACACAAAAGACAAGTATATAAATAAACATTATAGACAGGTATAATAAAGTTTATTGCATCTCATGTAAGCAGAGCAGATGTCATCAAATAAATGTTAAGTCTTGAAGATCCAGTTTTCTCTATCTTTTACCTGCTACAATCATTGCTTGTGCATATACTAAATTATTTTAAAAAAAGGGGTGTTCAGTTTTTAAGAGTCACTAACAAAAAAATCTGCACTATAGAGTTTAGATGCATTTGCCATGTGAATTAGATAAAGTCATACTAGCGGAGACATTGTATTTGCAGGTAAAAGCAGGACTCAAGCTGAATAGCTCAGAACACAGTCAAAATGCATATACAGTGCAATACATGTTTTGCCTGTCAGAATAATTTTAAATATGTTCTCTTGTGATTTTTGAACCATAGCCACACTACAAAACCAGCAAGGTATGACCAATGCACTCAAAAATATTCAGTCCTGCCACAGGCAGTGCTGGGACAAGGCTATTTGGTGCCCAGGGCAAAGATCGCAAACTGCGCCCCCTCCCCCCATTTTTAAGAAAGAATCAATGTCATTTCAAAACAAGGATATACTTAAAACGATACAAATTCAATTAGGTTTAATGCGATAGAAACAGAGTTCACTCACACCTTTTAATTATATATATATTCGGGTCCATAAATATTGGGACGTTGACACAATTCTAATCTTTTTGGCTCTATACACCACCACAATGGATTCCACCACTGGTCCACAGTGGGAGGATTTCCCCTTCCACCTGGAATGTGTAGATGGGGGAATTGGAACATTCTTTTTTTTTTCATTCAACCTAATAGTTGAATGAAAAAAGCGATCAATGCATGGGCAGCCCAAGAGCTAAGACTAAGATAGTTTAACCTCGTGACATCCACGCTATAGCTGAATGACGCCCACAGTGCAGACCTGAATTTCCGGGAGTGCACGTGCCCTGTGCGCGCTGTGATCACCGAGTCACTGAGTCCCTTACAATGTGATCAGCTGTCAGCCAATGACAGCTGATCACATGATCAAAACAAAAGCTCTGTGATCGTTTTTTTTTTCTCCTCACGCTGACAGCGCAAGGAGAAAAAAAAGCTGATCACCGGCTTATCTGCAAGGGACATCGGTCCCCAAGAGGAAGAGGCAATTATGCCTCATCTGTGCCACCTGCCATTGCCACCTACCTATGCCCACAAGTGCCACCTATCAATGCCACCTAGCAGTGCTGCCTATCAGTGTAACTGATCAGTGCCCATTATTGCCACCCATTAGTGCCGCCTCATCAGCGTACATCAATGAAGGAGAAAAATTACCTGTTTTAAAATTTTATAACAAAATATAAAAACATTTTTTTTTTTTTTTTTTAATTCTGTCTTTTTACATTTTTTTTTTAACAATAAATAAAAACCACAGAGGTGATCAAATACCACCAAAAGAAAGCTCTATTTGTGGGGAAAAAATGATAAAAATGTCAATTGGGTACAGCGTTGTATGACCGCATAATTGTCATTCAAAGTGCGTCAGCAATGAATGCTGAGAACTGGTCTGGATAGGAGGGGGGTTTAAGTGCCCAGTAAGCAAGTGGTTAAATCTCAGCTGTTTCAGCGAGAACTGGCTGAGATTAGAACCATTAATGGGCAGGCTGAATGTACCAAGTTGATCAATCAAACTGGGTACAACCAGCCTGCCGGATTCTTATGATTATCACTAGCGGTTGCTATATCTGCTAGTGATAATCACTGTTTGTGGGGACAATACAATTGCTCAGCAGAAGGGATTCCGCTGTCAGCACTGACTGTGCTGACAGGGGAATCATGTAAATTTCTTTCCTGCAATCTGTGGTTACTGGAAAGAAATTTGTACCATCTATTGTCTAACTGAAAGTGAAAGTTAGTGAATGTCTTGAAAGAACATGAGGGGGGGGGACAGATGGGGGGTGGAGATAAGGACAGTTCAGTGATCACTGTGTACTGTAGTGTGCACATGACTCACCCAGGTCCAGGCTGGAAGATCAGGCATCTTTGGCACACAGGAACCTGCAGCTGCTGTTTTCATATTTCCCGCCCATACAACCCTTCTCTTCAGATACATCTGCATGTCGGGGATAGTGTGGGCGGGGCGGGAAGTCACTGGAGGAGCAGAGGTGGGAGGAGCTGTATTCCTCCCTGATCTCCCGGAGGTGAGGGGGGGAGGTGATGTGTTTGCTGGGCTGTGTAAGTGTCACAGACACTACAGAGCTGCAGCCACAGTCTCAGTACCTACGGACGGGAGAAATCAGTCTGTTTCTTCACAGTTACCAAGATAATGGGAGGCTTGTTCGCCCCTCCCCCTGCTGGTTCAATCCTTCCTGAATCGCTCTCCTCCCTGCCAATGAGGGGGAGGGAGCAGATCGGTCAGAGCGGCTGTCATATTATGCGTCAGCGAGCAGAGGAAGGGGGAGAAATCCGCCCCCTCTCACACTCCGCCCAGGGCACCCGTCCCTCTCGCCCACCCCTTGTACCGGCCCTGGCCACAGGTATACCTTCCCCTCACACTTCTCTGGCACAGGGTGCAGACCTCCAGTGGTCACTGGCCGCTACATAAAGTAGTTGCTATGACTAAGCTCTGGATGGAGTAGAACGCGTTAGTCTTGTGGGACAGGTGGATCAGCTTGTGCATGGAATACTTAATTCAAAAGACATAAAGCATCTGATGGACAGTGGCTCCATTTTCTTGTTGTTTGAAAAAAGACCTTAATCAATAAAAGACCTTAAGACCTTAATCAATTATAATAACTTTTTTGTAGACATGGCTGCTGCATGTTTTCTTTTATATTTACCCACAGTTTTGCATTAAGGAATCCTTTGCTGGAAGAAACCTGGAGATGACCATTGCTGACCTTTAATTCTGTAAGTATTAGTTGCCTGGCTACCATTCTAACCCTGTTGTTATCCTAGAACTAGTATGGAAATAAAGACTGCTTTCTCTACTCTGACTTTTCTAGTAGTAGCCTGGCATCTAGCATTTCCACAAGAAGGTAAACAATGTTAGCCTCTGTTTTTTTAACCATGACTGCTTTAATTAAGCCTAAATAATACAGCTGCTAATCCTTGACTAGTGAAATCTGCCTCCGTTTGTTCTATCATGACTTGTGTCAGAGTAGGAAGTGAGATTTCTGGGCAAATCATCAACTAAATAAGGTTGGAACTGGGAGGAAGATTGCTATAATTTAGTTAAAAAAGTTTTAATTGATCTACTATTGTGGATGGGTTTGCTGTAGAGTACCATCCTGTCAGGGCTGGGCTCAGCCCTTCCTTCTCTGAGCAGGCCGCTCAGCTGTCTGTTAATTGCCAGCTCTAATCTTTCCACAGTTACTCACCTGGTGATGATATCCTGCTCGTCAGTCCTGCTGGCTACTTAAGCTTTCAGTCCAGATCCTCTCTGCCTTCGCCTGGTCAACATATCAGAGACTCTCTCCTGTGTACCTGTGAAAGACTTGCTTGGCTGATGTCCTTTCGGGTTCCTGATCCTGCTTGTTGTTCCAATACGCTGATTCTCTGGTTTCCTGATTTCCTGGCTTGTCCTGAACTATGCTGATCCCTGGCTCTCTGGCGTCCTGGCTTGTCTGACTATCCATTTCGGTTACCGAACTCTGGCTATGTTTTGACTATGTTTGTTCTGTTTGCCTTTTACTATTATTATTAAACTAGTGTGATTTTTACTGCACTTCTGTCTCGGTCTGATTAATGGTTTCTGACACATCCAGCAGTTGTAGCCTTGTGGGGTTGGTCCCCTTGGGCTGGGATTTGAGTAAATGTAGCAACAGCCTAGTTTATTGACAAATGCATAATGGTTCCTCTTTGTCCAACAGTTTTGTAATCTCTGCTCTGTCATTTACAAGTAGTGTTTAACTTTGTGTGGACTTCATTTACTTGTAAGCAGAGCAGTGTTAATTTCATCGATGAAAATATTTTCATTGTCAAAATTAAAACTATTTTAGTTGATTAAATACGACTAAAACAATTCAGATGACTAAAATACGACTAAAATTAAAATGGCATTTTAGTCAAAAAGACTATGACTAAAACTAAATCTAAATTCGACATTAAAATTAACATTGATGCAGAGTAGAGTGGAAGTTCTTTTTGCGCAAAGAGTGTAACATTGTAGTAAAATTGGGGAATGATCCAACCAGAGAGTGGATAGTATTTTACCTTTGGTTGGTGATTGATTTACAAAAATGTGGTTTATTCATAGAAAGCAATTATCCAGGGAGAGGTAAAAGGTGTAATCTTGTGCCCTGGGGTTGTTGGTTCTTCCAGGTTATGTTTTGAGAGGAGTTTGTTCATGTGAGTGGTTTTATTGTACACACCTCTTCTCAGTGGAGTCTGGGGCACAGACATGTCAAGTTTATCTGGGATCAGATATGTGTCTCTCATTAATATTATGGATATGACTGAGTAGGTGAGAGAATACGCATGTCTGGTGAGCATAATAGGTAATTAGTGTGGCTTCTGTGTCAAAGATGTTCCCTTTGCAAAAAGGAGTATCTTATGGTTGGGTCTGCAATCTCCAAGTGAAGATGAGCAGGGAATGTTTTTATGAAGGGCGAGAATAACTCCACATGTTTTTTTGCTGAAGTTGGCCTGTAATGGTGGTGGTGTGTGTGTGTGTGTTATACCTTGCTGTCTGAATGTTATCCAACAATATATTTTTTTACTTTACCTCAAGGTCTCAAGTTTCATTTCAGGGTGACCCTAGGGTATTATCACAAATTATTGATTGCTACCTATTAACGTGTATACTCAAAGTGCCAGTGGTGCTGAGGCCTTTGCAAGATTGAGGTAAGAACAGAGGACCTGACATAACCAGCAGCTCCTGCAGGGGTAGCGCTACACATGGAATGTAGTCACTTAGGTAGAAGCTTTTGGGGTTTATAGGTGCAATTCGCCTATAACCCTAGTGGGTATTTAAATGTGGTTTTCTTTTTGTCTTCAGGGTGCATGCACATCTGGTGGTATATGCTCTTTAAATCCAGAATGCTAAACCATAATTATCTGCAGTTGTGCCTGTGAAAAATTGTTATCCCCATCCTTTCATAATTGGTCCTCGCCAGTTGTAGTTAATTGCTACTCTGTGCTGGGTGTTAACACCTAGGCTTTAAAGTGTATGTAAACCAAAATACTAAAATGTAATTTTGTGGTTTGTTTTATATTGATATGGTTAGAAATGTAATAAATATCTGTTGATTCTAGTAGTAGTCTAGTAGTTAATGCTCCCTCTCTCTCCCCTCTCTGAGGCCTGTTTGGGTTACCAGAAGTTCCCAATTCTGCAGAATGGTTGGTTCCTTATGCTTTTATCTATTCTGCTGCAGTTAATGCCCCCTGCTTAGTGATAGAGATTTGCTCTGAACATTTGGCAGCTAGGACAGGGACTTACTATGAATGTAACTGTTACCTTTGCTGGACAGCTTGGTCTGTTGCAGATGGTGGAAAAATAAGGCTGGCCATGCACAGTTTGAATCTCGGCCAGTTCAGCGGGAACTGGTTGAGATTTGAACCATTAATGGGCAAGCTAAATGTACCAAGTTGATCGATCGAATACAGCCTGCTGTATTCGCTTGCGATTATCGCAAGCGACTGCTTTGGCCACTAGCGATAATCACTGTCTTCTCCTGGCGGGGACAGCTCCCTCCGCCCCCGCCGGGAGAAGACAGTTGCTCAGCAGGAGGGATTCCCCAGTCAACACTGTGTTGATGGGGAAATTGTGCTAATTTCTTTCCTGCATGGTTTCCTTACCATGGTTGCAGGAAAGAAATTGACATCGTCTATGGCCTGCCTAAGACATCTACTTGCAGGACTGAAAGCTAATAAACCTGTTGACAATATTAAATCTGTTAACAATCTGCATCACAGGTGATTTTTTTGGGGGGGTGGTTGCCTATAGTTACCCTTTAAATTGCTCGGAAAGGATAATTTTACAAAGTGAATAATGTTAACCCCTTTATGGAAGCAAACAAAAATGAGTAATAATAACATCAGTGTTGTGTTTTATGACTGCTTTCAGTTTTGGAAGACAAACGTTCAATGAATTTGAATTATTTTGTAGTGTTAATTCCTCATAATACAACAAGGGGTTATCGTGTGGGATTTTTACATGATTATCTCCTCTACCTAAAATTGAAAGCCTACCTTTGCACAGTTCTACACAAGTATAGCATGTCAAAACAATATTTTTCATTCTTTTATTCTGCAAACCAATGAGAGAAGATAATATAAAACTGCTATAAACGAAAGACCATTAGGTATGTTCTCAATTTCATTTTGAGAGAAATGCATTGTACAAACCTCAGTCTTCTAATTCATTTTGGAGAATTGTCCTATATACACAGACAACGGTGTGACAAGGAAAGTGCCTCCTCAGCATTCACTAGAGTCCACTTCCCTTGAAGTGTTAATGGTTGGCAATGAAAGCAGGAGAACTGGCACAAGGTGATCCAGCCAACAAGAAAAAAGCTCCCCAGACAGAGGAAGTTAAAGAAGAGTTTTAGAAGCGTATGAAAGAGACCAGGCAGATTGAAAGAAATGGTTATTTTTAGCCAGAGTGGAATATACTGTCTAGTTTCCATGGTGTTAGCCTCATATCTTCAAATGAGACATTTCTGACACTCTTTGAATTCTATTTGAGAAAGGCAGATGAACCTAAAATCAATGTCAACAATTTGTTATACACAATAATAATTGAATAATAATAATTAAATCAGAGCTTGATGTGATGGCAGCTGCATGTCTATAATCAGGAGACCAGGAATAATATTTTATTCTAAATCATTTGAAACTCTTCTAAGTGGAGGAAATATTCATACTGAATTGAAAATATTTTATGGAATGTACCAGCAGAAACAGAAAAAAAAAGATCATTACTTGACATTAATGTCCCTTGCACTTTACAAACGCATTCTATAAACATACAAGTACAATCAACCCTTAGAAAAGTGAATTATATGAAATACATTATGCATATACTTCTTGTTGTATCTCAATTGACATTTCAACCACTGTGTCATAACCTCTGCTGCTTATTATCCAAACTTGTATAAAATCTGTTTGAAAGCGTGCCCATTATTCTAGTGAGGAAGAAAATTGCCGACATAGAAGATAAAGTCAAGGCGTATTATGGGTCTCAAGTGGATAAAAGTGTCTAAAAGGAAAGTTTCTGTGTTGCCCTTGGCCTTAAAGAAATAGTTTTCTTAGCCTCTTTGCGCCAGCCGCATGCAAATATGCGGCCTCCAGGCATGTGGGCTTTGGTGCCAAGTGGCCACATATTTGTGTGCATTAGTGCAAATACAGCTGTGCGTTCTCCCAGTACAGCTACCGGCGGGTAATGGAAAGCTCCTAAACAATGCTTATGATCGGGAGCTTTCCGAGCATGTGATTGCCATGACAGCCAATCATGGCAGTCACATGTTCATGAACCCAGCATCCTAAACCCCTTGAAGGGCTGGGAGGCGCCAGCTCCAAGGGGTTAAACATTAATGTTTTACATTGAAGGGGAGCGCTAGTCATTTTGTGTTTATCAAAAGTCAGTAGCTACAAAAACTGTAATTCTTGACTTTTAATATACAGACACTCACCTGTTCCAGGATCCAGCAATGTGCTCACCTGAGCCGTCCTTTCCCTATGTCTTCTTTCACCAGCGCCGGTATCTCAACTGTGGGCATCCGGCTGTGAAAGCTTGCGGCTTCACAGCCGGATGCCCACTGTGCATTGTGAATGATCTCACAGACTTCTAGGACCTGTAATTTGTCCCAGATTACTGTGGGGAGCGAGGAGCAGAAGATAATTAGGTGATCCGAGCGGATGTCTGAGTGGGTACCTGTCAAAAACAGGTACACTCCCCCCCCCCCCAAATAAAAGTGCCATTTGGGGAAGAGGAGAGGAGGAGGAAGTCTTAAAGTGGAACTTCCTCTTTTGGGTGTAACTCTGCTTTAACTACTTCAGGTCTCACACCACTACACCTCCTATGGATCAGAACAATGTTTACATTTCTGCTATTGACCTGTGAAAACCTGTCACCTGCACTATGCTATAACATAGGGAGCTTATCGACCCCTTTGATAGCAATAAAGTCAAGTTAAAAAGAATATAAAAAAATTAAATTAAATCTTTAAAAAAAATGTAAAGATCCCCTGCCCTGACGTGGGGGAATTGATTCATTTTCTTTTGTATGTTAACTGAAAGAAAATGAATAGTGTATGGTCTACTTTAGTAACCTTTCAGGCTCCAGTGGAGGAATAAGTACACAGAAGTACTATCCCATTGATACGCTTGGGAACAACAAGGATGTCGGATTGCTAGCATGCAATTACTGCCAGTGGCTATAGCCGCTAGCAATAATCACTATCTTCTCCCGGCAGGGACGGCTTCCTGCACGCTTCCCCGCCCAGGAGAATACAATAGTTCCATGGGAGGGATTCCCCCATCAACCTTGACCACGTTGATGGGGAAACTTAGTGATTTTTCTTCCTGCAACCCGTGGTTGCAGGAAAGAAAATCGCATATTCTATGGCCTGCCTTAGCTGATTGGTGGACATGCTGAGAATATTCAGCAACATTTACAAGCTCAACATTGTACCTTATCCATGAATGGAAGAGCGTTACAACTGTCTATGGCATTACATACTTAAGTGAAGCTAACAATACTCAGGTAGGGCTCGTTCACACTAGTGGCAGTGATTGCCGCTCCTCTGAAAAGCGATTAATACTCAAATCATTTTTCAGAGGCCACACTACCATGTCGAAACATGCATTGCACGCAGTTGCAGGTTGTTTGTAGAGTAACCCTGTGGACTTGAATGGGTTGCGTTTAGGGCTGCAACTAACGATTATTTTCATAATTGATTAGTTGGCCGAATTATTGTTCCGATTAATCGATTAATCGGATAATAACCTTTAAAAAAGTGTGGTGTATAATTTAGTTAAAGTTTTTAAAAAAAAGGCAATTTATTCTTAAATATCTATATTCAATGGTAAATATAAATAAACAACTATATATAGTAGGGAGCTAAATCTCTAATCCACTCTGAGAAGAACAGACAAAAGAGATATACTGTATATACTATTAGAGGTTGAATCTGGTAAATATCATCAGATTCAGAGAACACATTTTTTATTTAAAGAAAAAAAAATTAAAGACTGTTTTGCCGATTTTCAGACAGAACTTTAATATATTATGTATGACAGACTCCCTTGTCATAGGCAGGTGGCTTGATAAAAGCTACCTGCGCCTGCTGTCACTTATGCTGGTCAAACAAAAACAATGTCTTCCTTCAAAAAAAAAAATATTTTAAGAACGTTTGTTCGATTTTCTAATCATTAGTGGGGTCAAATTAACGTTCGTTTTCGACCACAGTGATGGGAAAATTTTAAGGAGCAGAATAGAAAACTTCTTGGTTAAAGGGATTTTCTGGGTTCAGATGCTGATCTTCCCTGCACACAGTCTTTACTCACTTAAGGACCGGAAGGATTTGCCCCCTTAACGACCAGGCCAATTTTTGCGATACGCCACTGCGTCGCTTTAACCAACAATTGCGCGGTCGTGCGACATTGTACTCAAACAAAATTCATGTCCTTTTTTTCCCACAAATAGAGCTTTCTTTTGGTGGTATTTGATCACTTTTGCGATTTTTATTTTTCATTTTGCACTATAAACAAAAAAAAAAACGTCAATTTAAAAAAAAACCAATATTTTTTACTTTTTACTATAATAAATATCCCAAAAAACAAATAGAAAAAAACAAATTTCTTCCTCAGTTTAGGCCTATATGTATTCTTCTACATATTTTTGGTAAAAAAAAAAATTGCAAAAAGCGTATATTGATTGGTTTGCGCAAAAGTTATAGTGTCTACAAAATAGGGGATAGATTTATGGCATTTTTATTATTATTTTTTTTTACTAGTAATGACAGTGATCTGCGATTTTTAGCGGGACTGTGACATTGCGGTGGACAGATCGGACACTTTTGACACTTTTTTGGAACCATTGACATTCATACAGCGATCAGAGCTAAAAATAGCCACTGATTACTGTATAAATGTCATTGGCAGGGAAGGGGTTAACACTAGGGGGTGATCAAGGGGTTAAATGTGTGTCCTAGTGAGTGTTTCTAACTGTGGGGGGATGGGACTGCCTGGAGGAGGAGACTGATCGCTGTTCATAATCAGAAGGAACAGCAGATCTGTCTCCTCTCTCCTGACAGAATGGAGATCTGTCTGTTTACACTGACAGATCTCCGTTGTGTCTTCCTCTGGAGCTCTAGAGCTCTAGAGCTCTTAAATCGGCCAATGTACAGCTACGGCGATTCGCCCATGGGAGCCAACCTGCCACAGTAAAACTGCGGTGGCTGGTCCTTAACTGGTTAAAGTGATTTATTAAATTTTTTTAAACAATAAACACGTTATACTTACCTGCTCTGTGTAATGGTTTTGCACAGAGCAGCCCTGATTCTCCTCTTCTGGACTCTCCCACCGACACTTCGGGCGACTCCTGCCTTAAGAGTGCCCCAATAGCAAGCTGCAAAGCAAGAGGGCCCCTATAGCAAGGTAAAAAAAAAATTCTGCCTTTAGAACCACTCACTTTCTGCCCAGGACTGCATGTGCCATGAAGCATTGCTCCTCACACATTTACAATTACAAGTCCAGGTACTTACTGACATGTATGGATGGTGTACTGAGCTGTATGTGTGCTGCACTGTATTTGCAGATATGTAAACAAATAATGCATTCTGTATGCAGGCCAACTAATCGGCTGATCGATTAATCGATTATGAAAATAGTTGACAACTATTTTCATAATCGATTAGTTGTCGATAAATCGATTAGTTGTTTCAACCCTAGCTGCAATGGGCAGGGAGTACTGCCCGCCAAATGTAACAGGGGACATAATTCCTGCTGCAGCCTTGAAGCAAAGCATCACAGCCACGATTGGTGTACACCTTCGACTGCTGCCCCTGTAGCTAAAAGAGGAAGCAGTTGGGGAGGGGGGTAACACTGCTGCCGAACTGCAGGGTTATCCCACCCACCAATCACTAATGTGAACCAGCCCTAAGCAAGCAAGATTTTGCTAATGTTCAAGTCTCAACCAATTAGCTGTGGGTGGGTGGTATGAATAGAGAGGATGCTGATTGTTTGATCCCCAAATACTAACAAAATTAGGATGTCATGTTTGATTTGTTGTTTTAGCTACTTATGGACTCAATATACATCTATATGGTTTTATGGGAAGGTGGTTTCAAATATGGGAAGAGAAACAAAATGATGTATATATATTCATTAGCCGTTTGATTTCACACTTTATAGATAGATTTTGGCCTGTGAATCACTCACCTGCATTAAGGCTATTACCCATGTGGTCAGGGCTGGCCCAAGACATTGTGCTGCCTGGGTCCAAGAATGAAATGCTGCCCCCCCCCCCACCACCAAAAGGTCGCCACATCCATTATGTTATATCATAATAATTATAATTAAAACTAAAATTAAATGTATCTGGAAGTCAGATTTACATGCAACAGCACCTTGTTTATATGCAAAATTATATGACATACCATTATGTTCATTTCCAAGGGGTGGGCCAGGGCAGTATAGGGGCAGGCTAGGACACAAAGGGCAGGCTAGGGTAGTATAGGGACAGGCTAGGGTAATACATGGACAGGCTAGGGTACTAGAGTAGGAAATGGACAGGCTAGGGCAGTATAGGGGCAGGCTAGGGTAGTATATAGACAGGCCAGAGTAGTATATGGACAGGCTAGGGGAGTATAGGTGCAGGCTAGGGTAGTATATGGACAGGCCAGGGTAGTATAGGGACAGGCTAGGGCAGTATAGGGGCAGGGTAGGGTAGTATATAGACAGGCTAGGTTAGTAAATTAACAGGCTAGGGTGGTATATAGACAGGCTAGGGTAGTATAGGGACAGGCTTGGGTAGTATAGGGACAGGCTAGGGTAGTACATGGACAGGCTAGGGTACTAGGGTAGTAAATGGACAGGCTAGGGCAGTATAGAGGCAGGCCAGGGTAGTATATAGACAGGCTAGGGTAGTATATAGATAGGCCAGGGTAGTATATGGACAGGCTAGGGGAGTATAGGGGTAGGCTAGAGTAGTATATGGACAGGCCAGGGTAGTATATTAACAGGCTAGGGCAGTATAGGGGCAGGCTAGGGGAGTATATAGACAGGCTAGGTTAGTAAATGAACAGGCTAGGGTGGTATATAGACAGGCTAGGGTAGTATATAGACAGGCCAGGGTAGTATATGGACAGGCTAGGGTAGTATATAGACAGACCAGGGTAGTATCTGGACAGGCTAGGGCAGTATAGGGGCAGGCTAGGGTAGTATATAGACAGGCTAGGTTAGTAAATGGACAGGCTAGGGTGGTATATAGACCGGGCAGGGTAGTATATGGACAGGCTAGGGCAGTATAGTATAAACAGGCCAGGGTAGTATATAGACAGGCTAGGGCAGTATAGAGGCGGGCTAGGGTAGTATAGGGGCAGGCTAGGGTAGTATAATGGCAAGCTAGGGCTGTATAGTGGTTCTTGAGCATGACAGGTGTAACATTTGGCCATCCAGCAGATCAGCAGCCACTACTAGAAAAAATGATGGACACCATTTGTGTCCTGTCACACAGAACTAACTTATATTACCTCTCTATTGCTCTCTCCCAGTGATCCCACAGTCTTCAGTGCCTAGCGCACCAGAGCAGAAGAAGGCAGGCCGGGTGCGAGGCCAGCCACACCCCCTCCTCCAGTTCCACCCAATAGAAATGCAAGCCTTGCAAGCTGCGCCTGAACACCAGCTGCTGGTGGAGCCGGTGGGGAAGAATTCTTCCATTGCTCTGTGTCTTCTGTGGGTATTCCGCCCGGCAGCACACACCTGAGCTCTTCATGTGTGCTCAGGTGTTTAACAGCCGGTGTTAGACTGTGTGCGAGCACCCTCATGCTCGGCAACTATGAGTATGCGTGTTGAGGGCAGCAGGGCGGCCTTTTTATAGGGCAGCGTAGCAGCCCAAGGACCAGTTGTCACTATGCCCCCTGGTGGCCCAGTCCGATCCTGGATGACACACGAAACTGATGTAAAAAAAATTTTGGGTGTCAATCTGCCGTCCCTCTCAAAGTGCCACCTGGGTCCAATGGACTCAGCGGGACCCATGATAGGGCCAGCCCTGCTTGCGGTCTACTTTGCCACTACTATTGCGCCCATTTCCAGGGCAAAACCCATCAGAGAAGGAGCTGGGACTGATGAGGATCCTCATCAGTCTTTTCCATTAAAGGCTAAGTTCACCTTTTGTAAAAATAAATGATAAATGCACATGATGTTGCAGGTAAAAAAAATATGCATTCATTCATTTATTTATTTTACAACGGGGGCCTGCAAAGCATTGCACCTGCGACCAGTAGAGCAAATTATTACTTTTTTTTTACTAAAGGCCCGTACACACAATACGAAAATCGGAAGTAAAATTTTGTCCGACGAACAATCTGCCGATTTTCGGATCGTTAGTATGGTGCTTTTGACAGCCGATTACGATTTTTTTGTCAGACAAAAGCTGGATGTGCAAACTATAACATTTTTGTCGGATGTGAACGTCCGATTTTTGTTTAATTAATATGATTTTCTTCAGAAAAAAATCATAAGAGCAAGACTACGCATGCTCAGAAACAAAAGAATACATACAAAACTATTCAACACATGACGTCACTTCTGAAGTTGAATTCTGTCGTATGAGAATTGTCGTATGGTGAGTAACCTCTATACTTTTGACATGAGACCAGCATGCAACAAAAAACGGACGAACGTTCATCCGAAAATCTGATTGTGTGGACGTGGCTTTAGTATACTCCATGACTGCACAGTCAACCTACAACCCAATATGAGTGAAAATCAGTATAGAGATAACTCTCTTGGAGCCACAAGGATTTTTGTTGCATGAATGATATGTTTGACTTGCCAGTCATTAAATGGATTTGTCATTTTTAGACAAAACGTTTTTTGCATTTGTATAAAAAAAGTATTTCTATAAAAATGTACACAAGATGCACAATAATAAATCTTTTTTCCAGAAGTCTTTTTTTTTTCTTAATTTATTTTAACTCCTATATAGATCTGCAGCTTCAGGTTTCGAGCAAAACTACGCATTTGGGTTTTGCTGATAACACTGTGGTTCCATGAACACTGCATCACAAAGAAAGCATTTAACCCTTTCCTAACAGTTGAAAAACCCACATGAAAAATAAGGTTCTATTGTTGTATAAGTCAGACCTGTTTGGAGCCCTAGACAACTATTCACATTTGTGCACACAATAGACAAGGTTCGGTTGCCGGCAGATGTTATAATACGAGGCAGCTCTATAGTTCTTCTTGGTTGCTAAAGACTTCTGTGAAGACACAAAGAATACTTGAATTACATTCCTCATTGCTGGCACAGTATTACAAGGTCATATGCATTCCACGCATTGGAAAATCTCACTGCGACCTGTTCTATGCAGCCAGAACAAGGATTTCTGTACCAAGTGGGAGGCAGCCTTGAACAAATATGATCATGCCTTGGCTGTATTAACCCTTCATAAGCTTTACAAGACCTTTCATACCATAGCTTTGAAATCATCTGAAATTGTTTTAAAGCTTTCAAAAGTCAATTTAGCCTGAACATGGCCAATTTGCTCTGCAGCACAGCACAGGGCCCTTTACAGCCATACATAACAACTGGCATCAGTCCCAGCTGATGGCATGTAGAGTGTAAAACTCCCACAACTTTGAGTAAAAGACAGTTAACCAAGAATGTAACAATAGTCATAGCAGCCCATGTAATGGCTTTGGGGCCTGAAGAGAGTTGGGGCCCAGGGTGGCACCTGATCTTTGCAGGTGTGACCATTACCCACAAAATGCATATGAACCCTGCCATGTTACACCTGACAAATTGTAACAAAAAACCCTATATTATAGTGGAAAATTCTCTTCTCCTTTACATTCTCGTAGACAGGGGCGGCCCGTCTATTAAGGGCGCACGGGCGTCGCCCCCTCTCTCCAGCCACCCCCTCTATGACTAATGGATAGATTCATGCATAGCATGAATCTATC
Source organism: Aquarana catesbeiana (assembly GCF_042186555.1). NCBI lineage: Eukaryota > Metazoa > Chordata > Amphibia > Anura > Ranidae > Aquarana > Aquarana catesbeiana. Next base: position 239,906,821 of record NC_133327.1, read on the forward strand.
CATGGCCGCCGCTGCCACCCCCTATTCAGGCGTCCGGCCCCTTTTCGGACTCCGGGCACCTGAATTCCAGCGGCGGGGGTGTTTTTTGGAAGCACCTGATTAGAACCATAGACTCTAATAGGCTTCAAAAAAGGTGGACTGGTGGCACAGAGCATTGTCCACCCAGATGTGTTAGAAAAGCAAATGAATATTTGCTTTTCTAACACTGAACCGCCTCTCCGCCAATCGGGTAGTGTGGGTCTAATACCCGCTACCTGATTGGCCGAAGGCAGAGGCGCTCTGATTGGATGCCTAGCAAAACGGAACAACAGAGGAGGGGGAAGCATGGAGGACACAGGAACTGTCCCATAGTTTGCCCCTGTCACCTGCTGCCTGACTCACCACTAAGATGGGGTAAGTGCCAGGCAGACAGCGGGCAGGCGGGGGTCACAGTGGCGGCATTTGATATGCCCAGCTGGCAGCATTTGATAGGCATGAGTGGCTGCGTATGATGGGCACAAGTGGCTGCATTTGATGGGCACAAGTGGCTGCATATGATGGGCACAAATAGCTTAATTTGATGGGCACAAGTGGCTGCATTTGATGGGTACAAGTGGCTGCATATTATGGGCAAAAGTAGCTGCACTTGACGGGCACAAGTGGCTGCATATGATGGGCACAAGTGGCTGCATTTGAGGGGTACAAGTGGCTGCATATGATGGGCACAAGTGGCTGCATTTGATGGGCACAAGTGACTAAATATGATGGGCACATGTGGCTGCATATGACGGGCACAAGTGGCTGCATATGATGGGGCACAAGTGGCTGCATATGATGGGCACAGTGGCTGCATATGATGGGCACAGTGGCTGCATATGATGGGCACAGTGGCTGCATATGATGGGCACAGTGACTGCATTTGATGGGCACATTGACCGCAATTGTTGGCACAATTTCTGCATTTGATGGGCACAGTGAGGCTGCAATTGATTGTTTTTTTTTTTCCATATTTTTCAGTTTGTTTGTGCCCCCCAAAAATTATGAGCACCAGCCTCCACTGCTCGTAGATTGTTCCTTTTCCTTTTATCACCAGGACATGGATATGGCCCTGCTCTGTGCTTGGCTAATATTGCTGATTGTCGAAGAAGAGGAGAAGCTGCTGATCCACTGCTCATTTACTAATAAAACTTTTCTCCTGATGGTGGAAAAAACAAACATTTGAGCTTATTCTGAAGCTTTCCATCACACTGTTGTCTTTTTACAATATTTGTAGTAGACTGGAAAGAGGGAGCAAGCAGTACCATATACAGTAGACAGAAGTGCTGGATAATGGTGACATGAACAGTTAGGGTTGTGATGATCCGCCCCGTGAACATCCGCTTGCTCAGCGGGGATCGCTCCACTGAGCAGGAAAATGACAGGTCCCTCGCTGCACACAGTGCAGCGAGGGACCTGTCAGAGCGCTGCTTTCCCCTATGGGGGATCGGGTGACGACGGATCGTAGAGTCCGTCGTCACCCGATCTGATCCAAAAACGGATGGAAAAGTAGGTTTTTCCTCCGTTACACTTTTTCGGATCGGAGTGGATCGGATGTCAGCGGACATGTCACCGCTGACATCCGACTCTCCATAGACCTCCATGGAGTGTCCGTTCAGGTCCGCCTAAAAAAATGACAGGCGGACCTGAACGGACAGTCCGTGTGAAAGAGGCCTAAGGCTACTTTCACACTGAGGTGGTTTTCAGGCGCTTTAGCTCTAGAAATAGCCTCTAAAAAGTGCTGGAAAACCGCCTTCCATTCATTACAGTGTCTTTTCACACTGGGGCGGTTTTCTTGCGGGACGTTATGAAAAGTCATGCATCTTTGGGGCTGTTTGGGAGTGCTGTAAATAACGCTCCCAGAATGCCCTGCCCATTGCAATCAATGGGCAGTGCTTCCAAAGCACCTTAAAAGCGTTTTTACCCTTTTACCCTTTTTTTGGGAGTATAACCCACCCTGTTAGCGGGAGATAAGCGCCGCTAAAATAGTGCTAAAGCGGCTCAAAAACAAGCGGCGCTTTAGCGCTAATGGCTGGGCGTTCCAGTGTGAAAGGGGTCTAAGGGGAACCATTAGCATTTTGCTATTAGGTACTGTTATTTGAAGTTACACCTCTGCAGTTGGGGTTGCCACCTTGGTAGTGACAAAATAAAGGACAGGTGGGTGGAGTAGGGAGCAGGGTAGGAGTGCTGTAATAGCTTTGCTTTTGTTCTGGCAAAATCAGGGACAGGTTGAATTTATAGCACTTCATTCATTAGAAAAACATAACAATTGAAGAGCTGTGCCATAAGCAAGAGTCTCAAAAACATAACCCCAACCTCAGCACTTGGAAAGGAGAAATCATGTAGTGTGCAGAGAGCACTGCTATAGTCTATAGTATAAGGCCGGCCATACACAGAGCAAATTTCTTTCCTGCAACCACGGGTTGCAGGAAAGAAATTTGCGTGATTCCCCCATCAACACAGACAGTGTTGATGCTGGAATAACTCATGCTGGGCCATTGTCTTCTACCGGCGGGGACAGCTTCCCCCGCCCTCTCCCTTCCCCCTACAGCAGATACTAGCAATAATTGCAGGTAAAATCCAGCATGCTAGTTGTGCCCAAGTTGATCAATCGATCTACTTGGTACATTTAGCCTGCCCATACATGGTTCGAATCTCGGCCGTATATGACCTGCCTAAGTCCAATGATTTACTTTATCATGATATAGTAATGGATGTGCTGTTAACTTTATTAGTAATCCATTTTTTTACAGCACACCTTGACAGTAACACCTCTCCTAAAGAAGACAAAGTTGGTGAAACATGTTGGGAATGCGGGTGTAAACTGCCAAAGAAGAGACTTTATTGAAATAGCGTAATGTGTAATCTAATGGCACAAAAATTACCATTGTTTTTAAATGATTTTATGTCAATTTTGTTAATAAATATATATTTTTTAATGAATATGGAATAATTTGGCACTTTTAAAGTTCCACTTTTTTTTGTTTGACTAATAAGTCTATGCACAGTAAATAGTGCACACATATGGTACAAGCCTTATACACACAAAATACTCCTTACTGTACCACAAGGGCAATCAAGGGGGTAAATGTGTGCCTAATAGTGCTTGGTAGGTTTACTGTGGGGTTCTTTTACTAAGGGACGTACCAGTTTTTATTCCCTGCTTTGCAGGGAAACATAAACTAGTACATCCTCGGTGACAGGACAGAGCTCTGTATCGTTTACATTGACAGAGCTCTGTCCTGTCTTCCTTGCCAATCAGCGGGTGTCGGCGGTCATCCTTTGGCCGGCACCTGCTGATCTGCTTGTGCTGTGACTAATCACAGCACAGCTGACGCGCCCCTTACCAGGAAGTGCTGGATTACATACTAGGTAAGTGATCCAGCACAGGAGAGCCGTTCTTCCGCCGTACTCCTACATAAAGGGGTCAGCAAGCGGTTAATGAAAGTAGTGTAAGTACCAAAATTTGACTTGCCCATTTGCAGTACCTATTCTGCTGAACTGTAGCAGAGAAAAATTAGGTATCCTCCTCATCACAGCTAGACAGGGCCCTGTGATGTGCCTGAGCTGCGTAAATCTCAGGACTGCACTTTCATACAGAGATAGGTAGATAGTAAATAAATGCAGTAGAAGAAATATCTGACTAAATAGGTGAAAACATTTTATATAAATTAACAATTCTGTAGTGTATTTTGCTGTTTTCCTTCCAAAAAACCTACAATTGCCTATTTAAATTATGACATTTGGATCAAGCAAAAAATACTAAAAATGTTTAAACAACAAATGCATCTGCTATTTCTCCCTGTTTAGGTGTGGAGTGAAATAAAGAGGATTTAACTTTCAAGTAGTAAAAGGTGATACACATAAATAATGAATGGGCTGACAGCATTACGTAGGCAAAGGACTTTCCAGGGGACTGCTCACTGCTCTGAACTCCCAGCACACTCACCGTTTATTCCTTCTCTCACTTCCTTCCTCACTAGGTTGGCGCTGGGATAAAAGTACAGAACAGGTCAAAAGGTCCTGTCCCAAGTAATTAGAGAGTTGCTTCTTTTATCTAATTGTACCTTGTTAAAGTATATCAGTGTCAGCCAGGTTAATTGGAACTTTAATGCATAATTGATGTTAATTTATGGCCTTTTTGTTCCACGATACTCATTCAGACCTTAATGTCAGGATACAGTTTTCCTGTTATTATATACAGAAAACTAATACCCCCTTGAGGTTAGCTTGCTTTCAGCTTATAAAATATCCAGTACTACAGTGTGTATCAATTAGAGGGTCTGTTGAACCTAAACTTTTCAATATTTTACAACTAAAATAATTGAAATAAATTAAAGTGGCATGTACAAAATCTGTTTATAAAATACTGTATATTCACAAGCACAAGTAGACAGACATTAAAGTGGTTCTAAAGCCTAAATATTTTTTTACCTTAATGAATTCCCTGCATTAAGGTAAAAAATATTTAGGTAACAGTTGAATGTATTCTTCTCCTCAGTCTTTATGAAGGAAACAGGGGGGCTTCAGTAACCAAAACTACAATATTTATCGTTATGACACGTCACAGGAAGCACCCCCATGGTTAACAGAGGATAAAATCAGAAACAGACTTGAAAACTTAACATAAATAAGTTACCGGGACCAGATGGCTTTCACCCGAGGGACCTTAAGGAGCTCAGTCAAATAATTGCCAGACCGTTGTTCCTAATTTTTACGAACAGTCTACTGACTGGTATGGTACCAGCTGATTGAAGAAAAGTCAATGTAGCAGCAATCTTTAAAAAAGGACCAAGATATATCAATGGGAACTACAGACCAGTTAGCCTAACATCAATAGTATGCAAGCTCTTGGAAGGGATGATAAGGGACTATATACAAGATTTTAGTAATGAAAACGGTGTAATTATTATTATTATTATACAGGATTTATATAGTGCCAGCAGTTTACGCAGCTCTTTACAATATAAAAAGGAGACAATACAGTTATAATACAATAAAATACAAGAGGATTAAGAGGGCCCTGCTCAAAAGAGCTTACAATCTAATAGAGTGGGGCAGGTGGTACAAAAGGCTGTAAATATGGGGAATGAGCTGATGGAAGTGGTAGAAGATTAGTTGGAGACGTGATAGGCTTTCCTGAAGAGGGGAGTTTTCAGGGATCGCCTGAAGGTAGCAAGAGTAGGGGATAGCCAGACAGTTGGAGGTAGCGAGTTCCAGAGGATGGGAGAGGCTCTGGAGAAATCCTGGAGACGAGCATGGGAGGAGGAGACAAGAGAAGTAGTAGGAGGTCTTGAGAAGAGCGGAGAGGACGATTTGGGTGATATTTGGAGACAAGATTGGTGATGTAGCTCAGGGCAGAGTTGTGAATGGCTTTGTATGCTGTGGTTAGTATTTTGAATTTAATTCGCTGGGTGATTGGGAGCCATTGTAGGGATTGGAGGAGAGGGTTGGCAGGCACTGAGCGGTTGGTAAGGTGGATAAGTCTGACAGCAGCATTCATGATAGATTGAAGAGGGGATAGCCTATAGAGAGGCAGGCTGAAAGAGAAGGGAGTTGCAATAGTCAAGGTGAGAGATAACAAGGGAGTGAATGAGGAGCTTGGTGGTTCCATTTGTTTAAAAAGGGGCGAATTTTAGAGATGTTACGGAGGTGAATTCTACAAACTTTTGACAACGATTGGACTTGGGGCTGAAATGACAAGTCAGAGTCTAGGATTACACCTAGCACCCTGGCGTGAGGGAAGGGACTGATAGTTGCATTGTTGATTTTGATGGAAAAGTCATGGAGGGGACATATTAATAGCTCAGTTTTAGAGAGATTTAGTTTAAGGAAGTGGTGTGACATCCATGCTGATATGTCAGTTGGTAAGTTAGTAATGCGAGAGGAGACTGAAGGAGTGAGGTGAGGAGTAGACAGAAAGATTTGGGTGTCATCGGCGTATGAGTGGTATTGGAAAACCGTGGGCGGTTATCAAGTGACCAAGGGAGGAGGTGTAGATAGAGAAGAGAAGGGGTCCAAGAACAGAGCCTTGGGGCACCCCTACAGAAAGGGTCAATGGAGAGGAGGAGACAGAGTTGTAAGTGCTACTGAAGGAGCGCTGTGATAGATAGACAGAGAACCAGGATAGAGCAGAATCTTGGAGGCCAAGGGAATGTAATTTATTGAGAAGGAGAAGGAGCAGGTGGTCAACAGTATCAAAGGCCGCAGAGAGGTCAAGTAGTAATTAGCAGTAATCAGCATGGATTCATGAAAAATCATTCTTGCCAAACAAATCTATTAACCTTCTATAAGGAGGTGAGCTGCTATCTAGATGAAGGAAGGCCAGTAGACGTAGTGTATCTGGATTTTGCAAAGACATTTGATACAGTACCCCACAAACGTTTACTATACAAACTAAGGTTTGTCGGCATGGACCAAAAGGTGAGTACCTGGATTGAAAACTGGCTACAAGGGCGAGCTCAGAGGGTAGTGATAACTGGGGAGTACTCGGAATGGTCCAGTGTGGAAAGTGGGGTCCCTCAGGGTTCTGCGGGTCTTGGGAACAATCCTATTTAATTTATTCATAAATGATCTGGAGGATGGGATAAACAGCTCAATCTCAGTATTTGCTGACGATACTAAGCTAAGCAGGGCAATAGCTTCTCCGCAGGATGTGGAAACCTTGCAAGAAGATCTGAACAAATGAATGGGGTGGGCAACTACATGGCATGGAGAAATGTAAAATAATGCATTGAGGTGACAAAAACATGAATGCAATCTACTCACTAGGGGGAGACCCTCTGGGGCAATCTAGGATGGAAAAGGACCTGAGGGCAGTGCTGTGTCTTGGCTTAGGCCGACAAGGCCCAGGGCATTATGAAGAGGCGATTAAAATAGTAAGCCATGACAAGGCAGGTACTAATGTTCCTCCTGGACCACACACTCTGTGGCTTGATAGACCAGGCAAGGGGAGCACAGTAGCAGGAGGAAAAGGAGGACTTGCTGTTGTCTTAGGGCCAACGAGATCCTTTGCCTTCATCTTTGTGAGGCGGAAGCAGGAGGCAGAGCAGTGATATAAGGAGAGGTGGAGTGTTTGCACCTTTAACCCTGTCGAATCCCAGGAGTTGTATATAGTTGGGGTGAAATTGTTGAGGACAACATTGTTAACAGTGACAAGGAAGACTGGGGGTCCTGTGATGCAGGCAATTTGTGCCAAATTAGATTTTTTATGCCCAGGATTTGGGTCATCAAACACAGTGACTACTATTTGGTGGCCCCCCTAATAGATCTCCAATACAAGGATGTAATAAAAAAAGGTAAAAAAGCGCAGCGCTAATAAACAGTTATAATACCATCTAATAAAGTGCAAATATATTCTAAACCATATAGATACATATATTTGAAGGATAATAATAGCATAGATTAAATAAAGTGCAAATGTGCTCATGAATGGTTATGTGGAAACCAGCATCTGAATAGTGAAAAAGTCCACACATGTAAAAAGCAACCACTGTGTATCATAAATAGTCCAATTTAAGAAACTAGAGATTAAATCAGTTCATGAAAGGTAGAAGTCTATCCGTTGTCCTCAGAGGTAGTCACCAGAGAGCATGCATCCGCCACCCAAAGGAGAGAGTAAACACTTTTACCAGAATGAGTGGACTCTACTGTACTGCCAGTGGCACAGAGTGAAACACGCAAGGAATGAAAGGATAATAATCAACACGCATATTGATGGAAAATGTGATCACATAGGAAATCTGGAAGGCGCAATGACATGGAGCAGGCTCAAAATGACCCGGCAGGGTGCTGACTCAAACCCCAGATGATGTCTGCGAGGATGAAACGTGTCGGGTAATTTTGAGCCAGCTCCATGTCATTGCGCCTTCCGGATTTCCTATGCGATCACATTTTCCATTGATATGCCTGTAACTTCAAACTCGATGTAAGTGTTCTACTTTTTAAATACATTATTATTATTATTATTATTATTCAGGATTTATATAGCGCCAACAGTTTACGCAGAGCTTTGTGAGAGATGGTTTTACACTATGTGGAGGTTTTCTGTCTTTTATGAATGATGAAGTTCAAGATGCAATAGAGTGGCTGGTCATAGTGGAAAGTTGTGGAAAGTCGTAGTGGAAAGTCCCCATCGACTGCTTCGTTAAATATCATCCTGTCATTCCTTGCATGTTTGACTGCTGCTGGCAGTAGAGTCCACTCATTCCCCTCTGGGTGGTGGATACATGCTCTCTGGTGACTGCTTTTGAGGACAACGGATAGCCTTCTACCTTTCTTGAACTGATTTCATCTCTAGTTTCTTCAATTGGACTATTTTTGATACACAACAGTGGTTGCTTTTTACACTCAGTTCTGTGTGTGGACTTTTTCACTATTCAGATGCTGGTTTGCACATAAAACATAACCAATCATGAGCACGTTTGCACTTTATTTATTCTATGGTATCATTTTCCTTTATATATATATATATATATATATGTATATATATATATATATATATACAGGGCTTTTTTTCTCAAACAATAGGTGCTGGAACTCAACCACAACCCCCCAAAACCCCTCCCCCCAAACACACCCTCCAAATCATATCAAATAGTGGGTATGGTCATATTTCACAAACAGTAGAAGGGTCATAAAGTGGCATTAAATATCAGGATTGCATTATATACAGAGTGCAGAGTTCATGAGGGTTACACACAGAGTGCAGAGCTGTCACTTGTAAACACAGAAACCAGACTTCTGTGTTTACAAGTGATTGTGGTGAGCAGGCAACAAAGGGTCTGAGCCAGAGGTGGTAGAACTGAGTTCCACCAAGTTCCCCCTGAAAAAAAGCCCTGTATATATATATATATATATATATATATATATATATATATATATATATTTTAGAATATATTTATTTATTTGCACTTAATTAGATGGTGTTATAACTGTTTATTAGCACTGCACTTTTTTACCTTTTTTGTTGTATTGCACAATATCCTGTTAGATTGTAGTGTCAGCAGCTATGGTACATCACAACATTAGCGCAATCATTTTTTACAACAATTTATGTTACAAGGATAAAATCGCTGATCTTCTGCCTCTATCCCAGAGGGAGCACAAACGCAGCACTTTAAGTTGGTGTTGCCTAACAACCTCTTTGCCATAGTTCCTGACAGTGGTTGGATCCCCTCTGATGACCAATTCACCTTCAATGTCCTGAAAGGTGAAACAAACAGCAGCCGTGGCAGCACCTGCCGTTTTTACTTTCAGGGTTTTTGTGAATCACAGTGGCCATGCCCAGCTGCAGACAGAACTCACAGGCAGTGCCTGAACCACATGATTTCTGTTTACATCTGGTCCAGGGTTGATGCAGACTCTCTCAGATATGAGGACCCCATGGACTATTAGGTACCAAGGCTAAACCACTGGCCAGAACTTGCACAGTATGTGCTGGAGCTTCTGACTTGTCCTGGAGCCAGTGTGCTGATTAAGAGGCCCTTCAGCACAGCAAGAGGTTTTATAATTGAGAGGTGAATCCGCCTGTTCCCTAACAGTTTAACAGCTCATTTTCATAAAAATTAACCAGTCTCAGATTGCAAATGACTATAAAACCCCTGTTTTTGATGCTACAGACTGCGAAGTTCCTAATGTTTGCTACAGGGCAAATCCTGCATTGCTCCTCAAGGTTTTCAGCCTACTTTGGTGATCTGGACCTCAAAAATATTTGTGGCTATTGTCTCTGAGGTTAAACTTGCCTCATCATTTCCTCCTACATTGTTACCTAACCAAGCTGCTTACATACTATCCAGCCACTGAGCAACATTTGTGGCTATTGTCTGTCAAATAATATACATATATGAAGACTAATGCCCCGTACACACGGTCGGACTTTGTTCAGACATTCCGACAACAAAATCCTAGGATTTTTTCCGACGGATGTTGGCTCAAACTTGTTTTGCCTACACACGGTCGCACAAAGTTGTCGGAATTTCCGATCGCCAACAACGCGGTGACGTACACCACGTACGACGAGACTAGAAAAGGCCGGTTCAGAACCAAGCGCGGCACCCTTTGGCCTCCTTTTGCTAATCTCGTGTTAGTAAAAGTTTGGTGAGAGACGATTCGCGCTTTTTCAGACTCGTGGCTTTCAGATCGTTTTCTGACGTTCAGTTTGTGCTTGTGGGTTTGTATCTGCTCTTCAGTGCGTGCAGTCAGTTCGTATCGGAGTTTTCTGTGTGATCTTGCCTGCTCGTTGCTGTTTTTCAGGTCTCTCTTCACAGGCCTTGCTGTTCTTCAGTGCGTTCTGTTACTTTGTTCTGAGCAGCCGACCGTTTTCTAGCCATGTTTCGTATGCGTACTCCTCGTAGAGTTCGTGCTGTGCGGGGGCTTGGTGTTGGGGTCCTGACCTTGACACAAGTCCAGTCCATGAACAGGGTGGGGAGGAGTTCATGGACCAAGAATTGGTTGCTTCAGCGTGACCAGTTCTGTCATATGCCTTTGCTCCGTGAGATCCGTGAGAATAATCCTGATGATTTCAGGAACTTTCTCAGGATGACGGACCCTGTGTTTCACCGTTTGTTGGCTTCGCTGACCCCCTATATTAGCAGGCAGGATACCTGCATGAGGCAAGCCATCACTCCGAAGCAGAGGTTGGTCGCTACCTTGCGGTATTTGGCCACAGGGAGAAGCCTGCAGGACTTGAAGTTCTCGACAGGCATCTCCCCCCAGGCTCTGGGGATCATTATCCCAGAAACCTGTTCTGCCATCATACAGGTCCTGCAGAAGGAGTATATGAAGGTAAGATTTTTATCCTTTTATATCACATTTTATTGTATTGAATGTTTGATAATATATTGTATTTCTTCCCTCATTCCCTAATTACCATGATTGTAAGAGGCTTTTTTTTGTGGTGTCCCCAAATTTTTTTTAACCCTCCCCCCCCAACTGCTAAGTCAGCTGATCCCAATTCTCTATCCTCAATCATCTATCTGCTGACTTTGCCAAACCCATACACACTATACCCATCTCTTTACTGGTCAGATTTATGGATGAATTCCCCAAAGCATGTAGTGCAAGGGCCTGCCTGTATACTTTCCAATGGTACTGTTTAAAGTTTTTGTATCCTATTATTATCTTGATAGGTAATAGCAGAATGTTCAAATGTCCTCAAATGTGTACAGTGTGTATTTATATCTTTGTATTATGACACTTCTTACCTGTCCAGTGGTCTGCCAATAGTGTAACTAAGGAGGGGCTGTTCCAAGTAATACCCTGTATTTAGGCATTCATCTCTCAATGAAGTGAAGAGGGTTACCTGTCCAAGAGTCCCCCCCCCCTATAATGTTAGAAATGGCCCATGAGAGGGGGGGAGGGGGAATATGATAGGTGTACCTTATACTTTGGCCTTGTTAAATTCCCCTTAGTAAATGCTATCTGGAGGTTGCCCCATAATGTTTGTGTCTAATCTGCTTGCCATGTTTCTGTGAAAAAATAGTAATGTTTATTTTTTTTTCCTCAACAGTTTCCTTCAATGCCACAGGAATGGCAGACTGTGGCCTCCCACTTTGCCCAGCAGTGGGACTTTCCTAACTGCGGAGGGGCAATTGATGGGAAACACGTCCACATCGTCCCACCACCCAACTCGGGGTCGTACTATTATAATTACAAGGGGTTTAATAGTATAGTGATGTTGGCGGTGGTGTCGGCTAATTACGAGTTCTTGTATGTGGACGTGGGGAAGAATGGCCGGATGTCCGATGGTGGAGTGATCGCCCAAACGGAGTTCTACAGGCGTCTCCAGAATGGCAGCTTGGACTTGCCACCTCCAGAGGACAATGTTGAAGGTCTCCCATTTGTGTTTGTTGCTGATGAAGCATTTGCGCTGGGGGACCACCTGATGCGGCCATTCCCGATGAGGACCCTCACCCCGGAACAGAGGGTTTTTAATTACCGGCTGGCCAGAGCCCGAAGAGTGGTGGAGAACACATTTGGAATCCTGGCCAGCCGGTTCCGATTATTTCTGACACCCATCCATATGGCGGAGTATAAACTGAACCATATAATACTTGCCTGCTGTGCTCTCCATACTTTTTTAAGAAAACATTCAGCCAACTATGCTGGTTCAGTTGGGCCTGAGGCCGGAATCCATAATCCATCAACACTGACGGCGCTTGAAAGTGGCCGTCCTGGCTTGCCCTCCCTGAATGCCCGTGATGTCCGGTTACGCTACCTGGAGTTCTTTGCGGGTATGGGGGCTATCAATAAGCCAGACAATCTGTGACACCTTTTTCAAATAAAAAACAACCAAAAGAAATTCTTTGTGGACATTTACTGCTTGTGTTTGTTTTAGCTGACCCTGACAGAAATGTGTTGAGTGTAGAAAATGTCGTGATTGGGTAACCTTATAAAAAACAGTGTTGGCTGGTACTTCCTAAATGCAAAAACACATTTCACTACAAGTGCACTTGCAACTGCACTGAACCTGCACTTGTAGTGCAAAGAGGATTTGCCCTTAGGAAATAACCCCCATTTTTGCATAAAACAGCAATTACATCACCCCAAAAGTGTTGTAGTGTTGAGACAATAATCCACACATTCTTGAGTAAGGCACTTTTTTATACCTGCACAATCACATGTGCATTTCCCAAAGGTTTTTAAAACAAACCAACATGTTTGTTGTATAACAATGTTTGCAGTAGCATTATGAAAAATCAAAATATCCATTTCAGATAAAACAGGCCTGTGTAAAACCAACAAGAAAGCCAAAAAACTTGAACTTACAAAGTTCACATATGGTAAAACCTGAAGGCTATATCAGACATGAGTATTTATGAACTGTGTTTGATATAGCGTTCAGATGGGGGGAAATCACCCCTGGAAAAGCCAAATTTGGAAGATGCACACCAATTTACGAATGTCAACATGTGCTATCTGCCATCAGGGGGGATCAAGGGACGTGTTTGGGGGGAGCAAGCCCTTCCTCAACGCTACTTTATAATTGAGGAAGGGGTTGCACCCCCAAAACGCGTCCATTGATCTCCCGTGATGGCAGATAGCACATGTTGGCACACTGTGTGCATCCTCCAAATTTGGCTTTTCTAAACATTTAAAAAATTTTGGTACGATAAAACAGGTGATTTTGTGGGGTTTAAATTTGCCCCAAAACATCAATGATGTTATTATTTTTTTTAATAACATCACTGATTTGTTGCTGGATGTTTTGCAATTGGAGATTACACCCCATAATCTCCCCGATCAGTATCTGGGCACTTTCAGATGTAAAGCGTTCTGGATCACGATCACCTAAAAAGAGATAAAGAACAAAAAAAAAGGTCTCAAAAATCTGCCACCATCCATCTCTTTTACCTGAGCCTGTGGTCGCAGACACTCACCTGTTGTGGTGCCAATCTCCACCACGTCTTCTTCTTCCTCCTGCTCTTCTTCTTGTGTTGGTATTTCCCCTTCTGCCAGAGGGGGGGGTCTCTGGTCTCCTGGGATGAGAGGTGTCCGAGTCTTTTCTCCCCTATGTAAAACAAAAATGGTATACTTAGCACACAGATATTTGATGGCAGAACTAGAAATAGGAAACATTGCTCGGAAGTGGGGTACAATTGTCTATTTTAGCAGAGTTCCAAGAAGTATATTTTTTATTGCCCTTTGTCAAGCTGCAATACTTTACCTGTTTGGTACAAGCTTCACAGATGGAGACCCCCCTATAGTATACACTGGAGCACCTGTGTGGCCCCCCCTAATAAAAATGGTGTTCTTGTGTCCCACACTAGTGCTCCAGTGTCCAGATGTGAAAACAGCTGCTCAGTGTCCTCTCCTTACACACAATCTAGTTTGCATTTCATTCTAGTAACAAACCCATCTACACAAACAAATATTTGACATCCAAGTAGGCCCCCAAAAATGTGTGAAAATGCATATGGACTAAAACAATGGTGTTCTAGAGGCCGAAAGAAAAATATTTGATACGAACGAATAATGTGCCCATGAACATTAAAGTTGACCTTTTGAAACGTTACAACTAATAAAAGCATATGGAGCAGAACGAACGTAATAAAGACAGAAAGAATAGGAACACAGCACAACTACTTACTTTTTTGCAGCACTCTCCGGATCTTTCGGTACTGCTCTGGCTCTCTCAACTTGAGGTCTGACCACCGCTTCCTGAGCTGATCTTTAGACCTTCGTACCCCGAAATTCCGCTCTAGACTCCTGACCACTTTCGCCATGATCTTGGCCTTTCAGATGTTCGGGTTGGGGTAAGTCCCATATTTTCCGTCATAGTCGGACTTCCTCATGATGTCGACCATCTCCAACATCTCCCCAAACGACATATTTGTGGCCTTAAAACGTCTCCTTCTGGATCGGGACGTGCCTGGATCCGGGCTTTCCTCCTCCTCCTCCTCGTTGCTACAATTAGCCCGCACCTGCTGTATGTCCGCCATCATGCTCTTCCCCCACTGCGCCGAACGAAAAGGGGCGGGGAATACACTAGAAAGAACGTCAGGGGCGGGCGGAGTTACATGCATGCGCAGTGTATATAAAGCATAACACGCGTGCGTATTACGTTTGATCTGTGAGCGGAGGAAGGAGCATTGGACGCGGCGATCGTAAGAACGAAGGTAAGAGACAAACTTGTGCCTATACTGCTTCTAGATTGAGGCCTATATTGTAACAAGATTAGGAGAGTTTTGTGTGACATTAGGCTTTGTCTTGTGTTGTGTCTTGCAGTGAACATGGATATGGTACTGAAAGATAAGGACTTCATTTCAGTCTTCATAGAGATGCTAAGGGAGCTGACCTGTCTGTGGGAGATTACCCACCCCCATTACAAGAACCAAGCAAAGAGGAAGGCAGCACTGGAGCAATTGTGTGAAATTGTGAAGCAGGTGATCCCCACGGCAGACATCACTTATTTAAAGATTTTCATTGGTGGCCTGAGGAGCACATATCTGAGGGAGCGCAATAAAGTCCTGGATTCACAGAGATCCGGAGCAGCAGGTGACATCTATGTCCCCAGGATGTTGTACTACGACAGGCTGCACTTTCTGGCAGGCCAGACTGAACCCAGGCCATCCCTCTCCAGTCTTCCTTCCACGCTTCCTTCCCCCCCGGCTGAGGCTTCTGACGCCCAACCTGGGCCTTCCAGGCCACATGTGGAGGAGCCCAGATTGAGCCAGGTATAGCATTCCTCTAAATATTTCTGCTTGTCCAATCAATGATGTGAACTAGATGTTAGTTGGGAGTACTAATTAAGGATTGTGATTGATGATGCAAAACATTACAACTATGTCCCTTTTTCATACACAGGGAAGTCTCAGCCAGGAGGTGGCCGGGCCGAGCCGGCTGGCTGATATCAAGGTCCCTCCACCCCCCCTGAAAACAGAAAGTGGCAGTAGGACGAGTGGCCTAGAGGAGGCGGCTATCAGATTCTTTTGGAGGGCTACAGAGGTCCTGGGAGCACCACACAGCAGGCAGGAGAACATTGCTGCATTCATAGCCTATAAAATGCAGAGGATGGAGGAGGGCCAAAAAGCCATGTGTCAGGCCCTCATATCAGAGGCTCTGGAGAAAGGTATGAGGGGCCAAATTACACCTCACACACAGCTTTGGGATGGTCCTCCTCCTCCTCCTGCAGGTCCTACTCCTCCTCCAGGTCCCACTCCTCCTCCTGCCACATCTCCAACTGCAAAGCCACAGCCGGGAATGAAGCATGGAAGGAAGACCAGACAGTGAGTACCCTGGATCCAGTCTGTTGGACAAAAAAATGCAGCCTCTTGTGGTACCACAGCCTGCGGACACAGATGTCATCTGCTGCTATCCAAGTCTCTGTGAATCCCGGACCAGACTGCCCTCCCTTACATATGGACTCCTCAGGCCACCAATTTTGATGTTGAAGAATTGATGTCTGCCGTGGGGGTCCCAGGCTTCGCTAATTTCTATTGTTGATCCAGTGTTGCCTTCCTCTTTGTTTGGTTCTGATCCCTTAATAAAGGATTTTTGTTTGGAATTATACTCTCCTATGTGTTTTACTTCAAAAATGACAGTTTGTTTGTGAGGATTCAGGTACATTTCAAATATACAATGTGAAATGAACAAGGGACACCAACAACAAACAATCTCCTTGAGATTAAATAATACAAGATATCAATGGTGTTGGGGTAACTTGACACACAAAACACACCCAAAAATATTCTGGAGTAAAAATAAAAATAACATTGAACAAAGATCAGCCTTGGAAAAAATCCAAACATTAAATTAAAAAAAAGGCTTAAAATCCAAAATAAAAAAAAAATAAAAAATATAAAACTGTCAGATGTGACAACTAATAACAATATATTCAGGGAATCCCACTAAAACAACACAAATAAAAGTTTGTGAGAAGTGTGTGTGAATACGAGCAGCAAAACGACTTAATTCTTGTCACATTATAAAGAAGAAGAGAGTGCGCTGTATTAAACCATTTTTAACATTGCAGCGTGACGAAAGTGCTGTATCCATTGCGAACGCTAAGTTTACCAGAACGAGCTGTCCTGTGTTGGAATTTCTTCTGAGCATGCGTGGCACTTTGTGAGTCGGAACAGGCCACACACGGTCGGAATTGACGCGATCGGATTTTGTTGTCGGAAAATTTTATCTCTTGCTGTCCAACTTTGTGTGTCGGAAAATCCGATGGAAAATGTCCGATGGCGCCCACACACGGTCGGAATTTCTGACAACACGCTCCGATCGGACATTATCCATCGGAAAATCCGACCGTGTGTACGGGGCATATGGCAAATTCTATGGATGATAGGGCATGTGTATGGGGAAAATATGAGGGAGAGTAAATGAGGGAGAGTAAATGAGAAATAGGGTCTGGGAAAAGAAAAATAGAAAGGATATAGGCTAGGAGGGGTCACTCCTGTCATCATAAGGCTAGGGGGTTGGGGGAGGGTGTAAGGAAGGGTATTGAAAGAGAAGAGCAAATTTAAGTTAAGATGTTTGAGCAATAGGGTGTTAGATGGTGTATTTGTTGTATTTATTCCAATGGTCATAATATGGAGGGATTTCCTGACACTGAAGGCCTCTGTGAGGGTTTTGGCGCTTGTGAAGCTAGATAGGAGTTGTTTATATTTTTCAGTGGAATCAAAGACTGCCTAAAAGAATCAGGTCTAACAGAATTTGGCATTTGTGCCCTTGATAGAGCTTGTCACATCTTCCATAAGTTTGATGTCTTTGAGCCTGTGCCTTTTAGGAGGAATGGGCTCCCTCTTGGCAAACCTGCCCTTAAAGCGGAGTTCCACCTAAAAATGGAACTTTCGCTTTAAGTACTGATGACACACTGACATGCCACATTTGGCATGTAATTTTTTGGGGGGGAGCGGGTACCTAGTTTTCACAGGTACCCAGCTCCCACTTCCTCCCCTGGCGCTGCGGCGCTGGAAGGAATTTCAGCTCTCCTCCCTCCCTCCCTGCAATCTTCTGGGACACGTCACAGGTCCCAGAAGATTGCCCAGCCATTCACACCATGCAGTGCGGCTCGCGCATGCGCAGTGCACTCCCAGCTGTGGAGCCACAGCTGGGTGCCCACATTTACAATGCCGGCGCCGCGGAGAGGAGGGGGAGAGGAGCGAGGCTTCGTGTGCCCGCATGGCTGGACCGTGGGACAGGTGCGTGTCTGTTTATTAAAAGTCAGCAGCTACACTTTTTGTAGCTGCTGACTTTTAAATGGGTGGAACTCCACTTTAATCTATCCACTGTTATATGTGCTCCAACTTGGGACACTGAAAATTATAGAGTTAGGACCGCAGTACACAGAGGAGCCTAGACGTAGGCACTGAGGTATATGCATATATTTGCAAATGTGTGCAGACAAAACGCTTTGTTTTTAATGTGAATTATTATGCGGGGTCAACTGGGTTGTTTTGTAGGCTAGCTTGTAAGTGCTCTGAGAAATCTTTGTTTGTTTGTGAGGTGCATCGCCCTTCCATTTGCACCTTACTATAAAGGCTACTTATAGGTTGAGGTCATTGCCACTTTTTTGTATTAAAGTCTTTAACCCTGCAAAGCCATTGCTGGATGGATGGCAGGGAGGGGGATTTCCATAGGGCTGAAATGCAGGAGTGTGCAGCATTTATCGGGTGTAAAAATACCAAGTCTGAGTATGATTTAACTGGTACAGTGTTATGGTGGAGGAGAAAATAGGCAGGTTTTTTTAAGTATACATCGCTCAGTATAAACGCTTATTTTAATTGCAAGATAAAACCAGTGAACAGAGGTGATTCCCTTACTGGGAAATTAACTAGTAATTTAATCAAAGTAATAGGGAGAAGATAAACTACTGCAACCAGCATATAACAGCAACCATAAGTATATAGATGCACACCAGTATGAACACAATACAAGTTTTATATAAGAAAAGATTACTAAAAGTACATACATCCAAACAACAAACAGATATTATCAGCAAAGGGTCCAATAAGAGTCCTGGTATATTTGTGTACATATAATCAGGTATAATAATAAGGATACCTCCAGATGAATGTTGCGTTGAATGAAAGATGATTCAAATTTCAGTTGCAGGGGCTGATCATGATGTCACGTCCGTCTTTGTGTCAGGGACCTAAAGACAAGGGCAGCATTGATGGGAAAATCCTCCAATCATTGTCCAACCATTGGCGAAAAATGGGCGTGGCTTACGCGGAATAGTGGGCGTGGCTTAAGTGGGCGTGGCTCAACGGGTGTGGTTAGAGTCTGAGATGAATGAGGGATGGAGAGGGAAAGGGGGAGAGAGGAATGAAGGGACATCAGCCCTAGATCCTACACAACAATGGAAATATGTGTATTCTAGAAAGTTTAACAATCAGCAGATAAAGATACTCCAAACACCTGGTGTCAGCGCTTCAATCATCCCGGCACCATGATTGTTATGGTGTCAGGATGATTGAAGTGAATTATTTCTATTATTACATTGTAATATAAAATTAAATCATTCAACTCACCGTAATGCCGAATCAGTGGGATCCCTGAGCGTGTCACTAGCCACGTCGCCTGCCACCAACAGAGTCCTTCCTTGCATCAGGTGTCCCCAGCAGAGTCCGTTCTTGCATCAGGTGCCCCCAGTAGAGTCCGTCCTTGCATCAGGTGCCCCCAGCAGAGTCTGTCCTTGCATCAGGTGCCCCCAGCAGTCAGTCTTTAAACCAGTGTTCCCAGCCTCAGTCCTTAAATCAGTGTCCCAGGCAGAGCCATAGTTACCCCCCCCCCTGTACATAGTTACCCCCTCCCCCTGTACATAGTTTCCCCTCTCCCCCTAGTTACCCCCCTGTACATAGTTACCCCCCTGTGCATAGTTACCCCCCCTGTACATAGTTCCCCCCCTGTAAATAGTAACCCCTCCTGTACATAGTTAACCATCCCTCCTGTAAATAGTTAACCCCCTCCTGTAAATAGTCAACCCCCCTCCTGTATATAGTTAACCCCTCTCCTGTACATAGTTAACCCTCCCCCCTCTTGTATATAGTTAACTCCCCCTCCTGTATATAGTTAACCCTCCCCCTCCTGTATATAGCTAACCCTCCCCCTCCTGTATGTAGTTAACCGCCCTCTTCCTGTATATAGTTATCCCCCCTCCTGTATATAGCTAACCCAACCTCCTGTATATAGTTAACCCCCCTCCTCCTGTATATAGCTAACCCCCCTCCTGTATATAGCTGACCCACCCTCCTCCTGTATATAGTTACCCCCCTCCTTCTGTATATAGTTAACCCCCCTCCTCCTGTATATAGTTAACCCCCCCACTAAGTACAGACCGCCCCTCCAGCAGTATAGATCCTCCTCCCTCAGTACAGACCCCCCACTAAGTACAGACCCCCTCCATCTGTTTAGACCCCCTCAGTGTAGACCCCCCTCATCAGTATAGACCCCCTCAGTACAGACCCCTCTCCCTCAATACAGACCCCCCTCAGTGCGGATTCCCATCTATCAGTATAGACCCCCTCAGTGCAGACCCCCCTCCATCAGTGCAGACCCACCTCCATCAGTGCAGACCACCCTCAGTCCAGACCCCCTCAGTGCAGACCCCCCTCCATCAGTGCAGACCCCCCTCAGTGCAGACCCCCTCAGTGCAGACCCCCCTCCATCAGTACAGACCCCCCTCAATGCAGACCCCCCTCCATCAGTGCAGACCCCCCTCAGTGCAAACACCCTCCATCAGTGCAGACCCCCCTCAGTGCAGAACCCCTCAGTGCAGACCTCCTCAGTGCAGACCCCCCTCCATCAGTGCAGACCCCCTCCATCAGTGCAGACCCTCCTCAGTGAAGACCACCCTCCATCAGTGCAGACCCCCCTCAGTGCAGACCCCCCTCAGTGCAGACCCCCCCAGTGCAGACCCCCCTCAGTGCAGACCCCCCTCCATCAATGCAGACCCCCCTCAGTGCAGACCCCCTCAGTGCAGACCTGCCTCAGTGCAGACCCCCTCAGTGCAGACCCCCCTCAGTGCAGACTCCCCTCTATCTGTGCAAACCCCCCTCAGTGCAGATCCCCCTCTATCAGTGCAGACCCCCTCAGTGCAGACCACCCCCTCCATCAGTGCCAGTGCAGACCTTCCCCTCCCATAATGCCCCCCAGCACATGTCCATTTGTCAAGAGCAGAAGGAACATGAGCGGCATGAGGGGCCGGCGCCGTGTGTTCAGTGGAGAGGGGAGGGGCCGATCTGTGCAGCTTAACCCGGCTTCAGTATTGTGAGAGGAGAAGCCGATTCATTGGCTGCATGGATCAAGCCCCCTTCCTCTCTCCACTGAACACAAGGGGGAACGATCTAGCAGCGGCGCCGGCGGCCATTTTGCTGAAACCAGATGTTGAAAAAAATGAAAAAGCAAACATTCCCGATTTCCCTGGGCAAAATCCCGATTCGGAACAGCCTCCGATTGGGGTGAGGGTCCCAAAATCGGGATTATCCCGGGAAAATCGAGACTGTTGGCAACTATGCTATTGCAGTAAACAGGTTCACATACTAGTATTCAGCAAGGTGACCACTACACTCACACACCGTATCACAGACTTGGCATAGTGCATAGTGGTATAGTGCATGTTAGATAACAACAACAAGACACATATACTTATGTCACCTGTCCTTAGAGATATATATAATGTATATATACCCTGAAGCTATGGGCAACAATAGTAAATTATTAAACATAGTAGCACTTTCCTATTAATCCCTTCTGGTCTGGATTTAGCAGAAGCTTTTTCATGGACAGGACATGTTGTCTCAGACTTTCCCTCTCTATTTCCCCCTTCTGGGAGTTTCAACTCAACAACCCAGAGACAAGAAATGCATACATAACATATCATCAACTCAGTCACCTACAAATACAGACATCAGAGGGCAGCAGATACCTACACAAAATTCAACCCATGACACACACACACACACACACACTCATAGACTTCAATGGGATTTGCTGCTAAGTTTGGCTTTTGTGAATTTCAAACAGGATAGATTTTAAACCACCCACACTTGCAACACTATGGCAAAATTCTTTCTGTTGTACAACAATCTCATCCTTTGTTTGGGCACCACAATTTTAAGAGATTCCTAAAACAGAACTGCACTCAGTCAACATTGATTGTTTTAATCCTTCAATACAGCACGTCCTCCTGCCTGCATGCCTGAGCCAAGGGCAGATGGATTCCAGAAAGCTAAATGCTACATGAATCATCTGCCCTTACTCAAGTTGGCCATGGCCAGAAATGCTAGGAGGGTGTTTTTCAAAGGGATTTTTCAGGAAAATAAAGCATGGAGATATGGATGGATGGGTGAGTTTTCTCTGAATACTAAAAATGAATAGGTTTTTTGGTTTGTGGGGCTCAGATGCAGTGTAGGTCCATTCTTTTTTTCCTAAATCAAGACTGTCCTCTCAAAAGAAACAATTTGCTATTGTGAATATTAGTTATGCAAAGAGGAATAAGAAAGAAAAAATATTTTTTTTACTCCCAAATATTGTACACTCAAAGCCCTATAACTATACATACATACATACAGTATATCTTTATCTGCCTTTAAAAACATTAGCTGGCATTTGAACATTACATTGCTTTTTTGTACTTGATGGGTTCATGAGTTCATGAGTTTTAACCTTGCTTGGACAAGTTTCCGCTCTCATTCACTGACACTGACCCAACTCTTAGGAACTGAAGTGACTAAATAACCCAGGTCTTCTCAATGGTTGGTTAAGCCAGTGACACAGGCCTCATGCTGCATGCAGGTCTATGAGCTTGTTACAATAGATCTGGTATTGCATAACAAGCTGGCACTGTACATGAGTTTCATGATGACTGAAGGAGGAATAACATGACATGACCTTGCAGGCACGGGGTCAATTGAAATACAGTATTGAAACACAATGGGGTCACAGACGTTCACCTTTCAACCAAGAATATGTTTAAGCAAAGAATTAAACAAAACATCCTGCTAATTTTTATACATTTTTGTCTTCCTTGACTAATATTAATGATGATGCCATCATTAAAGAGAAGTCATTTGGATGTATACATGTGAGAAAAAGAAGATAGGAAAATATGACCTACCTTCATGCTCCCAATACTTAATTTCACTTTCACAGTACAATTAATACAAATACATCCTCACTCATCAGGCCTTCTTTTAAGTCCCCCCTCCCACATATCTCCTTTCTTCACCACTGTATTTGTACCCTGCCTCCACCTGTGCATTCTTCCCATCAATCTTAAATACAAAAATAATACTGCGCATGTAATTAATTCAGCAGTGGCGGTTGGTGCTCAACATTTTTGGGGGGGCGCAAACAAACTGAAAAATACTGAAAAAAAAAAAACATCAATTGCAGCCTCACTGTGCCATCAAACGCAGGCACTGTGCCATCAAATGCAGGAACTGTTCCATCAAACGCAGCCACTGTGCCCATCAAATGCTGCCACTGTGCCCATCAAAGGCTGCCACTGTGCCACCAAATGCTGCCACTATGCTGTCAAATGCTGCCACTGTGCCCATCAAATGCTGCCACTGTGTCAATCAAATACAGCCACTGTGCCCATCAAATGCTGCCACTGTGTCAATCAAATACAGCCACTGTGCCCATCAAATGCTGCCACTGTGCTCATCAAACGCTGCCACTGTGCCATCAAATGCTGCCACTATGCTGTCAAATGCTGCCACTGTGCCCATCAAATGCTGCCACTGTGTCAATCAAATACAGCCACTGTGCCCATCAAATGCTCCCACTGTGCCCATCAAATTCTGCCACTGTGCCCATCAAACACAGCCACTGTGCCCATCAAATGCTGCCACTGTGCCCATCAAATGCTGTCACTGTGCCCATCAAACACAGCCACTGTGCCCATCAAACGCTGCCAGTGTGCCCATCAAACGCTGCCACTGTGCCATCAAACGCTGCCACTGTGCCCATCAAACGCTGCCACTGTGCCCATCAAACGCTGTCACTCTGCCCATCGAATGCTGCCACTGTGCTCATCCAATGCTGCCACTGTACCATCCAATGCCACCACTGTTACCCCCCCGCCCACTCGCCATCTGCCCAGAACTTACCCTGTCCTCTATTAGTCTCCTCCCGTCCTCTCCCATCAGGTGTCCAATCACAGCGCCTGTAGTTTCAGCCAATCAGGTGATGGGCAACAGACCCGAGCACCTGATTGGCAGAGAGGAGGTTCAGTGTTACAACAGCGAATATTTATTCGCTGTTCTAACACACCTGGGTGAACCTTTTTTGACGCCTATTAGAGCCTATGGCTCTAATCAGGTGCTTCAAAAACACCCCCCCCGCCGCTGTAATTCAGGCGCCCGGTGCCCGAAAAGGGGCCGGGCACCTGAATAGGGGGTGGCAGCGGCGGCCGTGAATAGATTCATGAATCTATCCATTGGTCATAGAGGGGGTGGCTGGAGAGAGGGGGCGGCGCCCGTGCGCCCTTATAGATGCACCGCCACTGTAATTCAGTGGGAAAAAAAGCAGCACCACAAATGTGAGATATTACCACAAAAAACAAGAAACAAAATAAAGTTGTGTTGCCCTACAGTGATTAAAATTAAAAATACTGAAAAAAAATTATAAATAAATAAACAGTCAAGAAAAGTCTCTCAAATAGACCATAATGGTCAAATGGCAAACTCCATTATTCAGCTGTGGATAAGGTTATCCAATCCCTTCACCAAGTGAACACACCACCACCACAATACGTTGGACTCTTACCAAAGAGCCTGGACCCTTTATTACGAAAGGTCAAACAGGCTTGATTAATATGTCCCGATAGAGGTCATCAGCAGGGGATGTACAAATGAACCACGTCAGGAAAAGCTCCAGAGCATCCAGGGGACTCCACCCAAACAACGATCGTGTAGACAGATCCAAAAAAAAAAAAAAAACGCTGCGTAGTGTAAAACCTCTTAAGGGTTCCCATCAATCTTGCCTACATGCCTGCACCATGCTCAGCTCTCCCCACTCTCCTCTTTCAGGGGGGAGGGGGAGCAGATACCTGTCTAATACAGTTATTTGCTCCCACTTCCAGGAAAAGATCGCCGCAGTATCCGTGGCGATCTATGCCATGTCCGGCGCTTCTTGAAGATGCCGGTGCCTCCACCCGGAGCTGAGGGACAGGTCGGCTTCGGGTGAGGACATCGTGGGCGCCCTGGATAGGTAAGTGTCCTTATTTCAATAGTCAGCAGATGCAGTACTTGTAGCTGCTGACTTTAAATTTTTTTTGTTTTCAGGCGGAACTCTGCTTTAAGCCTAAACACTGCATTAGCTCAAACGTTCTTCTCATTTTCTTAGCTGCACCCCTCCTCCGCTGAGCCTGTTTCCCCTCTCTAAACCAGCCTGCTATGCACCTTTCTCCTTGCTCTCTCTCCATGCTCCCTTCTCCCTAAATCCAGTGGTATTGTATCTTATCCTCTCTTCCTGCTCTAAGCACCATGCCCCAAACTCATCACCCTTCTCCCAATATCCCCTTTCCCCCAGATCTCAGTATTCCAACCTTGTCCGTTCTGAAATGTGCACATTTTGGTTGTAATAATTACAAATCACTAAATATTCACTTTAAAATGCAGAAGAACTGATTATTTACTGATTATTCGTTAAAAAGGGTCTATCTTTTTTTAACGATAATTTCTATAATTACAAATTAGGGCAAAGATTACAGATTGTGCTTGAAATTATTATGTTGCATTCATTTTTGCAAAATGTAATTTTCGCCATCAACCTTTATACGTGTTCGTTATTTTCACAATGGTACTTCTGTGTCTATATTTTCATATTTTTCTGGTTGCCCCGAATGAAACATGCACACAGGGAGCTGCTATGTTGCAGACAAATGGCTGCTGGAATGACTGAGACCCATTTGTAGCTGCAATTAATGTACCTTAATCAAATTCACATGGAGGTTGTGAAGCTATGCATTCATTTATTACACATACTTATACAGCACTGTCAATTTACACAGCACTATACACATATATTGTACATTCACATCAGTCCCAGCCCTCAAGCATCTTACAATCTAAGGTCCCTAACTCACGATCATACATACATACTAGGGCCAATTTACCTACCAGCATGTCTTTGAAGCGTAGGAGGAAACCCACGCAGGCACAGGGAGAACATGAAAATGCCAGGCAGGTATTACTGTGGTTGGGATTTAAACCGACAACCCTACTGCTGCCAGGCCAGGCGGAAGTGCTCACCACTTAGCCACTGTGCTGCCCATGCATTAAAGTTTTTTTACGTGCAGCTTTTCCACAAGAAATAAAGGAAATTCAGATTAACACAGAACAAAGAAAAAGGTCTCCCCTAGGGTGGACTTTAAAAGAACATAAAAATATAATTAAAAAGGTGTGTAGAGTGTTTATCGTACAAAAATATTTATTAATATTTAAACATTGTCACTAAAAATGATACATATACAAATATAGAGCAATGGAATGTTTAAACAAACAGCAGACCTGATTGACTGTATCGATCTGCCAAGGATCCTACAGTCAATAGAAGAACACGAGTATCTTACCAAAATGAATCCATCTAAATCACTGTTAAAGAAAACATTTGATCTTTGTCCACCCCCTAGTGCTAATCCAAATGTTGCTGCCTTCCCAAACTAGTAAACAACAATTTAGAGGAACTCAAAATACAAATTTAATTTAAATGAAAAAGAAACCCTAGCGTTAAAACAACTCTCTGACAACAATCAAATCACCATCCAACCCTCTGATAAGGGCGGCAATGTTGTATTGCTCGGCAATGAACACTATATTCGCATGTATAATAAAATTTAAAAAAATCAAGATTGGTACCGTCGGATTCCAGTGGACATTGTTGAAAAATACAACAAAGAATTTTACACACTAATAGACACTGCTTACCTCAATAATATATTACTAAAAATACATGGTGTTTTATTAGAAACAAGTTCCTACTTTCTATGTACTTTAAAAAATTCATAAAGACACAATAGATCCACCAGGTAGACCCATCATTTCAGGGATGGGTTCGATCAGTGAAAATGCAAGTAAATTAATAGACGAATACCTAAGACCCTATGTTACAACATTACCATCTTACGTGAGAGACACTGTTCATCTCCTACTAATCAATGACACACTACACATTCCTGACCACACTCTGTTGGCCGCTATAGATGTTGAAACACTCTATAGTTCAATACCACACGAAAAGGCGGAAAGTACCGATGCAACTTACAATTAATTCATTCTGTCACTGCTGGAGTATATCCTTGGACATAATGTCTTTACTTTCAATGGCTCCCACTACCTCCAGGTGCAGGGGGTTGCGATGGGGACTTGTTGTGCCCCGTCGTATGCCAACCTGTACTTGGGGGAGTGGGAGACCATGTTTCTAGCAGATTAGACTTTGGCATTATATACCGACCACATCCTCGGATGGTATCGGTACATTCATGATATCTTGGTCATTTGGGATGGAACATCAGATATGCTCCAGCAACTGTACAGATGTCGTTGAAAAATACTGGCAGATGCTCACCTTGGATCCTTCACTGGGGCAGTTTGCCCCTGCTAGACCTCTCTTCACATTCAGAAGAGCCACGTCTATCGGGGACAAAATTGTCAACAGCGAATTAAAAAATGAATCAGCAAAAATTCACTGCAACTACAAGGGCACCTTCATGTGCGGAACATGCAACTACTGTAGATTTATGTGGACTCAAAAAAATCCCATTCTCCTAAATGGAAAAATCTTTTATCCAAAACACTTTGCCAATTGCAGGACAACTTGAGTAATATACTTGTCACAATGTGGTTGCAGTTGTTTCTATATTGGGAAAACTAAATTAGAATTCTGGAGGAGGGCATACAGGCTTATTCGCAGTATGCAGGTAAGAATGGTAAGAATGTTTCCAAGGTTGTTATCATGTATACATATGTGTATTTTCCATGTTTTGTAGATGTGATGCTTTGTTGTTGTGACATCTAATTATTTGCCATTTAGCTTGTAAAACATCATATGGAGTCTCCTATACTGTTTCCCTTGCTGCTATATATATGTATGTATGCACCTATACATGCAATGTTTTCACTCCCCACACCTTTTCTTTTTTCGCTTTATCCTTTTCTACCATATTCTTTATTATTACATACAGTGGGGACGAAAAGTATTCAGACCCCCTTACATTTTTCACTCCTTGTTATATTGCAACCATTTTCTAAAATCATTTAAGTTCATTTTTTTCCTCATTAATGTACACACAGCACCCCATATTGACAGAAAAACACAGAATTTTTGACATTTTTGCAGATTTATTAAAAAAGAAAAATATCACATGGTCCTAAGTATTCATACCCTTTGCTGTGACACTCATATATTTAACTCAGTTGCTGTCCTTTTATTCTGATCATCCTTGAGATGGTTCTACACCTTCATTTGAGTCCATCTGTGTTTGATTATACTGATTGGACTTGATTAGGAAAGCCACACACCTGACTAATGCTCTGCGGTCCTATATTCATGAGGTACTGGCTTCTGGTATATGAATAAGCTAAATGCTCAGGAATAATGTGCAATCTCAAAAAATGATTGCCTAAACATGAAGGTTTATTTATTAATTATGTTGATTTATTAAAGGCAAACAGGTTGTTCAGTTTGCAAGGCAATTTTTTCCCAGAGCTTGGTGAAATTTCTCAAAGAATGCCCAATGACATGCCAGAAAAAAAAAAACATTTTTGCTTGCACATGATTGGATGATGGAAGTCAGCAGAGCTTCGCCTCATTCATTAAAACTTCAGTCCCCATGAGTTGTCAGTCCGCCCCTGCTTGTATCCAATAGAAAATCTATGGAAAGAACTAAAGATCAGAGTTCATAGAAGAGGCCCACGGAACCTTCAAGATTTGAAGACTCTGTGGACGAATGGTCTAAAATCACACCTGAGCAATGCATGCGACTAGTTTCTCCATACAGGACCCTGCGACTTGAAAGCGGACCTTCGGTTATTTTTTCAACTTTCCATCTATTAAATCTTCTGCCCTTGTTGTTTTAACTTTGGATAGTAAAACATATTTTTTCTGCCAGTAATTACCTTATACAGCCCACTTCCTGTTTCTTGTCTGGTAAAAAGCCTAGGCTTATGACATCATGTGCAGCTCTCTCTCTCACGTTCGTGAGAGTTTACCAGGAAGGGAAGGGGGATGAGTCCTAAGAGGGCCAATGAGAGCTGCAGAGCTGGAGGTGTGCCTCTATGTATCTGTGTAAATCCAAGAAGTAAACAGGCAGCAGCTTCAGCTGCCCACTGTTAAAATGGTTGCAGCCAGACTCAGTGGAGGGAGATTTCTGCAGCATATTTGGCAAGTACAGAATCACAGTATATATAAAATAATATGCAAAGTGGTTTGAGGGAAGCTTCAGAATGGCAAAGATGTTTTTATTACAAATTATGTGAGCAGACTGCAGTTCTTCTTTAAGCTCTAGGGAAAATTCCCTTGTAAAGTGAATTGTCTATTTGCCTTTAGTAAATAAACCCAGTGACTATGACAACAATTCTATTTTCCAACCCACATGGAAACAATTCCATCTAAATCAAACTGCTTGCCATAAGAGCCACCTTTAATCCTTGCTAATTGCAGATGACAGCAGAATTTTAAAGTTAATTGCAAATTTCAAAGTTAATGACCCCCGGATCGGTTCGCACATTGCAGTGCGAACTGTGAAATGGTGCAGGAATCGGATTGCATGGGTGTAAACACCCATGCAATCCGATTCCAGTGCGGACCAAAAAGGTGTCCTGCACCATTTTGATCTGAATATGATGCAAATTCAGCCATACAATCTGTATAGCTGAATTTGCATGGCACAGACATCGCATGGGATCTGCACAGCAATGCGGTGCGAATCACATGAGATGTCTGTGATAGCAATAGTGTGAACCCAACCTTAACAAGCAATTTCCCACTTATCTCTAATTGGCACCCTTTCTCCACGCAAATATATATTTAACTCACTCCAACAATTGCTTGCAGGGTTTTAGGTGGCAACATGGGCATAGCTTAAGGGGTTGCAGGGGTCACAATAGCAACCCCGCCCCTAGCTCCAGGGAGGCCCTGCAGCCTCCCTGTCATATTATCATATCCTCCACAAAGTACCGGCTCCGATCTGCCCTAGGGCCCCACAGCCACTCTCCAGTACTGGGCTTCCACTTTGCCTTCCACAGTCCACACACCATCTGTTCTGATTGGCTGGAGAGAAGCTGTGAGCCCTTTCCTGAATGGAGAGGAGCATGAGGTGAGAACAGCCCAGGATGGGGAAGTGTCTGTGCTGTGTGCTGGCAACATGGAATGGTAACTGAGCTAAGCGAGGCAAATGGAGGAGAGTGCCGTCCTGTAGCCAGGATGGGACAGATGTCACTGGTGAGGTAAGACACCGCTCAGTGTCTTCTAGTCACCAGCTGGGATTCTCTATACCCCCCCACCCGGAGATGTCTGCTTACCCCACTTCCCTGACAACTGGGGAAAAGACACGCACCTCCAGGAGGTGACCTTCCCCCAACACCTGTCAACACTGACAGAGAAACCTTCAGAAATTGCTAAAACAAATCCCTTAACACCTCCTGAAGGGCTGCAGGCTCCAGAGTTCATGTCACATGTCACTTTGCCCCCCTAAAGGCCCCTGACCACCCCCTCCGCCCTGGATGCTATGCCTGCTGCTGAGCTTCTTTCCCATTACAGCACTCTATACTGCTCCTCCTCCGCAGGGCTGAAATCACATTCCTTTACAACACAGCCAGTCAGCCACGATCTGCATAGGGTATGTTTGCCTACTGCATCTACACTGCCGTTCCGACCAGAGAATTTCACAGGTCAGAACGGCAACATAAAAGCCAGATACACCCTGTGAAGGCTGATAGACTGTGTGTAATGGAATGTGATTTCAGCCCTGTGTATTGTGGGGGGGGGGGCTGTTTACAGTGCTGGAATGGGAAAGGAGCTCTGCCAAATGACCTGCCAGGGTCCCTGTCCTCTGATTCCCCAGCAGTGATCCCTGTCCTCTAATGTAAGGAGGAACTCTGGGAACTCTAAACTCTTAAGCCACTTTGAGTATCTTTGCAAGCGGTGGGTGTATATGCACACATGGTGGAAGTGGTGGGTGGCAGTGGGGGGGCCCAGGTCAACTTTGCATCGGGGGCCCACAAGCTTCAAGCTAGGCCTCTGGGTGGAAATAATCAAATATGGTAGAAATATCCCAAACTACACAGATACTGTACAGATCAAAGTTTTTAATCTCCTACCAACTCTATTTAATACTCATATAATTCTTAATGCATGGATAGACCTACTCCATTACTTCATGGGTAGGTTGAGTTCCTGAACAAGAGAAAACAAAAACTTCTTACTTTTGTACTTCTAGCAGCCAAAGAATACATTGCAAAGGCTTAGAAACAAACCACAGTTCAATTTACAGAAGTAAAATAAGACTCTCACAAAAAGATTTTACATATGTGGTCTGCTGGGATCACCTACACAAACCCAGAGCTGGACTTGATTTGACCACCCACATGAAGCAGTAACCACCCACATGAAGCGATTTTACTGCAATTTTGTCACGATTTTACCTTGCTTATGCGTGTTTTTCATAGGTCATGTGCCTCAAAAAAATTGATCAAAAATGCAACAAGGGTGCTTTTTTGATGCATTCTTGCTGCGTTTCCAATGCATTTCAATGGGGAGGTGTATTTTTGGTGTGGTTTGCCAAATATGCAGCAAGCAGGATTTTTAACAGTGCTTCAAAAGGTGCCAATAATGTCTTACAATAAATTCATGTTCATTTAAATTCATGATATTACTGTATTTATCGGCATATAACACGCACAGGCGTATAACACGCACCTTCATTTTAGGAGGGAAGTTTCAGGAAAAAAACTTTAAATAGAGAACTTTGATGCAAAATAAGGGTCAGTGCCCATCAATGCAGCCTCACCATTGCCCATCTGCAGCCTCACCATTGCCCATCTGCAGCCTCACCATTGCCCATCTGCAGCCTGATCAATGCCATCTGCAGCCTCACAATTGCCCATCAATGCAGCCTGATCAATGCCCATCTACAGCCTCACAATTGCCCATCAATGCAGCTTGATCAATGCCCATCTGCAGCCTAATCAATGCCTATATGCAGCCTCACCATTGCCATGAATGCAGCCTGATCAATACCCATCTGCAGCCTCACCTCAGATTACTGCTGCCTCGGAGGGGACAGGGAGGGGGGCGGGACGAGCGTCGTCAGATTACATACAGCGAGACTCTCCTGTTTACTCGGCAGCCTCATTAATACAAATTCCTGCCTCCTGGACCGGCTTCTATGATAGACAGAACACTGGTCCAATGCCGGCCCAGGAGACGGGACTTCCTATTACAGAGGCCACCCAAATTAGGCAGCCCAAATTGTAGTATCGGCGTATAACACGCACATAATATTTGCACCCGATTTTCAGGGTGAAAAAGTGTGTGTTATACGCCAATAAATACAGAAATTAAAAAGTGGAATACAATACAATTATTTATAAAATATATATATATATTTTAAAAACGTCAATTTCGGTTTCAACCAAGTGCATTCTGAATTTTCAATTTCGGCACCAAAATTTTCCTTTTGGTGCACCACTAGTTGATTTTTCATTTGCATAGCACATCAAGGGACTATTTCTGACATAAAGAGTTTAATTTACTAATATAAAATAGACTGTTCCCTTTGCAAGAGAATTATCCCCAGAGCTTAGTGAATTAAATAAAATGTTATTTTGCAAAGAATACCTGGTCTGACGTTCACATGAAAGTACAATAAAAAAAACAGTTTTTGCTTTCATATGATTGGATGATGGAAATCTGCAGCACTTCACCTCATTCACTTAGCTCTGGGCAAAATTCCCTTGCACTCTATTTTCCTTTATTAAATCAACCACAAAAGATCTTATTTGTATTAAAGACAACACTCGTCATTGCAGATGGTGAGAACTTGAGCTTTTGTATTTCTTTATATTGCCTCTAGAGCTCACATTTAAGAAACAGCACACTCTAACCGGCTGTACATGTTTACACGCGTTTTACATATGTTTCTAGTATTTGCTTAGACTGAAGTAGAAGCATGTTGGTTTAGATCCCTCAGCAAGGGCAATTTTTAATGTGATGCACAGTGTTGGGAATGAATGTGGGAGTGCTTGTAAAGTGCTTTATACAAACTACTTAAACTTCCCCATACAAAATAAAATGCAGCCTTGGTTTTTTACAAGTCATTTATATTCTGTAGATACACTGTTTGCACAATTCACTTAAGACCTGTATAAACTGGTGGGGAAAGGTAAAGATTTTATATTTTACTATTACCTTTTATATATGTTAAACAAAAAGCATGCAGTGTGGCAAAATATTCACCATAATGTGTAATATTAAAATACTAACAGATAACAAGCATTCAGACAAGGATATAGAAATCTCATCTTTTCTTACAAAGCTAAAATATATATTTATTGTGTGAATGAATATTTATATTTAAAGTTGTAAATGCAAAATGTAACGCTTTTATTGACTTTTCAAGTGTAGCATCCTCCTAGGGTAGGGTGCTAGGTAAATTTAGCTGTGGCTTCTGTAATTGAGGGAACAGTAATTGTTTTTTTATGGCCTATTCAGGGTCTTACAGGCTGGGAGTTTGATTGCTTCCCACTGCCTCTGAAAGAAACCTCCAGAGCTTATTGTGGGAGATTAAAAACAACTGTCCTACATATTTATCAGGTTCCAGCTAATCCCTGGAGAAGTCTGGCTGCACGGAGAATGAACAGTTGCTCTTGAGGATTCAGAGGAACCAGAGCTGGACTTGTTTGGAGCTGACTGCAGAACCACACCAGAGGGGATCTGTTCCAGAGAGGTGCCGTCTGATTCACTGGACCGTGTCTGGAAGAAACTGGAAGGTGGCAGCTGTCTTGGTGACTTGTGAGTAGTGACCTGCTTAAACTGATCCCAGTGACTGGATAGTGTACCGGAAGCTGCACTGGGTATTGGCAGTTGTGCATTGGCACAAGGTAACCAGATGCCAACCCAAAGACTTGCCCCATGGTCTTCAGCTGTGGGGCCTCAGACTGTTCAATGCTAGTTACTACTCCTAGAGAAGACTGTCCTCTAATTATGGACTACCAAGCATTTTGAAGTATCCCATGCCCATGTTACCCTCTCCTGTTGAAGTTCTTCAGGCAATAAAATACCAACAGGCATCCCCTAGACTGTTTATTGGAGCCAGTGTGAAAGGACTGTTGCTTGTGTGGATGGGCAGCCTCTGTGCTGGTTGGGGAAGAACCAGTTATTATCAGTGGCCTCTATGGGGGTAGCACTGTACTAGCAATGGGGAGTATCTAAACTGCAGCCCATGTATGTGACATACTTGTTTTTGGTGCCACGAGTCCCAACACTTGTATCTTTCAGTGTGAGGTTCCTAGGGCCAAGAACTAGTGTACACACTGTAGCTACCCATAATTATTTTCTATTTAACTACTTCAGTCTCGGAAGGTTTTTCCCCCTTAATGACCAGCCCACTTTTTGTGATACGGCACTGCGTTACTGTAATTGACAATTGCGTGGCCATGCGACGCTGTATCCAAACAAAATTTATATACTTTTTTTCCCACAAATAGAGCTTTCTTTTGGTGGTATTTGATCCCCTCCGCAGTTTTTATTTTTTGCGCTATAAACAAAAAAAGAGCAACAATTTCGGAAAAAATATTTATTTTTTCATTTCTACTATAAAACATACCCAATAAGAAAATGTAAAAAATCAAATTCCTTCATCAGTTTAGAGCAATATGTATTCTTTTACATTTTTTTGATAAAAAAAAATCCCAATTAGCATATATTGATTGGTTTGCGCAAAGG
Source organism: Aquarana catesbeiana (assembly GCF_042186555.1). Classification (NCBI taxonomy): domain Eukaryota; kingdom Metazoa; phylum Chordata; class Amphibia; order Anura; family Ranidae; genus Aquarana; species Aquarana catesbeiana. The sequence continues at coordinate 239,941,237 of NC_133327.1, forward strand.
TTATCGCGTCTACAAACTATGGGATAGATTTAAGGACTTTTTATTTATTTTAATTTTTTTACTAGTAATGGTGGAGATCAGCGATTTTTAGCAGGGCTGCGACATTGCGGTGGGCAATTGGACACTAAGTGACACTTTTTGGGGACAATTGACACCAATACAGTGAGCAGTGCTAAAAAAAATGCACTGACACTAAATGACACTGGCAGGGAAGGGGCGATCAAAGGGTTAAATGAGGAAACATTGTGACAACTTGACAGTCACTAGGACAAATAGAAAGGGTGAATCTCCCTCAAAAAGCTGACAGGTTCTAATCCACTACTACTATACCCCCCCAGTTAAAGGGTAAAATGGTTCTTCAGTAATTCTGCAAAAACCGTGCTAACTTTTAAGAAACAGACACTCACCTGTCCATGCGCTTTCCTACCCGGGCCTGTTTCTTTGGTCCCAGGTGCCGGCATGTTAACTGGCGGGGGGGGAGGGAGGTAGGAGCTACCTGTTTCCCATTACAAAAATGTGAGGATGAGGAAAAGAAAGCGCAGAACTTCCCCTTTTGGGTAAAGTTCAGTTTTAATGTTTCCTTAACACCTAAATCCTATTACAGTGTCTTGAAAAAGTATTTACAAAGGGCCAGTTTACTGTCCTTCAGACTTTTAAGGGGCCAGATTGTGGCCAGTGTGAGTACAAAAAAATGGATTAAACAATGCCTCATCATTGGTATTAGTGGAAGGATTATTGCCCCATTGGTGGTATCAGGGGAAGAATTAGTTCCCATCATTGGTGTCAAGGGAAGGACTAGTGCCCCATCATTGGTGTCAGTATGAGGAATAGTGCCTCATCGCTGGTGTCAGTGGGACGAATAGTTCCTCATTGTTGGGGTTAGTAGTAGGAATAGTGCCCTATTGTTGGTATCATGATGGAAATTATGCCTCATTGTTGGAATCAGTAGGAGGAATAGTACTCCAAGGGCCAGAAAAAGGTAAGCAAAGGGCCAGATTTGGCTCCCGGCCGCAGTTTGGAGACCACTGGTTTAGATCAAAGCATATTCATGTGTTAGAATGGCTCAAAGTCCAGACCTAAATACAATTGAGAATCTGTGACAAGACTTGAAAATTGCTGTTCACAGATGCTCCCCATACAGTCTGACAATGCTTGAGCCATTGTGCAAAGAATGAACAAAAATTTCACACACAGATGTGCAAAGACAGTAGAGACATACCCAAAAAGACTTGCAGCTGTAATTGCAGTGAAAGGTGCTTCTACAAAGTATTGACTCAGGGGGGCTAAATACAAATGTACGCCACACTTTTCACATATTTATTTGTAAAAAAAAATCAAAACCATTTAGCATTTTCCTTTAACTTCATAATTATGTGCCACTTTGTGTTGGTCTATCAAATAAAATCCTAATAAAATACATTTAAGTTTTTGGCCGTAACATGACAAAATTTGGAAAACTTGAAGGAGTAGGAATACTTTTTCAAGGTACTGTAATGCCTCGTACACACAATCAGACTTTCCGACAACAAAACCGTGGATTTTTGTTTGAAGGGTGTTGGCTCCAACTTGTCTTGCATACACACCGTCACACAAATGTTGGCCAACAATTACGAATGTAGTGACATACAAGACGTATGTGATATCTCCATTATGAACGCGTGTTTTACAGGACCGAACGCTTCCGGCTCGTACTTGATTCTGAGCATGCATGTTTGTACTTTGGACTTTTGTCCGACGGACTTGTGTACACACGATCGGAAAATCTGAAACCACACATTTGTTGTCGGAAAATTTGAGAGCATGCTAGCCAACATTTGTTGGGGGAAAGTCCCCCAACAAATGTCTGATGGAGCATACACACGGTCGGATCTTCCGCCAAAAAGCTCACATCCAACATTTCCCGTCGGAAAATCCGATCGTGTGTACGGGGCATAACTCTAACATTTATTCTAATTTCTTAAGTGAGCTCTTAATGTTCCCAGTTAGCACCCCCTAAACATGTAATTACAGACCAAAGGTTTTAATAAGGAGACATGAAATACATTCAAAATACGCATATTAGAAGGAAGGTCTAATGCTTAAGCCACTGGGTTAATCCTGCGAAGAATACAGAAAGGCCCAATATGGTGCAAACTTCAGAGAGGGAACATGAAGTCAGAGGTTGCGAGATGACAGCCAGACCCTGTCTCCAACCTGGTAGGAAGGCGCAGGCAGGCATCTGCAGTCAGTATGGCGTCTGTACCTATCATTAGCATATCACAAAGCCTCCTGGACTTGTGCCCAAATGGAACGAAGACCATGGAGATGCTCCTCTAACGCAAGAATACTCTGTGGAAAACAGGTGAGTCAGGCAACATGGAAGGTTGGAAACCATAGTTCACCATAAGCGGGGACAATCGGGAAGAAGAATTCAAGGCACTATTGTGAGCAAACTCCGCCCACAGTAAGAGGTCTGACCAGTTGTTATGATGGTCAGAACTATAGCAACGTAGGAATTGCTCCAAGGACTGATTGGCTTGTTCTGCAGCCCCATTAGACTGAGGGTGATACACAGAGGAGAAAGCAAGCTGAATTCCCAACTGTGCACAAAAGGCTTGCCAGAACCGGGACACAAACTGACTACCCCTGTCCGAGACAATCACCTTGTGTAGCCCGTGTAAGTGAAAGATCTCCCGAGCAAAAATGGAAGCCAGTTGCTTAGAAGTGGGCAACTTCTTAAGTGGAATACAATGGGACATTTTTGGGAACCGGTCAACCACCATAAGGATAACTATGTTGCCCTGGAAGTTGGGTAACTCCACAATGAAATCCATAGACAGGTGGGTCCAGGGCCTCTCTCCATTGGGTATGGGTTGTAGGAAGCCCACTGGAAGGTGTCGTGGAGTCTTACTCTGAGCACACACAGAACTGGCAGCTACAAAGGCAGCTACATCAGCACATAGACTAGGCCACTAGAATTGTTGGGAAATGGCCCAAAAGAGTTGATTCTTCCCAGGGTGGCCAGCAACCTTGGGAGAATGGTAAGTTTGAAGCACGGCAGTATGGAGACTCTCTGGGACAAAGCAACGGTCACAAGGTTTCTCAGGAGGAGCATGGACCTGAGCAGCAAGAATTGTGTCACCCAAAGGAGAAGTGAGACTGGTGGGAATCGTAGCCAGAATACGATCAGGAGGAATCATGGGAACCGGAACCGACTCCATCTTGGAATTGTAGGAAAATTGTCGTGACAAAGCGTCAGCCCTTACATTCTTAGTACCGGGTAAGAATTAGACAAGAAAAGAGCCCATCGTGCCCTTCTGGGAGAGAGGCATTTGGCCTCAGACAAGAATGTGAGATTCTTATGGTCAGTAAGAATGAGAACCGGCACAGTGGTGCCTTCGAGGAGATGTCTCCATTCTTTCAGGGCTAAAATGATCGCTAACAGCTCTCTGTCTGGTAATTGCACTCCACAGGTGACAATTTCTTGGAAAAGTAGCCACAAGGATGCATAGCACTATCAGAGGTAGGACATTGAGACAGAAGGGCGCCAACTCCAGTCTCAGAAGCATCAACCTCAAGGATAAAAGGTAACGTAGGATCAGGATGTGCCAACACAGGAGCAGAAACAAAGGCAGCCTTGGGACTCTCAAAGGCCTTAATGGACTCCGGAGACCAACTCTGTGGGTTGCCGTCCTTTCTGGTCATATCAGTCAGGGGCTTGACCAGAGATGAGAAGTTACGAATAAACTTCCGATAATAGTTGGCAAAGCCCAAAAAAATGCTACAGAGGATGTAAACTCACGGGTCGGGGCCACTGTAGGACTGCTGAAAGTTTCTCTGAGTGAATCGAAAAACCAGCAGTGCGGCCGGGGTGTTGCAAAGGCCAAAAGGCATTATTAAGGAACTCATAATGGCCTGTTTTGGTATTAAATGCAGTTTTCCACTCGTCACCCAACTTAATTCTCACAAGATTGTATGCCCCTCTCAAATCAAGCTTCATGAAAACCGTTGCTCCCTCGAGGTGGTCAAATAACTCAACAGAATTGGATAGGCATTCTTAATCATGAAACGAATGAGACCCCTATAATGAATACAAGAGAAAAGAGAGACTCCCATCATGTCACACAGAGTATGGTGGTCCCATCCCTATAAATAGGAACAAAGAAGGTAACTCCCTCAAATGGGACTTTAACAGTCCACCCACTCAATAATGAATAAAATATAATCTTTTAATAATGTAGAATAAAAAACATATAAAATCTACGTATGACAAGAATGCACATGGATCACATGGAAAACAAAACAAAAACTGTACACATGAACGTCACACAGTGTAAATGCCCTAATGCATTAGGGAATTTACACTCATACGTCTATTTCCCAAGGACAACCTCTGGATATGATGCTGAGCACATGCACTCAACTCCTTTGGTCGACCATGGCGAGGCCTGTTCTGAGTGGAACCTGTCCTGTTAAACCGCTGCATGGTATTGGCCACCGTGTGGCAGCTCAGTTTCAGGGTCTTCGCAATCTTCTTATAGCCTAGGCCAGTGATGGCAAACCTTGGCTCCCCAGTTGTTTTAGAACTACATTTCCAATGATGCTCATGCACTCTGCAGTGTAGTTGAGCATCATAGGAAATGTAATTCCAAAACATCTGGGGTGCCAAGGTTCGCCATCACTGGCCTAGGCTATCTTTATATAGAGCAACAATTTTTTTTTTTTCAGATCCTCAAAGAGTTCTTTGCCATGAGATGCCATGTTGAACTTTTAGTGACCAGTATGAGAGAGGGAGAGCGATAACACCAAATTTAAAACACCTGCTCCCCATTCACACCTGAGACCTTGTAACACTAACGAGTCACATGACACCAGGGAGGGAAAATGGCTAACTGGGCCCAATTTGGACATTTTCACTTAGGGGTGTACTCACTTTTGTTGCCAGCGGTTTAGACATTAATAGCTGTGTGTTGAGTTATTTTGAGGGGACAGCAAATTTACACTGTTATACAAGCTGTACACTCACCACTTTACATTGTAGCAAAGTGTCATTTCTTCAGTGTTGTCACAGGAAAAGATATAATAAAATATTTACAAAAATGTGAGGGATGTACTCACTTTTGTGAGATACTGTATAACTGAAAATCGATCAAGCCTGATGCACTAACAGCCTAGCTCATTTCTTAAGGCCCTAAAATGCCAGGACAATACAAATACCTCCTAATGACCATTTTTGGAAGGTAGACAGTCTGAGGTATTTAGTAAGAGGCATGGCGAGTTTTTTGAAGTTGTAATCTTGTGTCACAATTTTTTGGAAATTAAGAAATTAAATACATTTTTTTTACATACTGTCACCAGTGCAGTACAGCATTATCATATGACTGGTGTCGTGGTGATCAGGGATACTGACTGGTGACAGTATGTAGAAAAAAAAACCCAAAACGATACTTTTTTTATTCAATTTTATTTTTCTTTAACATTTGTTTTCAATGTTTTAATTTTTATTTTTATATACTGTCATCAGAATAGTTCAGTGTTACCATAGTGATACTGTACTTCTCTTGGGTTAACCAATCAGCTTATTTTTTTTATCTTAATTAAAGAAGCTGAGGTTAGAAGCGGATTTTTTTTTATTCATTTGATTTTGCACTCTTCAACTTTAGTAAATAAACCCCATTGTTTACTATTGTGATGCTGTGATTGGCCCACAGCTATCACATGGTGCAGGGTGATGTGAATGGCCCAGGTACCATGTGATCACTGTTGACAATCACAGATCACACACAGTAGTCAACTTTAAATCATAATTTTTAAAGAGCAACTATCATCTCTGTCCAGCAGCGGCCATTCACTTTAATGGGACGGCTGGTGATGTGGCAGTGACACAACAAGGTGAGGGATGTGGTGGAAACAGGTGAGTGGATACCCACTAACAGGCGCTGCCATGATGGATCTGAAATGGCAGGTGCTCTTTAAATGTAAGGACTTATTCTTGCTGGTAGTTAGAATCTTTAATATTTGCAAACAAAATGAAGGTTTCCTATTTAGATAATAAGCTGTCAGGTTAGTAAAGCAGCAATATCAAAACCTATTTTAGGTTAATCACACATAGTTGGAGAACTACTCTAATTTTTGTATTCAATTAAAACAATAACATTATATTACATATTCTTGTATTTGCTTAAGCACTTGCCTACAGGGCACTTACACCCCCTTCCTGCCCAGGCCATTTTTCAGCTTTCAGTCCTGTCGCACTTTGAATGACAATTGCGCGGTCGTGCTACACTGTACCCAAAAAATTTTTTATCATTTTATTCACACAAATAGAGCTTTCTTTTGGTGGTATTTAATCACTGGTGGGTTTTTTTATTTTTTACAAAAAAAAAAAAGACCAAAAATGTTGAAAAAAATATGTTTTTTACTTTTTTCTGTCAGTAAATTTTGTAACTAAGTCATTTTTTGCCTTCACTGATGTGCGCTGATGAGGCGGCACAGATGGGCACTGATAGGCTAAACTGGTGGGCATTGACACATGGTTAAAGGGCTGCGTACCTGGCTCTTTACAGAGATCGGGGTCGCGCCGTGTCCTAGCAACACGGTGCGGCTGCAATCGCCGCGCTGGTTGCCCCCGCGGGCGCCTGAGAGCGGCCCTTATGGGACACCGTCATATGATATTGTCCCAGAATGAGAGCCGCACCGCCCCACCATCATTTGACGGTGGGCGGGCGGCAAGCAGTTAAACATCAATGTTTAGTAACTGAAGTGCATAAACAAAATATCTTTGAAAAAACAAACAAAAGAACTTAAAGCAGAACTTCAGTCATTTTTTCAACTTTCTATCTATTAAATCTTCTGCCCTGGTTGTTTTAACTTTGTATAAAAAAAAACTTTTTTTTTCTGTCAGTAAATACCTTATACAGCCCACTTCCTGTTTCTTGTCTGGTCATTCGCCTAGGCTTATGACATCATGCACAGCTCTCTCTGTCTCACTCTTGTGAGAGTTTGCCAGCAAGGGAGGGGGGGTGAGTCATACGAGGGCCAATGAAAGCTGCAGAGCTGGAGGTGTGCCTCTGTGTGTCTGTGTGAATCCAGGAAGTGAACAGGCAGCAGCTTCAGCTGCCCACAGTTAAAATGGTTACAGCCAGACTCAGTGGAGGGAGATTTCTGCAGCATATTTGGCAAGTACAGAATCACAGTATATATAAAATAATATGTAAAGTGGTTGGAGGGAAGCTTCAGAATGGCAAATATGTTTTTATTACAAATTATGTGAGCAGACTGCAGTTCTTCTTTAAACTGAATATACAACCCCTGGCAAAAAGGTTGGAATCACCAGTCCCCGAGGATGTTCCTTCAGTTGTTTATTGTTGTATAAAAAAAGCAGATCACAGACATGGCCAAAAAACTAAAGGCATTTCAAATGGCAACTTTCTGGCTTTAAGAAACACTAAAAGAAATCAATTAAAATAATTGTGGTGATCAGTAACAGTTAGATTTATAGAACAAGCACAGGGAGTAAATTATGGAATCACTCAATTCTGAGGAAAAAATTATGGAATCACCCTGTAAATTTTCATTACAAACACTAACACCTGCATCAGATTAAATCTGCTTGTTAGTATGTAGGTAAAGAGGGTAAATCATCACGCAGTGTTGCACAAGATGTTGGTTGTTCAGTCGGCTGTGTCTAAAACATGGACCAAATACAAACAACATGGGAAGGTGGTTAAAAGCAAGCATACTGGTAGACCAAGGAAGACATCAAGACAGAAAACTTAAAGCAATATGCCTTGAAAACAGAAAATGTACAACAAAACAAATGAGGAACAAATGGGAGGAAACTGGAGTCAACATCTGTGACCGAACTGTAAGAAACCGCCTAAAGGAAATGGGATTTACATACAGAAAAGCTAAAAGAAAGCCATCTCTAACACCTAAACACAAAAAAACAAGGTTACAGTGGGTTAAGGAAAGGCAATCGTGGACTGTGGATGATTGGATGAAAGTCATATTCAGTGATGAATCTCGAATCTGCATTGGGCAAGGTGATGATGCTGGAACTTTTGTTTGGTGCCGTTCCAATGAGATTTATGCAGACGACTGTCTGAGAAAACATACAAATTTCCACAGTCAATTATGATATGAGGCTGCATGTCAGGTAAAGGCACTGGGGAGATGGCTGTCATTAAATCTTCAATAAATGCACAGGTTTACATTGAAATTTTGGACACTTTTCTTATCCCATCTATTGAAAGTATGTTTGGGGATGATGAAATCATTTATCAAGATGATAATGCATCTTGCCATAGAGCAAAAACTGTGAAAAAAATCCTTGAAGAAAGACACATAAGGTCAATGTCATGGCCTGCAAACAGTCCGGATCTCAATCCAATTGAAAATCTGTGGTGGAAGTTAAAGAAAATGGTCCATGACAAGGCTCCAACCTGCAAAGATGATTTGGCAACAGCAATCAGAGAAGGCTGGAGCCAGATTGATGAAGAGTACTGTTTATCACTCATTAAGTCAATGCCTCAGAGACTGCAAGCAGTTATAAAAGCCAGAGGTGGTGCAACAAAGTACTAGTGATGTGTTGGAGTCTTATTTTGTTTGTTTTTCATGATTCCATAATTTTTTCCTCGGAGTTGAGTGATTCCATAATTTATTCCCTGTGCTTGTTCTATAAATCTAACTGTTACTGGCCACCACAATTATTTTTCTTGATTTCTTTTAGTGTTTCTTAAAGCCAGAAAGTCACCATTTGAATTGCCTTTAGTTTTTGGCCATGTCTGTGATCTGCTTTTTTTCTACAACAATAAACAACTGAAGGAACATCCTCAGGGACTGGTGATTCCATAATTTTTGCCAGGGGTTGTATTATCAGCTGGGTCCACATAAAAAAAACTTCAAACACGGTCCTTTCATCACAGCACGTCTTCTCATGATGTTTCATTCGGATCACCAGACCTTGCATCTCTTTGTTGCATTGCATTTTGCACGCATACCTGCTTTACCCATAGGTAGAGGAACTTCATCAAAATATTCCCAAAATGGGTCTCTTCACCAACCTGCTGCCGTTTTGCTACTCAAAGGAGGAATAAAGCAGTTCAAACTATGTGCAGAAAGATCACAAAATTTATAAGCCGCTTAGAAGGTTTCACTTTCATTTTTTCTGCTTGCCCTTCCTCCTTACACTGAGAGCCTGATACAGGTGCATTTCTCTTCAATCATACAGTTTGTAGTGTACATAGATTTGGAAAACAATGGGATAAAGGAATATTCCTGAACTTTGTTTTATCTCATGGTTACTGTGAAATTGTGCAAATGCATCAATGCAGTGCATGTTATCTCAGCTTGCAGAGCTTGGATTCATTGAATGAGTTTACCAAAAATGTAAATATTGCAGAATATTTAGCCTCATGCTACATAATTAAGCTCCATTTAATGCTGAATAAACTAAATTATTAATGTATCCTAAATAGAAAACTATCTTTAGATTTTTACTGCAAAAGCATTTTATTAAAATAAATTTGACAAAAATCTGATTTAAATTGAAAAAAAAATCTGATTTTTTTTATTTTTTTTAAAAACCTTATCGATTTTTATCCACCCTGGTAGTAAACAATGATATAAAGAATGGATTCCATTCATGACAATTGTTTACTACGTGACATGTTATTGCATAGCGATCACGTGGTACCTGGGCTGCCCACTGGGTCGTGGACACAGTGGTTGCAGATCACGCCACTGCCCTGTGCCTGAGGGAGACACCCAGCTGCAGTAAATGTACTGCTGGGGTCGGCAAGTGGTTTTCAACACTCTGTAACGTTTTGGGAACTGAGGAGACCAGTTACCAGAGTTTTGGGAGAGGAATGATGTCCCATTCTTGCCTAATTTAGGATTCAATCTGCTCAGCGGGTCCTGGGTCTTCTTTGTCATATTTTGCATTTCAAGATGTACCAAATGTTTTCAGTTGATGAAAGGTCTGGACTGCAGGCAGGACAGTAAAGCACCCGGACTCTTCTACTATGAAGCCATGCTGCTGACATAGATGCAGTGTGCGGTTTAGCATTGTCCTGCTGAAATATGTAAGGCTCTTTCTGAAATAGACGTCGTCTTGATGGGAGCATAGGCTGCACTAAAACCTGTATATATCTTTCAGCATTGATGGTGCCCATTCCATACACACTAATGCACTCCCATACCATCAGAGATGCAGGCTTTTGAATTTTGAACTGATAAAAAGCCGGACGGTCCCTCTCCTCTTTAGTCCAGAGGATGCGGTGCTCATGGTTGCCAAAAAGATTGTCAAATTTCCTGACCACACTACAGTCACTGCAAGGTTAATTGCTCATTTAGGTCTAGGGGCTTATTAACCCCTTCCTGCCTGGCCTGGCAGTTCTTTAAAAAAAGGAGCTGAGAGGCTCGACAATCATCTGACCACTGTGATTGGCTGTCACACGATCAGGAGGCGGTCCCGATCATAAGTGGGGACTGAGAGCGGTCTTTGACAGCTCGGTCTCTGTGCTGGGAGCATGCAGTGAGTGTAATCATAGTACAGAAGCATTGCCTCCCTCCCCAGTCATGTATATGTGTGGCATGCGGGTGACAAAGCTCATCCTTTTGCTGCTGCACATATGTGTTAGGCATGAAGCAACAGGTTAAGGAAGATTTACTTACCAGATCCTCCACTCCTCTATGCTGCTAGGCTCCTGCAGCATCTTCTCCCCTATGCTCCAACAGTCTAAGGTCCTGATATAATCAAGACAGATACAGGGTCTATAGCCCTGCATTGGACATGAGGATTGCACTGCCAGATCATGGGGGGGGCGCCATCTGTTGGAGAAGTGAGGATCGGATAAGTAAAAGTGCTTCTCTCTCCCTTCGAATTAACAAGCAATTAACCCTTGTAGTGCGAGGTGTAGCCTATCTTCAAGAGACCATTTTCACATTTCACAGAGTTGGTCTTTAAAGGAGGCGTGTTCTGACAAAAACGCAGGACTGCCAATGCTAACCTCCTCCTGAAAATGCCAGGTGCTTGGCTGTCTCTGGCTTCAATGATTCTTAGTCACAGACCTGGAACAAGCATGTAGCTAGTGAAGTCAGAGAAAAGCCAGATCTAATGCTCATACTTGTTCCGGGTCAGTGACTCAGAAAGTCCTGTAAGCTTTGGGTCATCATGATAGCCTGGACACTAGTATTTCCAGAAGGAGATCCCAGCAATGGCAGCCTCCATATTTCTCTCTGTACAGTCTTCACTTATTACTGAATACGGATGTCACAGAATCTGTACAAATAGCGGTAGTAGATGTGTAAGGGAAAGATCACGATAACACAATGAATGTTATGATTACCTACAATACATTGTTATCAGCTGTGCCATTGTAGTGGTGACAAGGTCACTTTAAGAGAATCTATGTATACTCTGATTACACTATTTTTCTGTACCGCCCTACAAAGTATTTGTTCATAACTTTATTAGTCTATTTACACCGACAGTTTATGTTAATTCTACCTTTTGAAAACAATATTGAACACACCCACACATGAAAAAAATGTGCATTTATTTTTTTTTTGCATTTGAGCCTGAAAAGCATTACAACCACGATCAGTGGATGGCGGGTGCAATGCTCAGGCTCCTGCAGACTATTTCTCCACCTGCAGTTCTATACAGAGGTATGGACATTCAGTTACAGGGCTGGAAGAAGTGATTAATGGACTACGGGTTTCTTCAATTCTCTCCCTCCCTCTGTTTATCACTTTCCACTCTTGTTCCCCCCTCTGCTCTCTCTCCAATGATGGGACTTGTTTTATTCCCAGTGACACAACAATGGGACTTATCCCACTGACACCAATGATGGGACTCATTTTATTTCAACTGACACCAATGATGGAGTGTACTTTATTCCACTGACACCAATGATGGGACGGATTTATTCACTGACACAAATGATGGGATTTATTTTATTCTCACTGACACCGATGATGTACCCCCATACCCTCTTGATAGCATGCTTCGCACACCTCATTTTTCTTCTCAAACTCTTTGAGGTGTCTCTCTTAATTATTTTTAATTGTTTGAAACTGTACTAAAGGATATTTCTTTAATGGGAGCCTCACATTAAATCTGAATAAAATGGCATTGCTCCTAGGAAACAATGTGGCCAATATAAATAAAGATCACCTTCTCCCCTCTTCTGCCACAAGCTTGATCCATCTTGTTACAGAATTTTTCCAAGATCTGCACAACAGAATGTGCAGTGCACCACAACAAGTGACTTTGCATTGTGGTGTGTTGTGTTAGGAGAATATAATCTTTAAACAAACTTTGCATAAAAAGAGGGATTTTTGGTTCACATATATCGCAATACATGTTTAAGCTGGCTAACTGCGTCAAAGTAATCCCTCTCTGGACAGTTTTTTTTTGCTTCCTATAAATACAGAGCAAAGCTTAGTGGTTCCACTATAAAAACACTGCACCTACAGGGAAGAAATTCTTGGTGGTGTAACTTTGTCTTTTTGACACAGGTCACAAAGTTTGACGGTTTCTATCAAAAGGGAGACGCTGTAGGTGCAGGACACAAGTCCTTGGTGGTTTCTTCTGTATGTATAGAAATTGATGATGGCATGTTTTGCAGGTGAATTCCATAACTCCCAGTTGATCCAGAGGAAGGCAAAAAACTATTGTGCAGCATGGTGTAATTTGTTCCAATGGGGCAAAAAATTCCTTCCTGACCCCCAAAGGCGATCGGATTATTCTCTGGATCAACCATCTGTGGTGAGCTGTCAGTGGGCACATGGCCTGTGTAGTAGCTTTGAAATCCCCACTCTTCTACTCTCTATGGCACTTGCAGGATAGATCAATGGCATTCTGATTGGTCATCGCCAGCACAGAACATCGAGTGCTGCAAACAGAAGATGGAGAAGAGCTAGGATTTCAAATCCCCGGACCACTATACAGGCTCCGTGGGCACTAACAGTTCATCACCCTGGAAGGTAAGTACAGCTGAAGATGTAAAATGTTAGCTCATTTTATTCTCTGCAATACTACGATATGTACAGGATTTGAGCCTTAACAGCTGTTGGTACAGTATGGAACTCACCTGTTGATCCAGAGGAAGGAGAAAAACCCTTATGAAGCAAGGTATAATTTTCTCCAACAGGGAAAAAATTCCTTCCTGACCCCCGAAAGCGATCAGATTGCTCCCTGGATCAACCATCTGCGGTGAGCTGCCAGTGGGCACATGGCCTGTGTAGTAGCTTTGAAATCCCCGCTCTTCTACTCTCTATGGCACTTGCAGGATAGATCAGTGGCATTCTGATTGGTCATCGCCAGCACAGAACATCGAGTGCTGCAGATAGAAGATGGAGAAGAGCTAGGATTTTAAATCCCCGGACCACTATACGGGCTCCATGAGCACTGACAGTTCATCACCGTGGGTGGTAAGTACAGCTGAAGATGTAAAATGTTAGCTCATTTTATTCTCTGTAATATTTCGGTATGTACAGGATTTGAGCCTTAAGCTCTGTTAGTACGGTATGGAACTCACTTGTTGATCCAGAGGAAGGCGAAAAACCCTTATGAAGTGTGGTATAATTTGCTCCAACAGGGAAAAAATTCCTTCCTGACCCCCGAAGGTGATCAGATTACTCCCTGGATCAACCATCTGTGGTGTAAACAATGGTGGTAAAAATTCTGCGTAGAATTGTTTTTTCTGAATCTTCGCAGGACGATGTCATTGTCTAATGCAGATTTACATGCGTACCCACATGCTGTTGATGTATGTGAACATGGGTAAGTATATCTCCTCTCCTGGATTCTTTGATGATTTTGGCATTATAGCCGATGGAGAAAGTCGGTCGTCCATTTCCATGGGCTGTAAAAAGAAAGCATAATGCGTCATATTCAATGTTTATAGATCTCTGAACTTATTGTTCAATAATGACCAGCTCTCCGAATACAAATTAGAGCCAATCTCTTCTTCCTCATTTCCATGTAGTGAGAGAACTGGTAGGACATAAATCTAGAAGTAGACTAAGTGTCTATGGTCATCACTTCCACCACACGGTGATGGGTGACTTCATATATCATAAACCTCATAGAGATTGTATCATGTACCACTGTACCATCTCACTTCCACTCAGTCCCAACTGTGCACCATTGTGTCTGGTGCATAGAAAGTTATGTTCTTATTTTCTTCTCTCGTGGAAAAGGGAACAATTGACTGGTTAGTCTGTAAGGTTTTCCTGCAGGCTGGATTACATTTGTGTTCTCTACATTATCTATAAAGACATAGCTTTCCTGCAATCTGTCAGATATATAGTAATATCATCCCATTAGGATTTGGGTACTTACCATGTCCATTTTTAAAGGGGACGATGCTTTCCCCTCCTCTAGTTCTTCCCAGTCGATGGATTCCATGAAGATGTGGGATCGGATGTCTTCACTGATCCCCAGTCTCTCCTCCGGATATTTGCAAAGCAGCTATAAAATAAAGAACAGTTATCTATGAGGACTTTTATACATGAGTAACAAAAGTTACATCACTTGGCTCTGTATAGGTTAGGAAAGAACTCTGACTACTGTGCGTCTCCTCCTGGGCGGTTCTTTTCAACCCTATAGAGCATCTTAGCATGTGAAGGCACACATATAGACTAGTACAGGTGCTGGATGCAAAAATAAATGACTGATAGAATTTTGAAATGTGCATATCAGTGATTTACCCCATGTGGCATCACCTGACCCCTCAGTCCCATGATAAAGTGTTACCATGGTTGTGCAACTGAACCTTTACTGGGGGACAAAGAAGCCAAACTACCCAACAGTCAAGCCAATGACCAGACTTGTCAGCAAACCTACATTAAACCCCTAGAGCAGCAACAGCAATAGTAGGCCCAGAAGCTTTTCATGTTGCTATTTAGAGTTAAAAAATGTCTTCTCCTACTTACTTCTTTTATGAAGTCCGCCAGATCTGGGTCCATTTCAGGGGGGGTAATTGGGATGGCTGAAGTTCACCTTTCTCCCATATTCATCTAAGGTCATGCTCCTAAATGGCATATGCTTTGTGGCCAAGATTTAGGTAATGACTCCTAGTGAAAACCAGTCAGGTTCAAACTGGTAAAAGTCATTGTTGACAACCTGCCAATCCAAAGAAAAGACATTAATAAGTACATTGGTCAGTACAGAAAACCAGAATACATCAAAGAATCCCACGAAGCTGAGTTAATTTTTAAAGGGGCCGCATAGGCTGACCCCATTATCTTATAGGGAGCACAAGCCCCCTCCCCCCCAACTTAGTCTTTTATATATAATCCCATTTATAATGTATATTCATCAAACACATATTCTAAGGGACGTATTTATAAAGCTGCGGTGTGTCCTTTAAATGGCCATACTGCTGCTTTACAAAAATAAATCTTTATAAAGCAGAGCGGAGTGTGTTACAAAGGTATATGGCACTCCGCTGGCTTCTTAGGACTTTGAACATTAATAAAAGGAATGGGTATAAAGAAAAATCAGAGTGGTATGTGATTAATTCTGATATACTGAATAGATAAGTTATGAGTATGGAGAAATATACAAACCTCTGGAGCCATGAATCCTCTGGTTCCAGCCACACCAGTGGTCCTTTTATCGTCCCATAGACCTCCTACTGCCAGTCCATAATTGGCAATGCGGACATGTCCTTCTTCATCCATTAGGATATTATCAGGCTTGAGGTCCCTAAAAAGAGAAAGACTGTAAGTGTAATTTTCTGGCACGGGTCATCTAAAACAGATTTTGAGGATCACTTTACCGCCACCTGATATTTCAATTATAAGTGGCTGCTAGTGACAGAATTTTTCCATTAGCTTCTTATATCAGTTAGTTGGAAAAGTGGGAAGACATTAGGTACCCATGTATATATGTGCCTCTCCTCAATCTCACCTCTGCACACATTTTACACAGGTATATGGTCTAGAATAGAATAGAATAGAATAGAATAGAATTAGTTACCTATGAAGGATGCCATTACTGTGAAGGAACTCCAGTCCACACGATATTTCTGCCACAATGAATCTGTAAAAGAGAAAAAAAAAATAGATTTAAACAAAATTACATTTAAAAGAAATTAAATTCAGATAGAAGCAGGACCCATGGGCAGCGGGAGGCAGGGGCAGAAAGGGGCTGGTCCAGTGGGATTAACAGTGCCACCTGAGACAGGTGCAATACCTGGTGCATTTTTTATCAAGATCCCCAAAAAGTCTACTGGGCGATCCCACCTATAGCATCCAATCTGCCCCATTTTAAAGAATAGGCACCTCCAACACTGCCCCTATGCTTGTGTCTCAATGCACATGTACACTGCGACTTATTACTAGATAGCTATGTACTGTCTCCATCTCCTTTCACATGTGCAATCATTGCCCTCTATGGGCAAAGCTGCATTGCCCTCTATGGGCAAAGCTGTGTGTGAGGGCAGTGGTCAGGCTTTCCAGGGTGCTGCCAGCATGGGGTATTTAAACCATTGCTGCAGCACTGAGCATGTAAAAATAAAATAGAAAGAAGAGCATATATATATATATATATATATATATAGTGGGGACAGAAAGTATTCAGACCCCCTTAAATTTTTCATTCTTTGTTATATTGCAGCCATTTGCTAAAGTCATTTAAGTTCATTTTTTTCCTCATTAACCACTTGCCCCCCGCACTATTACAGAATGACGGCGGCAAAGTGGTTTGATATTCCTGATCGGACGTCATATGATGTGATCAGGAATATCGAGCCGCTGAGCGCCGCCAGGGGCGAGCATTGCGGCGATCGTTGTTGCAGGGTGTCAGCCTGACACCCTGCAACACCGATCTAGGTAAAGAGTCTCCGACGGAGACTCTTTACCACGTGATCAGCCGTGTCCAATCACGGCTGATCACGATGTAAATAGGAAGAGCCGGTGATCGGCTTTTCCTCACTCGCGTCTGACAGACGCGAGTAGAGGAGAGCCGATCGGCTGCTCTCCTGACAGGGGGGGTCTGTGCTAATTGTTTATCAGCACAGCCCCCCCTCAGATCCTACCCAGGACCACCAGGGAAGCCGCCCAGGACCACCAGGGAAGCGATCCACACTGGACCACCAGGTATGCCCCTAGACCACCAGGGAAATGTCACTGTGTGCCCAGGCAGCTGCCAATCTGTGCCCAGGCAGCTGCCAGTCAGTGCCCACTGCAATGCCTACCACTGCCAGTGCCACCAGGGATGCCCATCAGTGCCTCATTTTAGTGCCGCGTATCAGTGCCCATCAGTGCCACGTATCAGTGCCCATCAGTGCCCAGCAGTGCCGCCTATCAGCGCCCAGCAGTGCCGCCTATCAGTGCCGCCCATCAGTGCCACCCTATCAGTGCCTAGCAGTGCCCAGCAGTGCCGCCTTTCATTGCCCATCAGTGTCGGCCATCAGTGCCCATCAGTGCCAACCAGTGCCACCCATCAGTGCCCATCAGTGCCGCCTATCAATGCCCATCAGTGCTGCATATGAGTGCCCCCCATCAGTGCCGCATTTTAGTGCCCATCGTCAGTGTCCGCTCATTGGTGCCACCTCATCGGTGCCGCCGTATCAGTGCCTGTCAGTGCCTGTCAGTGCCGCCTTATCAGTGCCCATCAGTGAAAGAGAAAACTTACTTATTTACAATTTTTTTTAACAGAAACAAAAGCAAAACTTTTATTTTTTTCAAAATTTTCGGTCTTTTTTTATTTGTTTAGCAAAAAATAAAAACCGCAGAGGTGATCAAATACCACCAAAAGAAAGCTCTATTTGTGGGAACAAAATGATAAGAATTTAGTTTGGGCACAGTGTAGCATGACCGCGCAATTGTCATTCAAACTGCGACAGTGCTGAAAGCTGAAAATTGGTCTGGGCAGGAGGGTGTCTAAGTGCCCTGTATTGAAGTGGTTAATGTACACACAGCACCCCATATTGACAGAAAAACACAGAATTGTTGACATTTTTGCAGATTTATTAAAAAAGAAAAACTGAAATATCACATGGTCCTAAGTATTCAGACCCTTTGCTGTGACACTCATATTTAACTCAGGTGCTGTCCATTTCTTCTGATCATCCTTGAGATGGTTCTACAGCTTCATTTGAGTCCAGCTGTGTTTGATTATACTGATTGGACTTGATTAGGAAAACCACACACCTGTCTATATAAGCCTTACAGCTCACAGTGCATGTCAGAGAAAATGAGAATCATGAGGTCAAAGGAACTGCCTGAAGAGCTCAGAGACAGAATTGTGGCAAGGCACAGATCTGGCCAAGGTTACAGAAAATTTTCTGCTGCACTTAAGGTTCCTAAGAGCACAGTGGCCTCCATATTCCTTAAATGAAAGACGTTTGGGACGACCAGAACCCTTCCTAGAGCTGGCCGTCCGGCCAAACTGAGCTGAGGGAGAAGAGGCTTGGTGAGAGAGCTAAAGAAGAACCCAAAGATCACAGTGGCTGAGCTCCAGAGATGCAGTCGGGAGATGGGAGAAAGTTGTAGAAAGTCAACCATCACTGCAGCCAGGGGCGTTGCTAGGTCTGAAAAAGATCTGGGGCTAGACCCCATAGCAGCGGTCACCAACCGGGGGGGGGGGGGGTGCACGCCGGTGGTAAGCAATTTTTTGCGGCCAAAAGAAGGCTGGTGTTGGCGTTTCAATCATCATGGCACCATGGTTGATATGGTGTCAGGGTGATCAAAGCGCATTGTTTCTATTGTTATATTGTAATATATAATGAAGTGGTTCAACTCACCATAATGCAGAATCAGTGGGAGCCCTGGGCGTGTCACTTGCCACATCACCTGCCACCATTTGCAGATTGTCACTTGCCACCATTTGCAGATTGTCACTTGCCACCATTTGCAGATTGTCACTTGCCATGTCACCTGCCACCATTAGCAGATTGTCACTTGCCATGTCACTTGCCACCATTAGCAGATTGTCACTTGCTACCATTTGCAGATTGTCACTTGCTATGCCAGCCAGTGCCACCAAATGTGCATTCTCGCTGCATTGGTGGCAGGCTGGCAGCACTGGCCCATTTAGTAAGGGCAGGAGAGCGGAGATGCAGGGCGGGCAGTGAGAGATGATTTATTCTCTCTGCTCCCCACCACACCTCCGACATTGAAGAGGCCCATTTAGTGAGGGCAGAAGAGCGCTGATGTGTGGCAGGCAGTGAGAGATGACATCATCTCTCTGCTCCCCGCCGCACATCGCTCCCACATTGAAGTCCCAGCTGTGAAAGCTGAAGAGTGGTGACGGGCGGGCGGAAAGAGATGATGTCATCTCTGCTTGTCCGCCTGCTCGTCTCCAGGGCTGGACTGAGACAAAAATTTGGCCCTGGACTTCATCCAGACCGGCCAACTTTGACAGGTCTCACCCATGCCAGATCTTCTGGTCCCCCTTGCTCCTGTGGTCCCCCTTGCTCCTGTGGTCCCCCTGTGCTTCTCTGGTCCCCCGCGTGCTGCGCTGGTCCCCCTGTGCTTCTCTGGTCCCCCGCGTGTTACGCTGGTCCCTCTCTGCTCCTCTGGTCCCCCATGTTCTGCGCTGGTCTGCCTGTGCTTCTCTGGTCCGCCTGTGCTCCTCTGGTCCCCCGCGTGCTCCTCTGGTCCCCCGCGTGCTCCTCTGGTCCCCCGCGTGCTCCTCTAGTCCGCCTGTGCTCCTCTGGTCCGCCTGTGCTCCTCTGGTCCCCCGCGTGCTCCTCTGGTCCGCCTGTGCTCCTCTGGTCCCCCGCGTGCTCCTCTGGTCCGCCTGTGCTCCTCTGGTCCCCCGCGTGCTCCTCTGGTCCGCCTGTGCATCTCTGGTCTGCTTGTGCTCCTCTGGTCCCCCGCGTGTGCTCCTCTGGTCCCCCGCGTGCTCCTCTGGTCCCCCGCGTGCTCCTCTGGTTCCCCGCGTGCTCCTCTGGTCCCCCGCGTGCTCCTCTGGTCCGCTGTGCTCCTCTGGTCCCCGCGTGCTCCTCTGGTCCCCCGCTTGCTCCTCTGGTCCCCCTGTGCTCCTCTGGTCCCCTGCGTGCTCCTCTGGTCCGCCTGTGCTTCTCTGGTCCCCCGCGTGCTCCTCTGGTCCGCCTGTGCATCTCTGGTCCGCCTGTGCTCCTCTGGTCCCCCGCGTGCTCCTCTGGTCCCCCGCTTGCTCCTCTGGTCCCCCTGTGCTCCTCTGGTCCCCCTGTGCTCCTCTGGTCCCCCCGCGTGCTGTGTGCTGCGCTGGTTCCCTGCATGCTCCACTGATCCCCCGAATGCTGTTTTGGTCCCACATGTGCTCTGCTGGTCCCCCCCCCCTGCTCTGGTCCCCGTGCTCCTCTATGCCCCCCCCCCATGCTGCTCTATCCCCCCTCCCAGCGCTCACCTCCTCTCCCTGCTTAGATAGGCATACAGACATGATCCTAGGAGTGGACACTGATAAGCATATCGTACGATCCAGAAGTCATGCAGCTGCACACAGCTGTGACATGAACTTCCTCGGCACTCGTTCTCTTGTTCTTTCCTTCCCCCGCTCTCATCTAGATTCTCCGCGGCAGCAGACAGGATGAAGAGCGGAGGAAGGAAAGAACAAGAGAACGAGTGCCGAGGAAGTTCATGTCACAGCTGTGTGCGGCTGCATGACTTCTGGATCGTACGATGAGCTTATCAGTGTCCACTCCTAGGATCATGTCTGTATGCAGCCGCGCTGCATAACTAAGCAGGGAGACGATGTGAGCGGTGGGGGGGTGGGGGGAGGTGGCGGTCCGATGGCTCAGTGCCTGTACATGCCTGATCGTCCCTCCTCCACCTCCAATGCCGTCCGCCGCAGCCGTGACCCGCCGGCTCTTCTCTCCTCCACACCCGCTGAGACTCGGGGCTATGGGCTCCACATTTGGGGCTCCAGCCTCGATAGCCCCCCCCCTGGTGACGCCTATGACTGCAGCCCTCCACCAGTCAGGGCTTTATGGCAGAGTGGCCCGACAGAAGCCATAAACAACAACAACTCTGTGACTGTTCTTGAATGGCCCAACCAGAGCCCTGACTTAAACCCAATTGAGCATCTCTGGAGAGACCTAAAAATGTCTATCCACCAACGTTTACCATCCAACCTGACAGAATTGGAGAGGATCTGCAAGGAGGAATGGCAGAGGATCCCCAAATCCAGGTGTGAAAAACGTGTTGCATCTTTCCCAAAAAGACTAATTGCTGTATTAGATCAAAAGGGTGCTTCTACTAAATACTGAGCAAAGGGTCTGAATACTTAGGACCATGTGATATTTCATTTTTTCTTTTTTAATAAATCTGCAAAAATGTCAACAATTCTGTGTTTTTCTGTCAATATGGGGTGCTGTTGGGTACATTCATGAGGGAAAAAAATGAACTTATGATGATTTTAGCAAATGGCTGCAATATAACAAAGAGTGGAAAATTTAAGGGGGTCTGAATACTTTCCGTCCCCACTGTATATATATATATATATATATATATATATATATATATATATATACATATATTTATATATGTATTACTATATATACAACCTGACTGCATTACAGTAATAAATACAAAAGATTTATTTGGACTTAAATATCTTATAAGGCTTGCTTTATTTTCTATTTTACACTTCGTAATGAAACTTACTTGATGATGTGACTATCAACTTGTGAATAGTTCCAGATAACGTTACTTAAACTCCCTCCGCAGACATATTCCATCACAAAACAGGCGGTGAAGGGGATTTGGAAGGCGGCATATAGCTGAATTAGAAAGGGGCACCCTTCCGACTTCTCCATGGCGTATCGTTCTATATCAAGGTCATAGGTATTTCTAGTCTTAATGACTGACTTGATGGCCACCTTCTGCTAGCTCTTTTGGTGGGTAGCCAGAACAACCTGAATGAGAGAGAATATAACAATTAGTGGGGTCCTCAGTGTTAAAAGGGTGTTTTGTGGGTGGAGCTAGTAATTTAAGTAACGGTGAGTAAATGAGCACTTACCCTTCCAAAGCTTCCTTCTCCGTGCTCATAGTGCAATGTGAAGCTTGACAGAGTTATTCTCATGTCATTGCTTGGTGCGGTGGAGTCATATCCGGTGGTTTCAGTCTCTGAGTTAAGACATACTGAAGGACCTGGAAAGACACTCACCATGCTTAGGGCAGTGTCATGGGTTCCAGCCTCAGCCGAGGCAGGATGCGAAGGGCTGCAAGGTCCTGAAAGGACACACTCTGTGCCCAGGTTGGTGTTGGGGGTTCCATCTTCATCTGGACATGCAGGGCTGCAAGGTGCTGAAGGTTGTAAATGGACCTCCATGATACTGGAGGTGCTGATGGTGGGCCCAACCTTAGCCAAGGTGGGACTGGCAGGGCTATGACACCCTGAGGGTTTTGGAAATGACTGGTAGTGGTCCTCATCTCCAGACATGGAATTGGGGGCCGCAGTCACCTCAGCAGAGGTGAGACAAGAAGAGTTACCAGTTCCTGAATCGATACCGATGCTCAGGTTGATTGGTTGGTCATTGGTTCCAGTCTCAGCTGGATTTACAGGGCTTGAATGCCCTGAAGGTGTTGAAGACACCTCCATCAGGTTGGAGGTGCTGTTAGTAATCCCAGCCTTAGCCAAGGTGGGACAGGCAGGGCTACGACACCCTGAGGATTTTGGAGATGACTGATGGTATAAGTCATCATCATTATTTTTGCACAGGCAATGTGTGAAGCAATTTCCCATTGTGGAAAATTTCAGAAACTCAAACAAAACAAGGAGCAGAAAAAAACGATGCTCCCTCTGCACCTTTCACAGCTTGAATGAGCTCCACACACTGCTCTCAGCTATTTATAGCCTCTGAGCTCTGATGTCATAGTGTCACTGTTCCAGTGTCCAATGAGATTTGAGGATTGAAGTCAAGTCACATGACCAAAGTGACCGACCGCATGACCCACTGCCTAACGCAGATATACAGCGGCAGAATGGCACAGGCAGGAAAAATCACGTACCTGGTACATGATTTGCCTGCCTCGGGTGCCCTGAGGTGGTCAGCATCGTTAGGGGAGCAATCAATGCTGAGGGGGAGGCCACTCATTCGTGGCCACCCCCTCACGAATGTAAACAGCGGCAGAGGAAGTGATGTCATCTCTCCTCGAGTCGGTCTTTTTCGCTCCGGCGCCGAGGAGAGAAGACATCAAATAAGTGCACCAAACACCACACGTACAGTAGAACACTCTAGGCACACTTTTCACCCCCCATCACCCCCCGATCACCCACCAATCACCCCCCTGTACCCCTTGTCACAGTGACACCAATAGCATTTTTTTTTTTTTTTTTACTGATTATTGCATTGGTGTTAGTTTGTGACAGTTATAAGTGGCAGGGCAGTTATTGTTAGCCCCCTTTAGGTCTAGGATACCCCCCTAACCCCCCCAATAAAGGTTTAACCCCGTGATCCCCCCCCCCGTCGCCAGTGTTACTAAGCAATCATTTTTCTGATTGCTGTATTAGTGTCACAGGTGACGCTAGTTAGGGAGGTAAGTATTTAGGTTCGTCGTCAGCGTTTTATAGCCACTTCAGCCCCAGAAGGATTTACCCCCTTCCTGACCAGAGCACTTTTTACAATATGGCACTGCGTCGCTTTAACTGCTAATTGCGCGGTCATGCAATGCTGTACCCAAACGAAATTTGCGTCCTTTTTTTCTCACAAATAGAGCTTTCTTTTGATGGTATTTGATCACCTCTGCGGTTTTTATTTTTTGCGCTATAAATGGAAAAAGACCGAAAATTTTGAAGAAAAAAGGAAAATTTATTATCAAATACTTACCGTAATTTTCCTTTCCTGATGGACTCCATGGCAGCCTACGTGTGGGTTAACCCCGCCTCCTCTCCAATGCTATAGGACCCCATTCCCATAAATGAGTACTCACCACTAGCTACTGCGTTCCGTAACTAGCCGTCTGCCATGGAGTCCATCAGGAAAGGAAAATTACGGTAAGTATTTGATAATAAATTTTCCTTTTTCCTGACAGACTCCATGGCAGCCTACGTGTGGGAAATAACTAGCCGACCACACGGGTGGGTATGCTGAATCAAACATCATTTTAATTTGTCCTATCCACCGATAGGATTCTCAAACCAAAGTTTACAGAGGACAATGAAGCAGGCTGAATACAGTAATGAGACATGATAGTGTTGATAGAGGCCCACGAAGCCGCTTTGCAAATGGTGTCTGAGGCCACGTTTCGAGCTGCTGCTCATGAAGCTGCCATTCCCCTGGTGGAGTGAGCTGTCACCGCCTGTGGAGGAGCCAAGCCCTTCGCCCTGTATGCTTGTTGAATAGTTTGTACAATCCAAGTAGCGAGTGTCCTAATCAAGGCTTTCTTTCCTTTGTTACTTCCCGAGTGTAAAATGAATAGATGGTCAGAACGTCTGAAGGGAGAAGTCACTCTCAGATATTCTTTAATTGCTTCTCCTACATCCAGAGGATGAATCTCAGAGGACCCCGGAGACCTAAACGTAGGAAGTACCATCTCCTGATTATCATGGAACACCGAGGACACTTTCGGGTTAGAACCCAGCATAGGGATAAGAACTACTCGGTTCGGGAAGAACGTTAGGGAGGGTTCTTCACAACCCAGAGAGCCAATCTTAGAGACTCTTTTTGCCGATGTGACGGCTACTAGAAAGACAACTTTAGCTGAGAAGTCCTTGATAGAGAGTGGGGAAGGACCGGTAGTACTGAGTCCGGAGATTGAGTCGAGGACAAGTGGCAGGTCCCATTTGGGGAATCTGGATTCCCTTTGGGGCTTGAGCCTTGAAGCTCCACGAAAAAATTGCCGGATTAGCGGATTAGTTGCCCAAGAGGACCCAGAGAAGGCCGACAGGTGCACAAACCTGAACCCTAAGCGAGCTGATGAATAATGGTAGATCTAAGCTCGTTTGAAGGAAGCTGAGTATATCTTGCACCCCCGGGTGTCTGAAAGACCTGCCGCTAGAAGAGCAAAAATCCACAAATTTGGACCAGATTCTACTGTAGACTCTATTTGTGCTAGATCTTCTTGAACTCATGAGGGTTGATATTACTGTAGGAGCGCAGCCAAGCGAGATTAGCCTCTCCCTCTCAAGAACCAGACCATCAGTCTCAGCACTGCTGGACACGGGTGCAGGACTAACCCCTGAGAAAGAAGGTCCGGCCTGAGAGGGAGAGGCACCGGGTCCCTGAAGCTCAGTTGGACAAGGAGAGGGAACCAAGGCCTGTTCGGCCAGTATGGAGCTATCGTCAACACTTCGGCTGTTTCCAAACGGAGCCTCTGCAGGAATCTCAGGATGACTGGAAGCGGCCGGAAGGCATATGCCTTGCTGAACTTCCAAAGACCCGAAAGTCTGGCTGCAATGACCTCTGGTGTAGAATTTCTCCAGCTTGAAGTTGTGGCGAGAGGCGAACAGATCTACCTCAGGGTTGATCCCTAGTGAGGAGACCCATCTGAACGTCTCCATATGAAGGGACCACTTGTTGTTGTCCAGCTCGGTGCGTGAAAGGAAGTCCGCTTGAGAATTCTGGACTCCTGGGATAAACACTGCCGAGATACTGCAAAGGTTCTTCTGTGCCCACGAAAGGATGGGCTCGACTTCTCGAAGGAGAGAGGGACTCCGGGTACCCCCTTGCCTCTTCACGTAGGCGACGGCCGTCGTGTTGTCCATCTTTAACAGTACTGACTTCCCTTTCAGTAGGTGAGAGAAGGATTGTAGAGCACACCAGGCCGCTCTGAGTTCCAGGACATTCGAACCTGGGACTGGGAGGCAGTAATCCCATTTGCCCTGGGCGAGGTTCGAACCGCAGAGGGCTCCCCAACCAGTCCCGCTGGCATCGGTCGTAACCGTGATCCAGGAGATGGGGGCGATGGAATGACATGCCAGGAGATTCTTGCGTTGAAGCCACCAAAAGAGGCTGTTCCTCATTGATGACGTCACACGGATGACCTGATTCTTGTCCCCTGTTCTCCATTGCTGCAGGAACTCCGACTGGAAGGGACGTAATCTCCACAAGGCCCACTTGACCATGGGGGTTGTAGAGACCATCGTGCCGATGATCTCCAGGCACTGAGAGGCTTTCAGGTGTGGGGAATGCAAAGCCCGAGAAATTCTGTCCCGAACAACCGGAATTTTCTGTAGTGGAAGGGAAATAGTGCTTCTCACGGTGTCGAACTGAGCTCCTAGATATATTAGGCGTTGAGCTGGAATTAGGTGACTTTTTGCTAAATTCAGGAGCCACCCGAAGCTGGACAGGGTGGAGATCACCTGTTCCCGGTGGGCCAGCAGCTGCTCCCTGCTTTGCGATAGTACCAAGAGGTCGTCGAGGTAGTGGTAAAGACGCACCCCCTTTAACCTTATGAGAGCTACCGTGGCTAAGAGAATTTTTGAAAAGACCCGGGGGGACGTTGTCAACCCGAAGGGGAGGCAGATAAACTGCAGATGATCCTGTCCCACCTGGAAACGTAGGTATTTTTTCAAAAGGTCCACGTAGGACAGTAGAGCTTGTTTTCGATCTTCCGGCCGGGGCAGAAGAGTGGAGACAAATCTGGGAGGAGGAGTATTGGAGAAGGTCCATCTGTGACCTGTCGAGACTGTTTTTATCACCCAAAAGTCCGAGATCGAGGCCACCCAGACGTGCCGGAAGAGACGCAGCCGTGCCCCTACCCGACCCGCCTGGGCGGGCGCAATCTCAAAAAGACTTCGCCTGCTCACGACCACTGGATGTCTGGCCCTTGGTGGACTTGAGAAAGAATGTCTGACCTCTGCTCCAGTTTTTCCTGAAGTCCCTGCTGGGCTTGTATGAGCGCGCTTCCCTAGAGCGCTCCAGAGAACGTCTTCTGAACTGAGGCTTCTTCCGACCAAGAAGACGTCTATCTTGGGGAAGGAAGCCCGACTTGCCACCCGTGGCACGTGTTATGGCATCGTCGAGCTTATTGCCAAACAGTGAGGACCCCTCAAAGGGAATCTTACACCAGACCTGCTTGGAAACAGGGTCAGCAAGCCACGGACGTAACCATAAGGCCCGCTTGGCCGTGACTGACGACAGCATAATCCGCGCCAATAGGCGTATCAAATCAATGGATGCCTCCCCCAAGAAGACTGCCGCTAGCTTTAATTCTGCAGCTGCTGAACTTCCTGCTAGCTCCTCCGAAACTCCCTTAAGGAAGGAATCCACATTCTCCGTCCAAGCCTCCATGGCTTTTTACATAGCTGCCAGAGCCAAGGCCGGTTTACAGGCTGTGCC
This sequence comes from Aquarana catesbeiana, assembly GCF_042186555.1. Taxonomy (NCBI): domain Eukaryota; kingdom Metazoa; phylum Chordata; class Amphibia; order Anura; family Ranidae; genus Aquarana; species Aquarana catesbeiana. Next base: position 239,968,443 of record NC_133327.1, read on the forward strand.
GGCCAGCCCATAAATCCTCTTCAAGTCCTGGTCAATCCTTCTCTCGAGACCATCCTTGAAGGACACCGCATCCTCTAGGGGAAGTGTGACATGTTTAGCCAGACGTATTAAGGCCGCGTCTACGAGGGGAGCATTCTCCAGATACTTCACTTCTTCCGACTTGAAGGGATATAATTTGGAGGTTTTATTTGACATGGAGGACTTCCTGTCCGTCCTTCTCCATTCCTCATCTATAATATCTTTCAGTTCCGAAAGGAGCGGGAAACTTGAGCGTTCTTTTCCCAGGTGTTTGAAGAATTTCTTCTGTTTAGCTGGGGGAGTAGCGGGATCCTCCCACTTGAGGGCCTCCTTGATTGCCTTAATTAATGGTGAAACCATGTTGAAGTCAAAACCTCCGATTTCCTCTTCTTCCTGAGGATCATCGTCTGAGGAATCAAGAGAGGCCGCATAAGGCTGGGAAGTGCCCGGGTCTTTACGGGCCTCATCAGCCGGGGGGCCAGACAGTGAAGTAGACTGGCTTAGCGTGTGGGGAGAATCCAACTCTTTCAGGGATTGCTGTACCACACGTTTAACAAGAGATTCCAAACATTGGTTCTCCGTCTCTTTTTCCCTGACCGCCCGGGCATAGCACCGATCACATAATGACTTGCCCTCCGGAACTCGCGTTCCACATCCCCAGCAGGCTCTTCGATCAGAGCGGCTGTCATGGCGGTGGGAGCGGTGTCTGGAGGAGGAATGAGAGCGTCTCCTCTGGTGGTGGTCTCCAGATGCAGAGTCTCGTCTGGATCTTGAAGGAGATTGGCGTTGTGGCCTGGCAAGGTCTTTGTCATTCTGGACCAAAATCTGAGGGTCCGATCTAGAAGGGCTGGAAGAAAAAACACAGTAGGGAAGGGGAAATGGCGGGACCAACATCAGATAACGCACATTACAATGCAACTGACTTTCTACCCCCTCCCTCATAAGCACATACCTTGTGCGAGAGGGCTGGCCACTTAAAGGCGGTGAATTATCCATGATTTCCGGATAATGGGCGACACAGTGTAGCTGGTCTGTAGAAAGAAAATGGCCTGAATAGGCCGAGGAACCAGTAAGAAAAAGTCATTTGCCCCCAAAACAAACATATGTGTATTTGCGACATATGCCAAAAAGAAAAACCACCTCATATTTGATCATAGAAACCACGATAAAGGAAGATTTATTTATTTATTTTTTTATTTTTATTATAATATATATATATATATATTTTTTTTTTTTAATTATTATATATATATATATTTTTTTTTTAAGAATAGATATATTGCATTTCACTATGTTAAATTCTTTTCTCTTCTCTTTTTTTTTTTTTTTAAATCCAAGAGCAATAGAGTGTAACCAAAAACAGGCAGGCACTCACCTGGAGATGACCAGAGCTGGGTATGGGGAAGACCGCTCTCCTCCCGTTCACTGTGAGGGAATTCCCATTGTGGGGGAGTCTATGAGCGGTATTTAAAGCTCCCCGCCCATGACGTCACCGCCCACCATGCATCTGCGTCGTAGGCCGGCGATCGTACTGCGCATGTGCGGTTTGCCAAGAATCTGCCGTACTGCGCATGCGCGAGCCAAGCCTCGGTCTCGAGGAGGCTACTGCGCACGCGCGAACAGCACGAACGGCCGCACCCGGAAGTGCTGAGGCGAGCTGGAACGCACCAGCGCTCCAGCTGCCATGAGGGGTAAAAAAGATCCCAAAAACGACCGCCTTTGATCGTAACAAGAGCCGGGGGGCCTAGGGGGAGACAGACTATACAAAGAAAACACTGCCATGGAGACAAAAATTATGCTTCCGACCTTGCCAGCCGTTGATGCGTCCAGAAGTTCTGGCATACAGAGGCGACCATCCCTCCACCAAAGGGGTAAACTTCAGCCTCTAATTGCTACTCGCCCGCCCATGGCTGGGCCCTGAGCTGCACCACAAGAGGTATGCCATGATCTTGGATCCACGCGAAAAACTTGTGTAGGTCCATTGGAGGAGGACAAAAAAGGAACGCAGTAGCTAGTGGTGAGTACTCATTTATGGGAATGGGGTCCTATAGCATTGGAGAGGAGGTGGGCTTAACCCACACATAGGCTGCCATGGAGTCTGTCAGGAAAATTATATTTTCTACTTTTTGTTATAAAAAAAATACAATAAACTCAATTTTAGTCATACATTTAGGCCAAAATGTATTCGGCCACATGTCTTTGGTAAAAAAAATGTCAATAAGCGTATATTTATTGGTTTGCGCAAAAGTTATAGCGTCTACAAACTAGGGTACATTTTCTGGAATTTACACAGCTTTTAGTTTATGACTGCCTATGTCATTTATGGAGGTGCTAAAATGGCAGGGCAGTACAACCCCCCCCCCCCAATGACGCCATTTTGGAAAGTATACACCCCAAGGAAATTGCTGAGAGGCATGTTGAGCCCATTAAATATTACATTTTTTTGTCCCAAGTGATCGAATAATCATAAAAAAAAAAAAAATTACTAAAAGTTGTCACTAAATGATATATTGCTCACACATGCCATGGTTATATGTGAAATTGCACCCCAAGATACATTTAGCTGCTTCTCCTGAGTATGGGGATACCACATGTGTGGGACTTTTTGGGAGCCTAGCCGTGTACGGGGCCCCGAAAACCAATCACCGCCTTCAGGATTTCCAAGGGGGTAAATTTTTGATTTCACTCCTCACTACCTATCACAGTTTTTAAGGCCATAAAATGCCTAGATGGCACAAACCCCCCCCCCCCCCAAATTACCCAATTTTGGAAAGTAGACACCCCAAGCTATTTGCTGAGAGGCATGTTGAGTCCATGGAATATTTTATATTTTGACACAAGTTGCGGGAAAGTGACACATTTTTTTTTTTTTGCACAAAGTTGTCACTAAATGATATATTGCTCAAACATGCCATGGGCATATGTGGAATTACACCCCAAAATACATTCTGCTGCTTCTCCTGGGTACGGGGATACCACATGTGTGGGACTTTTTTGGAGCCTAGCTGCATACGGGGCCCCGAAAACCAATCACCGACTTCAGGATTTCTAAGGGCGTAAATTTTTGATTCACTCCTCACTACCTATCACAGTTTTGAAGGCCATAAAATGCCAAGATAACACAAACCCCCTCAAATTACCCTATTTTGGAAAGTAGACACCCCAAGCTATTTGCTGAGAGGCATGGTGAGTATTTTGCAGCTCTCATTTGTTTTTGAAAATGAAGAAAGACAAGAATTTTTTTTTCTTTTTTCAATTTTTAAAACTTTGTAACAAAAAGTGAGGTCTGCAAAATACTCACTATACCTCTCAGCAAATAGCTTGGGGTGTCTACTTTCCAAAATGGGGTCATTTTGGGGGTTTTTGTGCCACCTGGGCATTCCATGGCCTCCGAAACTGTGATAGGCAGTGAAGAGTGAAATCAAAAATGTATGCCCTTAGAAAGCCTGAAGGCGGTGCTTGGTTTTCGGAGTCCCGTACGCGGCTAGGCTCCCAAAAAGTCTCACACATGTGGTATCCCCGTACTCAGGAGAAGCAACAGAATGTATTTTCGGGTGTAATTTCACATATTCCCATGGCATGTTTGAGCAATATATCATTTAGTGACAACTAAAAAAAAAAAAATTTGTCTTTTCCCCGCAACTTGTGTCACAATATAAAATATTCCATGGACACGACATGCCTCTCAGCAAATAGCTTGGGGTGTCTACTTTCCAAAATGGGGTCATTTGGGGGGTTTTGAACTGTCCTGGCATTTTATGCACAACATTTAGAAGCTTATGTCACACATCACCCACTCTTCTAACCACTTGAAGACAAAGCCCTTTCTGACGCTTTTTGTTTACATGAAAAAATGATTTTTTTTTTGCAAGAAAATTACTTTGAACCCCCAAACATTATATATTTTTTTAAAGCAAATGCCCTACAGATTAAAATGGTGGGTGTTTCTTTTTTTTTTTCACACAGTATTTGCGCAGAGATTTTTCAAACGCATTTTTTGGGGAAAAAACACACTTTTTTAAATATTAATGCACTAAAACACACTATATTGCCCAAATGTTTGATGAAATAAAACAGATGATCTTAGGCTGAGCACATGGATACCAAACACGACATGCTTTAAAATTGCGCACAAACGTGCAATGGCGACAAACTAAATACATTTTTAAAAGCCTTTAAAAGTCTTTACAGGTTATCACTTTAGATTTACAGAGGAGGTCTACTGCTAAAATTACTGCCCTCAATCTGACCTTTGCGGTGATACCTCACATGCATGGTGCAATTACTGTTTCCATTTGACGCCAGACCGACGCTTGCGTTCGCCTTTGCAAGAGAGCAGGGGGGGACAGGGGTGCTTTTTTTAAATTTTTTTAAATTATTTTTTTGCTTTTTTATCTTATTTTTAAACTGTTCCTTTCATTTTTTTTATTGTTATCTCAGGGAATGTAAATCTCCCCTATATATACCAATGCATGAGGGCATCCGCCCCAAAAGGTAGGAGCAAATCGCTCCTCCGCCCCTGCTGCCCCCATGCTTCGGCATATATGCTCTTTTTTTTAACTGTGGTGGTGAAATCACCTCCTACAGCCCTGGAGTCACGGCTTTATGTATTGTGGGAGCAAATGCTGTTGCTGTCAAGATAAATAAATCCGCGCTGCAACTGAATGGTGTACCTGCTAAGCAAATGATGGTTAACAATAAAACAAAGTAACATTACAGTATAACAGTAAGACTTACCATACCTGCAGAGCAAATACAAAAAAAACATAGTAAAAAATAAAACATTTTTTAACACAACCTTTGCCTAAAATATATATATGCCGAAGCATGGGGGCATCCACCCGCAAAAGGTAGAAGCAAATCGCTCCTCCGCCCCTGCTGCCCCCATGCTTCGGCATATATGCTTTTTTTTTTAACTGTGGTGGTGAAATCACCTCCGACAGCGCTGGAGTCATGGCTTTATGTATCGTGGGAGCAAATGCTGTTGCTGTCAAGATAAATAAATCCGCTCTGCAGCTGAATGGTGTACCTGAAAACAAAAAAATGTTTAACAATAAAACACAGTAAACAGTAAAGTATAAAAAAATTGCATACCTATAAAGCAAACATGATAAAACATTATAACAATAAAACATTGCAGAATAGAATACAGTAAAAAAGAGCAGAACAATAGAGAGAGAATAGAGAGAGAACAATAAAACGACAACTATTTTTGTTTTTTTTATTTTATATTTTTTTTTGTGTTTTTTTTTTTTTTACACTTTTTTTTTGTAGCTGTAACTTTTGTAACTGTATCCGGTTCCAGGTTCGGGTCTCTCAAAATGCAATGGCATCTTGGGAGACCCTGTGAAAGTGTGCCTAGTTTGTGCAGTGCTGTACCCTACGCTAATACTCAACTAGTGTATGGTAGCGTTCAAAACATTCACCAATGCAAAGACCAGGATTGTCAGGACAGGAGGGACAATAATAGCGGGTGTCACGCCTATATCCGCACTTTCTGCAGACACAACATCTTTTTTGGGGGGCTCTTTGGGTAGGGGTACTCGGGAGGACATAAAGAAAATGCCTCTCATGCAGCCGGCTTACTGCATTTGGTTGGGGAAGGTGAGGTGGAGCATCGTCTGGAAACAGAAGGGCTCTGACGATCTCTTCCTGGAATTTAAGGAAGGATCCAGTCCGTCCTGAAGCTCTGTATAGCACATAAGCATTCAGCAAAGCCAATTGAAATAAATAAACAGACACTTTCTTGTAGCAGCGTCTGGCCTTACGGGCAATTAGGTACGGTGCCAACAACTGGTTGTTGAGGTCCACCCCTCCCATATTTTGGTTATATTCGTGGACACAGTGGGGTTTCTCCACAACACCAGTCGCCGTAGTAATTTGGACCGTCGTGTCTGCATGAAGGGAGGTAAGAACAAAAACATTCTTATTATTCCTCCACTTCATAGTGAGCAAGTTATTACACTTCAAACAGGCTCTCTCCCCCAGCCTAAGACGGGAATCTACAAGCCGCTGGGGAAAGCCCCGGCGATTAGGTCGTACGGTGTCACCTGCTCCAATCTGCTGATCAAACAAGTGACTAAAAAAGTGGCACGCTTGTGTAATAATTGTCCACATATAAGTGGTACCCCTTTCCGAATAAGGGTGACACCAAGTCCCACACAATCTTGCCAGCGCTTCCTATGTAGTAAGGGCAGTTTGTCAGCTCTACGTGACTATCTTTTCCCTCGTAAACCATAAAACTACATGTATAGCCTGTGGCCCTGTCACAGAGCTTATACATCTTGACCCCGTATTTGGCACGCTTGGTGGGAAGGTACTGTTTGAATGACAAGCGGCCAGAAAACTTAATCAGGGACTCATCAACGCAGACAACTTGATAGGGAGTAAACAAGTCTGCAAAACGTTGGTTGAAGTGGTTTCCGAGGGGCCGAATTTTGTAGAGCTGATCTTATCCAGGGTCTCCATGAGGACAACAGAGTTCATTGTCATTGAAGTGCATGAACCGCAAGATCTGGTCGTATCGTGCCCTGGTCATGGAGGCAGACAACAAGGGCACATGGTGAATTGGGTCAGTGGACCAATATGACTGCAACTCACTCTTTTTAGTTATGCCCATTTTGAGGGAAAGGCCCAGAAAGAGCTTAAATTCAGAAACCGTAATTGGTCTCCAATCTCTGGCAAGGGAGGACTGGGGAATAGTGGCGATGTGTTGACCAGCGTACTAATTGCTTTGGTCCACAATAGATCTATAGAAATCTTCTGTGAAAAACAGCGAATAAAAATCAAGTGACGTAAAATCAACTGTTTCCACCCGAATGCCGGGTTGGCCAGTGAATGGGGGAAGTACGGGTGCTGCAGAAGTGGTGGGTTCCCAATTAGGATTGGCGAATGCAGCAGGAAGGGCACTATGGGCACAACGGGCCTGTGTTCGTCTTCTTGGTGGCAGCGGGACACTACTTGTGCTTGCCACCTCACCAGCTTGAACTGCACTTATGGGACTCGCCACATCACCAAGTGTTACTGCAGTGCTGGATGTGCGACCAGGGTGTACTAGGCCGCTGGTGCTTGCCAGTTCACCAGAAGGAATAGCGGCGCTAGTACTGCTCTGCTCCATACGAGGGACCTGTGGTTCTTGCACATCAACGACAGAAGAAGAAGTTCGGGGTCTGGTATGCCTGACCTTGGCAGGGACCACAACTCCGTCGTCAGAGCTATATGTCATGGAGCCGCTGTCCTCTACAGGATCGTATTCTGAGCCTGAATCTGACAGATGAGTGACTTCCTCTTCACTATCTGTCATGCTCAGAAACGTGTAGGCCTCTTCACTAGTGTACCTTCGATTTGCCATTTTGGGCTCTAAATTTAGTCGTACACTAGACTCACAGGTAAAAAAGCTCCTGACTGTTAGCGACTGTATCAAAACGCTACAAAAAAACTGTTAGCGATCGCAGGGATCAGGCCTGACTCTGTGAACGCTGCAGTTATGTGTGTTTAGTGTTTTGTAAGTGACAGTGATCAATCGATACTGCACTTGGGTGGGCTGGGCAGGGCTGGGCCGAGGGGCAAAACGCAGGTGCTAGCAGGTATCTGGGCTGATCCCGCTAACACTGCATTTTTGGGAACCCTAAACTACTGGGGACGCTAGTATAGATCTGATCAGATATTGATCCGTACTATACCACTAAGGTAGGTGTATGCTGCGTGCATGGGTGTTAGCGGTACTGGCGCTAACCTGACGCTGCCGGGGCGACGCAGACCCTATCTGACCCTAAAACCTAACTTATATCACCGCCGGGCAATCAGGGGGTTAAACCTTTATTAGGTAATCAACAGCGGGTGCCTTGAAACTATAAAAAACAAACTAACTAACCAGCGTCACCCGTAACAGTTATACGGTGATCACTGGTGAAAGAGTTAACTAGGGTGCAATCGGGGGGTTAAAACCTTTATTAGGTAGTATATGGGGGTCCCTGACGCTATAAAACATTTGAAGTCACATGGCTGAACATGTGACTAGATTCACATTACTAAAATAACTGTTTTTTTTTTTTTTAAAGTTGACCTTTTTAATTAAAAAAAAAAAAAAAAAAAAAAAACCTTTTTGTGATTTGAGCCTTTTAACATTATGTAACCTTTCTGTAATCACTGCACAGGCTGGAAGAGTTGGCTCTGTTGACTTGCACAGAATTTTCCTCTTAACACTGAATATTCTTACAGGAGGGAAAAACACAGGAATGACTAATCAGCAGGCTGGAGGTGTGCCCTCCCCTGGCTGTGTCCTGTAACTGCCATGGAAATCCAGGAGCTTGTCGTGCCGTCTATGGTGGTGTCTGGATCAGAAAACTGACTGAACTGAATTCCCCATCTTTTGGCAGGCAAGATAGTTCTGACAAATATATTTCAATGAGCTCTTTATTTCTTTGGAGTTCTGCTTTATATATTTGGTGCTGGTGGGGGGAGGGGGGCAGTATGGTGTCTGGGGAGCTGCTTGTCTTGCTGGTTACATGGAATCACTTCAACCTCTTCCCTGGATAAAACTCTGTTCTGCTCTAAAATTAATCTGATGTCAGTTCAATCTCTTCTACTTAATGGACTTGTCACCTAATTTGTGTTGATGGCACAATTTTGTGTTGCCCATAGCAACCACTGAGCCTCCAGCTGTCTATTTTACAGCCAGGATTGAAAAGACATAAGGAGGCTGTTTGGTTTCCATAATCATCAAGGCTGTTGTATCAGACCATCGATATTATTAGACCCTATGTTCCCTTCCAGGGACAAGTGTACAAACATGTCGCCAATAGCAACCAATCAGAGGGCTATTTTACTGAAATACAGCGTGAAAAAATGGAGGCGTTTGGAGAGTTTTGAAACAGTTGACTTTATAGGCTTGTTACATGAAATGTGTTATTGGTAAAAAGAAAAAGATTGGTAAAAATTGCCTGTTGCCCATAGTGACCATATAGCCCTATATATGAGATATCTGCTAAAAAGGTAAACAACCTGATTGTCATAGCAACCAGTTTGTTTACTTGTTTACAAACCTGAGCTGTAATATAGACAGCAGGAGACTCTTTTTTTTTACAGCTCAGGGTTATAAACAAGTAAACAAAATGGTTGCTATGGCAACCAGGTTGTTTACCTTTTTAGAAGATATCTCATGTACATTTCCTTATGTTCTCTAGAACAAGTATACATACATGTTGCCAATAACAACCAATCAGAGGTTCAGTTTTTTTATGTGAAGTGTGAAGAAAGGATAGCGTTTGTTTGCTATGAGGGTAGTGGGGGCATCTTGTAAAGTCCCCTGGATTGTTTATTATGGGAAACCTGTCCTGGGAGAATACAGAGACTGTGACTGATGACATCTCCTTCTGAATATACTAGTTGCCTGGCTGTTATCCTGATCCATTGGTTTCTGTTCATTCTCCATCACTGATTGGGATCAGATAAGAACAGAAGTTTCTGAATAAACATGCGGGTCCAAGACGAAGCTACGTCACTTTGCTGTTGTGAAACGCGTTGACGTCATTACGGTCATGAACGTCATTACGGTCATGTGACGCCACCCATACGATCCCCCATCACTGGGCATAGGAAGAGCGCAAGTCTAACTTATGGGCAGAAGCATCCACGAATCCGCCTGCAATCATCGCAGTGTGTCCCGAGTACACAGCATCAACAGCTGTTTACCACCAGACATGAAGTAGCTCTGTCTCTTTACCTGGCCAGGAACGGCCTGAGACATGTAGTAAGGACTTCAGATTTGGCGGCCGCTTAAAAGAAACTGACTTATCGCACCAGCCCTGGGACCTGGTAAAGGATCATTTGCATATCCTAAAATATATTGACGGTGCCAGCACTATTGCTGTATTACCCACCTTGTCACCCGGCAAACTTCTATTCCCCAATTGGGATTCAACTTTCATGTGACAGGACTTGGTTTGTATATATCATTGAATACATGCATGGCATCCCTCATTATTGCAGCTATTCAAATGGAGATTCACCTTGGATGAACTGTATATATGCATACATTCTATGTTGAGACTCACCATCATATGCTCCCAAAGAGCTAGTAGCCTGTCCCAAACATACAGCGGGAGGCAGTGGGACAGTGGGAGGAGGCTCATGATACATCATAAGCTCATATAAACAGTGGACTATACTAGCAGTTTCTTGGCCTCATCCACTTTGGTTGTTACTCAAGGCAACGCACAATCTCATCCTGTAGGATCTTTTCATGCGTTAGCTACCACTCTTAAATGCAGTTCCATTTGCTTTTCAGACATAGATTTTGCAGTATTGGAAGATATGAACATTCATACTATGAATTTTTGTATGAGATCCTTTACCGCTTGTCCCTGTGTTTGCTAGGTCTTATTTCAGGACCCGGTAGACTTATTATTCCTTGCGCTCCTACATTCCCTGGGGGCCATGCACACACGGTCCGCCTAATAGTATTTTTTTCCCTTGTTGCATTTCTTGCTTCAACTTTTTTATGTTGGTCATTACTACTGACAGCCTCTGTGTGCATGGTTGTGTCGGTGTCCAGACCTTGTCATTTATGTTTTGTTAGTTTTTTCTTTATTTGTCTTTTTGCTTATTGTGTTGGCTGCCACTTCAGTTTTGCAGTGTGCAACTTAACACACAATCACCAGTGGGGCACATTAATTGTTTTCTCAGTGTATTCTAATCAATGTTACCTGATTATTTATTAAATAAAACATTTTTGTATCATATTTCCAGACTCCAGCATTGCCTTTAGCTGCTCTGGTAGCAGCTTATTTCTCTGGGACCTCCCCATCTCAGGGTTTTCCCAACTTCTTCTTCTTTTTTGTCTAATATGCTTGGCTATGGCAGCAACACCCCCCATGGGTGAATGGCACATGGTCTATATCAATTATTTATATGATAAAGGTGTTATTAGTGGACACCTCACCTTTTTGTGTTTTAGCAGTAACGGTCTAAGGCAATGGTGATGGCAACCGGCTCACCTGCACCATGACAATGCATGATTCTGATTTAGGGCAGGCAACATACACAGCTGTCCCTAGCATTCAGGGCATGATGGAAGTCTGCCTCATTCAGACCTCCTCCTCTCGCCCCCCGAAACAGGCAAAAGGTAGGACTCTGATGTGAAGAGGAGACTGTGTGAATGGGGTGCTCTATGACGGGGGGAGGCTGTGGGATGGGGGCTCTTTGATTGGGGAGCTCTGTGATGGGAGGTCTCTGATATGATTGGAGGGATCATATATAGCCAGCCCATGTAAAGGGTGACTGTGATGTAATGGTTGGCCTCTGATGTGATGGTGATGGGAAACCTCTGATTTGATGGGTGAAGCTCTGATGTGATGGGAGGAACTCTGATGCGATGGGAGAACTTCTGATGTGATGGGGGGGACCTCTGATTGATGGGATGGGGGACCTCTGATTGATGGGATGGAGGAACCTCTGATGTGAATGGGAGCTTCTGATGTGATTGGTGAACCTCTGATGTGATTGGAGGACTCGTGTTTAGCTATGTAAAAGGTTGACTGTGATGTTATGGGGCCTCTGATGTGATGGGTGAACCTTTGATGTGATGGCGAGACCTCTGTAGTGATGGGGGGACCTCTGATGTGGTAGGAAGACCTCTGATGTTAAAGGGAGGACCTCTGATGGTAAAAATAGGGACCTCTGATGTGAAGGGGGGACCTCTGATGTGAAGGGGAGAACCTCTGATGTGAAGGGAGGGACCTCTGATGTGAAGGGAGGGACCTCTGATGGGTATGGGGGACCTCTAATGTGAGGTTAATTTCACAAAGGAGGAAATCTGGAAGAGGGGATTTCCGAGAAGGAAATGCAATGAGTGGATGAAGCCATACGTGGATTCCTCCAGATCCCCCTCAAGACAGACTTTCTTAAGTTGTCACCTAGGATGTCCAGGAAATACCTGTCATTGATAAATACCTGGGGTTACAGCAGGAAGATTAACCTAGATGGTGTAATCATCTGCCGACCAGACAAAAAGGACCTAAAGCGATTTGTTACCACAGTGAATGCACAGGGAGAGACTATATTTCTACCCGACCTCAGTTACTAATGGTGAATAACGGACTAAATAACGGACTAAACCATACAGTTGAACTGTTCTAGTGTGGTCACTAGGTGGCGTGAGCGATGCTGACCTGAGTGAACCTTATTCATATTATGCGCTAAGTGTAAGTTTGCTGATTAGTGGGAAGCAGGTTGCATCCTCCGTTGAGGATGGGACCTGCTTTCAATAATGTAAATAATTGAATATTCCATAGGGTGTATTTACACTGCTATGCTGTCTGAGGACAATTTAAACTTGTTTAATCACATATGTGTATATATTGCATCGTGTTACTATAGGATAGGATGCATTTGCATTGCTGTTGGTTCTCTCTTTCAGATGTTGCTATGTCAGTGCATCTTCCTTGGCTAAGGAGAAACAAGGATCTAACCTACTGTCAACGCTAATATATATGTACAACTATATATATATATATATATATATATATATATATATATATATATATAGTTGTTCTATATTGTTAACCCTTTCCTGTTTTCCTACCCATCCCAGTTTTTGCCAGAACACTCATTCTCAGGTTTGAGAGCTTAAAATTATTTTTCTGCAAACTCCGAGTTTTGTGGGCAGGGGGAGGATGTAGCACCCTGGAGTTTAGGCAGGGTTGCTCCTCACAAATTTACTTGCCAGGAGTAGTTATCCTGGTTGATTGTTAGAGATCTATTGATTTCTCCCTAAGTTTGGCCTTGTTGTACTTTTCTCTTCTATCACTAGGTGGCTGGATACTTGGTGGTACTAGATATGAGAAGGGCAACCCAAGGTCAGGTTATGGGTATATGGGGTATCTCAGCCAATGGGCAGGGGTTTTCTTGGATCCCTAGGCCTGCTGGGAGAGCCTATATATTTGGGTGGAGTCAGGTGATCTATGTTCTGTGCCACCTGGACGGCTGTCTGGGTGGACGTGTGTCGTATTGCCAGGCCGGAGATTGGGCCTATCCCGGGCACATCTGGCTGCTAGGCTGTCTGAGGGCCTATCCAGAAGCAAGAGAGCAGCACAGGGTTGGGATTGCGGCTTGCAGTCCAACCAAAAGTGACAGTTCTGCCGGCCGGAGAACCTGTTGTGATTGGAGTTATAGGGGTAGCTGTCGCCAGCAAGGGACTATCCGCCTAACTACCAGGGACCACACTGAGTAACTGAAGCAAGTACCAGAGCAGCATTCTCACCAACTGGGACTTGAAGAATGGTGAAACTTCAGTGGGTGTCAAGCCAGGGACCCAGCCAGCGGAGGTGACACTTGGAGAGCAGCCTTGTGTGTCAAGCCAGGGACCGAGCAGGCCCGCATGGGTGAGGCTTGAGAGGTATCCTGAGTGCCAAACTAGGGACCCAGCAGAGAAGCGGGGGTGACGCTTGAGGAAGATACCACCATGAAGATTGGAGGAGCTCAAGGGATTCAGTGGCAGTGAATCAGAGGGTCTAGTGAGAGTCTGGGAGCTCAGTGGGCTGAAGAACTACAAGGAGCAATTGTACTGAAAGTGAAAGAACTGTTATGCTTTGTGTTAGGAACTGTTAAAGACTGTTGCCATAGGTGACAGCATTCCTGTATATGCAGATGTGGCGTTTGGTTGGATGTCTTTTCCTGCATGGCTGTCCTTCTACTGAAGTCTCGGAGTCTGCCAACTACTCTTGCAACTACATAAGGCATAGTTGCCAACATTGTAAAAAAAAAATGTGGGACACTTTTGTGGCTGTAGGCGGAGCCGTACAATAATTAGGGGTCGGGTTATTCGTTTGTAGGTGTGGCTTAGTAAAAAATACAAGTGCGGCACGCGAAGCGAGCCGCGTCGAAAAACGGGCGTGGTTTACACGACATGGTGGGCGTGGCTTGAATGGGCGTGGCTCAAGAGGGTGTGGTTAGAGTCTGAGATGAATGAGGGATGGAGAGGGAGAGAGGGATTAGAGGGGGAGGGGGATTAGAGGGGGAGAGGGATTAGAGGGGGAGAGGGATTAGAGGGGGAGAGGGGGAGAGGGAAATGACGGGACAGCAGCCCCAGATCCTACATAATAAAAATATGTGTATTCTAGAAAGTTTAACAATCAGCAGATAAAGATACTCCAAACACCTGGTGTTAGCACTTCAATCATCCCGGCACCATGGTTGTTATGGTGTCAGGATGATTGAAGTGCATTATTTCTATTATTACATTGTAATATAAAATGAAATCATTCAACTCACCATAATGCAGAATCAGTGGGATCCCTGAGCGTGTCACTAGCCACTTCGCCTGCCACCAGCCGTCTGTCCTTGCATCAGATGTCCCAGCAGAGTCCGTCCTTGCATCAGGTGCCCCCAGCAGAGCCCCCCTTACATCAGATGTCCCCAGCGGAGCCCCCCCTCACACCAGGAGTCCCCAGCGGAGCCCCCCCTCACACCAGGAGTCCCCAGCGGAGCCCCCCTCACATCAGGTGTCCCCGGCGGAGCCCCCCCTCATATCAGGTGTCCCCAGCGGAGCTCCCCCTCACATCAGGTGTCCCCAGTGGAGCTCCCCCTCACATCAGGTGTCCCCGGCGGAGCTCCCCCTCACATCAGGTGTCCCCGGCGGAGCTCCCCCTCACATCAGGTGTCCCCGGCGGAGCTCCCCCTCACATCAGGTGTCCCCGGCGGAGCCCCCCCTCACATCAGGTGTCCCCAGCGGAGCTCCCCCTCACATCAGGTGTCCCCGGCGGAGCTCCCCCTCACATCAGCTGTCCCCGGCGGAGCTCCCCCTCACATCAGGTGTCCCCGGCAGAGCCCCCCCTCACATCAGGTGTCCCCGGAAGAGCCCTCCCTCACATCAGGTGTCCCCGTCAGAGCCCCCCTCACATCAGGTGTCCCCAGTGGAGCCCCCCTCACATCAGGTGTCCCCAGTGGAGCCCCCCTTGCATCAGGTGTGTGTCCCCAAAGGAGCCCCCCCTCACATCAGGAATCCCACAGCGGTGTGCCCCCCCCACCTCAGAGGTGTCCTAGTAGTCATGTGTCCACAGCATGGCTAGTATCAGACAGGAAGACGGCTGGGGGGGGCTAGACGGAGCTCCTACGTCGCCGCCCACCCTCCGCCCCGCTCCGCCTCACCCCGCCTACCCCTCCGCCCCGCTGTCAGTCTGATATGGAAAGGGGCGGGGGGTAGGCGGGGTGTGGCGGAGCGGGGCGGTGACGCAGGAGCTCCGTCTAGCCCCCCCCCAGCCGTCTTCCTGAACTTCATCAAAATGGCAGCGCCGGCCGCGGACCTCTAGCGGCGGCGGCGGCGGATCGTGAGGAACCGGATTTCTTGGGACATTTGCCGGGACACCAGAAATTCGGGAATTGGGCCCAAGTCCCGGGAATGTCCCGGGAAATCCGGGACAGTTGGCAAGTATGATAAGGGTGTCCTGGCCCTAATCCTTTCTCCCCCAAAAAAGTTTGTTAAGAGAAATAAACCTTTCTTTTGCATTCAAGAAGTGTCTGGGGCCCAATAGCTACTCTGCACCCACCATGCCTCACAACCCACCACATATAGAAGGATGTCAGCTGTCCCTGGCTCTGGAGGTTCTCATCAGATCAAAGGAGGCCTGGGACCTTGCTACATGTGCATCATCCCAGGCTCAGGTTTCCTATAGATAAGTAACATTTACGTATTTTACAATTTAGACTGGGGTGCCTCAAGGTTTTGCAAACTTTTAAAGGGCCCCACGACTGTAAAAGGTTGAAAAACACTGACCTATGTAAATCTTTTTTTTCAGTTCTTCATAGAGGGAGGGGTTTAATTCTCAGTTTCTTTTTGTTGCCTGTGTTCTGATTGGGGATATTTCCCCAACCTTTGTTCCGGTGGCCACGAAAGTGATATACAATTTCAAACTGTATGGTTGTCTATGGCACAGATGTAGAGGAGGTATCTTCTGACCAGGAAACCTGTTACAGTGACAAGTGCCAAAGGTGAAATTTCTCTTCAACTTAGGGGAAATTTATACTCACTTCTGGGACAGGAAGTGAAGGGAAATGTACCTTAAGGGGACACAGGCAGCTGTAAAAACTTGACAGAGGTTCTAATCCTTCTGTACTTTATACAAACTTAAACCATTGTGGTTCTGCATTGTTGTGTTTTGTTCCACCTTATGTCAACGTGCCATGGGCTAAAGTGGGATACCCATAGGGTATGTTAGCACAGCTACCTATTTTTCCATATTTCACCACTTACCACCATATGCTGTCCTGTTTTGCAATCCTGGTTTCATGCCAGATCGCACATGTGACTTTGAAGAAGATTACTGTAAAAGAAGTAGCTAGTAAAGGTAAGCACTGCCTCTTGTATTGGGGAAGATTTCAGGTATATTAAAGCAAAGCCGTAAACCTGACTTTTTTTTACCCTCCTTTTCAACAAACGAATGCGTTATTTAGATCAAACCTTTCTGTTTTAATAACATTCCTTATTTCAGACCAAGTGATATCATCACTGGGTCTCTGTGCTTCTCTATTGTATGCAGGTAGATGATGGCTGATGGGAGGGGCCAGCTGGGTACTATACATAGCTTCCTGAAGACATCACAGCACCTTGCCTCAGTACTCCTCTGAAGAGCCCTCAGCCCTGATGTAAGCAGGGGGCTGGCTTTTGGGACGAGTTATGCAAATATTGAAATGCCACATGGGCAAGTGTCAGTCTGGAGGAGTGGGATTACCTAGGGGGCATGCATTTGCATGCAGACCACCATAGGTAACACCCACAAATGATGCAGAGCCCCTGTGATTGGGAAAACTAAAATCCAATGAGTGAAAAGGGTGGACTGGGGGGTGGGGAGTGCTAAATGATGATGGACATTCTCCAAGCAGAAAATGAGGTGTACTCTGTCTGACAGGTTGCAGCTGATCCCCTTGAGAATGTCTCCTATGATGAAACCTGTCAGGGCGGGGCTGGTGCTGACTTCATCAAGTCGTCGGACCCCCTGCTGGTCTGTTTGTAGAGTGCTCTGTATTACTTTGTATAATGGATGTACCTTTTTTCTATAATAAATAAATGGTATATGCGGCTTTATGCTATGGAGTTTCTATTATTTCTATCTTTTGCCGGTATTGTGATACATCCCTGCTGGAGAGGCCTGTGGGGAATGGGAAAAATGGGAATTAAGGATGAGCTCAGGTGTATTTGCAACTCCACGTGCCCATGCCCGCCAGGAAGCTGACACTTCACAGCACTATTTACAGGTAGTGAGACATTTCCCGATCTGTGCAGCCACGGATCGGAAAATGTCTCACTGTCTGTGATTAGCGATGCAGTGTGTCAGCTTCCTGGCGGGCACGGGCACGTGAAGTTGCAAACACGCCTGAGCTCATCCTTAACCACTTGCCGCCCGCCCACCATCAAGCGACGAAGGGGCGGTGCGGCTCTCGTTCTGGGACGACGTGGGGGCATGCAGCATGGCGATCGTGGCCGCGCCGTATTGCTAGGACATGGCACGACCCCAATCTCTGTAAAGAGCCGCAGCCGAGGCTCCTTAACCACATGATCGGCTCTATCCAATCACAGCTGGTCACATGTAAACACGGAGATACCAGTAATACAAAGTGTGTGGCGAGGAGAGCCGATCAGCGGCATCTCCTCGCAGGGGGACATCTACACATGTAATCAGGGCACTGATCATCAGTGCCCTGATTACAATATAGCACCAGAAGTGACAGAAATCAGTGTCCACAAGTGCCACCAATCAGTGCCCATTAGTGATGCCAGTCAGTGCTGGCTATCAGTGCCACCTATCAGTGCTGCCCATCAATGCACATCACTGCTGCCAATCAATGCCACCCATCAATGCTCATTAGTGCCGCCTATCAGTGCCACCTATCAGTGCCGCCTATCAGTGCCACCTATCAGTGCTCATCAGTGCCACATATCAGTGCCGCATATTTGTGCCTCCTCATCAGTGCCCATAAATGCCGCCTCATCAGTGCCCATAAGTGCCACCTCATCAGTGCCCATCAGTGCAACCTATCAGTGCCGCCTCATCAGCGCACATCAGCGAAAGAGAAAAATTACTTATTTACAAAATTTACTGACAGATACTAAGAAAAACTTTTTTTTTTTTAAATTTTCTGTTTTTTTTTTTTTTTTTTTTTTAGAAAAAAATAAAAAACCCAGCAGTGATTAAATACCACCAAAAGACAGCTCTATTAGTGTGAAGAAAATGATTAAAATGTCACATAGTTACTGTGTAGCACGACCGCGCAATTGTCATTCAAAGTGTGACAGCGCTGAAAGCTGAAAAATGGCCTGGGCAGGAATGGGGTGTAAGTGCCCTGTATTGAGGTGGTTATGGGAATCATTTGGTCCGTACATAATAGTGCATTTGGCTGATCTCTAACACCACGCAGACCTCCTATAATTTGGGGTCTTGTGTTCTGGTAAGAAGCTGGTGTTTTCTATGTGGTGCTGGAATTCACAAGAGGCCACAGATGGATTTATGAATTATCAGTGATGGACTTTTATGTATTTTTTTATGACTTATGTGCACAATTTGCACATTTTGAATGGACTTACATGGTAGATTGTGATTTAAAGGCACAGCGCAATATTTTTTGGAATTATGCAGTTTCTAATGCACACTGTGATAAGGTCACAGTGTGCGTCTCACAGTATGCAGTACAATCAGAGTAAAAAATTTCAGTACAGGAGCCTGTACAACTGTTCAAGACTGAAGGGAAGGCTTTTATGAAATTTGAATCCCTCGTGGGTTAGCTATTAAGGAGTCCAAAAAGTTGAGATAAATCTATAGATAAAGTAGAAACCCCTTAAAGAAATACAATACTTCAAAGAGCAGAATTATGTAGCAACCAATTAAGGGATGACCAAACAGGATTGGACAAATCAGATCCAACACCATGTCAGTGGGCCCTATAGCAATCACTTGGTCTAGTATGGCTATAGTTCCATATTATTTTATATATACTGTGATTCTGTACTTGCCAAATATGCTGCAGAAATCTCTCTCTACTGAGTCTGGCTGCAACCATTTAAACTGTGGGCAGCTGAAGCTGCTGACTGTTCACTTCCTGGATTTACACAGACACACAGCGGCACACCCCCAGCTCTGCAGCCCTGCAGCTCTCATTGGCCCTCTTATGACTCATCCCCCCTTCCTTCCTGGCAAGCTCTCAGGAGAGTGAGAGAGAGCTGTGCATGATGTCATAAGCCTAGACTAATGACCAGACAAGAACCAGGAAGTGGGCTCTATAAGGTATTTACTGGCAGAAAAAAAAATGTTTTATTATCCAAAGTTAAAACAACAAGGGCAGAAGATTTAATAGATGGAAAGATGAAAAATGACTGAAGGGCCGCTTTAAGCACTGAGAGTATTAGGAGAAAATTTGAAAAGAGCCTCTCCAATCCTATGGAACTCCCTACCCCAATCTGTCCAATTATCTCCTACTCTAGTAGCTTTTAGACGACCCATGAAAACCCTCCTCTTCAGAGAATCCTATCCAACCCACACCCAACAACTGTATTTTCATTTTCTCCATCTGATCATCCCCCACAGCTATTACCCTTCGTTTCACTTGACCCTTAAAATCAATATTTAATAATCATGACAACATTTTCAATTTAATTTTTGTTTTGATTTGTTAAAAAAATGTTGTCATGATTATTAAATATTGATTTTAATATTTAAATTTAAATTAAATTGTTTTTCACCTATAGTTTCCATATTATGCAGTGCTTGTTGGAAGTCTCCTGAGGAAGCCATTGTATGGTGAAACATGTAGAGCAAGAAGTTACTGCTGGTTACTCATATTATGGTTACTATATGATGATACTGTGATGTTTTTTAGATATTTTGTATTAATAAATTCAATATATTTTTTATATATTTGACTAGTAATTTTTCTTGGGCACCCTAAAAATCCCAAGTTTAAAAAGGACAAGTAGACGCATTTTGGCACAAGCCTTGTTCACAGCTCTCATACCATGCGAGTACACATAATCTCTGTTTTTAAATATAAAATAAAGTAAGGAATGTTGCGCAATGATGGCCGTTTGTTTTCTATGAGATTTTAAGATCACTGAAAGGTGGAGATACTTGGAAGGAAAATTGGTATAACTGCTGGGAAATCTGTGATATATTCCTATGGAAGGAAAATCAACCCAGGCTTATATTGTAGTGTTTTGATCATTGCTTTCTGGTGAGTGCAAACTTTGGAAGGTGGTAGTGAATCACGAATTGGTGGAACATACAAGCACGGATTTAATTGAGCAGGAGACCCTCTGCCTCACTCACAAATGTACACAAGGAAAAGCCCCGCAATACCTCTGCGACAAAATAAAACACTACACCCCAGGTTGGCCTCTCCGGTCAACTAACCAGAACCTCCTCCACATTCCCAAGACTCGTCATAAATTAAAAGTTCAAGGACCACGGCTATGGAACGCTCTAACCGCGGACATGCGCTCGGAAGAAAATCATCTGGCTTTCAGGAAGAAGCTCAAGACCCATCTCTTCTGAAGACCCAGATGGACACTGGCGGCAAAAGCGCCTTGAGGCGATTTAGTTCGCATATGTAGCGTTATACAAGTTATTCTTTCACTCATTCACAAGGGTTAAATTACTTGTAAAAAGGAGCAGCACTGGGACTTTTTTTTCCTTCATATATTCCATATATTTATTTTTGTGTAATGTACATGTATTTTATAATATAGCTGTTCACTTCATGTGTTAATATAATGCATGACATGTCACTGATGGTAGCACACCGTGTTTATTGTCACAGATACTAGTTTGGGGTTGGCGCAGTTATCTACTATACCAAAATATATGCTCATTAGGATTTTTTTACTAAAAATATATAGCTGAATACATATTGGCCTAAATTGTATGAAGAAATTAGATTTTTTTAAAAAATTTTTTATTGGATATGTTTTATAGCAGAAAGTAAAAATTTTTTTTTTTTTTTGGTTTATAGCACAAACAATAAAAACCTCAGAGGTGATCAAATACCACCAAAAGAAAGTTTTATTTGTGGGAAAAAAAGATATAAATATTATTTGAGTACAGCCTTGCATGACCGCGCAATTGTCCGTTAAAGTAATGCAGTGCCGTATTGCAAAAATTGGCCTGGTCATGAAGGGGGGTACATTTTCAGGAGGTCAAGTGGTTAAGGTCAACTAGGGATGTGTATCATGTATGCATCGTTGTTCTACCTTCTGCAAATACTGTCAGTGGCTCCACTTGTTTCCATTTGATGCATTGTAGAACAACCATTACATATGAACACCAAGATTTAAAATCAGGAGTGTGCCTTCAGAAAGAACTCAACCAAGCACAGCTTACATCTAAATCAACCATATATTTGAAAACTGGTATAATGTCAGAAGGACTAAAGTTTTTTCTTATACAATGTGTATAAGAGAAACTCCGTTTATGGAACCTTCATACTTACAAAAGTCATAGATATGTGAAGGCTACTCATGCTTAGCATGTTATAGAGATCGTTTTGGGGTAGGCTAAGACACAGTATGGCTCCAAAAAGCCTTAAAGTGTCATACCCACAAAAAAAGCCTAAACTTTGCCCCATCTCTAAGATTCCTTTCACTTCCTGTCCTGTAGACACAATAGTGAGAGGAAATCTCTCCAAGGTGAGCAGAATCCCCTCTTTGGCAGTTGTCAGAAGAACAGGTGTCCCCATTGGAATAGTTCTCCTTGGTTCCTGTTCTGGTGTCAATTAATAATTTTATATTTCCATTTCAGTCAAGGCGACATTGGTCACCAGGACAAATAGAGAGGGTGAATCTACCCAGCAGGTTGACAGACAGCAATAAAAACCTGGAATAAAGCCTTTAAAGACTGTGCAGGGAAGATCAGTATCTGAACCCAGAGAAGGTGGCGACTGATAGACTGGAGGTAATAAGAAGGCATTACAATTACATTTAAAGTAAATTTTTACATGGAGGCAAGCTACATAACATGGGAGCAGGGCACATTACATGGGAGCAGGGCACATTTCAAGGAGGCAGAACATATTACATGAGGACAGGGCCCATTACATGGGAGCAGGGCACATTACAAGGAGGCAGGGCTCATTACAGGGGGCAGGGCACATTATGTGGGAGCAGAGCACATTACATGCGCCCCAGTGTGAAAGGGGTCTAAATAAAAAAATGTGATCTCTGAGTCTGATGATATTTACCAGATTCAACCTCCAATAGTATATACAGTATATCTCTTCTGTCTGTTATTCTCAGAGTGGATTAGAGATTTTGCTCCCTAGTCATATATTGTAGTTGGTTATTTATATTTACCACAGCATATAGATTTTTAATAATAAATTGCCTTTTTTTTAAACTTTACATGTTAAATTATACACCACACTTTTTTTAAGGTTGTTATCTGATTAATCGATTAACCGAAACAATAATAGACCAACTAATCGATTATGAAAATAATTGTTAGTTGCAGCCCTAAAAAAAAAAAAAAAAAAAAAAAAACATTACTAGAGTACCTGTAAAAAGCTGGTATTTGACAGGAATCTCTCCATTATATGAAAGGTTGGACCTGCAATACATGAATACAGCTTTTTCCAGCTTATCCATGTACCTGTGTTGTTTTGAACAGCCCTCTGCTCAAATTCCAGAGCTGAAGCATTCAATAGAGACAGCATTCCTACAGAGGAACTTCATGGGTTAAGACCATTCTGACAGCCATAGCTTTTTTCCCTTTCCTTTATGTATCAAATTCCATGAATCGCAGTTACATTCAGCTATAAGTCAAGAGTGCCACTTAGTGGCATATACTGTGTAAGCAGGGAGTAATATGTACAATATTTGTTATAACACTCATGTATGAACTGTATAGTGTTATGATTTTATCTATACAACTGTGACATTTTCTTCCAGTCTTGCTCTAATACAAGAATTCACATTTACAATAAGAATATGTATAAGGGTAAGTTCAAATGCAAGCATTCCTCTACAGAGGGTAGACACGTGGAAAAACAAAATATAATGCAATATCAGCTAAACAACAACCCTTCTTTGCAGAACAACCCTTATGCCGTGTACACGCGACCGGACTTTCCGGCAGAAAAGGTCCGACGGAATCATTCCGTCGGACATTCTGATCGTGTTTGGGTTTCATATGACTTTTTCTCTCTAAAATTATGATTTACCTAGAAATAGAACATGTTTCAAATCTTTCCGACGGGCTCAATGCCTATCAGGAAAACCGTTCGTCTGTATGCTAGTCCGACGGACCAAAAACGACGCAAGGGCAGCTATTGGCTACTGGCTATTGAACTTCCTTTTTCTAGTCCCGTCATACGTCATCACGTTCTAAACGAAGGGACTTTGGTGTGATCGTGTGTAGGCAAGTCTGTTTCAGCGGAACTCCGTCGGAAAGACCGTCAGAGTCTACTCTGACGGAAAGTTCGGTCGTGTGTACGCGGCATTAGGCTGACCATGCACATTGCGATTTTTAATCGCTACTTAACCATTATCGAGCCACGAGGAGTCACAAATATGATCACAAGCCGTTGCCAGAAACTGTACCACCCATAAGTTCAAACGACCACTAGAATTCAATTATTTGTGAAGTCAAAGCTGGGTAATAAAGTGACAGTCACAATATAGTTTACTGAAAGACTGAATTGAATTGGAATCAAAATGGGGAAAAAAGGAGACAATATTGTCTAAAGCGATTTGATTCTTTTGCCACTTTTGAAACAATTTGGATCCCATCAACTTACTGTGAAATGAAACAAGCATTTTATGCCTTCAATTCCTTTAAGTTTTGGTCACAAAATGGAATCATTTTTTATCACCCTTTAAAACTGACTCCTGTCTCAACTATGGAAGTTTTGTGAACTTTCCATCAGTTTTCAATATAAAAAAAAAAAAAGAAAAACACAAAAAAAACACAAAATATAGATAGGACTTCTTTGTTTACAAACTTTTTACTGAAAAATAGATTTTCTTACATTAACAGAAGATGTAACAATGATAGAACTTACATATACAATTATGAAAATAAAAAGGTACACAAATAGGTTGTACATCTGTATATACGTGGATAAGTTATTATTATTATTATTATTATTCAGGATTTATATAGCGCCAACAGTTTACGCAGCGCTTTACAATATAAAAGGGAGACAATACAGTTATAATATAATACAATACAATACAATAGGATTAAGAGGGCCCTGCTCAGAAGAGCTTACAATCTAATAGGTTATATATCTCATAGACATTTGTTACTTCTTAAACCAGGTTATAAAAACAATGAGAAATAAAAAGAAAAGAAAACAACATTTGGGTACATCAATAAAGATACAGAAATTTCTATTTGTAATCTATACATTAATTGAGGTTTTTGTTAATAAACCAAGGATCCTATTTAATGCCGGTTCACACAGGGGCGACCTGTCAGGCGACTTGTCATCCTGACAAGTCGCACTCCATGCAGTACAATGGAACTGTTCTAATAGGAGCGACTCTTGTTAAGTGGCAAAAGAACATCTTAAAGGACTGCCAGCTCTTGTAATAATTATTCTGCAGGTCCCCTGCCCCTGACCCCTGTTCTCGCCCCCCACCCGTCTATTTTTCTTTTTTTTTTTTTTGCACAACGCATACCCAGTTGGTCTAGGGCTAGCATTGCTGCCATAAATGCACTCTGGCAGTGTAGTTCCAGCAGCTCACCTTATGTTATATTTCAAATATAAATGTGTATTCTTCATGTAGGTTGCAACACAATTGACCCAACATTGAATATAAAATCACAGTTTATGGAACCAAAAAAAGACTTCAGAATGGAAAAGGGAGAAATCTCAATTGCTATCTAAAAGATATATATCAGCGTAGGCGTGTGCAGGGGGTGTGCCTGGGCACACCCTAATCACTGCATGTGATGCAATTCCCCCTACTGCCTGGGCTTCCCCCTGTGTTGTGCTCCCCCGCAGTGCTGATGGCTTCCCTCCTCTCCTCTCCCCCTGGCTGCTGCGGGGGATGTTTCAAAATGGAAAAGGGGCTAGGAAATATGTCATTTACCAGCCCTTCCTTTTCTAAATGAACACAACGAACACACACTCAATCACTGTGTTCATTCATAACTGAAGCATAGTAAATTGTGTTTATTATGTTTCAGTTTATGAATGAACAGGAAGCCGCTCAGCACAGAGCACTATCCTGTTCATTCACCATCTAGTGCAGCTGAGGCGGCAGAGAAAGGTAATGTGTGTTTGAGCATTGGGATGCACACCCTAATGAAATAGGCTGTGTACACCTATGTATATCAGAGCTAGCATCAAACCACATGGTCAGTTAATGAAATACCCCTGAATATAGTTGTGATTTATATACATAAATGTGATATGAAATGTCTCTCAATATATACTTGTGCTGCTGTTCCAGGTATGCCCCACCAGACAAACACTGGAGAGGCATCCAAATCGCCTACATTAAATACCCCCCTACAGGTCCCACACTTCCTGCCACAATACTTATACCTTCCAAATGCTGTGGGCTGACATCATGACGCTGAAATGTCTGCACCAGTACGCCAGCCTAACGGTGCAGAACGCACAGTGTTGCCAACCGTCAGTATTTTTACTGGCAGCCAGTAAAAAACTGGCACTTTTCTCCTGCCAGTGAATGCCAGTGACACAAAAGGGCTGCCAGGTAAAAATATGTCTGAGACTCTCAGGACTATGCATGCACAGTTCCCGTCTGGAGCTGGCCTAGAATATCCAAAAGTGTTAGGGCGGCGGCAGGGGGGGGCAGGCAGGTCTGGCAGAGGCAGTGCGTACGTGGGATGTCGTGGTTCAAGGGAGCTGAACAGAGCGGCTGGAGCCTCTTGTACAGGTATGTGGGACGGGAGCAAGGCAAGCCAGGAGAGGGAACTGTCAGTGCTGTTTGGACTGGAGTAGAAAGAAGAAATCACCTGGCGTGGACAGAGACTGTCACTGTGGCTCAGGAGGGGACGGGTCGTGTTGGTGAGGTGTAACCATCATCTGTGCTGCTACACACTGCTGTCAGTGTCACTTTGAGAGTCAATTTTATGCGTGTGTGCCGTCCATTCTAATTTCTTGCCCTCCTGAGTCCTGTCCCTGAGCTACTTACTATATCAGTAAAAAAATAAGAAATATGTTTTTTGCCTTAATATCTACCTTAAATCACATTGCTGATTGCATATTGTACTCGTTTGTAGCCTAAATACTAAAATTTGCACTTAACCACTTCAATACCAGGCACTTAGACACCTTCCTGCCCAAGCCAATTTTCAGCTTTCAGCGCTGTCACAATTTGAATGACAATTGCGCGGTCATACAACACTGTACCCAAACAAATTTTTTATCATTTCGTTCCCATAAATAGAGCTTTCTTTTGGTGGTATTTGTTCACCTCTGTGGTTTTTATTTTTTGCGCAACAAATAAAAAAAGACAGGAACATTAAAAAAAAAAAAAAAAAAAAGTTTTTCTTTGTTTCTGTTAAAAATT
Source organism: Aquarana catesbeiana (assembly GCF_042186555.1). Taxonomy (NCBI): domain Eukaryota; kingdom Metazoa; phylum Chordata; class Amphibia; order Anura; family Ranidae; genus Aquarana; species Aquarana catesbeiana. The sequence continues at coordinate 239,994,982 of NC_133327.1, forward strand.
TTTGTAAATAAGTACATTTTCTTCTTCAATGACGGGCACTGATATGGCTGCACTGATGGGCACTGATAAGGCAGCACTGATGGGCACCAATGAGGTGGCACTGACAGGCACTGATGATGGGCACAGATAGGCGGCACTGATGGGCACTTATAGGTAGCACTGATGGGCACTGATAAGTGGCACTGGTATGCGGCACTGATGGGCACTCATAGGTGGCACTGATGGGCACTCATAGGTGGCACTGATGGGTACTTATGGGTGGCACTGATGGGTACTTATGGGTGGCACTGATAGGTGGCACTGATGGGCACTGACAGGTGGCACCGATGAACACTGATGGGTGGCACTGATGACACTGATTGGTGGCACTGATGACACTGATGGGTGGCATTGATACAGATAGTCTTTATATGTTTTATAAAATTTTGGAGTAAATCCATCAGGGCCAGGGCTTTTACCTGATGGAATATCTGTGATTACGCCTAGTAATTCCTCCATTGAGAAAGAGCAATCTAATGATTTCCTATGATCCTCATCTAATATCGGGAGAGCAGTTTCCTGCACATAATCATCAATGCTACAAGCATCAAACTCCATGTCTTCCGTAAGAGGTGGTTGAGCCAGATTATAAAGAGCTGAGAAGTATTCCCTGAATGTTTGTTGGTGACTTTGTGGGTATGAGGTTGTCTACCCTGACGACATCCTAATACTGGGTATAAAAGTCTGGAGAGAACGGAGATGTAATGTATGCGCTAACTGTCTCCCACATTTATTTCCGTATCTATAGTTACTTAGGGCACATTTATCTTGATATGAACTATGAGATTTTTCCAAAAGCTGCAACAAGAATGCCCTAGTAGACATGATTTTAGATAGTATTTCTGAAGATTGTGAAGCCTTATGTAAGGTTTCTAACGAATGGAGCTTTGATAGAGTATTTTGAATGGCCATAGATCTTTATTTTTTAAGACGAGAACCATGTTGAATAAACAACCCTCGTAGTACTGCTTTAAGAGCTTCCCATTTTAATGGTAATGCAGTCTCATCCTCTTCATGGTCAGAAACAAAATTACCAATTGCCTCTACAATTGCCTTATTGCAAAGTGGATCAGACATAAGCGTATCATTCAAACGCCAGGTCCAACTTGTACCTCAAGTTTGTGGAGGATATATTGAAAGAAATACAGGCGAATGGTCAGACCAAATGAATTACCCTATTTCCAATGAAGGATTCCACTCTAGAACCTTTGGACCTGATAAAAAATAATCTAGTCTACTGTAAGATTTATGTGCAGATGAAAAATATGTATAATTGCGTTCTTTAGGATATAAAATCCTCCATAAATCAAGTAGTCTGTGATCAAACAAATGTTTTTCAAGGGCCCTCAGCTGAGAGTGAGAAATATTGGAACACTGGGCAGAAGTGTCTAATTGTGGCTCTAAGGCTAAATTGAAATCTCCTCCTACAAGAATGACGCCTTCAGCAAAATCCGCTAAAAGACGAAGATAATGAGAGATTGACGTTGTTTGATCGTGGTTCCGAATATAGAAATTGGCAATTGTGAAAAGTTTGTCCCACAACTGGAATTTGAGTAGAAGATATCTACCATTAACATCAGCTATATGTTCCAAGTGCTGGGCCGGTAATTTTTTATGGAAAGCGATGGAGGCCCCCCTGGCCTTCGAACCAGACATAGTGCTATGAAACCACTGGGAATAATGTTTACCAGAACATACAGGAATGCCCTCAGTGCAAAAATGAGTCTCCTGGAGGAGTATAATATCTGCCTTCGCTTTATGCAAACTATATATAGGATCTGTCGTCTTTTTGACTCATTATTCAGGCCTTTGACATTATAAGTACAGAGTTTCAATAGAGATGCTATAGAAGACCTTTTCGCCATCTCAAAGAGAAAGGAAAAAAAATTTTTTTTTTTAAAAAGAGAGGATCCCTCTCTCAGGGCCCTGAGCCACTCAGGGACCACAGATAGGCCAAAATAAGGGAGAGAAAAAAAGGGGGGAGGGAAACACACAAAGGGATATGGACAGTGTGTCAGGTCACCTAGAGGCTGGGTGACAGATGCACATCGTTGGGATCAGGAGTGCACCGCAAGCTAGTGGACCCTACGGCTGACTGCTGCGGACTGAACCCTGGGAGGTCCAGGAAGCAGGTCTACTGGATCACTGACACAGATCCCACTGGGAGCTGGAGCATAGATTCCCCAGGGCGCGGAGTCTAAGAGTGTTCACCAGAGCCTTTAATGGTAAGGATGGACTGCGCTGCAGTCTGGCTCCAGGTCGCGGCCCCCAGGGTCTCACAGCTCACGCTCATGGTAGACTACAGAAGAAGAGGAAGGAGGCAGCAGGCTGGAACCACAAGGAAAGTAAGGGACAAGCCAAGGTCGGGGCCACAAGCATACAAGGACAACAGAGTACATGCCAAGGTTCAGGGTCACAGGCAAACAGGGATGGTCGGGAACACGCCAAAGGTCAGGGTCACAAGCAGACAGGAATAGTTAAGAACAGGCCAAAGTCGGTAACAGGAACCAGATGTAGGAAACACAGCAAGTACACACAGAGGCTAACACACAATGGTTGATCAGCACTGCTGGCTTGCAGTGCACAGGTTAATATAGGGTTCCCTGATAGGGCCTGGGGTGGGGCCATGCTCAGAGGAGAGGTTACAAAAGTAGTCAGGTGAGGGTCATCTGGTCTCTAGAGATGAACACATGGAGACAGGTATGCTGATCGACAAACTCTATTGCATAACCATGACACAGTGTTCAAAACAAAAAAAAAATCACCAAACCCTACCCGAGGGCTGGTGTACCTACAAGGGGGTGAAGTGGGTGAACACAGAGGATGACTCCTAGTAGAGACCCGGGACTAGTATAATAAAAAATACCCTATCCTCCACATAGACTCATACTGTATATACTGGGGTCCAAAGAAATCCCATCCAGATGATCCGAGTGGTATGAGCCGTGTGGATACCCAAAAAAAAAAAACACCCCACAGGTGAACACCCATATAACTAATTCCTAAGGGGGCCTAAACAGATTTCCCCAACATTGATCCAAATATAATATAGGCCATACCTCACAGTTAATGTTGCCTGCCTTTTTGGCTTTGCCTTTTGGCGCCCTATTGTCGCAACTCGGACATATGCAACCAGTGCGACATGTGATATGTGACCGATGCAACCAATGCAACGCAACGAATGCAGTGTAATCATTACAGCCACATACTATAGCATATACTGTCCGACCTTGCGATCTCTTAGAGATGGGGAGACATCGGGAGAGAACAATAAGTGTATCTATTTTGTATTTATTATATGACACATGATAATACACGATGGCACATGATGACACATGGCACATGATGCCTGACACATGATGGCATGATAATAGACATCATTCTCCACCAAAAAAGAAAAGGAAACTTTTACTATCAAATTGCTCATCAATACCCCTCACACATAGCCCTTTCATGCCACCATATGCCACCAGAGGCCACATACCATAAAACGCCCATCATTTTAATAAATGCTAATTTACTTTTTTTTGTTCTCCATTAATTTTCACAAAAAAAAAAAAACAACCCCTCTCTTCTTTCCTCCCCCCCCTCTCCCCTCCCCCTTTTTCCTCCCCCCCCCCCCCTTCCTTGCCCTTATCCCTCCCCCTACATCAGTCTACAATCTCCAACCATCTCCTAATACATTTATATTTTATATTTATATATTATGAATTGCACTACTTATCAATCCTTGCATTTCTCCTTACAATGCAATGCAACGCAATGTAATGCAATGCAAGTCAAGAAAGAAAAAAAATAAATAAACAAATAATAATTAGTGAGCCTAAATTTAGTTTGACTTAATCCCATCTTAACTGAACTGTTTATCACTTATGATTTATTCATTTATCCATATTTGCCTATATTTCTATATCACTATAGAGCATACCCATACTACCCATAGTACATAATAGTACATAATAATATCTTTTTAATAACCTTTTATCATTTTAGGAGAAAATATTTAATTCATTACTAATCATTGCTAATCAAAACCACAGATATTCTGAAAAGAAAGAAAAAAAAAAAACACTCCCAACAAAACCAACCCCCCCCCCCCCTCAATCCCCCCGGCCACCTTCAGCATAATTTGTCTCTATTATATCTCCCACAAAAAAGAAAAAAAAATCTTTATAGTTCATTCATTTAGTTTACTGTTTGCTGTTTACAAACAGGGTATTCTCCCCTATTCTATTCTTCCCCGTCTTCATCAATCTCTTCCTCCTTTCATCTACTTTCAACTCTTAATCTCTTGGTGCTGTTGTTGTTATTACTGCGATTTCGGATGGCATGCGTATCTCAGAGCTGGCCGGAATATCAGATGGATCACGTATACTAAACCACCTGCCATCGCTCTTGATTTGGAATTGAAATGGGAAATTCCAGCGACATAAGAGATTGCGATCTTGCAACATTTTAAGCAACGGCCTTAAGGGCTCTCTTTTCTCCAGTGTAAATTGGCACAGATCATGTAATAAATAAACAAATATCCCATTGAGGTTAACTTGACCCTTTTCTCTAGCCTTCCTCATAATCTCCAAAAATAATAAAGTTACTGTAAAAAAGTTCATGCTAAGAAGTTAATGCAACAAAGTTCATCAACAAAGTGTCCCATGTAACATCAAACACAAATATTATGTGCATTCTTCATAAATTCTTCTAGTATTCACCAAAATAAAGCTCTCTCCACCACCGTAAATACTAAACAAACTCCCCAGAGCACAAACTGGTTGATTAATGCTCCTGGAAATTACATATGGCCAGATGGCCACCTAAAGCCAACATTTAAACCAAGACAGCCATTGAGCAGTACAGTTTTACAATAATTTTTTACACCTCAGTCCTTACTTACAATGCTGCCCAAACAGTAAAATATGTTTTCTTCCTATGATGTTTAAGGCAGTTAACTCCTTTGTCCTATTGTTTTTTCCCAAGACCTTGATTTTCTTGATAATTTTCAAGCATGTTTGACTGTCAAACATGAATTTCTCAACCTTTTTTCAGTCAAGGCACCCTTTGAAATTCTGCACAACCTTGAGGCACCCCCTTTTTTTCACATTTTAAAATGAAAAAATTATAAATAGAATTTTTTTTACCTAACACAGTAGCATCTACACATGTAGGACACCCAACATTTGAGGTGATTTATTCCTCCAAAGCAAATACAGCTTTGCACACTAGTACTCTCTAGTATTTCAGTTCCCCAGATGCCCCACACACAGCATGAGGAAACCACAGAGGCAGCCTGCTCGCTCTCTGGCTGCCTTACACTGAGCCCTTCCCCACTCTCCCCTTACATGGTCAGTGTCCTCCAGGCAGGTCCCCCTGTAGAGTCTAGGCAGAATGTCTCTCTGCCGGGTGGAAAGGAAGCAGAGGAAATCAGGACAAGAGGAGGAGGTTACATCCTCCTCTGCTGCGGGGCCCTGATTTTACCTCCCTCCTCCTCCCGATACATGAGGCGGCTGCTTAAGTTGCCTATGGCTTGCGCTGGTCCTGCTTGGGGTGGTGCCGCCTCCCCCTGAAAGATGCCGCCCAAGTAGTTAGTTTGCCCTGCAATAGATAGGCCCCTGAGTGAGGGAGTGTCAATGGAATGACATCTTACTAGCTTGGTGATCAGGGGAATGACAACATAGGAGGAGGTAGGATGTCTTTTCATCATGAAGACAAAGTAAACACTTCCTCTCATTGCATTACTATAGATAACACACTATAACACTGCAGCGCCACCTGCTGCACAGATAGATATAATGCATACAGTATATAGTTCACAGTACTTTACATTACATGCTGTTGTTCTTCCAACACCCCTTCTCAACAGCATGTGCTTTGTCAAAATACGTTCAGCTTCTTCTGGATATAATTATGATGTTCCTTCAACAAAGGCTTGGTGAGTGCATCAGCAGTCATCTCCTCCGATGGGCAGTATTGAATGTCAATAACACCTTGCTCTTGATTATCCCTCAGTAGGTGATACTTGGCGTTGATGTGTTTGGTCCTAGGATTGACCCTTTCTGATTGCGTAAACTTTATACATCCCTGGTTGTCTTCAAAAATGGGAATTGGTTTTGACATGTCTATCTCAATGTCCACAAAAAGTTGACGAATCCATATCGCTTCTTGACATGCGTGTGGTGCTGCAATGTACTCTGCTTGAGTTGAAGATAGAGCGACAGTTGTTTGCTTTCGACTATACCAACTTTTTGTTCCTTCCCCATACTGGAAGATGAATCCACTTGTTGATTTGCAGTCTGTGCAGTCCCCGGCCCAATCAGCATCCAACTATCCAACCAACTTCGGATTGGATGTTGCTGGTAACTGTAACTTCATCTGAATTTGTTCCTTTGAGGTACTGCATCACTCTTTATATTGCGTTCCAGTCACGCTGACAGGGAGCTGAAACTTTCCTGCATAGTATGCCCACTGCTGCAGTTATGTCTGGTCTTGTCGCAGTGGCAACATATAGCAGCTTACAGATTGCTCTGTGATACGTGTCATAGTTGGGTAGCAAGTTTTCTGCTTCATTGCTCTTTAGATAGCCTGGTTCCATAGGAGTTTTCCTTTGCATCTTGCATATAGAATTGTTCCAAGATTTCAGAGATTTTATGAGATTGGTTGAGCAGATAACTTCCATCTTCTTCTCTATCTATTTGGATTCCCAGATAGTAGCTAATGTTCCCTATATGGTTTCAAAATTTTCTTTCAGCTTGTGATTCTATTGGAATCCCCTTCTTGTTCAAAACAGGTTAGAGTAGAGTAGAGACCCCTGTCTCTACTCAAGAATCAAGAAGACAGATGGATATAAGGATGTATATCCATCTGTCTTCTTGATTCTTGAGTAGAGACAGGGGTCTGCTTTACTTCTTGAGAATCCCACTCTGGTAAGTACTTTGTTCACTTTTTCATTCCACATCCTTGCAGACTGTTTACGACCATAGGTGCTCTTCTGAAGTATACTCACAAGGTTATCTCCTTACTCAAACCCTGGTGGTTGCTCCATGTTGGGAATCTTCCTTAAGGTGGATGTAAACCCTCACATATACCCAGTGAACTGAACAGCCTTAGATGACAAATCTTCCTACATATGTTTTACATGTATATCTGCCGTCTTCAGCTTTATATATTCTTTAGAAAGTACAGATCGTATTAGCTTGTCCCTCAGTTGCTTGCTGCCTGTGGACGGAACCAGACTGGTGAATATTTCAGCTTCTTGTGCTACTGGATACTAGCTGGGAAATATATATATGGTTTAGATCTTTGCTTGTATTAGGTTCCATTCATGGCATGGTGTTCTCACACATCATACCGTAGTGGTTTCTATTGGTGGTAGTTTTGGGTGTTGTTTTTTGTTTTGTTTTTCATGTGTGGTATTCTTGGTGGCGTTGGGGCCTTCTAGGAAGTTCTGGTTCCTTAGGATTCTACTTTTCCACATAATTGGCTTCACTGCCTTTTGTACTTTTTTCACCCTCTTTGGGCACAGGAGTTCACTATTTTCAATTTTCAATTCACTTTGTAGTCACTTTATAACTTAATCTTGGCTTTCTTCTGATTCAGCTGTTTTAATAGTACTTTGGGTTTTCACAATTTAATTTACCTATATCATATTTTACATTTTTATCATATAGATATTTGACACTTCAAACATATTGTGCTTCTCTTTGCATACTTTATATGCGCCTAATATATGTATGTCTATATACTTACATGCACACATGCTTTTATACACATTATGACATACTTTCTAATTTCAGGACACTTATATATTTGTGTTATCTTTCTCAAGTCATCTTCCAGGACGGCACACCTGAGAGATGAGAGGCTCCTCCCCACAGGAAACACAATCAATCAACAGCTGTTTTAAGTCCACACCCTTCCCACTAATCCTCAGTTTTTGATTGTGTTTCTCCCTACACAGCGAAACTGTTTGTTTTTTTCCAAATGACCAAAGCCTGGGGCTGGTGGTCTCCCCCTGGGAGCCGGACCAAATGCCTGGGAAGCCTCTGGGTCTGGCAGGATATATTTATCCTTCCCGGGGGGTTCCCCTATCCTTTCCTCAGGGGGCAGCAGAAACTGGGAAAGCCCCCCTGAGAGTTGAAGGCCCCTGGGTACAGTGGTGTACCCAGAACTTCAGGGGCCTTTATCCTGTCTCCCCCCTTACCTGTCCGGGCATCCGTTCAGACGGGGGTGCTGGCCGTTGGTTCTTTCCAGGGGGATCGTATCCCCTGACTCCTGGGCCCCTGGTAGCTCGCGTGGGCTGCTGGGGAGGGCACCGCCTGAAACGACCCGCATTCTTACCCAGAAGGGAAGGCTGAGAGTCAGCAGGAGCAGGTGCCCACATCCTCCTTTCGACGAGGCACCAGTTCACTATGGTGATTGTCTGCCTAAACCACCTCAGATGGGAATGAGGAATGTACGGCATTGCCCCCCCCCCCCCATGTGTATATACTGACTGGACAGTGCAGGACACAGCCTAACCTTGCAGCTCCCTAAAGGGACAGCAGTTGGGGGGGAGGGGCACTTTGGCGGCTATCCTCCTTGCGTGTGGACCATAAGGATGGAAAAGCAAGCCCGGTGGCTGTGGCAAAAGGGGGAAGACAACAACGGTGAGTCAAAATCCCCAATCCCAGCCAGATGGTTTCTGGGCATTTGAGATAATCTCCCCTGGGGTCTGGATTCAAATAGCCCAGAAGCTTTTGCTAAAAACACCAGCCACAGCTCCCTCTTACATCAGAGATGCTGTATGGTGGACAAGTGGTGCAGAGGAGCGAGTGTGCCTGAACCACCTCAGATGGGAAAGAGGTAGGTAAGGCATTTTTCCCCTTCCACCTATATTTACTGAGTGGTGCAGTGCAGGACCTGGGGTCTCCATAACAAAATAGCCCAGAAGCTACTGCTAAAAAACCACCAGCCACAGCTTCCTCTTATAGCAGAGACACTGTGGTTATCACAAAGGTTGCCAGCCTCTCCCTACATACCCGGTTGTGGTTCATTAGTAGGGGTGAATATAGCAAAGGGGGTGACCTGGTAGAACGAAGAGTTCCTTACTGGCCAGGTATACCACTGAACAAGTAATGGTGCAATGGTTGAAGGATTCAGGAGTAAACTCCCTTGCTCAGCAGGTGCACTAGGTTATCTGGCCCTATTAGCCCAGCTGCTAGGAATGTGAAGTTGCTCCAAGATGCTTAAAAGCTGACTTAACTTTCAACAATGTGGCAGGGACCAAGCTTCTGTGTGGCACAGTAGGGGTTCCCTTGCGACAGATCCTTCTTTTGGGGGTTGCTTGCTATGGGTAACTTTTCATAAGCTCCAACCTCCCACTCCACCTTTACATTGTGGTTATATTATAATGCAGGAGGTAAGAAAAACCTTTTTGTTGGTTTGGGCTACAGTCCACTCAGTGACAGATCTAAAAGCGATTTACCATGAATCGTTTTCCTATATCCTTTGATTAAGGATTTTCTGTGCAAACATATGCAAGAGCTAGAAGGCTATATGATTGCTTGTTTAAGGCCTGCAGGTGGCTATTTACCTCCAGGCTAAATTGGTAACCACAGTTTCTAGAGGTCTTAAATTGGTCTCTAGGGCTGGGCTCATTGAGACTTTAGTTACTAATCAGCCCCACCCGTGTATGAGCTGGCTAGCGTTTGCTCAATCTACGGAGTTAAGGTAGGACAACAGCTACTATAGTAAGGTGTCCAACCATTTTAGGATTGGTTCCTTCACTGGTGGTGAAGGATTAGTATCTACAGCCCAGGCTAGGCCTATAAAATAAATTGCCCCTGTTTGGTTATTTCATAAAGGAATACACCATGACTCCTTCTTGGCTTCTCACCAGTAGACCTCAGTAGTGAAGGTTTGTCCCTTACTGGGGTGTTTGGTGTCACAACAAAAGTACACATTGAGATTTGTGACATCTCTGCTCATAATTATTATATTGCTGCACATCAGACCTACACAAGATTGAGCTCTGTCTGTGGGGTTTTTGTGTCCTGTATTACTGCCTCATTGGTTGCTTATCAGAAAGGCAGCAGGAAAGATTGATGGTCCTGATTTGTCGGGCTCCATAACAGAAGTACAAATTGAACCTGTGCTAGGGGTAGTACATATACTGCCATTGGTAATCGGTACAGCACCACAAGGTGGCGTCGTGCTGATTCAGACAGTGCTATTAACGGCAATGGCTGCCGATTTTAGGAATGCGATTTGACATGTTGAGTCGCATGCCAAATCGCTTCAATATGGATGTGCTATCTCTATTCAGAATTGTTAGATTGTTGCACATCAGAGATATACACGATTGAGGTCTGTCTGTGGGTCCTATATTACTGCCTTATTGGTCGCTTATCAGAAAGGCAGCAGTGAAGATGGATGGTCCTGATTTTGTTGGAAAATACAAATTGAACCTGTGCCATTGGTAGTACACATACTGCCATTGGTAATCGGTGCAGCACCACAAAGTGGCCCGTGCTGATTCAGACAGTGCTATTAACGGCAATGGCTGCCGATTTTAGGCATGCGATTTGACATGTTGAGTCGCATGCCAAATCACTTGAATATGGATGTGCTATCTCTATTAAAAATTGTTGTTGCACATCAGACACATACAAGATTGAAGGTTGTCTGTCCTTTATGTCTTACATTTACTGCCTTATTGGCTGCATATCAGAAAGGACACAACAGTGAAGGTTGTTTGTCTTTTTCTGATTTGTTTTTGCTGCTCAGCAGGGAGACACATTGAGGGTGATGGCATCTCTGCTCAGTATTGGTATATGCTACACATCAGACATACACAAAGATTGAACATTGTTTGTGTCCTGTATGTCCTATATTTACTGCCTTATCGTCTGTATATCAGAAAGGCACAGCAGTAAGTGGTGTTTCTCATTGATCTTCCTTGCTGTTTCTTAGGTATACACAGTAGGGGGTTGTTGGTTGCACTCCTCCAGGGAGCCACAGAATGGGGACCCCTTGTTTGTTCGACCTGAAAACTGCTTTTCCTGCGACCTGTGTAATCTTGAGGTCTGTGGTTCCGTAAGCAGGGACTGCTGGAGACGCTGCGACCTGGAGTCGCACAGTCACGAATGGTACCCTTTGGAAGCCATAGTATATGACTTCTCATGCGTCTTGCAGTCCCAAGTGGCAGGTTGGGTCGCACGGGTGTGGGAACCCTAAGCTTATCTGTCCCTTCTGGTTGAGGTTTTGCTACGCAGCAGGAATACTCATTGTGGAGTTATTGCCTTATTTTGCAGTAGACCAGAAAGATCGCAGCTGTAAAGGCTGTCTGTTGTTTCTTTGTTTTTATGTTGCTGCAAAGCAGAAACACTCAACATTGAAGCTTGTTGGTGCTTTTTGTTTTATATTGCCTTACCTTATGGCACTTCAGAAAAACACAATGCTGTAGGTTGCTTGTGTTCTTTCTGTGTTGGTTCTATGTAACTGCACTACAGAACTGCATAACAGGAAGAATTGTCTTATAACTGTACTTGGTGGTTCGTCATAAATACGCAACATAGAAGTTTGGGTCTTTCTGTCTTCTCTTTATGGCCTTGTTTTGCTGTACATCAGTAAAACACCATGGTAAAAGGGGGTTCCCGTCCTTTCTGTATTTACCAGTTATGACCTAGCTAGCTGCACTTCAGAAATGCGCAAATGTTTGTGTCTTAATGCTTACATATTGGCCGCACATCAGAAAACCAGACTGTGAGGTTCAGATTTGGGTCTCTTCCCATATTTGATATGTTGGTTTAGCTAGTCACACTCAGATACACAACATTGTTGTTTATGCTTGTGTCATTTCTGTCTAAATCTATTGTGCTATGTCCACAATCTATGATTTTTTTTATTTGTGATATTAATAATACATGTATCACCTTTTGTATTTCAGCCTTCTCTTCCGTGGAAGGGCCAGGAGTTCTGGCTGCAAATGTCACATGTCAGAAAGCCTCGACCCCTTACTTTCTGGGATGCCAGAGCCATTTCCTAGGGTTGAAGCCTAGTAGAGTTATGGGTCACTGGAGGAAGGCGATAATGAGTCGCCCTGTTTAATAAGAACTTAGGAAGTTTGGTTCAGAGGAGTTTTATGGCCTGAAGATGAAGTATAAAGATGTATACCCGACCAAATAGGTTACAGCTCGGTGCATGGCCTTCATTTTGCCCTTCTAGCAAAACTAGATGTAGCAGTATGAGTGTTCTTCTCCTGCTACGGATGTTAATCTCCTGAGTAGGCTCTCAGGCGTAAGTAAAACTATAGATTGGGCATGCCTTAAACCCAGGAATTAAGTTTTTCCCTTAAGTAGGTTTCCCTTCAGTCTTTGCTGACGTAAAGATAAAAATGAACAAAAAAGGTTGTCTGTCAGGGGCCCCCTTTTTTGGCAGTTTTATTTCCCTGGACAGGGTTGTGTTAAGACAGGCCCCCTTATTAATCAACGTAGTGTCCTTGTCTTACAATACAGATCTCCGATTAATCTTTTTAGTGGTTCTAAGCAGCACCTATAGGCAGAATAGGCCATTGTTGTTAGATGTGTGACAGGCAACATTGATAACCTACAAGTTTAACATGTTTTCTGATTCCATCTTTAAGAGCCCACTCCACCTAGATCCTGCATCCGAAGCAGAGAAGACAGGGACACCGGTGGAGTAGACTGGCAGATCAGCCGCATGATCCAAAAGATACCTTCATCAAGCATATGGAGTGAAGGTAAAGCTCACTGCAGAACCGAGGTTCGCCAAGAGGGTCTTGCAGTGGTCCCACCCTAAAGGTAGGCCTGAGTTACTTGATTATCCTCTCAGGTGTGCTGTCCTGGAAGATGACTTGAGAAAAGTACTAGTTACTTACCGGTAACTGTCTTTCTAGGAAATCTTCCAGGACGGCAGGCCTACTTCCCACCCGTTGGAGGAGGGAAAATTTTAGAACACTAGAAGGTGAGTGCCTATGAGGAATGATTTCCCTTGTGAACCAGGTTCAGGAGTTACTTCTCTACAAACTGAGGATCAAGGGGAAGGGTGTGGACTTAAAACAGCTGTTGATTGATTGTGTTTCCTGTGGGGAGGAGCCTCTCATCTCTCAGGTGTGCCGTCCCGGAAGATTTCCTAGAAAGACAGTTACCGGTAAGTAACTAGTACTTTTAGGCTTCTTTTTATTTATCAGATCGATTTCCATCTATCTTTGTAAGACCTGTGCATTTTTCCATCTCTGGGCCACATAGTGATGCCTTTTCCACCTTTCCACAACTCCCAGATAAAATCTTATGGAGCACTGGGTGGGTCTATCTGGCCTCCCACATTGAACGCATCTTGAGGATTTCTTGATCTTATTTATTTGCCTGTCATACCATAATATTTATGTGAAAGATTGTTACAACGTTTCAACAATTGTAAGTTTGAGATGTGAGGTCTGATATGTACCCTTCTTTCTCTTTCCTCTTCCCCCCCCCCCCCGCTTTTTTTCTTTTTTCCCTCCCCCATCTCTCCCCCTTTTTTTTCTGTTGTTTGATAAAATGTTTTTATCTCCAGATATTTCTCTGTGCTTCTCCCAGGGAAGCGAGTTCTGTATCTCGCGAAACGTGTTGAGAATGACAGAACAGACTTTTTCAGGCTGATGATGGACATTAGTACTGACCATCTACAGTATGTTCTATATAAGGTCTTCAATTTGAATGTTTTAATGCCATGTACCTTATAAATGCATTCCCATTGTCGTTTTACAGATATGACAATCTGTTGTTTTAACGTATAAAAAATATTTTTGTAAACAATACATTTTCTCATATTTTATATTTTTTCCTTTTTTTTTGTGGTGTGACTCGCAAAGTCCCATTGGCTATTTACTAGTTGTTGTGTATGCTCCATGTAGAGATCTCCCTTTAAAGTGGATGTAAACCCTCACATATGCCCAGTGAAGTGAAGTGAACATCCTTAGATGATACACAGAGATTAAACAAATCTCCCTACATACATTTTACCTGTATATCTGCTGTCTTCAGCTTTACATATTCTTTAGACAGTCAGATTGTGTTAGGAGATTTTCTCTTCCTGGTTAGCACTGCAGTGAAACCTGGGCATAAAGCCAAGACAGCTGATTGGAGGAAAGGCACACACCCTCATAGATAGAGACTTTCAGTTCTGTTCGTTGAATCGTTCAGCACTCTGATAATCTATTTATAGCATCCTCCCCTACACAAAACTCAGGCTGCTTTTATCCCCTGTGTAGGAGAACTTGTCAGATGTTCTCATGTTGATAACAGAAGAATGGGACAGGAGAAAGCTATCGGACATAGGGCTTTGAAGGGAGATTTAAAAACACTGCAGATATATGGCTCAAATTTCATGAATCGGATTTACATCCACTTTAATGTTTCCATATAGGAAAGCAGTTTTAACATGTAGGTGTTTGACTTGCATTCCCTTCTTGACTGAACGCTGCGAAGCGCTCTGATGGTGGAGTGTTTTACAACGGGAGCGAATGTTACATCGCAATTGTCACCAAATTTCTGAGCGTAACCCTTGGCTAGTCTGGGTTTGTATTTGTGGATATTCCCTTCTGCATCTGACGTTACTTTGAAAGTCCACTTACTTCTTATGCCCCATACACACGGTCGGATTTTCCGATGGAAAATGTCCGATCGGAGCGTGTTGTCGGAAATTCCGACCGTGTGTGGGCTCCATCGGACATTTTCCATCGGATTTTCCGACACACAAAGTTGGACAGCAGGAGATAACATTTTCCGACAACAAAATCCGATCGCGTCAATTCCGACCGTGTGTGGCCTGTTCCGACGCACAAAGTGCCACGCATGCTCAGAAGAAATTCCGAGATGGGACAGCTCATTCTGTTAAACTTAGCGTTCGCAATGGATACAGCACTTTCGTCATGCTGCAATGTTAAAAATGGTTTAATACAGCGCACTCTCTTCTTCTTTATAATTTGACAAGAATGAAGTAGTTTTGCTGCTCATATTCACACACACTTCTCACAAAGTTTTATTTGTGTTTTTTTAGTGGGATTCCCTGAATATATTGTTATTAGTTGTCACATCTGACAGTTTTATATATTTTTTTTTTTTTTTTTGGATTTTCAGCCTTTTTTTTTCTTTAATGTTTGTATTTTTTCCAAGGCTGATCTTTGTTCAATGTTATTTTTATTTTTACTCCAGAATATTTTTGTGTGTGTTTTGTGTGTCAAGTTACCCCAACACCGTTGATATCTTGTATTAATCTCAAGGAGATTGTTTGGTGTTGGTGTCCCTTGTTCATTTCACATTGTATATTTGAAATGTACCTGAATCCTCACAAACAAACTGTCCTTTTTGAAGTAAAACACATAGGAGAGTAGAATTCAAAACAAAAATCCTTTATTAAGGGATCAGAACCAAACAAAGAGGAAGGCAACACTGGATCAACAGGAGAAATTAGCAAAGCCTGGGACCCCCACGGCAGACATCAATTCTTCAACATCAAAATTGGTGGCCTGAGGAGTCCATATGTAAGGGAGGGCAGTCTGGTCCAGAATTCGCAGAGATCTGGATAGCAGCAGATGACATCTGTGTCCCCAGGCTGTGGTACCACAAGAGGCTGCATCTTTTGGCCGACCAAACTGAACCCAGGGCAATCACTGTCTGGTCTTCCTTCCACGCTTCCTTCCGGGCTGTGGCTGTGCAGTTGGAGATGTGGCAGGAGGAGGAGAAGGACCTGGAGGAGGAGGAGGACTGGGAGGACCTGGAGGAGGACTGGGAGGACCTGGGGGAGAGGGAGGAGGAGGAGGAGGACCTGCAGGAGGAGGACCATACCAAAGGTGTGTCTGAGGTGTCATTTGGCCCCTCATACCTTTCTCAAGAGCCTCCAATATGAGGGCCTCACACATGACTTGTTGGCCCTCCTCTATCCTCTGCATTTTATATGCAATGAAGGCAGCAATGTTCTCCTCCATGGTGTGGGGTGCTCCCAGGACCTCTGTAGCCCTCCAAAAGAATCCTATAGCAGCCTCCTCTAGGGCACTCCTCCTACTGCCACTTTCTTTTTTCAGGGGGGGTGGAGGGACCTGCAGATCAGCCAGCCGGCTCGGCCCGGCCACCTCCTGGCTGAGACTTCCCTGTGTATGAAAAAAGGACATGGTTGTAATGTTTTGCATCATCAATCCCAATCCTAAATTAGTACTCCCATTTAACATCTAGTTAACATCATTGATTGGACAAGCAGAAATATTTAGAGGAATGCTATACCTGGCTCAATCTGGGCTCCTCCACATGTGGCCTGGAAGGCCCAGGTTGGGCGTCAGAAGCCTCAGCCGGGGGGGGGAAGGAAGCGTGGAAGGAAGACTGGAGAGGGATGACCTGGGTTCAGTCTGGCCTGCCAGAAAATGTAGCCTGTCGTAGTACAACATCCTGGGGACATAGATGTCATCTGCTGCTCCGGATCTCTGTGAATCCAGGACCTTCTTGCGCTCCCTTAGATATGTGCTCCTCAGGGAACCAATTAATATCTTTAAATAGGTGATGTCTGCCGTGGGGATCACCTGCTTCACAATTTCACACAATTGCTCCAGTGCTGCCTTCCTCTTTGCTTGGTTCTTGAAATGGGGGTGTTTAATCTCCCACAGACAGGGCAGCTCCCTTAGCATCTCTAGGAATACTGACATGAAGTCATTATCTTTGAGTAGCATATCAATGTTCACTGCAAGACACAACACAAGACAAAGCCTAATGTCAGACAAAACTCTCCTAATCTTGTTACAATATAGGCCTCAATCTAGAAGCAGTATAGGCACAAGTTTGTCTCTTACCTTCGTTCTTACGATCGGCGCGTCCAATGCTCCTTCCTCCGCTCACAGATCGTACGTAATACGCACGCGTGTTACGCTTTATACACACTGCGCATGTGTGTAACTCCGCCCGCCCCTGACGTTCTTTCTAGTCTATTCCCCGCCCCTTTTCGTTCGGCGCAGTGGGTGAAGAGCATGATGGCGGAGTTAGAGCAGGTGTGTGCTAATTATAGCAACGAGGAGGAGGAGGAGGAAAGCCCGGATCCGGACACGTCCCGATCCAGAAGGAGACGTTTTAAGGCCACTAATATGTCCTTTGGGGAGATGTTGGAGATGGTGGACATCATGAGGAAGTCCGACTATGACGGGAAGTATGGGCCTTACCCCAACCCCAACATCAGAAAGGCCAAGATCATGGCGAAAGTGATCAAAAGCCTTCACAGGAATTTCGGGGTACGAAGATCGAAAGATCAGCTCAGGAAGCGGTGGTCGGACCTGAAGTTAAGAGAGCCAGAGCAGTACCGAAAGATCCGGAGAGTGCTGCAAAACAGTAAGTAGTTGTGCTGTGTTCCTATTCTTTCTGTCTTTATTACGTTCGTGCTGCTCCATGTGCTTTTATTAATTGTAACGTTTAAAAGGGCAACTTTAATGTTCATGGGCCCATTATTCGTTCGTATCAAACATTTTTCTTTCGCCCTCTAGAACACCATTGTTTAGGCCATATGCATTTTCCTACATTTTTTTTGGGCCTACTTGGATGCCAAATATTTGTTTGTGTAGATGGGTTTGTTACTAGAATGAAATGCCAACTAGATTGTGTGTAAGGAGAGGACACTGAGCAGCTGTTTTCACATCTGGACACTGGAGCACTAGTGTGGGACCCCAGAACACCATTTTTATTAGGGGGCCACACAGGTGCTCCAGTGTATACTATAGGGGGGTCTCCATCTGTGAAGCTTGTACTAAACAGGTAAAGTATTGCAGCTTGACAAAGGGCAATAAAAAAAAGACATCTTTGAACTCGGCTAAAATAGACAATTGTACCCCACTTCCAAGCAATGTTTCCTATTTCTAGTTCTGCCATCAAATATCTGTGTGCTAATTATACCATTTTTGTTTTACATAGGGGAGAAAAGACTCGGAGGACACCCCTCATCCGAGGAGACCAGAGACCCCCCACCTATGGATGAAGGTGAAATACCCCCAAATGAAGAAGAGCAGGAAGAAGAAGAAGATGTGGTGGAGATTGGCACCACAACAGGTGAGTGTCTGCGACCACAGGCTCAGGTAAAAGAGATGGATGGTGGCAGATTTTTGAGACCTGTTTTTTTTTTCTTTCTCTCTTTTTAGGTGATCGTGATGTGAGGGATAGAGAACGCTTTACTTCAGAAAGTGCCCAGATCCTGATCGGGGAGATCATGGGGTGTAATGCCGAACTGCAAAACATCCAGCAAAAAATCAATGATGTTATTAAAAAAAATAATAACATCATTGATGTTATGGGGCGAATTTAAAACCCCACAAAATCACTTTTTGGATTGTGGTCCAATCTTTTAAATTTTTTTGCAATGTTTTGAAAAGCCAAATTTGGAGGATGCACACAGTGTGCCAACATGTGCTATCTGCCATCACGGGAGATCAATGGACGCGTTTTGGGGGTGCAACCCCTTCCTCAATTATAAAGTCGCGTTGAGGAAGGGCTTGCTCCCCCAAAACACGTCCCTTGATCCCCCGTGATGGCAGATAGCACATGTTGACATTCGTAAATTGGTGTGCATCTTCCAAATTTGGCTTTTCCAGGGGTGATTTCCCCCCATCTGAACGCTATATCAAACCCAGTTCCTAAATACTGATGTCTGATATAGCCTTCAGGTTTTACCTAATGTGAACTTTGTAAGTTCAAGTTTTTTGGCTTTCTTGTTGGTTTTACACAGGCCTGTTTTATCTGAAATGGACATTTCGAATTTTGCTAATGCTACTGCAAAAATTGTTATACAACAAACATGTTGGTTTGTTTTAAAAACCTTTGGTAAATACACATGTGATTGTGCAGGTATAAAAAAGTGGCTTACTCAAGAATGTGTGGAATATTGTCTCAACACTGCAACACTTTTGGGGTGATGTAATAGCTGTTTTATGCAAAAATGGGGGTTATTTCCTAAAGGCAAATCCTCTTTGCACTACAAGTGCAGTTTCAGTGCAGTTGCAAGTGCACTTGTAGTGAAATGTGTTTTTGCATTTAGGAAATACCAGCTAACAGTGCTTTGTATAAGGTTACCCAATCACGACATTTTCTGCACTCAAAACATTTATGTCAGGGTCAGCTAAAACAAACACAAGCAGTAAATGTCCACAAAGAATTTTTTTTTTTATTATAAAAAGGTTTCAAATATTGTCTGGCATATTGATAGCCCCCCTACCCGCAAAGAACTCCAGGTAGCGTAACCGGACATCACGGGCACTCAGGGAGGGCAAGCCAGGACGGCCACTTTCAAGCGCCGTTTGATGGTTTGATGTAGAATTCCGGCCCCGGGCCCAACTGAGCCAGCATAGTTGGCCGAATGTTTCCGTAAAAAGTTATGGAGAACACAGCACGCAAGTATTATATGGTTCAGTTTATACTCCGCCATATGGATAGGTGTCAGAAATAGGCGGAACCGGCTGGCCAGGATTCCAAATGTGTTCTCCACCACTCTTCGGGCTCTGGCCAGCCGGTAATTAAAAACCCTCTGTTCCGGGGTGAGGGTCCTCATTGGGAATGGCCGCATCAGGTGGTCCCCCAGCGCAAATGCTTCATCAGCAACGAACACAAATGGGAGTCCTTCCACATTGTCCTCTGGAGCTGGCAAGTCCAAGCTGCCATTCTGGAGACGCCTGTAGAACTCCGTCTGGGCAATGACTCCCCCATCGGACATCCGGCCATTCTTCCCCACGTCCACATACAAGAAGTCGTAATTAGCCGACACCACCGCCAACATCACTATACTATTAAACCCCTTGTAATTATAATAGTACGACCCCGAGTTGGGTGGTGGGACGATGTGGACGTGTTTCCCATCAATTGCCCCTCCGCAGTTAGGAAAGTCCCACCGCTCGGCAAAGTGGGAGGCCACAGTCTGCCATTCCTGTGGCGTGGAAGGAAACTGTTGAGGAAAAAACAATAAACATTACTATTTTTACTCTGAAACATGGCAAGCAGATTAGACACAAACATTATGGGGCAACCTTCAGATAGCATTTATTAAGGGGAATTTAACAACACCAAAGTATAAGGTACACCTATCATATTCCCCCTCCCCCCCTCTCATGGGCCATTTCTAACATTATAGGGGGTGTGTGGAAATCTTGGACAGGTAACCCTCTTCACTTCATTGAGAGATGAATGCCTAAATAATGGGGATTACTTGGAACAGCCCCTCCTTTGTTACACTATTGGCAGACCACTGGACAGGTAAGAAGTGTCTGAATACAAAGATATAAATACACACTTTACACATTTGAGGACATTTGGACATTCTGCTATTACCTATCAAGATAATAATAGGATACAAAAACTTTAAACAGTACCATTGGAAAGTATACAGGCAGGCCCTTGCACTACATGCTTTGGGTAATTCATCCATAAATCTGACCAGTAAAGAGGTGGGTATAGTGTGTATGGGTTTGGCAAAGTCAGCAGATAGATGATTGAGGATAGATAGAGAATTGGGATCAGCTGACTTAGCAGTTGGGGGAGGGAGGGTTACTAAAAATTATTTGGGGACACCACAAAAAAAAGCCTCTGGCACTCTGCCTGAATTTAAAGAAAAAATAACATTTCCAAACATTTTAGGGGGTGTTTGGGGTAAAGCACTACTATGGAGCTGATAAAATACATTGTTAAGTGACTACATGAGGTGAATATAGGGCAGGAGACACCATGCTGGGGAGGTTATTGAAGGGCAAATATGTATGAAGGACCTAAAATAATAATTACATAAAAATCCAGCATGCATGAGAACAAAGGGGACATTCACAGCATATTACAATCATGGGAATGAGGAAAGAAATACAAGATATTATCAAACATTCAATACAATAAAATGTGATAATAAAGGATAAAAGTCGTACCTTCATATACTCCTTCTGCAGGACCTGGATGATGGCAGAACAGGTCTCTGGGATAATGATACCCAGAGCCTGGGGGGAGATGCCTGTCGAGAACTTCAAGTCCTGCAGGCTTCTCCCTGTGGCCAAATACCGCAAGGTAGTGACCAACCTCTGCTCCGGAGTGATGGCTTGCCTCATGCAGGTATCCTGCCTGCTGATATAGGGGGTCAGCGAAGCCAACAAACGGTGAAACACGGGGTCCGTCATCCGGAGAAAGTTCCTGAAATCATCAGGATTATTCTCACGGATCTCACGGAGCAAAGGCATATGAGAGAACTGGTCACGCTGAAGCAACCAATTCTTGGTCCATGAACTCCTCCCCACCCTGTTCATGGACTGGACTTGTGTCAAGGTCAGGACCCCAACACCAAGCCCCCGCACAGCACGAACTCTACGAGGAGTACGCATACGAAACATGGCTAGAAAACGGTCGGCTGCTCAGAACGAAGTAACAGAACGCACTGAAGAACAGCAAGGCCTGTGAAGAGCGACCTGAAAAACAGTAACGAACGAACAAGAATACAATGACTACCTAAAGTCACGCGGAACTTGCTGCACGCACTGAAGAGCAGATACAAACCCACAAGCACAATCTGAACGGCAGAAAACGATCTGAAAGCCACGAGTCTGAAAAAGCGCGAATCGTCTCTCACCAAACTTTTACTAACACGAGATTAGCAAAAGGAGCCCAAAGGGTGCCGCGCTTGGTTCTGAACCGGCCTTTTCTAGTCTCGTTGTACGTGGTGTACGTGACCGCGTGGTTGGCGATCGGAAATTCCGACAACTTTGTGCGACCGTGTGTAGGCAAAACAAGTTTGAGCCAACATCCGTCGGAAAAAATCCTAGGATTTTGTTGTCGGAATGTCCGAACAAAGTCCGACCGTGTGTATGCCCTATTATAGTTTTGCGGGTAGGAGGGAGCTCTGTGAGTGTCCAGGTTTTATTTTCTTAAAGTGTCTTTAATTTTTCTTCTGCTGCCTTTCTCTATTTATTGGCTTCATGTTTTGGCAGTTTTTTTATGTCTTCCCAGGATGTTGGTTCAAGTATGCTGTGTTTTGACAGTGTATGACAGCTTCCGGGGTGGTATCCCCATTGTAGTCCGAGTGGATCTTCTGACTTCAGGCAGTTCAGCAGAATCTGGTGGGGAACTTGATTTAGGAAATGTGAGTTCCACCTCTTGCTCTGACTCTTGCACAAGTTCGCTTTGGTCGACCTTTTCTTCTGGTTTGCTTGTCATATTCACTTCACAGATTTCAGGGATCTGTGTTTCTGGTGATGGGCTCTCATCAAAATAAACACTATGGCTTAGTGTCAGTCTTTGGGCGTAGGATTCTGTAACCCTTAGTTTGCTTGCTGTAGCCTACTAGAATGCCCTCTATGGCTCTGTTCTCCAGCTTGGATTGTTTTTCACTTGGAATATAGGCATATGCTTTATATCCAAACACTCTGATGTGCCCTATGCTAGGCTTTGATCCATGCCACATTTCGAATGGAGTACTTTTAATGGCTCTTGAGGGTAGTCTGTTCTGTAGGTGGTTGCAGTCATGACTGCCTCATCCCAGTAGTTGTGAGGTAGGTCGGCTTCCGACAACATGCACCTGGCCATTTCTAGAAGAGTGCGATTTTTCCTTTCTGCTACACCGTTTTGTTCGGGAGTGTATGGTGTGGTTGTCTGGTGTACTGTTCCTTGTCTCTTCAGGTATGAGGCTACTTCTTTGCTTATGAATTCACCCTCATTGTCGGTGCGTATTATTCCTGGTTTCTGTTGGAATTTGTTGCTAGACATGGCAACGAACTCTTGAAGTTTCTCTGATGTTTCATTCTTGTGTTTCATCAGATAAGCAGTTCAGGGACGTGCGGCAAGGTCAGTGGCTGGTGAGGCACTGGCTAGTTTTAGAGCCAGATACACACAGCTTACATACGCCGCAATCAGAGCGAGATCAATAATTCTAGCACTAGACCTCCTCTGTAACTCTAAACATGTCACCTGTAAAAAAATTTACAGCGTCGTCTATGAAGATTTTTAAGTACTGAAGTTTGGTGCCATTCCACAAGTGTGACATGTTAGGTATATATTTACTCGGTGTAACATCAACTTTCACATTATACAAAAAAATCATGCTAACTTTACAGTTTTTTTTATTTTTTTATTCAAGAAACAGTTTCTTTTCAATAAAAAGTGTTTGAAAAATTGCTGCGCAAACACTGTGTGACATAAAAAGTTGCAACGACCGATTATATATATATATATATATATATATATATATATATATATATATATATATATATATATATATATACTACCGTTCAAAAGTTTGGGGTCACCCAAACAATTTTGTGTTTTCCATGAAAAGTCACACTTATTCACCACCATACGTTGTGAAATGAATAGAAAATAGAGTCAAGACATTGACAAGGTTAGAAATAATGATTTGTATTTGAAATAACATTGTTTTTACATCAAACTTTGCTTTCATCAAAGAATCCTCCTTTTGCAGCAATTACAGCATTGCACACCTTTGGCATTCTAGCTGTTAATTTATTGAGGTAAGCTGGAGAAATTGCACCCCACGCTTCTAGAAGCAGCTCCCACAAGTTGGATTGGTTGGATGGGCACTTCTGGCGTACCATACGGTCAAGCTGCTCCCACAACAGCTCAATGGGGTTCAGATCTGGTGACTGTGCTGGCCACTCCATTACCGATAGAATACCAGCTGCCTGCTTCTGCTGTAAATAGTTCTTGCACAATTTGGAGGTGTGTTTAGGGTCATTGTCCTGTTGTAGGATGAAATTGGCTCCAATCAAGCGCTGTCCACTGGGTATGGCATGGCGTTGCAAAATGGAGTGATAGCCTTCCTTATTCAGAATCCCTTTTACCCTGTACAAAGCTCCCACCTTACCAGCACCAAAGCAACCCCAGACCATCACATTACCTCCACCATGCTTAACAGATGGCGTCAGGCATTCTTCCAGCATCTTTTCATTTGTTCTGCGTCTCACAAACGTTCTTCTTTGTGATCCAAACACCTCAAACTTGGATTCATCCGTCCACAACACTTTTTTCCAGTCTTCCTCTGTCCAATGTCTGTGTTCTTTTGCCCATCTTAATCTTTTTCTTTTATTGGCCAGTCTCAGATATGGCTTTTTCTTTGCCACTCTGCCCTGAAGCCCAAAATTCCGCAGCCGCCTCTTCACTGTAGATGTTGACACTGGTGTTTTGCGGGTACTATTTAATGAAGATGCCAGTTGGGGACCTGTGAGGCGTCTGTTTCTCAAACTAGAGACTCTAATGTGCTTATCTTCTTGCTTAGTTGTGCAACGCGGCCTCCCACTTCTTTTTCTACTTTGGTTAGAGCCTGTTTGTGCTGTCCTCTGAAGGGAGTAGTACACACCGTTGTAGGAAATCTTCAATTTCTTTGCAATTTCTCGCATGGAATAGCCTTCATTTCTAAGAACAAGAATAGACTGTCGAGTTTCAGATGAAAGTTCTTTTTTTCTGGCCATTTTGAGCGTTTAATTGACCCCACAAATGTGATGCTCCAGAAACTCAATCTGCTCACAGGAAGGTCAGTTTTGTAGCTTCTGGAAGGAGCTAGACTGTTTTTAGATGTGTGAACATGATTGCACAAGGGTTTGCTAATCATCAATTAGCCTTCTGAGCCAATGAGCAAACACATTGTACCATTAGAACACTGGAGTGATAGTTGCTGGAAATGGGCCTCTATACACCTATGTAGATATTGCACCAAAAACTAGACATTTGCAGTTAGAATAGTCATTTACCACATTAGCAATGTATAGAGTATATTTGTTTAAAGTTAGGACTAGTTTAAAGTTAGCTTCATTTAAAAGTACAGTGCTTTTCCTTCAAAAATAAGGACATTTCAATGTGACCCCAAACTTTTGAACGGTAGTGTATATATATATATATATATATATATATATATATATATACAGTATATATATATGTTTGGGGGCTCTGAGTAATTTTTTAGCAAACAAATTATGATATTTACATGTAGGAGAGAAGTGTCCCGTAAGTAATATACAAACAATTGTTTTTAAGGTAATTTACTATATTTTCCAAAACTGTACTTAAGCAGGTGACTTAACGGACAAATTACTAAAGTTTGAAGTTATAACTTCCAACCAGTAATTTCACAGTAAATAGATAAATAATAAATGATTATGTTATCACATATAGCATATAAATATATGATTTAGCTTGATTAAAACAGTACTTTTTCAACAGCAGCAGATTCTCATTCTCCCTCTTAACTGTGTGAGAAAAACATATGATTATGGGTAAATCTTATACTCATAAACACATATTTTTTCCTTGTAGTTAAGAGGGCTAGTCTGGAAGGGAGCATGTGTCTTTTAGACACATGCCCCTTTCTATCTCCCTGCAGTGAGAGTCGTGCCTCCACTGCAGCATTTTTATTGGACAGCTTGGCCCAATGGTACTTTACCATTGGTCCAAAACTTCAAGCTGTCCATTGAGCTCAGTGCCTCTGACAAGAACTGAGAGGCACTGTGAGCTCATCCTCTCAGTATGCTGCAAACAGAGTGTGCCAGCTTGTATTTAAACTGGCCGCTCTGTATGTAGCTTCTGACAGGCTGTGAAAGGAGCCCTGTATCTCTGGAACCATAGGTTGTAGGAGCCCCAAATTTTGACCAGTGGTGGGGTAGGACTTCAGCTCTGTGACCCCAGGTTGCCGAGCTATGACCCTCGAAGCTCGATCATTTTTGTTTGTTTATTTTTATGTTCATGGCAGGTGAGGCTCTGCCTCAACTGCCTCCCCTTACTGCAGGTCCCTGAAGCAGGTGTGTATCTAAAATAATCATCAATGAAAGTCAGTAGATATCTGTTCCAACCTGACGTGGGAGTTTTCATTGGACCGCATAAGTCACTGTGTATGAGCTGCAGGGGTTGGGTGTTTTTTCTCTGAGATGCCTGTGGTAGTGGAGCACGTGAGGTTTTTGCTTCTATACAGCACTTGCATTTCATGAGCACTTTGCAAGGTGCTATTGTCAAATCTTCTGATGAACTTCTCTTTATAATGTCCTGTATAGCTTCTGGACTTCTGTGCCCCAGCCCCCTGTGCAATAAGTGAATTAATTTGCTGGGTGGGTCATTAGAGACTATATTGGCTTGCTGGTCTGTGGTGATGAGCTTGTATAGGTGATCATCCAGTTTTTCTTTTGTGAGGATTTGCTTATTATTGTGAATTGTGCATTCTTCACCCTGGAAGAGGCTGTAAACCTCCAAAAAAACAAAACAAAAACAATCTGCAAGACAAAGGCTTAATGAGCTAGTATGCATCGCATACTAGCTCATTATAAGATACATACCTTAGAACGATGCCCTGAATCGGCACTGGCACACCGCTGACATGCGCGCGGGAGCCGCCAGTCAGGGCAGGGCCCTGAAGAAACTACACGAGTGGGCTGTTCCTTCAGTGCGTAGTTTTATATATATGCATTAATGGAGCCATCCACTGTTCTAAATCCCTGCTATTGCTGATCCCCCTGTGTGGCAAAACAAAACTAGTGTCCACGCTGGGACCTGCTGTCCCACAGCACAGTCACAAAAATAGCACCTCCCAGACACTTCCACCCCCAGGCCTGTAGAAGGAGCTGATGCTCTGAGTGCATAGCCAGCCTATCCCACCGTTCTCTCTCTGATGTACCTCCGCTCTATCATCTCACTATACACGTGGATGTCTGTCTCGGATGAGAGCTACCCCCCCCCCCCCCCCATACTGATACACAGAAGAGCCTTCCTTTATCCTGCATCCTGACGTGCTGAGGATACACCATCTACACAGCCACGCATTGGAGCCCTTTTTGGACACAAGGCTGATGACGTCTGCGGCAGCGTATTTAGTAAATATCTCAGAATCAGTGCAAGTTTAGGAGATATTTACAGTACCTACAGTACTCTAATTAGTATCCACCTGTGTCATAGGAGGAGTCCTTTAGTTCTCCCATAAGGAGTGTATTTCTCCCATGGTTGAGAAGCAGGATCTTTAATTCTATGAAAAAGTGTAGGCCCGCTGATAACGGGGTACTTTGATGCAGTAGTGGGCTTAAGTACTATATGGCAATATGGTGTGACCAAATCCCCATATTTTTGAATATGTTCAGGTGTTTTAAAAAAAGCCTTGCAGGATTTAAATGCAATTTTTGTATGTGTGCGCTGTAATCTTTTGTTCTGTATATATGGTCTTATAGGTGCACCATATTTAATGTAATGCATTTTTAGGGTATGCCCCCCCCCCCCCCCAAGTCTTTGTTTGTTTATTTCTTTAGTGTTGTCAAATGAAAAGATATAATAAAATATTTACAAAATGTGAGGGGTGTACTCACTTTTGTGAGATACTGTAGCTTCCTTAGTAGAAAGAGCTTGCTGTTGAGGCTTGAACGCTCATGCAGTTTTTGTAATGAAGTCCACATATCTTTGGCTGTTTTCTCTGTTCTTATGTGGATAAGCTGATCATCTTCCATTAGTAAGCTTATGGTTGCTTTTGCCTGTTTGTCCTTCCTGTCCCAGTCCTCCATTTCTCCATTTGTGGGTCTGTCTGTATTCAGCACTAGGGATGAGCCCACGGTTACGTTCGACTCGAACATCGGATGTTCATTTGTTCTAAAACAAACCGAACATATGGGGCGTTCGTGGAAAATTTGAGCACTGCGGAACGCCCCATAATGCACTGTGAGATTGCAGTGCATTGTTGTATGATGATTGGCCAAAGCATGCATCTGACCAGCATGTTTTGACCAATCGCAGCGCGCTCTGCTGAGAGAGCCATAAGGCAGGGTGCTTTTGGCCAATCATGACTCAGGGGGACCAAGTCCACACCCCACACTATATAAGACTGCTTACAGAGCGGCCGTGTGTAGTGGTGTTGGCGTGGACAGAGAGATAGCTTGAGTTAGATTAAGCAGGCAGGTTATTCAGTTAGTGGCACTGTATTTGATTTTTATATATATATATATATATATATATATATACAGCCCTCAAATTTTCCACTCGCCTATTCGCATTTTGCGAGTGGAAAATGAGGGCTGGCGAGGAGCTAGGCTGCCTGGGAGTGGGGGGGTGAGCACTGCCGGCGGGTGGGGATGATCGGGGGCCGTTCTCCCGGTGGAAGAGTGCATGGAGTTAGAGGAGAGCCGCAGCATCACTGAGCGGTAAAACATGCTGTAACAGCTTACATTGAAACTGTCTCCGCTTTGCTCACTCTCACAAGCCCCGCCTCCTCCTAACCCCGTGCCTGTAATAGACAGAACATGGGTCTAATGCTGGGATGCATTTTGTCTATTACAGGCGCGGGGTTAGGAGGCGGCGGGGCTGTGTGAGAGTGAGCAGAGCGGAGACAGTTTCAATGTCAGCTGTTACAGCGTGTTTTACCGCTCTGCGATCCTGGCTCTCCTCTAACTCCAGTCATGATCCGGCCACCCTCTCACTTCCTCCGCTCTGGCAAGGCTGCAATTTGGGGCACAGTGAGGCTGCAATTTGGGTAACAGTGAGGCTGCAATTTGGGTAACAGTGAGGCTGCAATTTGGGTAACAGTGAGGCTGCAATGGGGACACAGTGAGGTTGTAATGGGGGCACAGTGAGGCTGCAATGGGGGCACAGTGAGGCTGCAATTTGGGGCACAGTGAGGCTGCAATTTGGGGCACAGTGAGGCTGCAATTTGGGGCACAGTGAGGCTGCAATGGGGGCACAGTGAGGCTGCTATTTGGGTAACTTTGAGGCTGCAATAGGGGCACAGTGAGGCTCCTATTTGGGTAACAGTGAGGCTGCAATGGGGGCACAGTGAGGCTGCAATGGGGGCACAGTGAGGCTGTAATTTGGGGCACAGTGATGCTGTAATTTGGGGCACAGTGAGGCTGCAATGGGGGCACAGTGAGGCTACTATTTGGGTAACAGTGAGGCTGCAATGGGGGCACAGTGAGGCTGCAATTTGGGGCACAGTGAGGCTGCAATTTGGATAACAGTGAGGCTGCAATGGGGGCACAGTGAGGATGTAATTTGGGGTCACAGTGAGGCTGCAATAGGGTCACAGTGAGGCTGCTATTTGGGGCACAGTGAGGCTGTAATTGGGTAACAGTGAGGCTGAAATGGGGGCACGGTGAGGCTGCAATTTGGAGCACAATGAGGCTGCAATGGGGGCACATTGAGGCTGCAATTTGGGGCACAGTGAGGCTGCAATTTGGGGCACAGTGAGGCTGAAATGTGGGGCACAGTGAGGCTGAAATGTGGGGCACAGTGAGGCTGAAATGTGGGGCACAGTGAGGCTGCAAGTGGGGCACAGTGAGGCTGCAAGTGGGGCATAGTGAGGCTGAAATTTGGGGCACAGTGAGGCTGCAATGGGGGCACAGTGAGGCTGCAACGTGGGGCACATTGAGGCTGCAATTTGGGTAACAATAAGGCTGCAATGTGGGGCACAGTGATGCTGTAATTTGGGGCGCAGTGAGGCTGCAATGGGGGCACGGTGAGGCTGCAATTTGGGGCACGGTGAGGCTGCAATTTGGGGCACAGTGAGGCTGCAATTTGGGGCACGGTGAGGCTGAAATGGGGGCACAGTGAGGCTGCAATTTGGGGCACAGTGAGGATGAATTGGGGGCACAGTGAGGCTGTAATTTGGGGCACAGTGATGTTGCAATTTGTGGCACAGTGAGGCTGCAGCGGCGGGCACAGTGAGGCTGCTATTTGGGGCACAGTGTGGCTGCAATGTGGGGCACAGTGTGGCTGCAATTTGGGGCACAGTGAGGCTGCAATTTGGGGCGCAGTGATGCTGCAATTTGGGGCGCAGTGAGGCTGCAAAGTGGGGCGCAGTGAGGCTGCAAAGTGAGGCACAGTGAGGCTGAAATGTGGGGCACAGTGAGGCTGCAAAGTGGGGCGCAGTGAGGCTGAAAAGTGGGGCGCAGTGAGGCTGCAAAGTGGGGCGCAGTGAGGCTGCAAAGTGGGGCGCAGTGAGGCTGCAATGGGGTCACGGTGAGGCTGCAATGTGGGTCACGGTGAGGCTGCAATGTGGGTCACGGTGAGGCTGCAATGTGGGTCACGGTGAGGCTGCAATGTGGGTCACAGTGAGGCTGCAATGTGGGTCACGGTGAGGCTGCAATGGTGGGCACGGTGAGGCTGCAATGTTGGGCATGGTGAGGCTGCAATGCACGGTGAGGCTGCAATGGTGGGCATGGTGAGGCTGAAATGATGGGCACAGGTGAGCCTGCATTGATGGGCACTGGTGAGGCTGTGCTGAGGGGAACTGATAAAGTTGTTGTAAATATTTATTTTTGTAACTGAATTCTGCATAAAACATTTAAGTGTCATTTCATGAGATAATTTATGATGGCGTGATTAGGGGCGGGGCAGGGTAAGGGTTGAGTGGGGCAACTGGTGCCGAGTAACCCTTGAGACCTGGCTAGTATCTCAGAACTTGAAATTTTGAGCCCTGCTGTATGTATATGTATACTGTGTGTATGTATGTGTATGTGTATACTGTGTGTGTGTGTAGTGTGTATGTATGTGTAAACTGTGTGTGTAAAGGGTTACATTTAGGGCACACCAGTGTATCTCTCCTGCCCCAGTCAAACAGATTGTGTGCGTATATACTGTGTGGCCCCATAATCTCCTATTGCCTGGGGGCCCCATAATGTCCTATTGCTCAGGGTCCCCATGAGTTGTCAGTCCGCCCCTGCTTGTATCCCATAGAAAATCTATGGAAAGAACTAAAGATCAGAGTTCATAGAAGAGGCCCACGGAACCTTCAAGATTTGAAGACTCTGTGGAAGAATGGTCCAAAATCACACCTGAGCAATGCATGCGACTAGTTTCTCCATACAGGACCCTGCGACTTGAAAGCGGACCTTCGGTTACTTTTTCATCTTTCCATCTATTAGATCTTCTGCCCTTGTTTTATCTTTGGATAATAAAACATTTTTTTCTGCCAGTAAATACCTTATACAGCCCACTTCCTGTTTCTTGTCTGGTGATCACCTTCTTTGTGATGTAACTTCTTTTCATTTACCTTCTTGGACAATTTTTTGCTGATCCATGGTGTGCTGGCGAAGATGTACGTTTGTCTGATGCTTCCAGGACCCAACTGGTAATCGCTGCAGCACCCACTATTTATATGCCATTTTACCAGGAACGTGTGCGATTGGAATATTGAATA
Source organism: Aquarana catesbeiana (assembly GCF_042186555.1). Lineage (NCBI taxonomy): Eukaryota > Metazoa > Chordata > Amphibia > Anura > Ranidae > Aquarana > Aquarana catesbeiana. The sequence continues at coordinate 240,026,149 of NC_133327.1, forward strand.
GACTGAATAGCCTAGGCTTATGACATCATGCACAGCTCTCTCTCTCACTCTTGTGAGAGTTTGCCAGGAAGGGAGGGGGGGTGAGTCATAATAGGGCCAATGAGAGCTGCAGGGCTGCAGAGCTGGAGGTGTGCCTCTGTGTAAATCCAAGAAGCCAACAGGCAACAGTTTCAGCTGCCCACAGTTAAAATGGTTACAGTCAGACTCAGTGGAGGGAGATTTCTGCAGCATATTTGGCAAGTACAGAATCACAGTATATGTAAAATAATATGTAAAGTTGTTGGAGGGAAGCTTCAGAATGGCAAAGAAGTCTTTATTAGAAATTATGTGAGCAGACTGCAGTTCCTCTTGAAGCTGTCATTACCAACAAAGAATTTTGTACCAAGTATTAAATACTTATAATACTAATAAAAATATTTCAGTTAGCGGGTTCAATACTTTTTCCCTGTGTCCTTCCATTTTATTACACAGAACTTCATTTCTGAATGGATTTGTTTTGGTGTCTTTGTATGTATGGATTGCATGGGTTGTTACTGACATGTGGGGAACATTTCATGCCCCCACCTTTACCAATAAATTTACCTGGTGACGGGTTCAATACTTATTTTACCCGCTGTTAAACAATATGACAATTATTTTTAGCTGGGAGTCGAGAATAACAGTCACTATACTGAAAGCAGACATATACTATATTTCCACTATATACTATGACTATATACCCAGATATAGAAGTGTGACGTGTATATACCCAGATATAGAGGTGTGACATGTGTACTCTTTGTATATACTATATATCCACTATCCTATATATCGCTATATACTATATCCCCCGTATATACCCAGATATAGCGGTGTGACGTGTACTCTCTGTATATATTATATATCTACATATCTCTATATACTATATCCCCCGTATATACCCAGGTATAGAGGTGTGACATGTGTACTCTCTGTATATATTATATATCCACTGTCCTATATATATATATATATATATATATATATATATATATATATATATATATATATATATATATATACACTGTACCCACTGTATATACCCAGATCTAGAGGTGTAACGTGTGTACTAATGAAATAAATAAATTGCAGCGCTTAAAGCGGAAAAAAACACCATGTGTAATATAAAGTAAATGTCTCTGCAAACATATATGAATATCCCACTAAGGGGGTGTAGTCAAAAAGCAAAAGTCTATGACAAATGCAGTAAAATCAGGATAGAAATTCCATCAGCTTTCCAAATATCCACTCAGATGTCATCAAAGCAATAGGTGGATGTAAATGTGCTTACCGGAACTGTTTGACTCTATGCTGATGGCAGTAGAGTCCAACGAGCAGTGTGCCACCGAGGGCAGATGTATGAACAGCCAAGGACCGATGGGACGTCTGCAGGCCAAGATGTCACCGCTGGATCACCAGGAAAGAAGCCAGGACCAGTTCCAAGGTTCAAACATTTTCTCATGTCCAGGAGGTATGTGGAAAAAAAGGTGCAAATCAGGGTTGTTTATTACTAAAAAACCATAGTACATAAAAGTGATCACAAATATAAAGATAAAACAGAGTGGCAATGTATAGGACGGCTTTAACTCTATACATTGCCACTCTGTTTTATCTTTATATTTGTGATCACTTTGGGTGATTTGGGAGTATGGGTGTAATATTCCTAATGGGGGGTATGGGTGTAATATTCCTGCTCAGGGGAGTGTGGGTGTAATATTTCTGCTGGGGGAAGTGTGGGTGTAACATTGCTACTGGGGGGAGTATGGATGTAATATTCCTGCTGGGTGGGAGTATCGGATGTAATATTCCTGCTGGGGGGGAGTTTGGGTGTAATATTCTTGCTGGGGGGATGTCTGTGCAGGAAGTTCTAGTCGTATGATGGACACGGCGAGGCTCTGTTCACACCTAGGTGTTCCAGATTCCCGAATTACATGCTTGCGATCCCTTTTCTTTCAATATCACCCCAATTGAGTAGTGTTTTTGCAGCGATCGTCACCTGACAAATTGCAGGACTGCTTTTGGGAAACAGGCATCTCGGGTGCCATTGAAAGTAATGGGATCACAAACATGTCACACATTTTATGGCAATTTGGGAATCGCAGTAATTCCGTCCACGATCCGGAACGCCTAGGTGTGATCGCAGCGTTAGCATCTATCTGTTGCTGGATTCACCTTCTATAGAGTCTGGGGGAACATTTTCTTCCTCAAATTCCACACATTCGCTTAATTCTTTATTCCACCACTAATATATGCTCCGCAATGTCCTATATACCTCTATAGTGCTTTTCTCTCTGAGGACTTGGAGATGGCGTTGGCCGGGAATCGAACCCGGGTCAGCTGCTTGAAAGGCAGCTATGCTCACCACTGCACCACCAACGCAAGGTAGCATGTCTTTGTAGTGTGGGAGGAAACCAGAGTAACCGGAGGAAACCCACGCAAGCACAGGGAGAACATGCAAACTCCATGCAAACCCCAGTGCTGCAAGGCTAACCCCTAAGCCTCTGTTCTCTAAGGCCCACCCCCGCTGAGCGGAGTACATCAGTTATGTCCACTCAAAGCGCCTCCAGAAGAAACACACCCAAAGAATAACACACACCTCCACAACCTATACAAACTTATCCTAATCTACAGTATATAACACTCCTATAATAAAACGCACCCAAATAACAATAAAGAGGGGTACAGTGGTCCCCAAATTAGCAACACAATGGAGCTAATTATCCCATTCACATGGAGGGTATGAATCCATACCCCATGGGGACGACGTGTTTACCGGAATGGGGATGCACAGGTGTTCCCAGCTTCCCGTGTAGGCAGTCCCATTGCTGTCAACTGGGGTGCAGAGGCTGTAACCAATGTGACATCTGTGTGGGTGCCGCTGCACGGCCCGAACAATCCCAGGGTGCGTCCGCGCAACTGCACCCGCATGGATGTCCTTTTTGGGGTAAACACAGCCCTCACACAAGGTACAGATTCATACACCCCGTGTGAGTGAGGCCTTGGACTTCTCCATAAAGGACCTCACTGGTGGGAAAAGTTCTCATTTCTCCAGCAGAGAAAGCCTAAAAAAGCTGGAAAGACTCCTCCCACCTCTGAAGACAAAAATAGTTCCAACCTCCCATCATAGCCGGTCCAACACACGCCTCAAAAACATACTGGCCTCCAACCTCCCCTCACTGCTAACGGAATTGGGATGCACAGGTGTTCCCAGCATTCCATGTAGGCAGTTCCATTGCTGTCAACTGGAGTGCAGCAGCTGTACCCAATGTGACATCTGTGTGGGTTCCGGTGCACAGCCCTGAACGCACCCAGGGTGAGTGCGCGCAACTGCACCTGCATGGATGTCCTTTTTGGGGTAAACACAGCCACCACACAGGGTACAAAAGAGTTATCAATTCTCCAGCAGAGAAAGCCTAAAAAAGCTGGAAAGACTCCTCCCACCTCTGAAGAAAAAATAGTTCCAACCTCCCCTCATAGCTGGTCCAACACACGCCTCAAAAACTTAGCCAGTCCAACACATGCCTCAAAAACATACCGGCCTTTAACCTCCCCTCATAGCCGGTCCAACACATGCCTCAAAAACATACCAGCATCCAACCTCCCCTCCATAGCCAGTCCAACACATGCCTCAAAAATATACCGGCCTCCAACCTTCTCTCAATGCCGGTCCAACACACGCCTCAAAAACATACCGGCCTCCAACCTTCTCTCATAGCCGGTCCAACACACACCTCAAAAACATACCAGCCTCCAACCTCCCCTCATTGCTACCGGAATGGGGATGCACAGGTGTTCCCAGCATCCCGTGTAGGCAGCGGCTGTACCCAATGTGACATCTGTGTGGGTGCCGGTGCACGGCCCCGAACACACGCAGGGTGCGTCCACGCAACTGCACCCGCATGGATGTCCTTTTTGGGGTAAACACAGCCCGCACACAGGGTACAGATTCATACACCTCATGTGAGTGAAGCCTTGGACTTCTCCATAAAGGACCTCACTGGCGGGAATAGTTCTCATTTCTCAAGCAGAGACACACCTCAAAAACATACCAGCCTCCAACCTCCCCTCAAAGCCAGTCCAACACACTCCTCAAAAATATACCGGCCTCCAACCTCCCCTCAGCCGGTCCAACACACGCCTCAAAAACATACCGGCCTCCAACCTTCTCTCATAGCCAGCGCAAAACACGCCTCAAAAACATACCAGCCTCCAACCTCCCCTCATTGCTACCAGAATGGGGATGCACAGGTGTTCCCAGCATCAGGGTCCCAGGGGCCTCGCGGCCGCCTTATTTCCCTGATGTGCGTGTGGAAAAATGGGAGGGAATGTCCCCAGCCAGTGTCCCCAAGCTGGCAGGGTGAGCGGGCCGGGATGGTAAAGCGTCACCGTCTTTAGTATACAGCGCTGCTGCAGACTAATTGTAGAGGAGGCGGAGCTGCCAGCCACTGCTGAACCCGCCAGGAGGTAGGGGTGGACTGGGCGGGGGGCCTCGTAAAAATGGAGCTTGCTCTGCACCGCTGCAGACAGCCGTGACACCTGCTGGCCTCTGCTGCACTGTGTTAAATCTGCAGCAGAGCGGTGCGAGTATGCTATGGGTCCGTCCAAGAGACGCATTAACTTCTCTGTCAGGCGGAGTGATCTCTGCCCGACAGGAGCATCCTAGTCCCGCCCGGCGTGATGTCATTCACAGGCCGGGAGGTGGGATGAAAAGGCAGAGGAGAGTGCTGCTGCACAGACCTGCGAGGAGCCAGTGAAGCCCCATGCAACAGTGCAAGTAAGTTTGCAGATGGTATTTGTAATATGCAGCATGGAGGGGGTTAATGCATTACTATACATTAGTGACCAGTGGCAGTTAATGAACCCCTTTGTGCTGCATTAGTGGCAACAGTATCAGTGTTAATCAACCCCTATATGGTGCAGCATGAAAGGGTTCATAAACATTGATACTGTTGCCACTAATGCAGCACAAAGAGGTTCATTAACTGCCACTGGTCACTAATGCATCAGTGGTGTATTTGATGATACCCCCCCACCATACACTCCGCACCCCTCTCATGTACATACTACCCACCATAACCACTCCTCTCATGCACATACTACCCACCATACATTCTGCACCCCTCTCATGTACATACTACCCACCTTACACTCCGCACCCCTCTCATGTACATACTACCCACCTTACACTCCGCACCCCTCTCATGTAAATACTATATTATACAACCAAGTGTAGCGCTAATATGTGATGCAAAAATATATAAAAAAGAATGAATGATGCAATGACACATGCAATAAAGAAAAAAAGGTCAAAAATTAGTGTTGCATGTTAATGAATGTTCATACATAAAAAGTCCATCATAGTATAAACCCTTAAGGTCACCATGTGTATCGACAAATAAATAGTGACAAAACTGTCCCAAAAGTGAATAAAAGCGTGCAATAAACAAAATTGTTGCGATAATGATGAACACCAAAATATATGATCGTGGAAACCTTTAAATACAATCCGATATGTGTTGATATACACTTGTGCAAAACCACCACCCGGATGACTGGAGGCTTACCAGAAAGTTGGGACCCACAGAGCATATCCTGTATGGGTCAAACAGGCTTAAATTGCTCGCTGGCAGTGGAGGTAGGACACCAAAGGCAGACAGAAGGTGAAATCCTAGCGGTTCTTTCCCAGGGGCATCTTCTCCATATGGGAAGTACATTGATTTTTACTTGCAACCGTTAGTAAAACAAACACCTTCATATTTGAAAGATACTGGTTCCACCATCAGACTCCTCGAAAAGGTTAATATACAGGAAGGATTTATTATGGGCACTGCTGAGGTGGCATCCTTGTACACGTGTATACCACACGAGAAAGGTATAGAAGCAGTTAAACATTTTCTTAATCGTGAACAGTCTCTTGCATCGTTTCAATGCGATTATATAATAGAATTGTTGGACTTTGCAACTAAACACAATTACTTCTGGTTCAACCAGAGCTACTACCTCCAACAACGGGGAGTAGCTATGGGTGCCAAGTTCGCACCTAGCCTTGGGAACTTGTTTATGGCCAAGTGGGAGGAGGATGTTGTCTATGCCTGCGGGACCACTTCATTGGTTCTGTGGGCCAGGTATATAGACGACATCCTCCTCCTATGGAATGGCACATTTGAGACACGCAAACAATTTTTTGAGTGTTTGAATTTTAATGATAGAGGTATCTCCCTTTCATATGAAGCTAGTTTAACTAAGATACATTTTCTGGATTTAGAGATAGAAATAGTTGAAAAAAGATTTAGATTCAATACCTACTTCAAGCCCACTGATTGCAATGGCTTCATTCCTGTCAATAGCTGTCATCACAGATCCTGGTTAAGTGCAGATCCTGGTTAAGTGGCACGTAGCCAATTCCTCAGGCTCCGCAGGAACTGTACAGACACTGAATTATTTGTCACACAAGCAGGTGTCTTAAAACAAAAATTCATCGACAAGGGGTATGATAATGCCAACTTAGATCTTGAGATTCAGAGAGCTATGAATATGGAAAGGAAAACTTTGCTTGAGATAAAGCCAAAAAAGGAATCGGATGAAAAACTTAAATGGGCTATGGTAACATCTTTTTCAACCCAGCATAAACAAATTAAAAACATTGTAAAAAAGCACTGGGATGTCTTGAGACATGATAACATTCTAGGCACGTTATTGCCAGAGGAAGCCAAAGTTATATTTAGGGGAGCACCATCCCTACAGGGTCGGATAGCCCCCAATGTTATTAACCCACCCTCTCGTCCTTCCTTTTTTCACAATATGACAGGCTTCTATCCTTGTAGAAAGTGTGCCGTGTGTCTACATAACAATCTTGCAGGGTGCAAAGTCACAGAATTTACATCAACGGTCACTGGGAAGAGATACACTGTGAAACCTTTCTGCACATGTAGTACTAGATACATAGTGTACCTTATTACGTGCCCTTGTCATAAACAGTATATAGGCCGCACCACTAGAACGTTTACGACGAGAGTAGGGGAACACATTTCCTTAATTAAAAGCAGGGACCCCAAACACACAGTACCCAGACATTACAAGCAATTTCACAACAGTAACCCCGCAGGATCACAGTTTGTCATTATAGACAAATATGTTCCGCCATGGAGGGGGGGAGCCAAAACCAGAGGGGTCTCCCGCCTTGAAATGTTTTGGGCGTTACAGACTTTCTTCCCTCAAGGCATGAACGTCGAAGTAGATATTAACGCCTTTATAGACGAATCTTGACTGACACATTAAGAGATATGTAGCAGTACCCTTCATAGATGGATTTCGACCAAATAACTAAGGGATATATACTGGCTGATACCTTATTTATAATTTTATTTGTTTAATTTTTTATATATGTCCCCTTTTTTATATATGTATTTTTTATAGATGTCTTTTTCATAATTCTCTTTTATATTAGTGCATACATCATGAGTGCACAGTTGATTCACTATTCCATGAGATGTAAAAGGATCAAATGCCATATAGGGATGAGGAGGGAGTTATGGGATTGGTTAACCAACCATCCATCTCCTTTCTCTTGTTGAGAATCCATCTCCCCTTATCTAAGTTTTTACATTTATCCCTCATTTTTGGATCTATAATGGACTGGGTCCCTATTAATGAACGACGCTATAGTCGATTTCCTATTAAGCATCCAGTATACACCCACTGCATACACTTTTGTTATGTTTCCGGTCGGTGTATTACCATTTCCTGTGTATTTCTCCTCTCCCCCCACTTTCTCCCTACATCAGTTCCGGACGAGTGTGGTGCTCCTCGGAACTGCCTGTGGTCTATACAGGAGATGTGCGTTGTTGTGCGTGTGCGTCACGACGTGGTGACATTGCCGCGCCGTACCGCGCGCATGCGTGACTGTGGAGCGCATTACGATCTGCATTGTGCGGTGTGCTCCGGATGTTGTGACGTGAGGTCACAGCCTTGATCCTATATACACTGACATTATACTACGAGGCCTAGGGGGTTTGACCATACGAAAGAGAGGCTTGGAACGCACTCGGGTCCGCCATCTTGGAGGACCCCGGAAGTGCTAATTTGCAATGAAGCCAGGGAGCTGGATTCTCATTACAGGGGTCCCTGTCCCTATATAAAGGAGTCTGGCTGCAGTGGGCAAGTACCCCAGACGAAGTCCTGTGTGACGAAACGCGTCGGGAGGACTCCACTGCCGCCATTTTAAACATACAAGCGCTTTTTTACTTTCGAGATGTAAGTGTTTCTCTTTATATAAAAAACTTTTTATGGTTTACGGAATTACACTATTGGCCCCCTCTTCATTTCATGTGGGTTATGTCCGAGGACGCCTAAGCTTCCATATGGAGAAGATACCCCTGGGAAAGAACCGCTAGGATTTCACCTTCTGTCTGCCCTTGGTGTCCTACCTCCACTGCCAGTGAGCAATTTAAGCCTGTTTGACCCATACAGCATATGCTCTGTGGATCCCAACTTTCTGGTAAGCCTCCAGTCATCCGGGTGGTGGTTTTGCACAAGTGTATATCAACACATATCGGATTGTATTCAAAGGTTTCCAAGATCATATATTTTGGTGTTCATCATTATCGCAACAATTTTGTTTATTGCACGCTTTTATGCAGTTTTGGGACAGTTTTGTCACTATTTATTTGTCGATACACATGGTGACCTTAAGGGTTTATACTATGATGGACTTTTTATGTATGAACATTCATTAACATGCAACACTAATTTTTGACCTTTTTTTCTTTATTGCATGTGTCATTGCATCATTCATTCTTTTTTATATATTTTTGCATCACATATTAGCGCTACACTTGGTTGTATAAGATTTATAGCAAAATTTCTATTTATTGTGTCAGCTGCTTATTTTTATTTTGAGTAAGCGCATGGTTTATGGTTTTTTTGTACACATTTGTTAGAAGTTACACTATTGCTGCTGCTCATCAATCTTCAATCATGGATGTATTTGATTATCGGGCCTCTCATAGAGTTAATACGGAAGGGGTGTTCATCGCCTCAGGGAGTGATACTGAGATCGGGGGGTTATTCCTTAGGCTAAAAAATGTCATGACAACCGAACTTCATTTACGGTGGGATT